>NW_027175398.1:662872-1325745 GCF_028021215.1 Eschrichtius robustus
CTAGTAAGAATCTTAAAACCTATGTATTGATATCTCTCTGGAAGTGAGCCAAGTGGGTGTAAAGCCGCATAAACACAGCCGTGAAAAGCAGCTAAACCCCATTATAAAAATAAATTACTTTTAAAAACCCGTAAAACAAAGACAGTGAAAGAGAGAGAAATTCTTACAAAATTCGTTCAGGGGCTCTGATGCAACCTGGATTGACCATATCTAGACCCACACCTGGATGAGACATAAGGGTGGACACTCTTGGGGCTGAGAGTTTGGGTGAGGTTGGGTGAGCAAACGCAGACCCTTTAAAGTAATACTGTGTGGTACCCATCCCATTGGTCCCAAATCTCCAGGTTCAAGGGCATCTTCCTACATCGAAAACATGCATGAGAAACCCAGAAGATGGTACACCGTGTGATTTTGAAAGGTTTCTAAAACGCACCCAATTTCTCATCTCCTTGTGCTCGGGTTCGCCTTTCCAGCTACTTTACTAGCAATCTCCCTACTTGGAGAATCAGCACCTTTAAGCTCCTGTTCCCTACAGGTTGCAATTTGTCCTGAGGATGAACGGGAAGAGGGGCAACCAATGAGAGACTAGATCTAGGTGTTGGGACAGGCACAGGTCACTCTATTTTCCCATCAGGAAGAAGAATTAACCACAGGCTCAGCCTGCCGCCAGGAACCAGAATAGGGCCTGAGGCAATCCCGCGCTTTTGCGGCCAGCTCCCAAAAAAGCGAGTTGAAAAATGGAGCTCAGGGACACTGCAATTCACAAACCCGCAGAGTTATAAATGATAACTCTCATCCACAGATATATTGAGGGAAGGCAACGAAGAGGATTTGAAAGCAAGGCAGAATTGCAGGAAACAGATTTCAGGAGGTAGATTCGAATCGCCTTTAAAGCACATGAAAAGCGGCAAAACGTCGACAATGATGCCCTTGGCCAAAAAGTGCGTATGCGTTTTTTCCTGAATATATTCAGGAAAAAATGCATACGCCCTTTTTGGCCAACCAAGCAACCTGGAAAGGCAAATCAGCGCTACAAAGAGGTCTCGCTTCCCATCGGTCAAAAGGGCCATGCTGCAAAAAGTGTCAAAACAAGAAATGCAGGACAGGCCATGGAGAAATGGCAGCCTTGCTACGCTGATGGGCGGGATGTAAATTGCCAAAAGCCACTCTGGAGAAGTGTACGGTGTGTCCTGAAACATCGAAAAAACACAGCTTAGGGAGCATAGGGCACGTCCACTCATGGGCGTATAAATTGGGAAAACTAAAAATCAGCAAGACACAGGCACCCCAATGTTTAGGGCTGCTATGTTGACAAGAACCTCCACTTCATGACACCTTAAATATCCCAGGAAAGAGAAAAATGGATAAAGAAGTTGTGGTCCTTATGTACAAAGGAATATCCCTCAGACATGAAATCAATGTCATAAGGCTAGTAGAAGCAAGATGAGTGGATTTAGGTATGACGATTCTAAGTGAAATAAGTGACACAGAAAAAGACACTTATCATAAGCTATCACTTATAGAGGGAATGTAAAAACCGCTACACTTGAACTGAATTACAAAACAGAACAGAGTCACACGTTTAGAAAACACATTATGGCTGCTTAACGGGAAAGGTGAGGTGGGGTGATGCATAAAACAAGGGTTTCAAATTCGCACAGATACTGTTCCATACACCCAATATGTAATAGACAAGACCTACTCCTTGCTCAGTGAACTGGACTCAACACCCCCTATTCACCGCACAAGAATATATCTGACTAGTAAGAATCGTAAAACCTATGTATTGATATCTCTCTGGAAGTGAGCCAAGTGGGTGTAAAGCCGCATAAACACAGCCGTGAAAAGCAGCTAAACCCCATTATAAAAATAAATTACTTTTAAAAACCCGTAAAACAAAGACAGTGAAAGAGAGAGAAATTCTTACAAAATTCGTTCAGGGGCTGTGATGCAACCTGGATTGACCATATCTAGACCCACACCTGGATGAGACATAAGGGTGGACACTCTTGGGGCTGAGAGGTTGGGTGAGGTTGGGTGAGCAAACTCAGACCCTTTAAAGTAGTACTGCGTGGTACCCATCCCATGGGTCCCAAATCTCCAGGTTCAAGGGCATCTTCCTACATCGAAAACATGCATGAGAAACCCAGAAGATGGTACACCGTGTGATTTTGAAAGGTTTCTAAAACGCACCCCATTTCTCATCTCCTTGTGCTAGGGTTCGCCTTTCCAGCTACTTTACTAGCAATCTCCCTACTTGGAGAACCAGCACCTTTAAGCTCCTGTTCCCTACAGGTTGCAATTTGTCCTGAGGATGAACGGGAAGAGGGGCAACCAATGAGAGACTAGATCTAGGTGTTGGTAGAGGCACAGGTCACTCTATTTTCCCATCAGGAAGAAGAATTAACCACAGGCTCAGCCTGCCGCCAGGAACCAGAATAAGGCCTGAGGCAATCTCGCGCTTTTGTGGCCAGCTCCCAAAAAAGCGAGTTGAAAAATGGAGCTCAGGGACACTGCAATTCACAAACCCGCAGAGTTATAAATGATAACTCTCATCCACAGATATATTGAGGGAAGGCAACGAAGAGGATTTGAAAGCAAGGCAGAATTGCAGGAAGCAGATTTCAGGAGGTAGATTCGAATCGCCTTTAAAGCACATGAAAAGCGGCAAAACGTCGACAATGATGCCCTTGGCCAAAAAGGGCGTATGCGTTTTTTCCTGAATATATTCAGGAAAAAACGCATACGCCCTTTTTGGCCAACCAAGCAACCTGGAAAGGCAAATCAGCGCTACAAAGAAGTCTCGCTTCCCATCGGTCAAAAGGGCCATGCCGCAAAAAGTGTCAAAACCAGAAATGCAGGACAGGCCATGGAGAAATGGCAGCCTTGCTACGCTGATGGGCGGGATGTAAATTGCCAACAGCCACTCTGGAGAAGTGTACGGTGTGTCCTGAAACATCGAAAAAACACAGCTTAGGGAGCATAGGGCACGTCCACTCATTGGCGTATAAATTGGGAAAACTAAAAATCAGCAAGACACAGGCACCCCAAAGATTAGGGCTGCTATGTTGACAAGAACCTCCACTTCATGACACCTTAAATATCCCAGGAAAGAGAAAAATGGATAAAGAAGTTGTGGTCCTTATGTACAAAGGAATATCACTCAGACATGAAATCAATGTCATAAGGCTAGTAGAAGCAAGATGAGTGGATTTAGGTATGACGATTCTAAGTGAAATAAGTCACACAGAAAAAGACACTTATAATAAGCTATCACTTATAGAGGGAATGTAAAAACCGCTACACTTGAACTGAATTACAAAACAGAACAGAGTCACACGTTTAGAAAACACACTATGGCTGCTTAACGGGAAAGGTGAGGTGGGGTGATGCATAAAACAAGGGTTTCAAATTCGCTCAGATACTGTTCCATACACCCAATATGTAATAGACAAGACCTACTCCTTGCTCAGTGAACTGGACTCAACACCCCCTATTCACCGCGCAAGAATATATCTGACTATTAAGAATCGTAAAACCTATGTATTGATATCTCTCTGGAAGTGAGCCAAGTGGGTGTAAAGCCGCATAAACACAGCCGTGAAAAGCAGCTAAACCCCATTATAAAAATAAATTACTTTTAAAAACCCGTAAAACAAAGACAGTGTAAGAGAGAGAAATTCTTACAAAATTCGTTCAGGGGCTCTGATGCAACCTGGATTGACCATATCTAGACCCACACCTGGATGAGACATAAGGGTGGACACTCTTGGGGCTGAGAGGTTGGGTGAGGTTGGGTGAGCAAACTCAGACCCTTTAAAGTAGTACTGCGTGGTACCCATCCCATGGGTCCCAAATCTCCAGGTTCAAGGGCATCTTCCTACATCGAAAACATGCATGAGAAACCCAGAGGATGGTACACCGTGTGATTTTGAAAGGTTTCTAAAACGCACCCCATTTCTCATCTCCTTGTGCTCGGGTTCGCCTTTCCAGCTACTTTACTAGCAATCTCCCTACTTGCAGAATCAGCACCTTTAAGCTCCTGTTCCCTACAGGTTGCAATTTGTCCTGAAGATGAACGGGAAGAGGGGCAAACAATGAGAGACTAGATCTAGGTGTTGGGACAGGCACAGGTCACTCTATTTTCCCATCAGGAAGAAGAATTAACCACAGGCTCAGCCTGCCTCCAGGAACCAGAATAGGGCCTGAGGCAATCCCGCGCTTTTGCGGCCAGCTCCCAAAAAAGCGAGTTGAAAAATGGAGCTCAGGGACACTGCAATTCACAAACCCGCAGAGTTATAATTGATAACTCTCATCCACAGATATATTGAGGGAAGGCAAAGAAGAGGATTTGAAAGCAAGGCAGAATTGCAGGAAAGAGATTTCAGGAGGTAGATTCGAATCGCCTTTAAAGCACATGAAAAGCGGCAAAACGTCGACAATGATGCCCTTGGCCAAAAAGGGCGTATGCGTTTTTTCCTGAATATATTCAGGAAAAAACGCATACGCTCTTTTTGGCCAACCAAGCAACCAGGAAAGGCAAATCAGCGCTACAAAGAAGTCTCGCTTCCCATCGGTCAAAAGGGCCATGCTGCAAAAAGTGTCAAAACCAGAAATGCAGTACAGGCCATGGAGAAATGGCAGCCTTGCTACGCTGATGGGCGGGATGTAAATTGCCAAAAGCCACTCTGGAGAAGTGTACGGTGTGTCCTGAAACATCGAAAAAACACAGCTTAGGGAGCATAGGGCACGTCCACTCATGGGCGTATAAATTGGGAAAACTAAAAATCAGCAAGACACAGGCACCCCAATGTTTAGGGCTGCTATGTTGACAAGAACCTCCACTTCATGACACCTTAAATATCCCAGGAAAGAGAAAAATGGATAAAGAAGTTGTGGTCCTAATGTACAAAGGAATATCACTCAGACATGAAATCAATGTCATAAGGCTAGTAGAAGCAAGATGAGTGGATTTAGGTACGACGATTCTAAGTGAAATAAGTGACACAGAAAAAGACACTTATCATAAGCTATCACTTATAGAGGGAATGTAAAAACCGCTACACCTGAACTGAATTACAAAACAGAACAGAGTCACACGTTTAGAAAACACACTATGGCTGCTTAACGGGAAAGGTGAGGTGGGGTGATGCATAAAACAAGGGTTTCAAATTCGCTCAGATACCGTTCCATACACCCAATATGTAATAGACAAGACCTACTCCTTGCTCAGTGAACTGGACTCAACACCCCCTATTCACCGCACAAGAATATATCTGACTAGTAAGAATCGTAAAACCTATGTATTGATATCTCTCTGGAAGTGTGTCAAGTGGGTGTAAAGCTGCATAAACACAGCCGTGAAAAGCAGCTAAACCCCATTATAAAAATAAATTACTTTTAAAAACCCGTAAAACAAAGACAGTGAAAGAGAGAAAAATTCTTACAAAATTCGTTCAGGGGCTGTGATGCAACCTGGATTGACCATATCTAGACCCACACCGGGATGAGACATAAGGGTGGACACTCTTGGGGCTGAGAGGTTGGGTGAGCAAACTCAGACCCTTTAAAGTAATACTGCGTGGAACCCATCCCATGGGTCCCAAATCTCCAGGTTCAAAGGCATCTTCCTACATCGAAAACATGCATGAGAAACCCAGAAGATGGTACACCGTGTGATTTTGAAAGGTTTCTAAAACGCACCCTATTTCTCATCTCCTTGTGCTCGGGTTCACCTTTCCAGCTACTTTACTAGCAATCTCCCTACCTGGAGAATCAGCACCTTTAAGCTCCTGTTCCCTACAGGTTGCAATTTGTCCTGAGGATGAACGGGAAGAGGGGCAAATAATGAGAGACTAGATCTAGGTGTTGGGACAGGCACAGGTCACTCTATTTTCCCATCAGGAAGAAGAATTAAACACAGGCTCAGCCTGCCGCCGGGAACTAGAATAGGGCCTGAGGCAATCCCGTGCTTTTGTGGCCAGCTCCCAAAAAAGACAGTTGAAAAATGGAGCTCAGGGGCACTGCAATTCACAAACCTGCTGAGTTATAAATGATAACTCTCGTCCACAAATATATTGAGGGAAGGCAACGAAGAGGATTTGAAAGCAAGGCAGAATTGCAGGAAACAGGTTTCAGGAGGTAGATTCGAATCGCCTTTAAAGCACATGAAAAGTGGCAAAACATCGACAGTGATGCCCTTGGCCAAAAAGGGCGTAAGCGTTTTTTCCTGAATATATTCAGGAAAAAACGCATACGCCCTTTTTGGCCAACCAAGCAAACTGGAAAGGCAAATCAGCGCTACAAAGAAGTCTCGCTTCCCATCGGTCAAAAGGGCCATGCTGCAAAAAGTGTCAAAACCAGAAATGCAGGACAGGCCATGGAGAAATGGCAGCCTTGCTACGCTGATGGGCGGGATGTAAATTGCCAACAGCCACTCTGGAGAAGTGTACGGTGTGTCCTGAAACATCGAAAAAACACAGCTTAGGGAGCATAGGGCACGTCCACTCATTGGCGTATAAATTGGGAAAACTAAAAATCAGCAAGACACAGGCACCCCAAAGATTAGGGCTGCTATGTTGACAAGAACCTCCACTTCATGACACCTTAAATATCCCAGGAAAGAGAAAAATGGATAAAGAAGTTGTGGTCCTTATGTACAAAGGAATATCACTCAGACATGAAATCAATGTCATAAGGCTAGTAGAAGCAAGATGAGTGGATTTAGGTATGACGATTCTAAGTGAAATAAGTCACACAGAAAAAGACACTTATAATAAGCTATCACTTATAGAGGGAATGTAAAAACCGCTACACTTGAACTGAATTACAAAACAGAACAGAGTCACACGTTTAGAAAACACACTATGGCTGCTTAACGGGAAAGGTGAGGTGGGGTGATGCATAAAACAAGGGTTTCAAATTCGCTCAGATACTGTTCCATACACCCAATATGTAATAGACAAGACCTACTCCTTGCTCAGTGAACTGGACTCAACAACCCCTATTCACCGCGCAAGAATATATCTGACTATTAAGAATCGTAAAACCTATGTATTGATATCTCTCTGGAAGTGAGCCAAGTGGGTGTAAAGCCGCATAAACACAGCCGTGAAAAGCAGCTAAACCCCATTATAAAAATAAATTACTTTTAAAAACCCGTAAAACAAAGACAGTGAAAGAGAGAGAAATTCTTACAAAATTCGTTCAGGGGCTCTGATGCAACCTGGATTGACCATATCTAGACCCACACCTGGATGAGACATAAGGGTGGACACTCTTGGGGCTGAGAGGTTGGGTGAGGTTGGGTGAGCAAACTCAGACCCTTTAAAGTAGTACTGCGTGGTACCCATCCCATGGGTCCCAAATCTCCAGGTTCAAGGGCATCTTCCTACATCGAAAACATGCATGAGAAACCCAGAGGATGGTACACCGTGTGATTTTGAAAGGTTTCTAAAACGCACCCCATTTCTCATCTCCTTGTGCTCGGGTTCGCCTTTCCAGCTACTTTACTAGCAATCTCCCTACTTGCAGAATCAGCACCTTTAAGCTCCTGTTCCCTACAGGTTGCAATTTGTCCTGAAGATGAACGGGAAGAGGGGCAAACAATGAGAGACTAGATCTAGGTGTTGGGACAGGCACAGGTCACTCTATTTTCCCATCAGGAAGAAGAATTAACCACAGGCTCAGCCTGCCTCCAGGAACCAGAATAGGGCCTGAGGCAATCCCGCGCTTTTGCGGCCAGCTCCCAAAAAAGCGAGTTGAAAAATGGAGCTCAGGGACACTGCAATTCACAAACCCGCAGAGTTATAATTGATAACTCTCATCCACAGATATATTGAGGGAAGGCAAAGAAGAGGATTTGAAAGCAAGGCAGAATTGCAGGAAAGAGATTTCAGGAGGTAGATTCGAATCGCCTTTAAAGCACATGAAAAGCGGCAAAACGTCGACAATGATGCCCTTGGCCAAAAAGGGCGTATGCGTTTTTTCCTGAATATATTCAGGAAAAAACGCATACGCTCTTTTTGGCCAACCAAGCAACCTGGAAAGGCAAATCAGCGCTACAAAGAAGTCTCGCTTCCCATCGGTCAAAAGGGCCATGCTGCAAAAAGTGTCAAAACCAGAAATGCAGTACAGGCCATGGAGAAATGGCAGCCTTGCTACGCTGATGGGCGGGATGTAAATTGCCAAAAGCCACTCTGGAGAAGTGTACGGTGTGTCCTGAAACATCGAAAAAACACAGCTTAGGGAGCATAGGGCACGTCCACTCATGGGCGTATAAATTGGGAAAACTAAAAATCAGCAAGACACAGGCACCCCAATGTTTAGGGCTGCTATGTTGACAAGAACCTCCACTTCATGACACCTTAAATATCCCAGGAAAGAGAAAAATGGATAAAGAAGTTGTGGTCCTAATGTACAAAGGAATATCACTCAGACATGAAATCAATGTCATAAGGCTAGTAGAAGCAAGATGAGTGGATTTAGGTACGACGATTCTAAGTGAAATAAGTGACACAGAAAAAGACACTTATCATAAGCTATCACTTATAGAGGGAATGTAAAAACCGCTACACCTGAACTGAATTACAAAACAGAACAGAGTCACACGTTTAGAAAACACACTATGGCTGCTTAACGGGAAAGGTGAGGTGGGGTGATGCATTAAACAAGGGTTTCAAATTCGCTCAGATACCGTTCCATACACCCAATATGTAATAGACAAGACCTACTCCTTGCTCAGTGAACTGGACTCAACACCCCCTATTCACCGCACAAGAATATATCTGACTAGTAAGAATCTTAAAACCTATGTATTGATATCTCTCTGGAAGTGAGCCAAGTGGGTGTAAAGCCGCATAAACACAGCCGTGAAAAGCAGCTAAACACCATTATAAAAATAAATTACTTTTAAAAACCCGTAAAACAAAGACAGTGAAAGAGAGAGAAATTCTTACAAAATTCGTTCAGGGGCTGTGATGCAACCTGGATTGACCATATCTAGACCCACACCGGGATGAGACATAAGGGTGGACACTCTTGGGGCTGAGAGGTTGGGTGAGGTTGGGTGAGCAAACTCAGACCCTTTAAAGTAATACTGCGTGGTACCCATCCCATGGGTCCCAAATCTCCAGGTTCAAAGGCATCTTCCTACATCGAAAACATGCATGAGAAACCCAGAAGATGGTACACCATGTGATTTTGAAAGGTTTCTAAAACGCACCCAATTTCTCATCTCCTTGTGCTCGGGTTCACCTTTCCAGCTACTTTACTAGCAATCTCCCTACTTGGAGAATCAGCACCTTTAACCTCCTGTTCCCTACAGGTTGCAATTTGTCCTGAGGATGAACGGGAAGAGGGGAAACAAATGAGAGACTAGATCTAGGTGTTGGGACAGGCACAGGTCACTCTATTTTCCCATCAGGAAGAAGAATTAAACACAGGCTCAGCCTGCCGCCGGGAACCAGAATAGGGCCTGAGGCAATCCCGAGCTATTGCGGCCAGCTGCCAAAAAAGACAGTTCAAAAATGGAGCTCAGGGGCACTGCAATTCACAAACCTGCTGAGTTATAAATGATAACTCTCGTCCACAAATATATTGAGGGAAGGCAACGAAGAGGAGTTGAAAGCAAGGCAGAATTGCAGGAAACAGGTTTCAGGAGGTAGATTCGAATCGCCTTTAAAGCACATGAAAAGTGGCAAAACATCGACAGTGATGCCCTTGGCCAAAAAGGGCGTAAGCGTTTTTTCCTGAATATATTCAGGAAAAAACGCATACGCCCTTTTTGGCCAACCAAGCAACCTGGAAAGGCAAATCAGCGCTACAAAGAAGTCTCGCTTCCCATCCGTCAAAAGGGCCATGCTGCAAAATTTTTCAAAACCAGAAATGCAGGACAGGCCATGGAGAAATGGCAGCCTTGCTACGCTGATGGGCGGGATGTAAATTGCCAACAGCCACTCTGGAGAAGTGTACGGTGTGTCCTGAAACAACGAAAAAACACAGCTTAGGGAGCATAGGGCACGTCCACTCATGGGCGTATAAATTGGGAAAACTAAAAATCAGCAAGACACAGGCACCCCAATGTTTAGGGCTGCTATGTTGACAAGAACCTCCACTTCATGACACCTTAAATATCCCAGGAAAGAGAAAAATGGATAAAGAAGTTGTGGTCCTTATGTACAAAGGAATATCCCTCAGACATGAAATCAATGTCATAAGGCTAGTAGAAGCAAGATGAGTGGATTTAGGTATGACGATGCTAAGTGAAATAAGTCACACAGAAAAAGACACTTATCATAAGCTATCACTTATAGAGGGAATGTAAAAACCGCTACACTTGAACTGAATTACAAAACAGAACAGAGTCACACGTTTAGAAAACACACTATGGCTGCTTAACGGGAAAGATGAGGTGGGGTGATGCATAAAACAAGGGTTTCAAATTCGGTCAGATACTGTTCCATACACCCAATATGTAATAGACAAGACGTACTCCTTGCTCAGTGAACTGGACTCAACATCCCCTATTCACCGCACAAGAATATATCTGACTAGTAAGAATCGTAAAACCTATGTATTGATATCTCTCTGGAAGTGAGCCAAGTGGGTGTAAAGCCGCATAAACACAGCCGTGAAAAGCAGCTAAACCCCATTATAAAAATAAATTACTTTTAAAAACCCGTAAAACAAAGACAGTGAAAGAGAGAGAAATTCTTACAAAATTCGTTCAGGGGCTGTTATGCAACCTGGATTGACCATATCTAGACCCACACCTGGATGAGACATAAGGGTGGACACTCTTGGGGCTGAGAGGTTGGGTGAGGTTGGGTGAGCAAACGCAGACCCTTTAAAGTAATACTGTGTGGTACCCATCCCATGGGTCCCAAATCTCCAGGTTCAAGGGCATCTTCCTACATCGAAAACATGCATGAGAAACACAGAAGATGGTACACCGTGTGATTTTGAAAGGTTTCTAAAACGCACCCAATTTCTCATCTCCTTGTGCTTGGGTTCGCCTTTCCAGCTACTTTACTAGCAATCTCCCTACTTGGAGAACCAGCACCTTTAAGCTCCTGTTCCCTACAGGTTGCAATTTGTCCTGAGGATGAACGGGAAGAGGGGCAACCAATGAGAGACTAGATCTAGGTGTTGGGACAGGCCCAGGTCACTCTATTTTCCCATCAGGAAGAAGAATTAACCACAGGCTCAGCCTGCCGCCAGGAACCAGAATAGGGCCTGAGGCAATCCCGCGCTTTTGCGGCCAGCTCCCAAAAAAGCGAGTTGAAAAATGGAGCTCAGGGACACTGCAATTCACAAACCCGCAGAGTTATAAATGATAACTCTCATCCACAGATATATTGAGGGAAGGCAACGAAGAGGATTTGAAAGCAAGGCAGAATTGCAGGAAACAGATTTCAGGAGGTAGATTCGAATCGCCTTTAAAGCACATGAAAAGCGGCAAAACGTCGACAATGATGCCCTTGGCCAAAAAGGGCGTATGCGTTTTTTCCTGAATATATTCAGGAAAAAACGCATACGCCCTTTTTGGCCAACCAAGCAACCTGGAAAGGCAAATCAGCGCTACAAAGAGGTCTCGCTTCCCATCGGTCAAAAGGGCCATGCTGCAAAAAGTGTCAAAACCAGAAATGCAGGACAGGCCATGGAGAAATGGCAGCCTTGCTACGCTGATGGGCGGGATGTAAATTGCCAACAGCCACTCTGGAGAAGTGTACGGTGTGTCCTGAAACATCGAAAAAACACAGCTTAGGGAGCATAGGGCACCTCCACTCATGGGCGTATAAATTGGGAAAACTAAAAATCAGCAAGACACAGGCACCCAAAAGTTTAGGGCTGCTCTGTTGACAAGAACCTCCACTTCATGACACCTTAAATATCCCAGGAAAGAGAAAAATGGATAAAGAAGTTGTAGTTCTTATGTACAATGGAATATCACTCAGACATGAAATCAATGTCATAAGGCTAGTAGAAGCAAGATGAGTGGATTTAGGTATGACGATTCTAAGTGAAATAAGTCACACAGAAAAAGACACTTATCATAAGCTATCACTTATAGAGGGAATGTAAAAACCGCTACACTTGAACTGAATTACAAAACAGAACAGAGTCACACGTTTAGAAAACACACTATGGCTGCTTAACGGGAAAGGTGAGGTGGGGTGATGCATAAAACAAGGGTTTCAAATTCGCTCAGATACTGTTCCATACACCCAATATGTAATAGACAAGACCTACTCCTTGCTCAGTGAACTGGACTCAACACCCCCTATTCACCGCACAAGAATATATCTGACTAGTAAGAATCGTAAAACCTATGTATTGATATCTCTCTGGAAGTGAGCCAAGTGGGTGTAAAGCCGCATAAACGCAGCCGTGAAAAGCAGCTAAACCCCATTATAAAAATAAATTACTTTTAAAAACCCGTAAAACAAAGACAGTGAAAGAGAGAAAAATTCTTACAAAATTCGTTCAGGGGCTGTGATGCAACCTGGATTGACCATATCTAGACCCACACCGGGATGAGACATAAGGGTGGACACTCTTGGGGCTGAGAGGTTGGGTGAGCAAACTCAGACCCTTTAAAGTAATACTGCGTGGAACCCATCCCATGGGTCCCAAATCTCCAGGTTCAAAGGCATCTTCCTACATCGAAAACATGCATGAGAAACCCAGAAGATGGTACACCGTGTGATTTTGAAAGGTTTCTAAAACGCACCCTATTTCTCATCTCCTTGTGCTCGGGTTCACCTTTCCAGCTACTTTACTAGCAATCTCCCTACCTGGAGAATCAGCACCTTTAAGCTCCTGTTCCCTACAGGTTGCAATTTGTCCTGAGGATGAACGGGAAGAGGGGCAAATAATGAGAGACTAGATCTAGGTGTTGGGACAGGCACAGGTCACTCTATTTTCCCATCAGGAAGAAGAATTAAACACAGGCTCAGCCTGCCGCCCGGAACCAGAATAGGGCCTGAGGCAATCCCGTGCTTTTGTGGCCAGCTCCCAAAAAAGACAGTTGAAAAATGGAGCTCAGGGGCACTGCAATTCACAAACCTGCTGAGTTATAAATGATAACTCTCGTCCACAAATATATTGAGGGAAGGCAACGAAGAGGATTTGAAAGCAAGGCAGAATTGCAGGAAACAGGTTTCAGGAGGTAGATTCGAATCGCCTTTAAAGCACATGAAAAGTGGCAAAACGTCGACAGTGATGCCCTTGGCCAAAAAGGGCGTAAGCGTTTTTTCCTGAATATATTCAGGAAAAAACGCATACGCCCTTTTTGGCCAACCAAGCAAACTGGAAAGGCAAATCAGCGCTACAAAGAAGTCTCGCTTCCCATCGGTCAAAAGGGCCATGCTGCAAAAAGTGTCAAAACCAGAAATGCAGGACAGGCCATGGAGAAATGGCAGCCTTGCTACGCTGATGGGCGGGATGTAAATTGCCAACAGCCACTCTGGAGAAGTGTACGGTGTGTCCTGAAACATCGAAAAAACACAGCTTAGGGAGCATAGGGCACGTCCACTCATTGGCGTATAAATTGGGAAAACTAAAAATCAGCAAGACACAGGCACCCCAAAGATTAGGGCTGCTATGTTGACAAGAACCTCCACTTCATGACACCTTAAATATCCCAGGAAAGAGAAAAATGGATAAAGAAGTTGTGGTCCTTATGTACAAAGGAATATCACTCAGACATGAAATCAATGTCATAAGGCTAGTAGAAGCAAGATGAGTGGATTTAGGTATGACGATTCTAAGTGAAATAAGTCACACAGAAAAAGACACTTATAATAAGCTATCACTTATAGAGGGAATGTAAAAACCGCTACACTTGAACTGAATTACAAAACAGAACAGAGTCACACGTTTAGAAAACACACTATGGCTGCTTAACGGGAAAGGTGAGGTGGGGCGATGCATAAAACAAGGGTTTCAAATTCGCTCAGATACTGTTCCATACACCCAATATGTAATAGACAAGACCTACTCCTTGCTCAGTGAACTGGACTCAACACCCCCTATTCACCGCGCAAGAATATATCTGACTATTAAGAATCGTAAAACCTATGTATTGATATCTCTCTGGAAGTGAGCCAAGTGGGTGTAAAGCCGCATAAACACAGCCGTGAAAAGCAGCTAAACCCCATTATAAAAATAAATTACTTTTAAAAACCCGTAAAACAAAGACAGTGAAAGAGAGAGAAATTCTTACAAAATTCGTTCAGGGGCTCTGATGCAACCTGGATTGACCATATCTAGACCCACACCTGGATGAGACATAAGGGTGGACACTCTTGGGGCTGAGAGGTTGGGTGAGGTTGGGTGAGCAAACTCAGACCCTTTAAAGTAGTACTGCGTGGTACCCATCCCATGGGTCCCAAATCTCCAGGTTCAAGGGCATCTTCCTACATCGAAAACATGCATGAGAAACCCAGAGGATGGTACACCGTGTGATTTTGAAAGGTTTCTAAAACGCACCCCATTTCTCATCTCCTTGTGCTCGGGTTCGCCTTTCCAGCTACTTTACTAGCAATCTCCCTAATTGCAGAATCAGCACCTTTAAGCTCCTGTTCCCTACAGGTTGCAATTTGTCCTGAAGATGAACGGGAAGAGGGGCAAACAATGAGAGACTAGATCTAGGTGTTGGGACAGGCACAGGTCACTCTATTTTCCCATCAGGAAGAAGAATTAACCACAGGCTCAGCCTGCCTCCAGGAACCAGAATAGGGCCTGAGGCAATCCCGCGCTTTTGCGGCCAGCTCCCAAAAAAGCGAGTTGAAAAATGGAGCTCAGGGACACTGCAATTCACAAACCCGCAGAGTTATAATTGATAACTCTCATCCACAGATATATTGAGGGAAGGCAACGAAGAGGATTTGAAAGCAAGGCAGAATTGCAGGAAAGAGATTTCAGGAGGTAGATTCGAATCGCCTTTAAATCACATGAAAAGCGGCAAAACGTCGACAATGATGCCCTTGGCCAAAAAGGGCGTATGCGTTTTTTCCTGAATATATTCAGGAAAAAACGCATACGCCCTTTTTGGCCAACCAAGCAACCTGGAAAGGCAAATCAGCGCTACAAAGAAGTCTCGCTTCCCATCGGTCAAAAGGGACATGCTGCAAAAAGTGTCAAAACCAGAAATGCAGTACAGGCCATGGAGAAATGGCAGCCTTGCTACGCTGATGGGCGGGATGTAAATTGCCAAAAGCCACTCTGGAGAAGTGTACGGTGTGTCCTGAAACATCGAAAAAACACAGCTTAGGGAGCATAGGGCACGTCCACTCATGGGCGTATAAATTGGGAAAACTAAAAATCAGCAAGACACAGGCGCCCCAATGTTTAGGGCTGCTATGTTGACAAGAACCTCCACTTCATGACACCTTAAATATCCCAGGAAAGAGAAAAATGGATAAAGAAGTTGTGGTCCTAATGTACAAAGGAATATCACTCAGACATGAAATCAATGTCATAAGGCTAGTAGAAGCAAGATGAGTGGATTTAGGTACGACGATTCTAAGTGAAATAAGTGACACAGAAAAAGACACTTATCATAAGCTATCACTTATAGAGGGAATGTAAAAACCGCTACACCTGAACTGAATTACAAAACAGAACAGAGTCACACGTTTAGAAAACACACTATGGCTGCTTAACGGGAAAGGTGAGGTGGGGTGATGCATAAAACAAGGGTTTCAAATTCGCTCAGATAGCGTTCCATACACCCAATATGTAATAGACAAGACCTACTCCTTGCTCAGTGAACTGGACTCAACACCCCCTATTCACCGCACAAGAATATATCTGACTAGTAAGAATCGTAAAACCTATGTATTGATATCTCTCTGGAAGTGTGTCAAGTGGGTGTAAAGCCGCATAAACACAGCCGTGAAAAGCAGCTAAACCCCATTATAAAAATAAATTACTTTTAAAAACCCGTAAAACAAAGACAGTGAAAGAGAGAAAAATTCTTACAAAATTCGTTCAGGGGCTGTGATGCAACCTGGATTGACCATATCTAGACCCACACCGGGATGAGACATAAGGGTGGACACTCTTGGGGCTGAGAGGTTGGGTGAGCAAACTCAGACCCTTTAAAGTAATACTGCGTGGAACCCATCCCATGGGTCCCAAATCTCCAGGTTCAAAGGCATCTTCCTACATCGAAAACATGCATGAGAAACCCAGAAGATGGTACACCGTGTGATTTTGAAAGGTTTCTAAAACGCACCCTATTTCTCATCTCCTTGTGCTCGGGTTCACCTTTCCAGCTACTTTACTAGCAATCTCCCTACCTGGAGAATCAGCACCTTTAAGCTCCTGTTCCCTACAGGTTGCAATTTGTCCTGAGGATGAACGGGAAGAGGGGCAAATAATGAGAGACTAGATCTAGGTGTTGGGACAGGCACAGGTCACTCTATTTTCCCATCAGGAAGAAGAATTAAACACAGGCTCAGCCTGCCGCCGGGAACCAGAATAGGGCCTGAGGCAATCCCGAGCTATTGCGGCCAGCTGCCAAAAAAGACAGTTCAAAAATGGAGCTCAGGGGCACTGCAATTCACAAACCTGCTGAGTTATAAATGATAACTCTCGTCCACAAATATATTGAGGGAAGGCAACGAAGAGGAGTTGAAAGCAAGGCAGAATTGCAGGAAACAGGTTTCAGGAGGTAGATTCGAATCGCCTTTAAAGCACATGAAAAGTGGCAAAACATCGACAGTGATGCCCTTGGCCAAAAAGGGCGTAAGCGTTTTTTCCTGAATATATTCAGGAAAAAACGCATACGCCCTTTTTGGCCAACCAAGCAACCTGGAAAGGCAAATCAGCGCTACAAAGAAGTCTCGCTTCCCATCCGTCAAAAGGGCCATGCTGCAAAATTTTTCAAAACCAGAAATGCAGGACAGGCCATGGAGAAATGGCAGCCTTGCTACGCTGATGGGCGGGATGTAAATTGCCAACAGCCACTCTGGAGAAGTGTACGGTGTGTCCTGAAACAACGAAAAAACACAGCTTAGGGAGCATAGGGCACGTCCACTCATGGGCGTATAAATTGGGAAAACTAAAAATCAGCAAGACACAGGCACCCCAATGTTTAGGGCTGCTATGTTGACAAGAACCTCCACTTCATGACACCTTAAATATCCCAGGAAAGAGAAAAATGGATAAAGAAGTTGTGGTCCTTATGTACAAAGGAATATCCCTCAGACATGAAATCAATGTCATAAGGCTAGTAGAAGCAAGATGAGTGGATTTAGGTATGACGATGCTAAGTGAAATAAGTCACACAGAAAAAGACACTTATCATAAGCTATCACTTATAGAGGGAATGTAAAAACCGCTACACTTGAACTGAATTACAAAACAGAACAGAGTCACACGTTTAGAAAACACACTATGGCTGCTTAACGGGAAAGATGAGGTGGGGTGATGCATAAAACAAGGGTTTCAAATTCGCTCAGATACTGTTCCATACACCCAATATGTAATAGACAAGACGTACTCCTTGCTCAGTGAACTGGACTCAACATCCCCTATTCACCGCACAAGAATATATCTGACTAGTAAGAATCGTAAAACCTATGTATTGATATCTCTCTGGAAGTGAGCCAAGTGGGTGTAAAGCCGCATAAACACAGCCGTGAAAAGCAGCTAAACCCCATTATAAAATTAAATTACTTTTAAAAACCCGTAAAACAAAGACAGTGAAAGAGAGAGAAATTCTTACAAAATTCGTTCAGGGGCTGTTATGCAACCTGGATTGACCATATCTAGACCCACACCTGGATGAGACATAAGGGTGGACACTCTTGGGGCTGAGAGGTTGGGTGAGGTTGGGTGAGCAAACGCAGACCCTTTAAAGTAATACTGTGTGGTACCCATCCCATGGGTCCCAAATCTCCAGGTTCAAGGGCATCTTCCTACATCGAAAACATGCATGAGAAACACAGAAGATGGTACACCGTGTGATTTTGAAAGGTTTCTAAAACGCACCCAATTTCTCATCTCCTTGTGCTCGGGTTCGCCTTTCCAGCTACTTTACTAGCAATCTCCCTACTTGGAGAACCAGCACCTTTAAGCTCCTGTTCCCTACAGGTTGCAATTTGTCCTGAGGATGAACGGGAAGAGGGGCAACCAATGAGAGACTAGATCTAGGTGTTGGGACAGGCCCAGGTCACTCTATTTTCCCATCAGGAAGAAGAATTAACCACAGGCTCAGCCTGCCGCCAGGAACCAGAATAGGGCCTGAGGCAATCCCGCGCTTTTGCGGCCAGCTCCCAAAAAAGCGAGTTGAAAAATGGAGCTCAGGGACACTGCAATTCACAAACCCGCAGAGTTATAAATGATAACTCTCATCCACAGATATATTGAGGGAAGGCAACAAAGAGGATTTGAAAGCAAGGCAGAATTGCAGGAAACAGATTTCAGGAGGTAGATTCGAATCGCCTTTAAAGCACATGAAAAGCGGCAAAACGTCGACAATGATGCCCTTGGCCAAAAAGGGCGTATGCGTTTTTTCCTGAATATATTCAGGAAAAAACGCATACGCCCTTTTTGGCCAACCAAGCAACCTGGAAAGGCAAATCAGCGCTACAAAGAGGTCTCGCTTCCCATCGGTCAAAAGGGCCATGCTGCAAAAAGTGTCAAAACCAGAAATGCAGGACAGGCCATGGAGAAATGGCAGCCTTGCTACGCTGATGGGCGGGATGTAAATTGCCAACAGCCACTCTGGAGAAGTGTACGGTGTGTCCTGAAACATCGAAAAAACACAGCTTAGGGAGCATAGGGCACCTCCACACATGGGCGTATAAATTGGGAAAACTAAAAATCAGCAAGACACAGGCACCCAAAAGTTTAGGGCTGCTCTGTTGACAAGAACCTCCACTTCATGACACCTTAAATATCCCAGGAAAGAGAAAAATGGATAAAGAAGTTGTAGTTCTTATGTACAATGGAATATCACTCAGACATGAAATCAATGTCATAAGGCTAGTAGAAGCAAGATGAGTGGATTTAGGTATGACGATTCTAAGTGAAATAAGTCACACAGAAAAAGACACTTATCATAAGCTATCACTTATAGAGGGAATGTAAAAACCGCTACACTTGAACTGAATTACAAAACAGAACAGAGTCACACGTTTAGAAAACACACTATGGCTGCTTAACGGGAAAGGTGAGGTGGGGTGATGCATAAAACAAGGGTTTCAAATTCGCTCAGATACTGTTCCATACACCCAATATGTAATAGACAAGACCTACTCCTTGCTCAGTGAACTGGACTCAACACCCCCTATTCACCGCACAAGAATATATCTGACTAGTAAGAATCGTAAAACCTATGTATTGATATCTCTCTGGAAGTGAGCCAAGTGGGTGTAAAGCCGCATAAACACAGCCGTGAAAAGCAGCTAAACCCCATTATAAAAATAAATTACTTTTAAAAACCCGTAAAACAAAGACAGTGAAAGAGAGAAAAATTCTTACAAAATTCGTTCAGGGGCTGTGATGCAACCTGGATTGACCATATCTAGACCCACACCGGGATGAGACATAAGGGTGGACACTCTTGGGGCTGAGAGGTTGGGTGAGCAAACTCAGACCCTTTAAAGTAATACTGCGTGGAACCCATCCCATGGGTCCCAAATCTCCAGGTTCAAAGGCATCTTCCTACATCGAAAACATGCATGAGAAACCCAGAAGATGGTACACCGTGTGATTTTGAAAGGTTTCTAAAACGCACCCAATTTCTCATTTCCTTGTGCTCGGGTTCACCTTTCCAGCTACTTTACTAGCAATCTCCCTACCTGGAGAATCAGCACCTTTAAGCTCCTGTTCCCTACAGGTTGCAATTTGTCCTGAGGATGAACGGGAAGAGGGGCAAATAATAAGAGACTAGATCTAGGTGTTGGGACAGGCACAGGTCACTCTATTTTCCCATCAGGAAGAAGAATTAAACACAGGCTCAGCCTGCCGCCCGGAACCAGAATAGGGCCTGAGGCAATCCCGTGCTTTTGCGGCCAGCTCCCAAAAAAGACAGTTGAAAAATGGAGCTCAGGGGCACTGCAATTCACAAACCTGCTGAGTTATAAATGATAACTCTCGTCCACAAATATATTGAGGGAAGGCAACGAAGAGGATTTGAAAGCAAGGCAGAATTGCAGGAAACAGGTTTCAGGAGGTAGATTCGAATCGCCTTTAAAGCACATGAAAAGTGGCAAAACGTCGACAGTGATGCCCTTGGCCAAAAAGGGCGTATGCGTTTTTTCCTGAATATATTCAGGAAAAAACGCATACACCCTTTTTGGCCAACCAAGCAAACTGGAAAGGCAAATCAGCGCTACAAAGAAGTCTCGCTTCCCATCGGTCAAAAGGGCCATGCTGCAAAAAGTGTCAAAACCAGAAATGCAGGACAGGCCATGGAGAAATGGCAGCCTTGCTACGCTGATGGGCGGGATGTAAATTGCCAACAGCCACTCTGGAGAAGTGTACGGTGTGTCCTGAAACATCGAAAAAACACAGCTTAGGGAGCATAGGGCACGTCCACTCATTGGCGTATAAATTGGGAAAACTAAAAATCAGCAAGACACAGGCACCCCAAAGATTAGGGCTGCTATGTTGACAAGAACCTCCACTTCATGACACCTTAAATATCCCAGGAAAGAGAAAAATGGATAAAGAAGTTGTGGTCCTTATGTACAAAGGAATATCACTCAGACATGAAATCAATGTCATAAGGCTAGTAGAAGCAAGATGAGTGGATTTAGGTATGACGATTCTAAGTGAAATAAGTCACACAGAAAAAGACACTTATAATAAGCTATCACTTATAGAGGGAATGTAAAAACCGCTACACTTGAACTGAATTACAAAACAGAACAGAGTCACACGTTTAGAAAACACACTATGGCTGCTTAACGGGAAAGGTGAGGTGGGGCGATGCATAAAACAAGGGTTTCAAATTCGCTCAGATACTGTTCCATACACCCAATATGTAATAGACAAGACCTACTCCTTGCTCAGTGAACTGGACTCAACACCCCCTATTCACCGCGCAAGAATATATCTGACTATTAAGAATCGTAAAACCTATGTATTGATATCTCTCTGGAAGTGAGCCAAGTGGGTGTAAAGCCGCATAAACACAGCCGTGAAAAGCAGCTAAACCCCATTATAAAAATAAATTACTTTTAAAAACCCGTAAAACAAAGACAGTGAAAGAGAGAGAAATTCTTACAAAATTCGTTCAGGGGCTCTGATGCAACCTGGATTGACCATATCTAGACCCACACCTGGATGAGACATAAGGGTGGACACTCTTGGGGCTGAGAGGTTGGGTGAGGTTGGGTGAGCAAACTCAGACCCTTTAAAGTAGTACTGCGTGGTACCCATCCCATGGGTCCCAAATCTCCAGGTTCAAGGGCATCTTCCTACATCGAAAACATGCATGAGAAACCCAGAGGATGGTACACCGTGTGATTTTGAAAGGTTTCTAAAACGCACCCCATTTCTCATCTCCTTGTGCTCGGGTTCGCCTTTCCAGCTACTTTACTAGCAATCTCCCTAATTGCAGAATCAGCACCTTTAAGCTCCTGTTCCCTACAGGTTGCAATTTGTCCTGAAGATGAACGGGAAGAGGGGCAAACAATGAGAGACTAGATCTAGGTGTTGGGACAGGCACAGGTCACTCTATTTTCCCATCAGGAAGAAGAATTAACCACAGGCTCAGCCTGCCTCCAGGAACCAGAATAGGGCCTGAGGCAATCCCGCGCTTTTGCGGCCAGCTCCCAAAAAAGCGAGTTGAAAAATGGAGCTCAGGGACACTGCAATTCACAAACCCGCAGAGTTATAATTGATAACTCTCATCCACAGATATATTGAGGGAAGGCAACGAAGAGGATTTGAAAGCAAGGCAGAATTGCAGGAAAGAGATTTCAGGAGGTAGATTCGAATCGCCTTTAAATCACATGAAAAGCGGCAAAACGTCGACAATGATGCCCTTGGCCAAAAAGGGCGTATGCGTTTTTTCCTGAATATATTCAGGAAAAAACGCATACGCCCTTTTTGGCCAACCAAGCAACCTGGAAAGGCAAATCAGCGCTACAAAGAAGTCTCGCTTCCCATCGGTCAAAAGGGACATGCTGCAAAAAGTGTCAAAACCAGAAATGCAGTACAGGCCATGGAGAAATGGCAGCCTTGCTACGCTGATGGGCGGGATGTAAATTGCCAAAAGCCACTCTGGAGAAGTGTACGGTGTGTCCTGAAACATCGAAAAAACACAGCTTAGGGAGCATAGGGCACGTCCACTCATGGGCGTATAAATTGGGAAAACTAAAAATCAGCAAGACACAGGCGCCCCAATGTTTAGGGCTGCTATGTTGACAAGAACCTCCACTTCATGACACCTTAAATATCCCAGGAAAGAGAAAAATGGATAAAGAAGTTGTGGTCCTAATGTACAAAGGAATATCACTCAGACATGAAATCAATGTCATAAGGCTAGTAGAAGCAAGATGAGTGGATTTAGGTACGACGATTCTAAGTGAAATAAGTGACACAGAAAAAGACACTTATCATAAGCTATCACTTATAGAGGGAATGTAAAAACCGCTACACCTGAACTGAATTACAAAACAGAACAGAGTCACACGTTTAGAAAACACACTATGGCTGCTTAACGGGAAAGGTGAGGTGGGGTGATGCATAAAACAAGGGTTTCAAATTCGCTCAGATAGCGTTCCATACACCCAATATGTAATAGACAAGACCTACTCCTTGCTCAGTGAACTGGACTCAACACCCCCTATTCACCGCACAAGAATATATCTGACTAGTAAGAATCGTAAAACCTATGTATTGATATCTCTCTGGAAGTGTGTCAAGTGGGTGTAAAGCCGCATAAACACAGCCGTGAAAAGCAGCTAAACCCCATTATAAAAATAAATTACTTTTAAAAACCCGTAAAACAAAGACAGTGAAAGAGAGAAAAATTCTTACAAAATTCGTTCAGGGGCTGTGATGCAACCTGGATTGACCATATCTAGACCCACACCGGGATGAGACATAAGGGTGGACACTCTTGGGGCTGAGAGGTTGGGTGAGCAAACTCAGACCCTTTAAAGTAATACTGCGTGGAACCCATCCCATGGGTCCCAAATCTCCAGGTTCAAAGGCATCTTCCTACATCGAAAACATGCATGAGAAACCCAGAAGATGGTACACCGTGTGATTTTGAAAGGTTTCTAAAACGCACCCTATTTCTCATCTCCTTGTGCTCGGGTTCACCTTTCCAGCTACTTTACTAGCAATCTCCCTACCTGGAGAATCAGCACCTTTAAGCTCCTGTTCCCTACAGGTTGCAATTTGTCCTGAGGATGAACGGGAAGAGGGGCAAATAATGAGAGACTAGATCTAGGTGTTGGGACAGGCACAGGTCACTCTATTTTCCCATCAGGAAGAAGAATTAAACACAGGCTCAGCCTGCCGCCGGGAACCAGAATAGGGCCTGAGGCAATCCCGAGCTATTGCGGCCAGCTGCCAAAAAAGACAGTTCAAAAATGGAGCTCAGGGGCACTGCAATTCACAAACCTGCTGAGTTATAAATGATAACTCTCGTCCACAAATATATTGAGGGAAGGCAACGAAGAGGAGTTGAAAGCAAGGCAGAATTGCAGGAAACAGGTTTCAGGAGGTAGATTCGAATCGCCTTTAAAGCACATGAAAAGTGGCAAAACATCGACAGTGATGCCCTTGGCCAAAAAGGGCGTAAGCGTTTTTTCCTGAATATATTCAGGAAAAAACGCATACGCCCTTTTTGGCCAACCAAGCAACCTGGAAAGGCAAATCAGCGCTACAAAGAAGTCTCGCTTCCCATCCGTCAAAAGGGCCATGCTGCAAAATTTTTCAAAACCAGAAATGCAGGACAGGCCATGGAGAAATGGCAGCCTTGCTACGCTGATGGGCGGGATGTAAATTGCCAACAGCCACTCTGGAGAAGTGTACGGTGTGTCCTGAAACAACGAAAAAACACAGCTTAGGGAGCATAGGGCACGTCCACTCATGGGCGTATAAATTGGGAAAACTAAAAATCAGCAAGACACAGGCACCCCAATGTTTAGGGCTGCTATGTTGACAAGAACCTCCACTTCATGACACCTTAAATATCCCAGGAAAGAGAAAAATGGATAAAGAAGTTGTGGTCCTTATGTACAAAGGAATATCCCTCAGACATGAAATCAATGTCATAAGGCTAGTAGAAGCAAGATGAGTGGATTTAGGTATGACGATGCTAAGTGAAATAAGTCACACAGAAAAAGACACTTATCATAAGCTATCACTTATAGAGGGAATGTAAAAACCGCTACACTTGAACTGAATTACAAAACAGAACAGAGTCACACGTTTAGAAAACACACTATGGCTGCTTAACGGGAAAGATGAGGTGGGGTGATGCATAAAACAAGGGTTTCAAATTCGCTCAGATACTGTTCCATACACCCAATATGTAATAGACAAGACGTACTCCTTGCTCAGTGAACTGGACTCAACATCCCCTATTCACCGCACAAGAATATATCTGACTAGTAAGAATCGTAAAACCTATGTATTGATATCTCTCTGGAAGTGAGCCAAGTGGGTGTAAAGCCGCATAAACACAGCCGTGAAAAGCAGCTAAACCCCATTATAAAATTAAATTACTTTTAAAAACCCGTAAAACAAAGACAGTGAAAGAGAGAGAAATTCTTACAAAATTCGTTCAGGGGCTGTTATGCAACCTGGATTGACCATATCTAGACCCACACCTGGATGAGACATAAGGGTGGACACTCTTGGGGCTGAGAGGTTGGGTGAGGTTGGGTGAGCAAACGCAGACCCTTTAAAGTAATACTGTGTGGTACCCATCCCATGGGTCCCAAATCTCCAGGTTCAAGGGCATCTTCCTACATCGAAAACATGCATGAGAAACACAGAAGATGGTACACCGTGTGATTTTGAAAGGTTTCTAAAACGCACCCAATTTCTCATCTCCTTGTGCTCGGGTTCGCCTTTCCAGCTACTTTACTAGCAATCTCCCTACTTGGAGAACCAGCACCTTTAAGCTCCTGTTCCCTACAGGTTGCAATTTGTCCTGAGGATGAACGGGAAGAGGGGCAACCAATGAGAGACTAGATCTAGGTGTTGGGACAGGCCCAGGTCACTCTATTTTCCCATCAGGAAGAAGAATTAACCACAGGCTCAGCCTGCCGCCAGGAACCAGAATAGGGCCTGAGGCAATCCCGCGCTTTTGCGGCCAGCTCCCAAAAAAGCGAGTTGAAAAATGGAGCTCAGGGACACTGCAATTCACAAACCCGCAGAGTTATAAATGATAACTCTCATCCACAGATATATTGAGGGAAGGCAACAAAGAGGATTTGAAAGCAAGGCAGAATTGCAGGAAACAGATTTCAGGAGGTAGATTCGAATCGCCTTTAAAGCACATGAAAAGCGGCAAAACGTCGACAATGATGCCCTTGGCCAAAAAGGGCGTATGCGTTTTTTCCTGAATATATTCAGGAAAAAACGCATACGCCCTTTTTGGCCAACCAAGCAACCTGGAAAGGCAAATCAGCGCTACAAAGAGGTCTCGCTTCCCATCGGTCAAAAGGGCCATGCTGCAAAAAGTGTCAAAACCAGAAATGCAGGACAGGCCATGGAGAAATGGCAGCCTTGCTACGCTGATGGGCGGGATGTAAATTGCCAACAGCCACTCTGGAGAAGTGTACGGTGTGTCCTGAAACATCGAAAAAACACAGCTTAGGGAGCATAGGGCACCTCCACACATGGGCGTATAAATTGGGAAAACTAAAAATCAGCAAGACACAGGCACCCAAAAGTTTAGGGCTGCTCTGTTGACAAGAACCTCCACTTCATGACACCTTAAATATCCCAGGAAAGAGAAAAATGGATAAAGAAGTTGTAGTTCTTATGTACAATGGAATATCACTCAGACATGAAATCAATGTCATAAGGCTAGTAGAAGCAAGATGAGTGGATTTAGGTATGACGATTCTAAGTGAAATAAGTCACACAGAAAAAGACACTTATCATAAGCTATCACTTATAGAGGGAATGTAAAAACCGCTACACTTGAACTGAATTACAAAACAGAACAGAGTCACACGTTTAGAAAACACACTATGGCTGCTTAACGGGAAAGGTGAGGTGGGGTGATGCATAAAACAAGGGTTTCAAATTCGCTCAGATACTGTTCCATACACCCAATATGTAATAGACAAGACCTACTCCTTGCTCAGTGAACTGGACTCAACACCCCCTATTCACCGCACAAGAATATATCTGACTAGTAAGAATCGTAAAACCTATGTATTGATATCTCTCTGGAAGTGAGCCAAGTGGGTGTAAAGCCGCATAAACACAGCCGTGAAAAGCAGCTAAACCCCATTATAAAAATAAATTACTTTTAAAAACCCGTAAAACAAAGACAGTGAAAGAGAGAAAAATTCTTACAAAATTCGTTCAGGGGCTGTGATGCAACCTGGATTGACCATATCTAGACCCACACCGGGATGAGACATAAGGGTGGACACTCTTGGGGCTGAGAGGTTGGGTGAGCAAACTCAGACCCTTTAAAGTAATACTGCGTGGAACCCATCCCATGGGTCCCAAATCTCCAGGTTCAAAGGCATCTTCCTACATCGAAAACATGCATGAGAAACCCAGAAGATGGTACACCGTGTGATTTTGAAAGGTTTCTAAAACGCACCCAATTTCTCATTTCCTTGTGCTCGGGTTCACCTTTCCAGCTACTTTACTAGCAATCTCCCTACCTGGAGAATCAGCACCTTTAAGCTCCTGTTCCCTACAGGTTGCAATTTGTCCTGAGGATGAACGGGAAGAGGGGCAAATAATAAGAGACTAGATCTAGGTGTTGGGACAGGCACAGGTCACTCTATTTTCCCATCAGGAAGAAGAATTAAACACAGGCTCAGCCTGCCGCCCGGAACCAGAATAGGGCCTGAGGCAATCCCGTGCTTTTGCGGCCAGCTCCCAAAAAAGACAGTTGAAAAATGGAGCTCAGGGGCACTGCAATTCACAAACCTGCTGAGTTATAAATGATAACTCTCGTCCACAAATATATTGAGGGAAGGCAACGAAGAGGATTTGAAAGCAAGGCAGAATTGCAGGAAACAGGTTTCAGGAGGTAGATTCGAATCGCCTTTAAAGCACATGAAAAGTGGCAAAACGTCGACAGTGATGCCCTTGGCCAAAAAGGGCGTATGCGTTTTTTCCTGAATATATTCAGGAAAAAACGCATACACCCTTTTTGGCCAACCAAGCAAACTGGAAAGGCAAATCAGCGCTACAAAGAAGTCTCGCTTCCCATCGGTCAAAAGGGCCATGCTGCAAAAAGTGTCAAAACCAGAAATGCAGGACAGGCCATGGAGAAATGGCAGCCTTGCTACGCTGATGGGCGGGATGTAAATTGCCAACAGCCACTCTGGAGAAGTGTACGGTGTGTCCTGAAACATCGAAAAAACACAGCTTAGGGAGCATAGGGCACGTCCACTCATTGGCGTATAAATTGCGAAAACTAAAAATCAGCAAGACACAGGCACCCCAATGTTTAGGGCTGCTATGTTGACAAGAACCTCCACTTCATGGCACCTTAAATATCCCAGGAAAGAGAAAAATGGATAAAGAAGTTGTGGTCCTTATGTACAAAGGAATATCACTCAGACATGAAATCAATGTCATAAGGCTAGTAGAAGCAAGATGAGTGGATTTAGGTACGACGATTCTAAGTGAAATAAGTGACACAGAAAAAGACACTTATCATAAGCTATCACTTATAGAGGGAATGTAAAAACCGCTACACCTGAACTGAATTACAAAACAGAACAGAGTCACACGTTTAGAAAACACACTATGGCTGCTTAACGGTAAAGGTGAGGTGGGGTGATGCATAAAACAAGGGTTTCAAATTCGCTCAGATACTGTTCCATACACCCAATATGTAATAGACAAGACCTACTCCTTGCTCAGTGAACTGGACTCAACACCCCCTATTCACCGCACAAGAATATATCTGACTAGTAAGAATCGTAAAACCTATGTATTGATATCTCTCTGGAAGTGAGCCAAGTGGGTGTAAAGCCGCATAAACACAGCCGTGAAAAGCAGCTAAACCCCATTATAAAAATAAATTACTTTTAAAAACCCGTAAAACAAAGACAGTGAAAGAGAGAGAAATTCTTACAAAATTCGTTCAGGGGCTGTGATGCAACCTGGATTGACCATATCTAGACCCACACCTGGATGAGACATAAGGGTGGACACTCTTGGGGCTGAGAGGTTGGGTGAGGTTGGGTGAGCAAACTCAGACCCTTTAAAGTAGTACTGCGTGGTACCCATCCCATGGGTCCCAAATCTCCAGGTTCAAGGGCATCTTCCTACATCGAAAACATGCATGAGAAACCCAGAAGATGGTACACCGTGTGATTTTGAAAGGTTTCTAAAACGCACCCCATTTCTCATCTCCTTGTGCTAGGGTTCGCCTTTCCAGCTACTTTACTAGCAATCTCCCTACTTGGAGAATCAGCACCTTTAAGCTCCTGTTCCCTACAGGTTGCAATTTGTCCTGAGGATGAACGGGAAGAGGGGCAACCAATGAGAGACTAGATCTAGGTGTTGGGACAGGCACAGGTCACTCTATTTTCCCATCAGGAAGAAGAATTAACCACAGGCTCAGCCTGCCGCCAGGAACCAGAATAAGGCCTGAGGCAATCTCGCGCTTTTGTGGCCAGCTCCCAAAAAAGCGAGTTGAAAAATGGAGCTCAGGGACACTGCAATTCACAAACCCGCAGAGTTATAAATGATAACTCTCATCCACAGATATATTGAGGGAAGGCAACGAAGAGGATTTGAAAGCAAGGCAGAATTGCAGGAAGCAGATTTCAGGAGGTAGATTCGAATCGCCTTTAAAGCACATGAAAAGCGGCAAAACGTCGACAATGATGCCCTTGGCCAAAAAGGGCGTATGCGTTTTTTCCAGAATATATTCAGGAAAAAACGCATACGCCCTTTTTGGCCAACCAAGCAACCTGGAAAGGCAAATCAGCGCTACAAAGAGGTCTCGCTTCCCATCGGTCAAAAGGGCCATGCTGCAAAAAGTGTCAAAACCAGAAATGCAGGACAGGCCATGGAGAAATGGCAGCCTTGCTACGCTGATGGGCGGTATGTAAATTGCCAACAGCCACTCTAGAGAAGTGTACGGTGTGTCCTGAAACATCGAAAAAACACAGCTTAGGGAGCATAGGGCACGTCCACTCATGGGCGTATAAATTGGGAAAACTAAAAATCAGCAAGACAAAGGCACCCCAATGTTTAGGGCTGCTATGTTGACAAGAACCTCCACTTCATGACACTTTAAATATCCCAGGAAAGAGAAAAATGGATAAAGAAGTTGTGGTCCTTATGTACAATGGAATATCACTCAGACATGAAATCAATGTCATAAGGCTAGTAGAAGCAAGATGAGTGGATTTAGGTATGACGATTCTAAGTGAAATAAGTCACACAGAAAAAGACACTTATCATAAGATATCACTTATAGAGGGAATGTAAAAACCGCTACACTTGAACTGAATTACAAAACAGAACAGAGTCACACGTTTAGAAAACACACTATGGCTGCTTAACGGGAAAGGTGAGGTGGGGTGATGCATAAAACAAGGGTTTCAAATTCGCTCAGATACTGTTCCATACACCCAATATGTAATAGACAAGACCTACTCCTTGCTCAGTGAACTGGACTCAACACCCCCTATTCACCGCACAAGAATATATGTGACTAGTAAGAATCGTAAAACCTATGTATTGATATCTCTCTGGAAGTGTGTCAAGTGGGTGTAAAGCTGCATAAACACAGCCGTGAAAAGCAGCTAAACCCCATTATAAAAATAAATTACTTTTAAAAACCTGTAAAACAAAGACAGTGAAAGAGAGAGAAATTCTTAAAAAATTCGTTCAGGAGCTGTGATGCAACCTGGATTGACCATATCTAGACCCACACCTGGATGAGACATAAGGGTGGACACTCTTGGGGCTGAGAGGTTGGGTGAGGTTGGGTGAGCAAACTCAGACCCTTTAAAGTAGTACTGCGTGGTACCCATCCCATGGGTCCCAAATCTACAGGTTCAAGGGCATCTTCCTACATCGAAAACATGCATGAGAAACCCAGAAGATGGTACACCGTGTGATTTTGAAAGGTTTCTAAAACGCACCCCATTTCTCATCTCCTTGTGCTCGGGTTCGCCTTTCCAGCTACTTTACTAGCAATCTCCCTACTTGGAGAATCAGCACCTTTAAGCTCCTGTTCCCTACAGGTTGCAATTTGTCCTGAGGATGAACGGGAAGAGGGGCAACCAATGAGAGACTAGATCTAGGTGTTGGGACAGGCACAGGTCACTCTATTTTCCCATCAGGAAGAAGAATTAACCACAGGCTCAGCCTGCCGCCAGGAACCAGAATAGGGCCTGAGGCAATCCCGCGCTTTTGCGGCCAGCTCCCAAAAAAGCGAGTTGAAAAATGGAGCTCAGGGACACTGCCATTCACAAACCCGCAGAGTTATAAATGATAACTCTCATCCACAGATATATTGAGGGAAGGCAACGAAGAGGATTTGAAAGCAAGGCAGAATTGCAGGAAACAGATTTCAGGAGGTAGATTCGAATCGCCTTTAAAGCACATGAAAAGCGGCAAAACGTCGACAATGATGCCCTTGGCCAAAAAGGGCGTATGCGTTTTTTCCTGAATATATTCAGGAAAAAATGCATACGCCCTTTTTGGCCAACCAAGCAACCTGGAAAGGCAAATCAGCGCTACAAAGAGGTCTCGCTTCCCATCGGTCAAAAGGGCCATGCTGCAAAAAGTGTCAAAACCAGAAATGCAGGACAGGCCATGGAGAAATGGCAGCCTTGCTACGCTGATGGGCGGTATGTAAATTGCCAACAGCCACTCTAGAGAAGTGTACGGTGTGTCCTGAAACATCGAAAAAACACAGCTTAGGGAGCATAGGGCACGTCCACTCATGGGCGTATAAATTGGGAAAACTAAAAATCAGCAAGACAAAGGCACCCCAATGTTTAGGGCTGCTATGTTGACAAGAACCTCCACTTCATGACACTTTAAATATCCCAGGAAAGAGAAAAATGGATAAAGAAGTTGTGGTCCTTATGTACAATGGAATATCACTCAGACATGAAATCAATGTCATAAGGCTAGTAGAAGCAAGATGAGTGGATTTAGGTATGACGATTCTAAGTGAAATAAGTCACACAGAAAAAGACACTTATCATAAGATATCACTTATAGAGGGAATGTAAAAACCGCTACACTTGAACTGAATTACAAAACAGAACAGAGTCACACGTTTAGAAAACACACTATGGCTGCTTAACGGGAAAGGTGAGGTGGGGTGATGCATAAAACAAGGGTTTCAAATTCGCTCAGATACTGTTCCATACACCCAATATGTAATAGACAAGACCTACTCCTTGCTCAGTGAACTGGACTCAACACCCCCTATTCACCGCACAAGAATATATGTGACTAGTAAGAATCGTAAAACCTATGTATTGATATCTCTCTGGAAGTGTGTCAAGTGGGTGTAAAGCTGCATAAACACAGCCGTGAAAAGCAGCTAAACCCCATTATAAAAATAAATTACTTTTAAAAACCTGTAAAACAAAGACAGTGAAAGAGAGAGAAATTCTTAAAAAATTCGTTCAGGAGCTGTGATGCAACCTGGATTGACCATATCTAGACCCACACCTGGATGAGACATAAGGGTGGACACTCTTGGGGCTGAGAGGTTGGGTGAGGTTGGGTGAGCAAACTCAGACCCTTTAAAGTAGTACTGCGTGGTACCCATCCCATGGGTCCCAAATCTACAGGTTCAAGGGCATCTTCCTACATCGAAAACATGCATGAGAAACCCAGAAGATGGTACACCGTGTGATTTTGAAAGGTTTCTAAAACGCACCCCATTTCTCATCTCCTTGTGCTCGGGTTCGCCTTTCCAGCTACTTTACTAGCAATCTCCCTACTTGGAGAATCAGCACCTTTAAGCTCCTGTTCCCTACAGGTTGCAATTTGTCCTGAGGATGAACGGGAAGAGGGGCAACCAATGAGAGACTAGATCTAGGTGTTGGGACAGGCACAGGTCACTCTATTTTCCCATCAGGAAGAAGAATTAACCACAGGCTCAGCCTGCCGCCAGGAACCAGAATAGGGCCTGAGGCAATCCCGCGCTTTTGCGGCCAGCTCCCAAAAAAGCGAGTTGAAAAATGGAGCTCAGGGACACTGCCATTCACAAACCCGCAGAGTTATAAATGATAACTCTCATCCACAGATATATTGAGGGAAGGCAACGAAGAGGATTTGAAAGCAAGGCAGAATTGCAGGAAACAGATTTCAGGAGGTAGATTCGAATCGCCTTTAAAGCACATGAAAAGCGGCAAAACGTCGACAATGATGCCCTTGGCCAAAAAGGGCGTATGCGTTTTTTCCTGAATATATTCAGGAAAAAATGCATACGCCCTTTTTGGCCAACCAAGCAACCTGGAAAGGCAAATCAGCGCTACAAAGAGGTCTCGCTTCCCATCGGTCAAAAGGGCCATGCTGCAAAAAGTGTCAAAACCAGAAATGCAGGACAGGCCATGGAGAAATGGCAGCCTTGCTACGCTGATGGGCGGGATGTAAATTGCCAAAAGCCACTCTGGAGAAGTGTACGGTGTGTCCTGAAACATCGAAAAAACACAGCTTAGGGAGCATAGGGCACGTCCACTCATGGGCGTATAAATTGGGAAAACTAAAAATCAGCAAGACACAGGCACCCCAATGTTTAGGGCTGCTATGTTGACAAGAACCTCCACTTCATGACACCTTAAATATCCCAGGAAAGAGAAAAATGGATAAAGAAGTTGTGGTCCTTATGTACAAAGGAATATCCCTCAGACATGAAATCAATGTCATAAGGCTAGTAGAAGCAAGATGAGTGGATTTAGGTATGACGATTCTAAGTGAAATAAGTCACACAGAAAAAGACACTTATCATAAGCTATCACTTATAGAGGGAATGTAAAAACCGCTACACTTGAACTGAATTACAAAACAGAACAGAGTCACACGTTTAGAAAACACATTATGGCTGCTTAACGGGAAAGGTGAGGTGGGGTGATGCATAAAACAAGGGTTTCAAATTCGCTCAGATACTGTTCCATACACCCAATATGTAATAGACAAGACCTACTCCTTGCTCAGTGAACTGGACTCAACACCCCCTATTCACCGCACAAGAATATATCTGACTAGTAAGAATCGTAAAACCTATGTATTGATATCTCTCTGGAAGTGAGCCAAGTGGGTGTAAAGCCGCATAAACACAGCCGTGAAAAGCAGCTAAACCCCATTATAAAAATAAATTACTTTTAAAAACCCGTAAAACAAAGACAGTGAAAGAGAGAGAAATTCTTACAAAATTCGTTCAGGGGCTGTGATGCAACCTGGATTGACCATATCTAGACCCACACCTGGATGAGACATAAGGGTGGACACTCTTGGGGCTGAGAGGTTGGGTGAGGTTGGGTGAGCAAACTCAGACCCTTTAAAGTAGTACTGCGTGGGACCCATCCCATGGGTCCCAAATCTCCAGGTTCAAGGGCATCTTCCTACATCGAAAACATGCATGAGAAACCCAGAAGATGGTACACCGTGTGATTTTGAAAGGTTTCTAAAACGCACCCCATTTCTCATCTCCTTGTGCTAGGGTTCGCCTTTCCAGCTACTTTACTAGCAATCTCCCTACTTGGAGAATCAGCACCTTTAAGCTCCTGTTCCCTACAGGTTGCAATTTGTCCTGAGGATGAACGGGAAGAGGGGCAACCAATGAGAGACTAGATCTAGGTGTTGGTAGAGGCACAGGTCACTCTATTTTCCCATCAGGAAGAAGAATTAACCACAGGCTCAGCCTGCCGCCAGGAACCAGAATAAGGCCTGAGGCAATCTTGCGCTTTTGTGGCCAGCTCCCAAAAAAGCGAGTTGAAAAATGGAGCTCAGGGACACTGCAATTCACAAACCCGCAGAGTTATAAATGATAACTCTCATCCACAGATATATTGAGGGAAGGCAACGAAGAGGATTTGAAAGCAAGGCAGAATTGCAGGAAGCAGATTTCAGGAGGTAGATTCGAATCGCCTTTAAAGCACATGAAAAGCGGCAAAACGTCGACAATGATGCCCTTGGCCAAAAAGGGCGTATGCGTTTTTTCCTGAATATATTCAGGAAAAAACGCATACGCCCTTTTTGGCCAACCAAGCAACCTGGAAAGGCAAATCAGCGCTACAAAGAGGTCTCGCTTCCCATCGGTCAAAAGGGCCATGCTGCAAAAAGTGTCAAAACCAGAAATGCAGGACAGGCCATGGAGAAATGGCAGCCTTGCTACGCTGATGGGCGGTATGTAAATTGCCAACAGCCACTCTAGAGAAGTGTACGGTGTGTCCTGAAACATCGAAAAAACACAGCTTAGGGAGCATAGGGCACGTCCACTCATGGGCGTATAAATTGGGAAAACTAAAAATCAGCAAGACAAAGGCACCCCAATGTTTAGGGCTGCTATGTTGACAAGAACCTCCACTTCATGACACCTTAAATATCCCAGGAAAGAGAAAAATGGATAAAGAAGTTGTGGTCCTTATGTACAATGGAATATCACTCAGACATGAAATCAATGTCATAAGGCTAGTAGAAGCAAGATGAGTGGATTTAGGTATGACGATTCTAAGTGAAATAAGTCACACAGAAAAAGACACTTATCATAAGATATCACTTATAGAGGGAATGTAAAAACCGCTACACTTGAACTGAATTACAAAACAGAACAGAGTCACACGTTTAGAAAACACACTATGGCTGCTTAACGGGAAAGGTGAGGTGGGGTGATGCATAAAACAAGGGTTTCAAATTCGCTCAGATACTGTTCCATACACCCAATATGTAATAGACAAGACCTACTCCTTGCTCAGTGAACTGGACTCAACACCCCCTATTCACCGCACAAGAATATATGTGACTAGTAAGAATCGTAAAACCTATGTATTGATATCTCTCTGGAAGTGTGTCAAGTGGGTGTAAAGCTGCATAAACACAGCCGTGAAAAGCAGCTAAACCCCATTATAAAAATAAATTACTTTGAAAAACCTGTAAAACAAAGACAGTGAAAGAGAGAGAAATTCTTAAAAAAATTCGTTCAGGAGCTGTGATGCAACCTGGATTGACCATATCTAGACCCACACCTGGATGAGACATAAGGGTGGACACTCTTGGGGCTGAGAGGTTGGGTGAGGTTGGGTGAGCAAACTCAGACCCTTTAAAGTAATACTGCGTGGTACCCATCCCATGGGTCCCAAATCTCCAGGTTCAAAGGCATCTTCCTACATCGAAAACATGCATGAGAAACCCAGAAGATGGTACACCATGTGATTTTGAAAGGTTTCTAAAACGCACCCAATTTCTCATCTCCTTGTGCTCGGGTTCACCTTTCCAGCTACTTTACTAGCAATCTCCCTACTTGGAGAATCAGCACCTTTAACCTCCTGTTCCCTACAGGTTGCAATTTGTCCTGAGGATGAACGGGAAGAGGGGAAACAAATGAGAGACTAGATCTAGGTGTTGGGACAGGCACAGGTCACTCTATTTTCCCATCAGGAAGAAGAATTAAACACAGGCTCAGCCTGCCGCCGGGAACCAGAATAGGGCCTGAGGCAATCCCGAGCTATTGCGGCCAGCTGCCAAAAAAGACAGTTCAAAAATGGAGCTCAGGGGCACTGCAATTCACAAACCTGCTGAGTTATAAATGATAACTCTCGTCCACAAATATATTGAGGGAAGGCAACGAAGAGGAGTTGAAAGCAAGGCAGAATTGCAGGAAACAGGTTTCAGGAGGTAGATTCGAATCGCCTTTAAAGCACATGAAAAGTGGCAAAACATCGACAGTGATGCCCTTGGCCAAAAAGGGCGTAAGCGTTTTTTCCTGAATATATTCAGGAAAAAACGCATACGCCCTTTTTGGCCAACCAAGCAACCTGGAAAGGCAAATCAGCGCTACAAAGAAGTCTCGCTTCCCATCCGTCAAAAGGGCCATGCTGCAAAATTTTTCAAAACCAGAAATGCAGGACAGGCCATGGAGAAATGGCAGCCTTGCTACGCTGATGGGCAGGATGTAAATTGCCAACAGACACTCTGGAGAAGTGTACGGTGTGTCCTGAAACAACGAAAAAACACAGCTTAGGGAGCATAGGGCACGTCCACTCATGGGCGTATAAATTGGGAAAACTAAAAATCAGCAAGACACAGGCACCCCAATGTTTAGGGCTGCTATGTTGACAAGAACCTCCACTTCATGACACCTTAAATATCCCAGGAAAGAGAAAAATGGATAAAGAAGTTGTGGTCCTTATGTACAAAGGAATATCCCTCAGACATGAAATCAATGTCATAAGGCTAGTAGAAGCAAGATGAGTGGATTTAGGTATGACGATGCTAAGTGAAATAAGTCACACAGAAAAAGACACTTATCATAAGCTATCACTTATAGAGGGAATGTAAAAACCGCTACACTTGAACTGAATTACAAAACAGAACAGAGTCACACGTTTAGAAAACACACTATGGCTGCTTAACGGGAAAGATGAGGTGGGGTGATGCATAAAACAAGGGTTTCAAATTCGCTCAGATACTGTTCCATACACCCAATATGTAATAGACAAGACCTACTCCTTGCTCAGTGAACTGGACTCAACATCCCCTATTCACCGCACAAGAATATATCTGACTAGTAAGAATCGTAAAACCTATGTATTGATATCTCTCTGGAAGTGAGCCAAGTGGGTGTAAAGCCGCATAAACACAGCCGTGAAAAGCAGCTAAACCCCATTATAAAAATAATTACTTTTAAAAACCCGTAAAACAAAGACAGTGAAAGAGAGAGAAATTCTTACAAAATTCGTTCAGGGGCTGTGATGCAACCTGGATTGACCATATCTAGACCCACACCTGGATGAGACATAAGGGTGGACACTCTTGGGGCTGAGATTTTGGGTGAGGTTGGGTGAGCAAACGCAGACCCTTTAAAGTAATACTGTGTGGTACCCATCCCATGGGTCCCAAATCTCCAGGTTCAAGGGCATCTTCCTACATCGAAAACATGCATGAGAAACACAGAAGATGGTACACCGTGTGATTTTGAAAGGTTTCTAAAACGCACCCAATTTCTCATCTCCTTGTGCTCGGGTTCGCCTTTCCAACTACTTTACTAGCAATCTCCCTACTTGGAGAACCAGCACCTTTAAGCTCCTGTTCCCTACAGGTTGCAATTTGTCCTGAGGATGAACGGGAAGAGGGGCAACCAATGAGAGACTAGATCTAGGTGTTGGGACAGGCACAGGTCACTCTATTTTCCCATCAGGAAGAAGAATTAACCACAGGCTCAGCCTGCCGCCAGGAACCAGAATAGGGCCTGAGGCAATCCCGCGCTTTTGCGGCCAGCTCCCAAAAAAGCGAGTTGAAAAATGGAGCTCAGGGACACTGCAATTCACAAACCCGCAGAGTTATAAATGATAACTCTCATCCACAGATATATTGAGGGAAGGCAACGAAGAGGATTTGACAGCAAGGCAGAATAGCAGGAAACAGATTTCAGGAGGTAGATTCGAATCGCCTGTAAAGCACATGAAAAGCGGCAAAACGTCGACAATGATGCCCTTGGCCAAAAAGGGCGTATGCGTTTTTTCCTGAATATATTCAGGAAAAAACGCATACGCCCTTTTTGGCCAACCAAGCAACCTGGAAAGGCAAATCAGCGCTACAAAGAGGTCTCGCTTCCCATCGGTCAAAAGGGCCATGCTGCAAAAAGTGTCAAAACCAGAAATGCAGGACAGGCCATGGAGAAATGGCAGCCTTGCTACGCTGATGGGCGGGATGTAAATTGCCAACAGCCACTCTGGAGAAGTGTACGGTGTGTCCTGAAACATCGAAAAAACACAGCTTAGGGAGCATAGGGCACCTCCACTCATGGGCGTATAAATTGGGAAAACTAAAAATCAGCAAGACACAGGCACCCAAAAGTTTAGGGCTGCTCTGTTGACAAGAACCTCCACTTCATGACACCTTAAATATCCCAGGAAAGAGAAAAATGGATAAAGAAGTTGTAGTTCTTATGTACAATGGAATATCACTCAGACATGAAATCAATGTCATAAGGCTAGTAGAAGCAAGATGAGTGGATTTAGGTATGACGATTCTAAGTGAAATAATTCACACAGAAAAAGACACTTATCATAAGCTATCACTTATAGAGGGAATGTAAAAACCGCTACACTTGAAATGAATTACAAAACAGAAAAGAGTCACACGTTTAGAAAACACACTATGGCTGCTTAACGGGAAAGGTGAGGTGGGGTGATGCATAAAACAAGGGTTTCAAATTCGCTCAGATACTGTTCCATACACCCAATATGTAATAGACAAGACCTACTCCTTGCTCAGTGAACTGGACTCAACACCCCCTATTCACCGCGCAAGAATATATCTGACTAGTAAGAATCGTAAAACCTATGTATTGATATCTCTCTGGAAGTGAGCCAAGTGGGTGTAAAGCCGCATAAACACAGCCGTGAAAAGCAGCTAAACCCCATTATAAAAATAAATTACTTTTAAAAACCCGTAAAACAAAGACAGTGAAAGAGAGAGAAATTCTTACAAAATTCGTTCAGGGGCTGTGATGCAACCTGGATTGACCATATCTAGACCCACACCGGGGTGAGACATAAGGGTGGACACTCTTGGGGCTGAGAGGTTGGGTGAGCAAACTCAGACCCTTTAAAGTAATACTGCGTGGAACCCATCCCATGGGTCCCAAATCTCCAGGTTCAAAGGCAGCTTCCTACATCGAAAACATGCATGAGAAACCCAGAAGATGGTACACCGTGTGATTTTGAAAGGTTTCTAAAATGCACCCAATTTCTCATCTCCTTGTGCTCGGGTTCGCCTTTCCAGCTACTTTACTAGCAATCTCCCTACTTGGAGAATCAGCACCTTTAAGCTCCTGTTCCCTACAGGTTGCAATTTGTCCTGAGGATGAACGGGAAGAGGGGCAAATAATGAGAGACTAGATCTAGGTGTTGGGACAGGCACAGGTCACTCTCTTTTCCCATCAGGAAGAAGAATTAAACACAGGCTCAGCCTGCCGCCGGGAACCAGAATAGGGCCTGAGGCAATCCCGTGCTTTTGCGGCCAGCTCCCAAAAAAGACAGTTGAAAAATGGAGCTCAGGGGCACTGCAATTCACAAACCTGCTGAGTTATAAATGATAACTCTCGTCCACAAATATATTGAGGGAAGGCAACGAAGAGGATTTGAAAGCAAGGCAGAATTGCAGGAAACAGGTTTCAGGAGGTAGATTCGAATCGCCTTTAAAGCACATGAAAAGTGGCAAAACGTCGACAGTGATGCCCTTGGCCAAAAAGGGCGTAAGCGTTTTTTCCTGAATATATTCAGGAAAAAACGCATACGCCCTTTTTGGCCAACCAAGCAACCTGGAAAGGCAAATCAGCGCTACAAAGAAGTCTCGCTTCCCATCCGTCAAAAGGGCCATGCTGCAAAAAGTGTCAAAACCAGAAATGCAGGACAGGCCATGGAGAAATGGCAGCCTTGCTACGCTGATGGGCGGGATGTAAATTGCCAACAGCCACTCTGGAGAAGTGTACGGTGTGTCCTGAAACATCGAAAAAACACAGCTTAGGGAGCATAGGGCACGTCCACTCATTGGCGTATAAATTGGGAAAACTAAAAATCAGCAAGACACAGGCACCCCAAACATTAGGGCTGCTATGTTGATAAGAACCTCCACTTCATGACACCTTAAATATCCCAGGAAAGAGAAAAATGGATAAAGAAGTTGTGGTCCTTATGTACAAAGGAATATCACTCAGACATGAAATCAATGTCATAAGGCTAGTAGAAGCAAGATGAGTGGATTTAGGTATGACGATTCTAAGTGAAATAAGTCACACAGAAAAAGACACTTATCATAAGCTATCACTTATAGAGGGAATGTAAAAACCGCTACACTTGAACTGAATTACAAACAGAACAGAGTCACACGTTTAGAAAACACACTATGGCTGCTTAACGGGAAAGGTGAGGTGGGGTGATGCATAAAACAAGGGTTTCAAATTCGCTCAGATACTGTTCCATACACCCAATATGTAATAGACAAGACCTACTCCTTGCTCAGTGAACTGGACTCAACACCCCCTATTCACCGCACAAGAATATATCTGACTAGTAAGAATCGTAAAACCTATGTATTGATATCTCTCTGGAAGTGAGCCAAGTGGGTGTAAAGCCGCATAAACACAGCCGTGAAAAGCAGCTAAACCCCATTATAAAAATAAATTACTTTTAAAAACCCGTAAAACAAAGACAGTGAAAGAGAGAGAAATTCTTACAAAATTCGTTCAGGGGCTCTGATGCAACCTGGATTGACCATATCTAGATCCACACCTGGATGAGACATAAGGGTGGACACTCTTGGGGCTGAGAGTTTGGGTGAGGTTGGGTGAGCAAACGCAGACCCTTTAAAGTAATACTGTGTGGTACCCATCCCATTGGTCCCAAATCTCCAGGTTCAAGGGCATCTTCCTACATCGAAAACATGCATGAGAAACCCAGAAGATGGTACACCGTGTGATTTTGAAAGGTTTCTAAAACGCACCCAATTTCTCATCTCCTTGTGCTCGGGTTCGCCTTTCCAGCTACTTTACTAGCAATCTCCCTAATTGGAGAATCAGCACCTTTAAGGTCCTGTTCCCTACAGGTTGCAATTTGTCCTGAGGATGAACGGGAAGAGGGGCAACCAATGAGAGACTAGATCTAGGTGTTGGGACAGGCACAGGTCACTCTAATTTCCCATCAGGAAGAAGAATTAAACACAGGCTCAGCCTGCCGCCGGGAACCAGAATAGGGCCTGAGGCAATCCCGTGCTTTTGCGGCCAGCTCCCAAAAAAGACAGTTGAAAAATGGAGCTCAGGGGCACTGCAATTCACAAACCTGCAGAGTTATAAATGATAACTCTCGTCCACAAATATATTGAGGGAAGGCAACGAAGAGGATTTGAAAGCAAGGCAGAATTGCAGGAAACAGATTTCAGGAGGTAGATTCGAATCGCCTTTAAAGCACATGAAAAGCGGCAAAACGTCGACAATGATGCCCTTGGCCAAAAAGGGCGTATGCGTTTTTTCCTGAATATATTCAGGAAAAAACGCATACGCCCTTTTTGGCCAACCAAGCAACCTGGAAAGGCAAATCAGCGCTACAAAGAAGTCTCGCTTCCCATCGGTCAAAAGGGCCATGCTGCAAAAAGTGTCAAAACCAGAAATGCAGTACAGGCCATGGAGAAATGGCAGCCTTGCTACGCTGATGGGCGGGATGTAAATTGCCAAAAGCCACTCTGGAGAAGTGTACGGTGTGTCCTGAAACATCGAAAAAACACAGCTTAGGGAGCATAGGGCACATCCACTCATGGGCGTATAAATTGGGAAAACTAAAAATCAGCAAGACACAGGCACCCCAATGTTTAGGGCTGCTATGTTGACAAGAACCTCCACTTCATGACACCTTAAATATCCCAGGAAAGAGATAAATGGATAAAGAAGTTGTGGTCCTTATGTACAAAGGAATATCCGTCAGACATGAAATCAATGTCATAAGGCTAGTAGAAGCAAGATGAGTGGATTTAGGTATGACGATTCTAAGTGAAATAAGTCACACAGAAAAAGACACTTATCATAAGCTATCACTTATAGAGGGAATGTAAAAACGGCTACACTTGAACTGAATTACAAAACAGAACAGAGTCACACGTTTAGAAAACACACTATGGCTGCTTAACGGGAAAGGTGAGGTGGGGTGATGTATAAAACAAGGGTTTCAAATTCGCTCAGATACTGTTCCATACACCCAATATGTAATAGACAAGACCTACTCCTTGCTCAGTGAACTGGACTCAACACCCCCTATTCACCGCACAAGAATATATCTGACTAGTAAGAATCGTAAAACCTATGTATTGATATCTCTCTGGAAGTGTGTCAAGTGGGTGTAAAGCTGCATAAACACAGCCGTGAAAAGCAGCTAAACCCCATTATAAAAATAAATTACTTTTAAAATCCTGTAAAACAAAGACAGTGAAAGAGAGAGAAATTCTTAAAAAATTCTTTCAGGAGCTGTGATGCAACCTGGATTGACCATATCTAGACCCACACCTGGATGAGACATAAGGGTGGACACTCTTGGGGCTGAGAGGTTGGGTGAGGTTGGGTGAGCAAACTCAGACCCTTTAAAGTAGTACTGCGTGGTACCCATCCCATGGGTCCCAAATCTCCAGGTTCAAGGGCATCTTCCTACATCGAAAACATGCATGAGAAACCCAGAAGATGGAACACCGTGTGATTTTGAAAGGTTTCTAAAACGCACCCAATTTCTCATCTCCTTGTGCTCGGGTTCGCCTTTCCAGCTACTTTACTAGCAATCTCCCTACTTGGAGAATCAGCACCTTTAAGCTCCTGTTCCCTACAGGTTGCAATTTGTCCTGAGGATGAACGGGAAGAGGGGCAACCAATGAGAGACTAGATCTAGGTGTTGGGACAGGCACAGGTCACTCTATTTTCCCATCAGGAAGAAGAATTAACCACAGGCTCAGCCTGCCGTCAGGAACCAGAATAGGGCCTGAGTCAATCCCGCGCTTTTGCGGCCAGCTCCCAAAAAAGTGAGTTGAAAAATGGAGCTCAGGGACACTGCAATTCACAAACCCGCAGAGTTATAAATGATAACTCTCATCCACAGATATATTGAGGGAAGGCAACGAAGAGGATTTGAAAGCAAGGCAGAATTGCAGGAAACAGATTTCAGGAGGTAGATTCGAATCGCCTTTAAAGCACATGAAAAGCGGCAAACGTCGACAATGATGCCCTTGGCCAAAAAGGGCGTATGCGTTTTTTCCTGAATATATTCAGGAAAAAACGCATACGCTCTTTTTGGCCAACCACGCAACCTGGAAAGGCAAATCAGCGCTACAAAGAAGTCTCGCTTCCCATCGGTCAAAAGGGCCATGCTGCAAAAAGTGTCAAAACCAGAAATGCAGTACAGGCCATGGAGAAATGGCAGCCTTGCTACGCTGATGGGCGGGATGTAAATTGCCAAAAGCCACTCTGGAGAAGTGTACGGTGTGTCCTGAAACATCGAAAAAATACAGCTTAGGGAGCATAGGGCACATCCACTCATGGGCGTATAAATTGGGAAAACTAAAAATCAGGAAGACACAGGCACCCCAATGTTTAGGGCTGCTATGTTGACAAGAACCTCCACTTCATGACACCTTAAATATCCCAGGAAAGAGAAAAATGGATAAAGAAGTTGTGGTCCTTATCTACAAAGGAATATCACTCAGACATGAAATCAATGTCATAAGGCTAGTAGAAGCAAGATGAGTGGATTTAGGTACGACGATTCTAAGTGAAATAAGTCACACAGAAAAAGACACTTATCATAAGCTATCACTTATAGAGGGAATGTAAAAACCGCTACACTCGAACTGAATTACAGAACAGAACAGAATCACACGTTTAGAAAACACACTATGGCTGCTTAACGGGAAAGGTGAGGTGGGGTGATGCATAAAACAAGGGTTTCAAATTCGCTCAGATACCGTTCCATACACCCAATATGTAATAGACAAGACCTACTCCTTGCTCAGTGAACTGGACTCAACACCCCCTATTCACGGCACAAGAATATATCTGACTAGTAAGAATCTTAAAACCTATATATTGATATCTTTCTGGAAGTGAGCCAAGTGGGTGTAAAGCCGCATAAACACAGCCGTGAAAAGCAGCTAAACACCATTATAAAAATAAATTACTTTTAAAAACCCGTAAAACAAAGACAGTGAAAGAGAGAGAAATTCTTACCCAATTCGTTCAGGGGCTGTGATGCAACCCGGATTGACCATATCTAGACCCACACCGGGATGAGACATAAGGGTGGACACTCTTGGGGCTCAGAGGTTGGGTGAGGTTGGGTGAGCAAACTCAGACCCTTTAAAGTAATACTGCGTGGTACCCATCCCATGGGTCCCAAATCTCCAGGTTCAAAGGCATCTTCCTACATCGAAAACATGCATGAGAAACCCAGAAGATGGTACACCGTGTGATTTTGAAAGGTTTCTAAAACGCACCCAATTTTTCATCTCCTTGTGCTCGGGTTCGCCTTTCCAGCTACTTTACTAGCAATCTCCCTACTTGGAGAATCAGCACCTTTAACCTCCTGTTCCCTACAGGTTGCAATTTGTCCTGAGGATGAACGGGAAGAGGGGAAACAAATGAGAGACTAGATCTAGGTGTTGGGACAGGCACAGGTCACTCTATTTTCCCATCAGGAAGAAGAATTAAACACAGGCTCAGCCTGCCGCCGGGAACCAGAATAGGGCCTGAGGCAATCCCGAGCTATTGCGGCCAGCTCCCAAAAAAGACAGTTCAAAAATGGAGCTCAGGGGCACTGCAATTCACAAACCTGCTGAGTTATAAATGATAACTCTCGTCCACAAATATATTGAGGGAAGGCAACGAAGAGGAGTTGAAAGCAAGGCAGAATTGCAGGAAACAGGTTTCAGGAGGTAGATTCGAATCGCCTTTAAAGCACATGAAAAGTGGCAAAACATCGACAGTGATGCCCTTGGCCAAAAAGGGCGTAAGCGTTTTTTCCTGAATATATTCAGGAAAAAACGCATACGCCCTTTTTGGCCAACCAAGCAACCTGGAAAGGCAAATCATCGCTACAAAGAAGTCTCGCTTCCCATCCGTCAAAAGGGCCATGCTGCAAAAATTTTCAAAACCAGAAATGCAGGACAGGCCATGGAGAAATGGCAGCCTTGCTACGCTGATGGGCGGGATGTAAATTGCCAACAGCCACTCTGGAGAAGTGTACGGTGTGTCCTGAAACATCGAAAAAACACAGCTTAGGGAGCATAGGGCACGTCCACTCATGGGCGTATAAATTGGGAAAACTAAAAATCAGCAAGACACAGTCACCTCAATGTTTAGGGCTGCTATGTTGACAAGAACCTCCACTTCATCACACCTTAAATATCCCAGGAAAGAGAAAAATGGATAAAGAAGTTGTGGTCCTTATGTACAAAGGAATATCCCTCAGACATGAAATCAATGTCATAAGGCTAGTAGAAGCAAGATGAGTGGATTTAGGTATGACGATGCTAAGTGAAATAAGTCACACAGAAAAAGACACTTATCATAAGCTATCACTTATAGAGCGAATGTAAAAACCGCTACACTTGAACTGAATTACAAAACAGAACAGAGTCACACGTTTAGAAAACACACTATGGCTGCTTAACGGGAAAGGTGAGGTGGGGTGATGCATAAAACAAGGGTTTCAAATTCGCTCAGATACTGTTCCATACACCCAATATGTAATAGACAAGACCTACTCCTTGCTCAGTGAACTGGACTCAACACCCCCTATTCACCGCACAAGAATATATGTGACTAGTAAGAATCGTAAAACCTATGTATTGATATCTCTCTGGAAGTGTGTCAAGTGGGTGTAAAGCTGCATAAACACAGCCGTGAAAAGCAGCTAAACCCCATTATAAAAATAAATTACTTTTAAAAACCTGTAAAACAAAGACAGTGAAAGAGAGAGAAATTCTTAAAAAATTCGTTCAGGAGCTGTGATGCAACCTGGATTGACCATATCTAGACCCACACCTGGATGAGACATAAGGGTGGACACTCTTGGGGCTGAGAGGTTGGGTGAGGTTGGGTGAGCAAACTCAGACCCTTTAAAGTAGTACTGCGTGGTACCCATCCCATGGGTCCCAAATCTCCAGGTTCAAGGGCATCTTCCTACATCGAAAACATGCATGAGAAACCCAGAGGATGGTACACCGTGTGATTTTGAAAGGTTTCTAAAACGCACCCCATTTCTCATCTCCTTGTGCTAGGGTTCGCCTTTCCAGCTACTTTACTAGCAATCTCCTTACTTGCAGAATCAGCACCTTTAAGCTCCTGTTCCCTACAGGTTGCAATTTGTCCTGAAGATGAACGGGAAGAGGGGCAACCAATGAGAGACTAGATCTAGGTGTTGGGACAGGCACAGGTCACTCTATTTTCCCATCAGGAAGAAGAATTAACCACAGGCTCAGCCTGCCTCCAGGAACCAGAATAGGGCCTGAGGCAATCCCACGCTTTTGCGGCCAGCTCCCAAAAAAGCGAGTTGAAAAATGGAGCTCAGGGACACTGCAATTCACAAACCCGCAGAGTTATAAATGATAACTCTCGTCCACAAATATATTGAGGGAAGGCAACGAAGAGGATTTGAAAGCAAGGCAGAATTGCAGGAAACAGGTTTCAGGAGGTAGATTCGAATCACCTTTAAAGCACATGAAAAGTGGCAAAACGTCGACAGTGATGCCCTTGGCCAAAAAGGGCATAAGCGTTTTTTTCCTGAATATATTCAGGAAAAAACGCATACACCCTTTTTGGCCAACCAAGCAACCTGGAAAGGCAAATCAGCGCTACAAAGAAGTCTCGCTTCCCATCGGTCAAAAGGGCCATGCTGCAAAAAGTGTCAAAACCAGAAATGCAGGACAGGCCATGGAGAAATGGCAGCCTTGCTACGCTGATGGGCGGGATGTAAATTGCCAACAGCCACTCTGGAGAAGTGTACGGTGTGTCCTGAAACATCGAAAAAACAAAGCTTAGGGAGCATAGGGCACTTCCACTCATGGGCGTATAAATTGGGAAAACTAAAATCAGCAAGACACAGGCACCCCAAAGTTTAGGGCTGCTCTGTTGACAAGAACCTCCACTTCATGACACCTTAAATATCCCAGGAAAGAGAAAAATGGATAAAGAAGCTGTGGTCCTTATTTACAATGGAATATCACTCAGCCATGAAATCAATGTCATAAGGCTAGTAGCAGCATGATGATTGGTTTTAGGTACGACGACTCTAAGTGAAATAAGTCACACAGAAAAAGACACATATCAAAAGCTATCACTTATAGAGGGAATGTAAAAACCGCTACACTTGAACTGAATTACAAATCAGAACAGAGTCACCCATTTTGAAAACACACTATGGCTGCTTAACGGGAAAGGTGAGGTGGGGTGATGCATAAAACAAGGGTTTCAAATTCGCTCAGATACCGTTCCATACACCCAATATGTAATAGACAAGACGTACTCCTTGCTCAGTGAACTGGACTCAACACCCTCTATTCACCGCACAAGAATATATCTGACTAGTGAGAATCTTAAAACCTATGTATTGATATCTCTCTGGAAGTGAGTCAAGTGGGTGTAAATCCGCATAAACACAGCCGTGAAAAGCAGCTAAACCCCATTATAAAAATAAATTAGTTTTAAAAACGCATGAAACAAAGACAGTGAAAGAGATAGAAATTCTTACAAAATTCATTCAGGGGCTGTGACGCAACCTGGATTGACCATATCTAGACCCACAGCTGGATGAGACATAAGGGTGGACACTCTTGGGGCTGAGAGGTTTGGTGAGGTTGGGTGAGCAAACGCAGACACTTTAAAGTAATACTGCGTGCTACCCATCCCATGGCTCCCAAATCTCCAGGTTCAAGGGCATCTTCCTACATCGAAAACATGCATGAGAAACCCAGAAGATGGTACACCGTGTGATTTGGAAAGTTTCTAAAACGCAACTCATTTCTCAACTCCGTGTGCTCGGGTTCGCCATTCCAGCTACTTTACTAGCAATCTCCCTACTTGGAGAATCAGCACCTTTAACCTCCTGTTCCATACAGGTTGCAACTTGTCCTAAGGATGAATGGGAAGAGGGGCAACCAATGAGAGACTACATCTAGGTGTTGGGACAGGCACAGGTCACTCTATTTTCCCATCAGGAAGAAGAATTAATCACAGGCTCAGCCTGCCGCCCGGAAGCAGAATAGGGCCTGAGGCAATCCCGCGCTTTTGCGGCCAGCTCCCAAAAAAGACAGTTGAAAAATGGAGCTCAGGGGCACTGCAATTCACAAACCTGCTGAGATATAAATGATAACTCTCGTCCACAAATATATTGAGGGAAGGCAAGGAAGAGGATTTATAAGCAAGGCAGAATTGCAGGAAACAGATTTCAGGAGGTAGAATCGAATCGCCTTTGAAGCACATGAAAAGCGGCAAAACGTCGACAATGATGCCCTTGGCCAAAAAGGGCGTATGCGTTTTTTCCTGAATATATTCAGGAAAAAACGCATACGCCCTTTTTGGCCAACCAAGCAACCTGGAAAGGCAAATCAGCGCTACAAAGAAGTCTCGCTTCCCATCGGTCAAAAGGGTCATGCTGAAAAAACTGTCAAAACCACAAAAGCAGGACAGGCCATTGAGAAATGGAAGCCTTGCTACACTGATGGGCGGAATGTAAATTGCCAACAACCACTCTGGAGAAGTGTACGGTGTATCCTGAAACATCGGAAAAACACAGCTTAGGGAGCATAGGGCACGTCCACTTATGGGCGTATAAATTGGGAAAACTAAAAATCAGCAAGACACAGGCACCCCAAAGTTTAGGGCTGCTCTGTTGACAAGAACCTCCACTTCATGACACCTTAAATATCCCAGGAAAGAGAAAAATGGATAAAGAAGTTGTGGTCCTTATGTACAATGGAATATCACTCAGCCATGAAATCAATGTCTTAAGGCTAGTAGCATCATGATGAGTGGATTTAGGTACGACGATTCTAAGTGAAATAAGTCACACAGAAATAGACACTTATCATAAGCTATCACTTATAGAGGGAATGTAAAAACCGCTACACTTGAACTGAATTACAAAACAGAAGAGAGTCACACGTTTAGAAAACACACTATGGCTGCTTAACGGGAAAGGTGAGGTGGGGTGATGCATAAAACAAGGGTTTCACATTAGCACAGATACCGTTACATACACCCAATATGTCATAGACAAGACCTACTCCTTGCTCAGTGAACTGGACTCAACACCCCCTATTCACCGCACAAGTATATATCTGACTAATGAGAATCTTAAAACCTATGTATTGATATTTCTCTGGAAGTGTGTCAAGTGGGTGTAAAGCCACATAAACACAGCCGTGAAAAGCAGCTAAACCCCATTATAAAAATAAATTACTTGTAAAAACCCGTAAAACAAAGACAGTGAAAGAGAGAGAAATTCTTACAAAATTCATTCAGGGGCTGTGACGCAAACTGGATTGACCATATCTAGACCCACAGCTGGATGACACATAAAGGTGGACACTCTTGGGGCTGAGAGGTTTGGTGAGGTTGGGTGAGCAAACGCAGACACTTTAAAGTAAAACTGCGTGGTACCCATCCCATGGGTCCCAAATCTCCAGGTTCAAGGGCATCTTCCTACATCGAAAACATGCATGAGAAACCCAGAAGATGGTACACCGTGTGATTGGGAAAGTTTCTAAAATGCACCTCATTTCTCAACTCCGTTTCCTCGGGTTCGCCATTCCAGCTACTTTACTAGCAATCTCCCTACTTGGAGAATCAGCACCTTTAACCTCCTGTTCCATACAGGTTGCAATTTGTCCTAAGGATGAATGGGAAGAGGGGCAACCAATGAGAGACTAGATCTAGGTGTTGGGACAGGCACAGGTCACTCTATTTTCCCATCAGGAAGAAGAATTAACCACAGGCTCAGCCTGCCGCCCGGAACCAGAATAGGGCCTGAGGCAATCCCGCGCTTCTGCGGCCAGCTCCCAAAAAAGCCAGTTGATAAATGGAGCACATGGGCACTGCAATTCACAAACCTGCAGAGTTATAAATGATAACTCTCGTCCACAAATATATTGAGGGAAGGCAACGAAGAGGATTTGAAAGCAAGGCAGAGTTGCAGGAAACAGGTTTCAGGAGGTAGATTCGAATCGCCTTTAAAGCACATGAAAAGCGGCAAAACGTGGACAATGATGCCCTTGGCCAAAAAGGGCATATGCGTTTTTTCCTGAATATATTCAGGAAAAAACGCATACGCCCTTTTTGGCCAACCAAGCAACCTGGAAAGGCAAATCAGCGCTACAAAGAAGTCTCGCTTCCCATCGGTCCAAAAGGCCATGCTGAAAAAATTGTCAAAACCACAAATGCAGGACAGGCCATGGAGAAATAGGAGCCTTGCTACGCTGATGGGCGGGATGTAAATTGCCAACAGCCACTCTGGAGAAGTGTACGGTGTGTCCTGAAACATCGAAAAAACAAAGCTTAGGGAGCATAGGGCACTTCCACTCATGGGCGTATAAATTGGGAAAACTAAAATCAGCAAGACACAGGCACCCCAAAGTTTAGGGCTGCTCTGTTGACAAGAACCTCCACTTCATGACACCTTAAATATCCCAGGAAAGAGAAAAATGGATAAAGAAGTTGTGGTCCTTATGTACAATGGAATATCACTCAGCCATGAAATCAATGTCATAAGGCTAGTAGCAGCATGATGATTGGTTTTAGGTACGACGACTCTAAGTGAAATAAGTCACACAGAAAAAGACACATATCAAAAGCTATCACTTATAGAGGGAATGTAAAAACCGCTACACTTGAACTGAATTACAAATCAGAACAGAGTCACCCATTTTGAAAACACACTATGGCTGCTTAACGGGAAAGGTGAGGTGGGGTGATGCATAAAACAAGGGTTTCAAATTCGCTCAGATACCATTCCATACACCCAATATGTAATAGACAAGACCTACTCCTTGCTCAGTGAACTGGACTCAACACCCTCTATTCACCGCACAAGAATATATCTGACTAGTGAGAATCTTAAAACCTATGTATTGATATCTCTCTGGAAGTGAGTCAAGTGGGTGTAAATCCGCATAAACACAGCCGTGAAAAGCAGCTAAACCCCATTATAAAAATAAATTAGTTTTAAAAACGCATGAAACAAAGACAGTGAAAGAGGGAGAAATTCTTACAAAATTCATTCAGGGGCTGTGACACAACCTGGATTGACCATATCTAGACCCACAGCTGGATGAGACATAAGGGTGGACACTCTTGGGGCTGAGAGGTTTGGTGAGGTTGGGTGAGCCAACGCAGACCCTTTAAAGTAATAATGCATGGTACCCATCACATGGGTCCCAAATCTCCAGGTTCAAGGGCATCTTCCTACATTGAAAACTTGCATGAGGAACCTAGAAGATGGTACAGCATGTGATTTTGAAAGGTTTCTAAAACGCACCTCATTTCTCATCTCCTTGTGCTCGGGTACGCCATTCTAGCTACTTTACTAGCAATCTCCCTACTTGGAGAATCAGCACCTTTAACCTCCAGTTCCGTATAGGTTGCAATTTGTCCTGAGGATGAACGGGAAGAGGGGCAACCAATGAGAGACTAGATCTAGGTGTTGGGACAGGCACAGGTCACTCTATTTTCCCATCAGGAAGAAGAAATAACTACAGGCTCAGCCTGCCACCCGAAACCAGAATAGGGCCTGAGGCAATCCCGCGCTTTTGCGGCCAGATTCCAAAAAAGCGAGTTGAAAAATGGAGCTCAGTGGCACTGCAATTCACAAGCCTGCAGAGTTATAAATGATAACTCTCGTCCACAAATATATTGAGGGAAGGCAACGAAGAGGAATTGAAAGCAAGGCAGAACTGCAAAACACAGATTTCAGGAGGTAGATTCGAATCGCCTTTCAAGCACATGAAAAGCGGCAAAACGTGGAAAATGATGCCCTTGGCCAAAAAGGGCGTATGCGTTTTTTCCTGAATATATTCAGGAAAAAACGCATACGCCCTTTTTGGCCAACCAAGCAACCTGGAAAGGCAAATCAGCGCTACAAAGAAGTCTCGCTTCCCATCGGTCAAAAGGGTCATGCTGAAAAAAGTGTCAAAACCACAAATGAAGGACAGGCCATGGAGAAATGGGAGCCTTGCTACGCTGATGGGCGGGATGTAAATTGCCAACAGCCACTCTGGAGAAGTGTACGGTGTGGCCTGAAACATCGAAAAAACACAGTTTATGGAGCATAGGGCACTTCCACTCATGGGCGTATAAATTGGGAAAACTAAAAATCAGCAAGACTCAGGCAACCAAAGGTTAGGGCTGCTCTGTTGACAGGAACCTCCACTTCAGGAAACCTTAAATATCCCAGGAAAGAGAAAAATGGATAAATAAATTGTGGTCCTTATGTACAATGGAATATCACTCAGCCATGAAATCAATGTCATAAGGCTAGTAGCAGCATGATGAGTGGATTTAGGTACGATGACTCTAAGTGAAATAAGTCACACAGAAAAAGACACTTATCAAAAGCTATCACTTATAAAGGGAATGTAAAAACCGCTACACTTGAATTGAATTACAAATCAGAACAGAGTCACACATTTAGAAAACACACTATGGCTGCTTAACGGGAAAGGTGATGTGCGGTGATGCATAAAACAAGGGTTTCAAATTAGCTCAGATACCCTTCCATACACCCAATAAGTAATAGAAAAGACCTACTCCTTTCTCAGTGAACTGGACTCAACACCCCCTATTCACCGCACAAGAATATATCTGACTAGTGAGAATCTTAAAACCTATATATTGATATCTCTCTGGAAGTGAGTCAAGTGTGTGTAAAGCCGCATAAACACAGCCGTGAAAAGCAGCTAAACTCCATTATAAAAATAAATTACTTCTAAAAACCCGTAAAACAAAGACAGTGAAAGAGAGAGAAATTCTTACACAATTCCTTCAGGGGCTGTGACGCAACCTGGGTTGAACATATCTAGACCCACAGTTGGATGAGACCTAAGGGTGGACACTCTTGGGGCTGAGAGGTTTGATGAGGTTGGGTGAGCAAACGTAGACCCTTTAAAGTAATACTGCGTGGTACCCATCCCATGGGTCCCAAATCTCCAGGTTCAAGGGCATTTTCTACATCGAAAACACGCATGGGAAACCTAGAAGATGGTACACCGTCTGATCGGGAAAGGTTTCTGAAACGCACCTCATTTCTCATTTCCTTGTTCTCGGGTTCGCCATTCCAGCTACTTTACTAGCAATCTCCCTACTTGGAGAATGAGCACCTTTAACCTCCTGTTCTGTACAGGTTGCAATTTGTCCTGAGGATGAACGGGAAGAGGGGCAACCAATGAGAGACTAGATGTAGGTGTTGGGACAGGCACAGGTCACTCTATTTTCCCATCAGGAAGAAGAATTAAGCACAGGCTCAGCTGCCGCCGGGAACCAGATTAGTGCCTGAGGCAATCCCGCGCTTCTGCGGCCAGCTCCGAAAAAAGCCAGTTGAAAAATGGAGCACATGGGCACTGCAATTCACAAACCTGCAGAGTTATAAATGATAACTCTCGTCCACAAATATATTGAGGGAAGGCAACGAAGAGGATTTGAAAGCAAGGCAGAGTTGCATGAAACAGGTTTCAGGAGGTAGATTCGAATCGCCTTTCAAGCACATGAAAAGCGGCAAAACGTGGAAAATGATGCCCTTGGCCAAAAAGGGCGTATGCGTTTTTTCCTGAATATATTCAGGAAAAACCGCATACGCCCTTTTTGGCCAACCAAGCAACCTGGAAAGGCAAATCAGCGCTACAAAGAAGTCTCGCTTCCCATGGGTCAAAAGGGCCATGCTGAAATAAGTGTCAAAACCACAAATGCAGGACAGGCCTTGGAGAAATGGGAGCCTTGCCACGCTGATGGGAGGGATGTAAATTGCCAACAGCCACTCTGGAGAAGTGTACGGTGTGGCCTGAAACATCGAAAAGACAAAGTTTATGGAGCATAGGGCACTTCCACTCATGGGCGTATAAATTGGGAAAACTAAAAATCAGCAAGACTCAGGCACCCCAAAGTTTAGGGCTGCTCTGTTGACAAGAACCTCCACTTCACGAAACCTTAAATATCCCAGGAAGGAGAAAAATGGATAAAGAAATTGTGATCCTTATGTACAATGGAATATCACTCAGCCATGAAATCAATGTCATAAGGCTAGTAGCAGCATGATGAGTGGATTTAGGTACGATGACTCTAAGTGAAATAAGTCACACAGAAAAATACACTTATCAAAAGCTATCACTTATAAAGGGAATGTAAAAACCGCTACAATTGAACTGAATTACAAATCACAACAGAGTCACACGTTTAGAAAACACACTATGGTTGCTTAACGGGAAAGGTGACGTGGGGTGATGCATAAAACAAGGGTTTCAAATTAGCTCAGATACCGTTCCATACACCCAATATGTAATAGACAAGACCTACTCCTTGCTCAGTGAACTGGACTCAACACCCCCTATTCACCACACAAGAATATATCTGACTAGTGAGAATCTTAAAACTTATGTATTGATATCTCTCTGGAAGTGAGTCAAGTGGGTGTAGTGCCGCATAAACACAGCCGTGAAAAGCAGCTAAACCCCATTATAAAAATAGTTTTAAAAACCCATGGAACAAAGACAGTGAAAGAGAGAGAAATTCTTACAAAATTCATTCAGGGGCTGTGACACAACCTGGATTGACCATATCTAGACCCACAGCTGGATGAGACATAAGGGTGGACACTCTTGGGGCTGAAAGGTTGGGTGAGGTTGGGTGAGCAAACGCAGACCCTTTAAAGTAATACTGCGTGGTACCCATCCCATTTGTCCCCAATCTCCAGGTTCAAGGGCATCTTCCTACATCGAAAACATGCATGAGAAACCTAGAAGATGGAACACCGTGAGATTGGGAAAGTTTCTAAAACGCACCTCATTTCTCAACTCCGTGTGCTCGGGTTCGCCATTCCAGCTACTTTACTAGCAATCTCCCTACTTGGAGAATCAGCTCCTTTAACCTCCTGTTCCATACAGGTTGCAATTTGTCCTAAGGATGAATGGGAAGAGGGGCAACCAATGAGAGACTAGATCTAGGTGTTGGGACAGGCACAGGTCACTCTATTTTCCCATCAGGAAGAAGAATTAACCACAGGCTCAGCCTGCCACCCGGAACCAGAATAGGGCCTGAGGCAATCCCGCGCTTCTGCGGCCAGCTCCCAAAAAAGCCAGTTGATAAATGGAGCACATGGGCACTGCAATTCACAAACCTGCAGAGTTATAAATGATAACTCTCGTCCACAAATATATTGAGGGAAGGCAACGAAGAGGATTTGAAAGCAAGGCAGAGTTGCAGGAAACAGGTTTCAGGAGGTAGATTCGAATCGCCTTTAAAGCACATGAAAAGCGGCAAAACGTCGACAATGATGCCCTTGGCCAAAAAGGGCGTATGCGTTTTTTCCTGAATATATTCAGGAAAAAACGCATACGCCCTTTTTGGCCAACCAAGCAACCTGGAAATTCAAATCAGCGCTACAAAGAAGTCTCGCTTCCCATCGGTCCAAAGGGCCATGCTGAAAAAAGTGTCAAAACCACAAATGCAGGACAGGCCATGGAGAAATAGGAGCCTTGCTACGCTGATGGGCGGGATGTAAATTGCCAACAGCCACTCTGGAGAAGTGTACGGTGTGTCCTGAAACATCGAAAAAACAAAGCTTAGGGAGCATAGGGCACTTCCACTCATGGGCGTATAAATTGGGAAAACTAAAATCAGCAAGACACAGGCACCCCAAAGTTTAGGGCTGCTCTGTTGACAAGAACCTCCACTTCATGACACCTTAAATATCCCAGGAAAGAGAAAAATGGATAAAGAAGTTGTGGTCCTTATGTACAATGGAATATCACTCAGCCATGAAATCAATGTCATAAGGCTAGTAGAAGCAAGATGAGTGGATTTAGGTATGACAATTCTAAGTGAAATAAGTCACACAGAAAAAGACACTTATCATAAGCTATCACTTATAGAGGGAATGTAAAAACCGCTACAGTTGAACTGAATTACAAAACAGAACAGAGTCACACGTTTAGAAAACACACTATGGCTGCTTAACGGGAAAGGTGAGGTGGGGTGATGCATAAAACAAGGGTTTCAAATTCGCTCAGATACCGTTCCATACACCCAATATGTAATAGACAAGACCTACTCCTTGCTCAGTGAACTGGACTCAACACCCCCTATTCACCGCACAAGAATATATGTGACTAGTAAGAATCTTAAAACCTATGTATTGATATCTGTCTGGAAGTGAGTCAAGTGGGTGTAAAGCGGCATAAACACAGCAGTGAAAAGTAGCGAATCCCCATTTTAAATTAAATAACTTTAAAAAACCCAAAAAAATAAGACAGTGATAGAGAGAGGAAATTTTACATAATTCGTTCCTGGGCTGTGATGCAACCTTGTTTGATCATATCTAGACCCACAGCTGGATGAGAAATAAAGCTGGACACTCTTGCAGCTGAAGGACTCTTTCCCTAGTTACCAGATTGGGGAACGTAAAAAGGCTGCCGCCCTCTGGCCGTTACCTGCAAATGCAGCTTTAAAATCTGTGTTAATGGTCACTTCATATGAACAAGTACTTCAGGGCTGTAAATGAAACCTGCCCTCAAAATGTCTTGAGGGAGGTAGTGGCCAAAACTTTTCAAAATGTGACACTTACTTTAAGAAAACAATTTGAAGAACTAAGCTGTAATCACAGTTTGATAAATAAAAAGAGCATGCTTTAAAGATCAATTTCAACAGATTATGGGACACATGCAAATTCAGCCACACAGAGGTATCAGCTCGCACCTGTTAGAATAACCAGCAGCAAGCAAACTACAAACAATAAATATTGAAGGTGTTTTGGAGAAATGCATACCCTCAATTTTAAGTGGGACATAACCTGGAAAGAGCCACTAATGAGAACTGAATGGTGGTGCCTTTAAAACGTACACACTGAGCTACCATATGATACAGCAAGCCCACTCCTTGGCCTATAACATAAGGAGATAGAACTGGAAAGACACAGGCAAGCAAATGTGCATTGCAGCAGTATTACAATAACCAAGACATGGAGGCAACCAAAAAGTCCATCAAGAGGTGCGTGGCCAAAGAATAACTGGTACACGTACAGATGGAATATTAGCTAGGGAAAAAACCAAAACAATGCCATTTGCAGCACTGTGTATGATTCTTGAGTTAATCAGGCAAATTGTACTAAGTCAGAAAGCAAAAGACACATATCCTATAATATCACTTATAGGTCTTAGCTAAAAACTGATACCAATGAAGATATTTCCACAGAGAAATGCAATCACAGATTCATTAAACAAACTTAGGGTTCACCAAATGGAAAGGTGTGAGGATTGGATACATTAGGATATTGGGGTTAAGATAGATATAGAAACACATGTGAAATATGTAATCACCAAAGACCTACGTAATACCAAGACAAGACTACTCAACATGGTGTCATAACCTACATGGGAAAATGATCCAAAGAAGAATAGATATATGTATATGTTTAAAAGAACCACATCTTGCACACCTAGAAGAAACAAAACATTTTAATCAAATTTGCTCTGACAAAAAATAAAAATTAAATTAAAAAAAGAACAAGAAGTAATGAGACATAAACTTAAGGGGCTTTGTGCTGGCACATTGCATTCTAATTTACAACCAGAACATGACTTCCATTAAGGCTCTGTCATCACTAATAAAGCAGCTTTATAAGCAATGTTGAAGGTAGCTTAAAAGAAGTCTCACTAATTATTGATAGTAACAAGGAAACAAAGAAAAGTAAAAATCTCACTGCAAAAAGTATACATAGGGTAAGGATAGTAGATCAAACACTGATTAAACTTCTGTAAAGAATAAAAGACAACAGTAGTATGTTTTGTTAAAAAAGAGAGGGCCCAAATAAATCTGAAATGAAAGAGATGATGTTACAACAGACACCACAGAAATACAAAGTATCCTAAGATACACACAGGGTAACTCAGGGCTCAGACTGGACAGAGCCCACTCTCCAGTCCCCTGTACATGACTTACAGGAGCCTCAGGAACTGAGGAGGAGGTCCCTGAGGAGAGGCTCAAGATAGAATATGGTAGGCATTAACATGACTGCATTCATCTTAAACATGCCTGAACTACATTCACACGAGATGATTTTGTCCTGTATGTACATCGGCACCTATAGCCGGAACTGCAGATCTTTGGCTTCAACACCTCTACTGACAACATTAGCTTCACCTGCTGTGGACCGTCTCCTATAGGATTTCTAGAATCACAAAACATCGAAGCTTCACAGGACCCAGAGTCTGTGCGACTCCACACAGAGTCTCAGAGTCTCAACTCCACTCAGATACTCCACTCTTGGAGGGCACACACAAAGTAGTGTGCACATCAGGACCCAGGGGAAGGAGCAGTGACCCCGTAGGGGAATGACCAGAACTACCTGCTACTTTTAGAGGGTCTCCTGCAGAGGCAGCTGGTGGCTGTGGCTGTGGCTCACCGTGAGGACAACAACACTGGCAGCAGAAGTTCTGGGAAATACTCCTTGGTGTGAGCCCTCCCAGAGTCCGCCATTAGCCCCACCAAGAGCAAGGTAGGCTCCAGTGCTGGGTCGCCTCAGGCCAAACAACCAACAGGGAGGGAACCCAGCCCCATGCATCAGCAGACAAGCAGATTCAACTTTTTATTAAAGTTTTATTTAATCCGTAGACAAGCGGATTAAAGCTCTGCCCACCAAAGCAACACCCAGCTCTACCCACCACCAGTCCCTCCCATCAGGAAGCTTGCACAAGCCTCTAAGATAGACTCATCCACCAGAGAGCAGACAGCAGAAGCAAGAAGAACTACAATTCTGCAGCCTGTGGAAGGAAAACCACATTCACAGAAAGATAGACAAAATGAAAAGGCAGAGGACTTTATACCAGATCAAGGAACAAGATAAAACCCCAGAAAAAAAACGGAATGAGGTGGAGATAGGGAACCTTCCAGAAAAAGAATTCAGAATAATGATAGTGAAGTTGAGCCAAGACCTTAGAAAAAGAAAGGAGGCAAAGATCGAGAAGACACAAGAAATGCTTAACAAAGACCTAGAAGAATTAAGGAACAAACACCTAGAAGAATTAAAGAACAAACAAACAGAGGTGAACAATGTAATAACTGAAATGAAAAATACACTAGAAGGAATCAGTAGCAGAATAACTGTGGCAGAAGAACGGATAAGTGGCCTGGAAGACAGAAAGGTGGAAATCACTGCCATGGAACAGAATAAAGAAAAAGAATGAAAATAAATGAAGACACCCCAAGAGTCCTCTGGGACAACATTAAACGCAACAACATTCGCATTATAGGGGTCCCAGAAGGAGAAGAGAGAGAGAAAGGACCCGAGAATATATTTGAAGAGATTATGGTCAAAAACTTCCCTAGCATGGGAAAAGAAATAGCCACCCAAGTCCAGAAGCACAGAGTGTCCCAGGCAGGAGAAACCAAAGGAGAAAAATGACAAGACACATAGTAATCAAATTGACAAAAATTAACGACAAAGAAAAATTATTGAAAGCAGCAAGGGAAAAATGACAAATAACATACAAGGGAAATCCCATAAGGATAACAGCTGATTTCTCAGCAGAAAATCTACAAGCCAGAAGGAAGTGGCATGATAAATTTAAAGTGATGAAAGGGAAGAACCTACAACCAAGGGTACTGCACCCTGCAAAGAGCTCATTCAGATTTGATGGAGAAATCAAAAGCCTTACAGACAAGCAAAAGCTAAGAGAATTCAGCACCATGCAACCAGCTCTACACCAAATGCTAAAAGAACTTCTCTAAGTGGGAAACACAAGAGAAGAAAAGGACCCACCAAGACAAACCCATAACAATTAAGAAAATAGTAGTAGGAACATACATATCGATAATTACCTTAAACGTGAATGCACTAAATGTTCCAACCAAAAGACATAGACTGGCTGAATGGATACAAAAACAAGACCCATATATATGCTGTCTACAAGAGACCCATTTCAGACCTAGGGACACATACAGACTGAAAGTGAGGCGATGGAAAAATATATTCTATGCTAATGAAAATCAAAAGAAAGCTGGAGTAGCAATACTCATATCAGATAAAATAGACTTTAAAATAAAGAATGTTACAAGAGACAAGGAAAGACACTACATAATGGTCAAGGGATCAATCCAAGAAGAAGATATAACAATTATAAATATATATGTACCCAACATAGGAGCACCTCAATGTATAAGGCAACTGCTAACAGCTATAAAAGAGGAAATCGACAGTAACACAATAATAGCGGGGGACTTTAACAGCTCACTTACACCAGTGGAGATCAGCCAGACAGAAAATTAATAAGGAAACACAAGCTTTAAATGACACAATAGACCAGATAGAGTTCATTGATATTTATAGGACATTCCATCCAAAAACAGCAGATTACACGTTCTTCTCAACTGCACACGGAACATTCTCCAGGATAGATCACATCTTGGGTCACAGATAAAGCCTCAGTAAATTTAAGAAAACTGAAATCATATCAAGCAGCTGTTCCGACCACAATGCTATGAGATTAGAAATCAATTACACAGAAAAAACTGTAAAAAACACAAACACATGGAGGCTAAACAATACGTTACTAAATAACCAAGAGATCACTGAAGAAATCAAAGGGGAAATCAAAAACTACGTAGAGACAAATGACAACAAAAACACGATGATCCAAAACCTATGGGATGCAGCAAAAGGAGTTCTAAGAGGGAAGTTTATAGCAATACAAGCCTACCTCAAGAAACAAGAAAAATCTCAAATAAACAATCTAACCTTACACCTAGAGGAACTAGAGAAAGAAGAACAAAACCCAAAGTTAGTAGAAGGAAAGAAATCCTAAAGATCAGAGCAGAAATAAATGAAATAGAAACAAAGAAAACGGAAGCAAAGATCATCAAAACTAAAAGCTGGTTCTTTGAGAAGATAAGCAAAAATGATCAACCTTTAGCCACACTCAAGAAAAAGAGGGAGAGGACGCAAACCAACAAAATTAGAAGTGAAAAAGGAGAAGTTACAACAGACACCACAGGAATACAAAGCATCCTAAGAGACTACTACAAGCAACTCTGTGCCAATAAAATGGACAATCTGGAAGAAATGGACAAATTCTTAGAAAGGTATAACCTTCTAAGACTGAACCAGGAAGAAATAGAAAATATGAACAAACCTATCACAAGCAATGAAATTGAAACTGTGATTAAAAATCTTCCAACAAACAAAAGTCCAGAACCAGATGGCATTACAGGTGAATTCTATCAAACATTTAGAGAAGAGCTAACACCCAACCTTCTCAAATTCTTCAAAACAATTGCAGGGGAAGGAACACTCCCAAACTCATTCTATGAGACCACCATCACCCTGATACCAAAATCAGACAGAGATACTACAAGGAAAGAAAATTATAGACCAATATCCCTGATGAATATAGATGCAAAAATCCTCAACAAAATACTAGCAAACAGAATCGAACAACACATTAAAAGGATCATACACCATGATCAAGTGGGGTTTATCCCAGGGATGCAAGGATTCTTCAATATACACAAATCAATGTGATACACCATATTAACAAATTGTAGAATAAAACCATATGGTCATCTCAATAGATGAAGGAAAAGATTTTGAGAAAATTCAACACTCATTTACGATAAAAACTCTGCAGAGTGTGGGCATAGACGGAAACTACCTCAACATAATAAAGGCCATATATGACAAACCCACAGCAAACAGCATTCTCAATGGTGAAAAACTGAAAGCGTTTCCTCTAAGATCAGGAACAAGACGAGGATGTCCACTCTCACCACTGCTATTCAACATAGTTTTGGAAGTCCTAGCCATGGCAATCAGAGAAGAAAAAGAAATAAAAGGAATACAAAACGGAAAAGAAGAAGTAAAATTGTCACTGTTTGCAGATGACATGATATCATAGATAGAGAATCTTAAAGATGCCACCAGAAAACCACTGGAGCTAATCAATGAATTTGGTAAAGTTGCAGGATACAAAATTAATGCACAGAAATTGCTTGCATTCCTATACACTAACAATGAAAGATCAGAAAGAGAAATTAAGGAAACAATCCCATTACCACTGCAACAAAAAGAATAAAATACCTAGGAATAAACCTACCTAAGGAAGTAAAAGACCTGTACTCAGAAAACTATAAGACACTGATGAAAGAAATCAAAGATGATATAAACAGATGGAGACATATACCATGTCCTTGGATTAGAAGAATCAATATTGTGAAAATGACTATACTACCCAAAGCAATCTACAGATTCAATGCAATCCCGATCAAAATACCTTTGGCATTTTCTACAGAACAAGAAAAAAAATCTTAAAATTTGTAGGGAGACACAAAAGACCCTGGATAGCCAAAGCAGTCTTGAGGGGGAAAAAAAAGAGCTGGAGGAATCAGACTTCCAGACTTCAGACTATATTACAAAGCTACAGTAATCAAGATAATATGGTACTGACACAAACACAGAAATATAGGTCAATAGAAAAGGATAGAAAGCACAGAGATAAACCCACGTACCTATGGTTAACTAATCTATGACAAAGGAGGCAAGGGTATACAATGGAGAAAAGACAGTGTCTTCAGTAAGTGGTGCTGGGAAAACTGGACAGCTACATGTAAAAGAATGAAATTAGTACACTCCCTAACACCATACACAAAAGTAACTCAAAATGGATTAGAGACCTAAATATAAGACCAGCCACTATAAAACTCTTAGAAGAAAACATAAGCAGAACAGTCTATGACATAAATCACAGCAAGATCCTTTTTGACCCACCTCCTAGAGAAATGGAAATAAAAACAAAAATTAAAAAATGGGACCGAATGAAACATAAATTCTTTTGCACAGCAAAGGAAAACTTAAGCAAGATGAAAAGACAACCATCAGAATGGGAGAAAATATTTTCAAATGAAGCAAATGGCAAAGGATTAATCTACAAAAAGCAGCTCATGTAGCTCAATATCACAAAACCAAACAACCCAATCCAAAAATGGGCAGAAGACCTAAATAGAAATTTCTCCAAAGAAGATATACAGGTTGCCAACAAACACATGAAAGGATGCTGAGCATCACTAATCATTAGAGAAATGCAAATCAAAACTACAGTGAGGTATCACCTCACACCAGTCAGAATGGCCATCATCAAAAAATCTACCAACAGTAAATGCTGGAGAGGCATTTATTGGAGAAAAGGGAACCCTCTTGCACTGTTGGTGGGAATGTAAATTGATATAGCCACTAGGTAGAACGGTATGGGGCTTCCTTAAAAACTAAAAATAGAACTACCATACAACCCAGCAAACCCACTCCTGGACATTTACCCTGAGAAAACCATAATTCAAAAAGAGTCATGTACCACAATGTTCACTGTAGCTCTATTTACAATAGCCAGGACATGGAAGCAACCTAAGTGTCCATCAACAGATAAATGGATAAAGAAGATGTGGCACATATATACAATGGAACATTATTCTGCCATAAAAAGAAGCGAAATTGAGTTATTTTTAGTGAGGTGGATGGATCTAGAGTCTGTCCTACAGAGTGAAGTAAGTCAGAAAGAGAAAAACAAATACCGTATGCTAACACATATATATGGAATCTAAAAAAAAAAAGTTTATGAAGAACGTAGGGGCAGGAAAGGATTAAGGACACAGACGTAGAGAAAGGACTTGAGGACATGGGGAGAGGGAAGGGTAAGCTGGGACAAAGTGAGAGAGTGGTATGGACATATATACACTACCAAATGTAAAATTGAAATTGATAGCTACTGGGAAGCAGCCACATAGCACAGGGAGATCAGCTCTGTGCTTTGTGACCACCTAAAAGGGTGGGATAAGGGAGTGAGAGGGAGGTGCAAGAGGGAGGGGATATGGTGTTATATGTATACGCATAGCTGATTCACTTTTTTATACAGCAGAAACTAACACACAATTGTAAAGCAATTATACTCCAATAAAGATGTAAAAAAAAAAAAAAAAAAAAGAAAGCCCAGAGATAAACCTACACACCTATGGCACACTAATCTATGACAAAGGAGGCAAGGGTATACAATGGAGAAAAGACAGTCTCTTCAATAAGTGGTGCTGGGAAAAATGGACAGCTACATGTAAAAGAATGAAATTAGAACACTCCCTAACACCATACACAAAAAATAAACTCCAAATGGATTAGAGACCGAAATGTAAGACCGGACACTATAAAACTCTTAGAGGAAAACATAGGAAGAATACTCTTTGACATAAATCACAGCAAGATATTTTTTGATCCACCTCCTAGAGTAATGGAATAAAAAAAAAAAAACAAAAACAAATGGGAGCAAATGAAACCTAAAAGCTTTTGCAAAGCAAAGGAAACTACAAACAAGACGAAAAGACAACCCTCAGAATGGGAGAAAATATTTGCAAACGAATCAATGGACAAAGGATTAATCTCCAATGTATATAAACAGCTCATGCAGCTCAACAGTAAAAAAACAAACAAACCAATCCAAAAATGGGCAGATGACGTAAATAGACATTTGTCCCAGGAAGACATACAGATGACCAAGAAACACATGAAAAGCTACTCAACATCACTAATTATTAGAGAAATATAAACCAAAACTACAATGAGGTATCACCTCACACGAGTTAGAATGGGCATCATCAGAAAATCTACAAACAACAAATGCTGGAGAGGGTGTGGAGAAAAGGGAACCCTCTTACACTATTTGTGGGAATGTAAATTGATACAGTCACTATGGAGAACAGTATGGAGGTTCCTTAAAAAACTAAAAATAGAATTACCATATGACCCAGCAATCCCACTACTGGCCATATACCCAGAGAAAACCATAATTCAAAAAGACATATTCACCACAATATTCATTGCAGCACTATTTACAATAGCCAGGTCATGGAAGCAACCTAAATGCCCATAGACAGACGAACGGAAAAGATGTGCTACATATATAAAATGGAATATTACTCAGCCATAAAAAGGAATGAAATTGGGTCATTTGTAGAGACGTGGATAGATCTAGAGACTGTCATACAGAGTGAAGTAAGTCAGAAAGAGAAAAACAAATATCGTATATTAACGCATACATGTAGAACCTAGAAAAATGGTAAAGATGAACTGGTTTGCAAGGCAGAAATAGAGACACAGATGTAGAGAACAAATGTATGGACACCAAGGGGGGAAAGTGGCAGGGTGGTGGTGGTGGGATGAATTGCGACCCTGGGATTGACATATATACACTTATATGTATAAAATAGATAACCAATAAGAGCCTGCTGTATAAAAAAATGAATAAAATAAATTCAAAAATTAAAAAATAAATAATACTTAAGAAAATAAAACAGAAAAAAAAGTTCTGTCCTTCCCATAGACGTATTTATATGAATGAATGATTTCCATGCTTATATCCATAAATACAAAAAGAGGAATAAAACTTACCTTGAACCAAAAAAGAAAAAAAAAAAAACTGAACCCACTGGTCATACAGAGGAAAACCCTATCAGCGCACTTGCTCCAGTGGTAAACAATTCTTAAGTTGGTCACAGGTGGGGAATCATCTCCCATGCAGCCAGCAGCCCCCACACAAGGAGCGTCCTCATTGCAAAGCTGGGGGACCGTGAGGAGGCGTCTCTGACTAAACGTGAGCTGAGCCCCAGGCCAGCTGCTGCTGAACTTTTCCCACCGTTCCCAGGTAAAACACCTGAATGTGTGCAAAGACTAAAAACTAGAGGAAGGGGCTTGGAGTCACACCAGCGACAGCACGCAGGCCGACTTGGTGCCTGCAGGCCAGCCAGGATGGTCCTGGCCCCGGGCGCTCGTCTGGAAACTTTCCATTTCCCTGCCTGAGGTACCCCTCCTGTCCCGGCCCCCACTGCTTTTTTCCTTCCTTACCTCTGCCCGGGGAGAAATTCCAGCAGCAAGTATGGGTGACACATCCTCTTCTTTAGCAGGTGGCAGCCCGGCAACTCCTGCAGAAAGTCCAGTAGAGCCCCAGTCACAACGGGCCACTCATAGAGCCGTGGGCCCTACTGCCTCCCACCAGCCCAACCCCGAGACTGCTGACGGGGCAGAGAATATGGCGTCAGGCACAGCTGCAGAGGCTTTTGCTGCCTGGAGGGGTGTTTATATTGACCTCAACCCAGGCACACCTGGGAAGGGCTGGCCGGCCGGGTCAGGCTGCCCAGGTCAGCCAATCCTCGCCCCTCAGGGGCTCAGATTTGCAGAAAATGGGCCTTGCTGCACCGGCCAGATCCAAGGAACAGGTGTAGGGTCCCGAGAGTCAGGATAGATAAGGGGCGGCAGCCCTGGCTTGTTTTCTAATCATTTTATCTGGTCCAGGAGTGGGAGACAACTTCAAGAAGACCCTCTGCTAATGAGAGGAACCCAGGAGTCAGGGAGAGGAGGGGTGGTGGGTGGAGACAGAGGCCTGGTGCCCCGGCTGCTGTGGAAGCCCCTAGAAGACCAGGCAGAGGGAGGCCGCACAGAGTGAAGCCTAGGGTCACAGACCTGTTGGAGCTGCTGTTTATTAGTTCAAGCTCTGCTCTGAGGTGCTCTGTGTCAGCTCTGAGTGACAGGTGTGCTGGGGGTGCTCTGCAATGAGGGCTATGTGCACAGTTCCTGTGTGCCCAGCCCTGTCGGGGTACCTGTCCACGGGAGCTCCATATCCAGGGAGGGGCATGCCCACGAGAGCCCCGTGGGCTGCTGCGTACCTGCCCAGGTGAGCTCCATATCCTGGGAGGGGCCTGACCATGATGGCCCCATGGGCTGCTGGGTACCTGCCCAGGTGAGCTCCATATCCTGGGAGGGGCCTAACCACCACAGCCCCGTGGGCTGCTGGGTACCTGCCCAGGTGAGCTCCATATCCTGGGAGGGACCTGACCACAAGAGCCCCGTGAGCTGCTGGGGACCTGGTAGAGGACGCCAGGACAGTCAGTGAAGCCACAGAGGATATACATCTAGTAGTTCCTAATTCCTACACCCTGCTGGTCATTCTACCATCCACCAGGACATGGTATTCTGTATTAGACTTCAATGATGCCTTCTTCTGTATTCCATTCGTCCCAGAGTCACAAGAAATTTTGGCTGTGAGTGGCAGGACTCAACATACAACAAAAACAATACTGCTGGGCCGTCCTGCCCCAGGGGTTCAAAAATTCCCACACCATCTTTGGGGAAACGTTAGCTAAAGACCTAAAAAATCTACCTCTGGAGAAGGGAACCCTCCTTCAATATGCAGATGACATTCTGATCACCAGCCCGACTAAGGAGGCCTCTGAACTACCTAGCCAATAAAAGATAGAAGGTGTCCAAGAAAAAGGCTCAAATATCACAAACTAAGGTGACCTTCCTGGGCTTCATTCGCACAGAAGGTCGGAAAAGCCCACCCCAGGAAAGGGAAGAAGCCATTTGCAGCCTCACCCTTCCTGAAACTAGAAGACAGCTTAGGGGTTCCTGGGGAGACCGGGGTTTGCTGCATCTGGATCCCTAACTACAGTCTAATAGCTGGGCCTCTATATGAAACACTGAAAGGAAAAGATGATGATCCTTTTGAATAGAATCCAGAAGCGGCCTTTCAAGAATGGAAAGAGCAGTCAGTTCAGATCCTTGCCCTGGACCTCCCTAAGTTAGCTAAACCCTTTGACCTTTACATTCCTGGTCCAAGGCGAATCGCCCTTGGAGTATTAGTGCAAAAACTGGGACCACTTGAAATGGAACAATGCAAGAATGCCCTCCAGGCATTGGCCAGCCACCCCATCCGACCAGGATACTGGGGGTATCTAAAAACCTGGAAATCAGCAGCCCGCAAGGCCAGCTCCCTCCTAAGGGAAAAGGACGCCACTTGGTGATCCTAACCACCCACCATGCCCTGAAGTTGCAGGGATTGCTCCGTGGGCACAATGACCTCGAGTGAGGAGGCCCTCCAACACCAACCTCCAGAGAGAAAACCTGGAGCAATGGGCCCCCATGACGACTCGTTTGACCATCACTTGACCTGGAGCTTCTCTCAGAAAACAACAAGAGTGTGTCCCAAAAGAGCAGACTATTGCTTACAGGACTTACTGCACCCAGAGCGGAGCTAATAAACTTGGCAGGGGAACCGTAAATAACGCTGCCACCATAGAAAAGCCTACAGACACCGCGGTGACGGCGGCCAATGAGACCGGCTGTACTCCTGGCTACTTCAAAAGGCCGTTGACTGAGTGGCCGTCAAGGTCCTGGATCACCACCAGCCCTGGACTGTCTGGGAGTTGAGCAAGCAGGGCTCTGACACCTGGTGTTGTTTGTACGTTAATTAGGTGGCCTAACTGAAGAAAGCGCAGAGTACTGGTCAGAGCATCTAGGCTAGCAGGAACTGTCAGCCTAAGGGGGCCGAACCAATGTGGAGCAGGGTAAAACGGCCCACCCCCACCCCAGCGTCTCTGCACATCTCTTTCCTGGACCCTTAAAGGTCATTAGAATCTATAAAACTTCCAATGCTGGTGCTCAGGCAGACGAGCAGTGAGGGAGGAGGCCTGGGGACAATCAACCTCACCTGGAGGCTGCTTGGGAGAAGTCCTCCCCCTCGCCCCGGGTATGAGGACACCCAACTCAGCACGAAGCATTTACAGAAGAGGTGTCTGCACCCTCAGCACCCCAAGAATGAGGAATGGGACAAAAGGCAGAGGAGGGCTTTGTCACTGGCAAAGCCCATGAAAAATTCCTGGGAGATGAAAATAGAATCTGGGCAATAAAATAAAGTCTAACCATTTTTTTCCTTTGTGCTTTGTCTAATTTCACTTGCTCCTAGGTTTCCACATGCAGAGGTCCCACACCCGACACTTCAGACCCGATTTCCTAGTGCAAAATGGCTGGGCCGACACCTCAGCTCGTGGGGCCCCGTGCAGACTCTGCGACATAGAGCCTGAGCTCCAGCCAACCCGGCCCTCGAGAGCTCCGCCCCCTCCCTCCCGCTGACGGTGCCAGGATCTCTACACAGCAGCCCGGCCCACAACCCGCAGGGGAGCACACACTCTCACCTCTCCATTCTCTGATCATAATATAAAGTTTTCCTTTGCTTCTGAACCAAAGTCAGTCTCGATCTGTTGGCTCCAATGACACTAGGCAGGGAGACCCTTGTTGGGGCCCACTCTGCAGGATCAGTAACAGAATTTGAGAACATTGTAACTTCAAAGAACAGATGTGCGAGCCAAACTGTAATTAACATAGAGCAGTGTATAAGGCTCGTGTAAAATAAGATGTTTCTAACACTTCCATTTGATATTTCCATCACTTTATTATAAGCAAGTTCAGTTGAGGGGTTTGTCTTATTTGTCAGGTCAACAGTAGAGAAATGCAGTGATTTCTTTCCAAGGATGTACATCTAATAATCTTGGTTGAAGTTTCAACCTTGTTTTGACTGATTTTCCATTGAAAATGATACCTCTCTTTCAGCTCCTAGATTTCTGAGAAGTATAAAATCTTATATTTTTTATTACCAAAGGGGAAAGGTGGGAGGAGGGATAAATTAACAGTTTCAGATTAACATATACACACTGCTATGTATAAAATATATCATCAACAAGGAACTACTGTATAACACAGGGAACTATACTCAATATTTTGTAATGACCCCTAAGGGGAAATAATCTGAAATACAATAGATATCTATATCGACATCATCTATCAACTACAGATAAAATGGAAACTAAAGGAGGCCGATGGTGAGCGTTTCTGAACCTGAAGACTTCAATCATCTAAAGTTCGGACTCTGCCTACGGCCCAAGTCCCTTAATGAACACACATGTACCAGTAGCTTAAAAATTCCCCAGATTGGAGTTCGGGGAGACACTGATTTGGAAAAATCCCTGGTGTTCTCCTTACATACACAGGACCTTTCCTACAGCTAAAACATGCCTGTGACACCCAGAAGATGGAACACGGTTGGATCAGGGAGATTTTGGAAAAGGCACCAAAACTCCTAATTTCCTGGTTGTCGGGTTCACACCTCCAGCCTTTTTCCTTAAAATCTCCCCACCTGAGGATGTCAGCACCTTCAACATCCAGTTGCACAAAATTTGGAATTTTTCCAAAGGAAGAAGGGGAAGGAGGAGAAACAAGGAGAGCCAAGCCCTAGATGTTCGGACAGGCACATGTCACTCTAATTTCCAATCAGGAAGAAGAATTAAGCAAAGGCTTAGCCTGCCACCGGGAACCAGAGTAGGGCCAGAAGCAAAGCAGCGGTTCTGCGGACAGCTCCCAAAAAAGCGAGTTGAAAAATGGAGCTCAGGGGCACTGCAATTCACAAACCTGCAGAGTTATAAATTATAACTATCGTCCAAAACTATATTGAGGGAAGGCAATGAACAGGATTGGAAAGCAAGGCAGAAATGCAGGAAACAGATTTCAGGAGTTAGATTCGAATAGCCCCTAAAGCACATGAAAAGCGGCCAAAAGTCGACAACGATGCACATGGCCAAAAAGAGCATATGTGTTTTTTTCTGAATAAATTCAGGAAAAAACGCATAGGCCCTTTTTGGCCAACCAAGCAAGCCGGAAATGCAATGCAGCACTACAAAGAAGTCTCACTTCCCATCGGTCAAAAGGGCCTTCCTTAAAAAAGTGTAAAAAAAATACAGGAGAGGCCAGGGAGGAAAGGGAGCATTGTTACACTGATGGTCGGGATGTAAATTGCCAATGGCGACTCTGGAGAACGGTACGGTGTTTCCTAAAACATCTAAAAAACACAGCTAGAGAGAAAGGGGCACATCCATTCATGGGCGTATAAATTGGAAAAATTAAAATCAACAAGACACAGGCACCCCAAAGTTTAGGGCTGCTCTGGTTACAAGAACCTCCACTTGTGTACATCTTAAATATCCCAGGGATGAGAAAAATGGTAAAGAAGTTGTGGTACTTATGTACAATGGAATATCACTCAGCCATGAAATCAATATCATAAGGCTAGTAGCAGCATGATGAGTGGATTTAGGTACGACGATTCTAAGTGAAATAAGTCACACAGAAAAAGACACTTATCATAAGATATCACTTATAGAGGGAATGTAAAAACCGTTACCCTTAAAATGAATTACAAAACAGAACAGAGTCACCCATTTTAAAAACACACTATGGCTGCTTAACGGGAAAGGTGAGGAGGGGTGATGCATAAAACAAGGGTTTCAAATTAGCTCAGATACCGTTCCATAAACCCAATATGTAGTAGACAAGACCTACTCCTTGCTCAGTGAACTAGACTCAACACCCCCTATTCAGCGCACAAGAATATATCTGAGTAGTAAGAATCTGAAAACCTATGTATTGATCTCTCTCTGGAAGAGAGTCAAGTGAGTGTAAAGCGGCATAAACACAGCCGTGAAAAGCAGCTAAAACCCATTTTAAAAATAAATTACTTTTAAAAACCCGTAAAACAAAGACAGTGTAAGAGAGAGTAATTCTTACAAAATTCGTTCAGGGGCTGTGATGCAACCTGGATTGACCATATCTAGACCCACAGCTGGATGAGACATAAGGGTGGACACTCTTGGGGCTGAGAGGTTTGGTGAGGTTGGGTGAGCAAACGCTGACCCTTTAAAGTAATACTGCGTGGTCCCCATCCCATGGGTCCCAAATCTCCAGGTTCAAGGGCATCTTCCTACATCGAAAACATGCATGAGTAACCCAGATCATGGTACACCGTCTGATCGGAAAAGGTTTCTGAAACGCACCACATTTCTCATCTCCTTGTGCTCGGGTTCGCCATTCCAGCTTCTTAACTAGTAATCTCCCTACATGGAGAAACAGCACCTTTAAGCTCCTGTTCCATACAGGTTGCAATTTGTCCTGAGGATGAACGGGAAGAGGGGCAACCAATGAGAGACTAGATCTAGGTGTTGGGACAGGCACAGGTCACTCTATTTTCCCATCAGGAAGAAGAAATAACCACAGGCTCAGCCTGCCGCCCGGAACCAGAATAGGGCCTGAGGAAATCCCGCACTTCTGCGGCCAGCTCCCAAAAAAGCCAGTTGAAAAATGGAGCACATGGGCACTGCAATTCACAAACCTGCAGAGTTATAAATGATAACTCTCGTCCACAAATATATTGAGGGAAGGCAACGAAGAGGATTTGAAAGCAAAGCAGAACTGCAGGAAACACATTTCAGGAGGTAGATTCGAATCGCCTTTACAGCACATGAAAAGCGGCAAAACGTCGACAATGATGCCCTTGGCCAAAAAGGGCGTATGCGTTTTTTCCTGAATATATTCAGGAAAAAACGCATACGCCCTTTTTGGCCAACCAAGCAACCTGGAAAGGCAAATCAGCGCTAAAAAGAAGTCTCGCTTCCGATCCGTCAAAAGGGCCCTGCTGAAAAAAGTGTCAAAACCACAAATGCAGGACAGGCCAAGGAGAAATGGGAGCCTTGCCACGCTGATGGGCGGTATGTAAATTGCCAACAGCCACTCTGGAGAAGTGTACGGTGTGTCCTGAAACATCGAAAAAACACAGCTTAGGGAGCATAGGGCACTTCCACTCATGGGCGTATAAATTGGGAAAACTAAAAATCAGCAAGACACAGGCACCCCAAAGTTTAGGGCTGCTCTGTTTGCAAGAACCTCCACTTCATGACACCTTAAATATCCCAGGAAAGATAAAAATGGATAAAGAAGTTGTGGTCCTTATGTACAATGGAATATCACTCAGACATGATATCAATGTCATAATGCTAGTAGCAGCATGATGAGTGGATTTAGGTACGACGACTCTAAGTGAAATAAGTCACACAGAAAAAGACACTTATCGTAAGCTATCACTTATAGAGGGAATGTAAAAACCGCTACACTTGAACTGAATTACAAAAGAGAACAGAGTCACACGTTTAGAAAACACACTATGGCTGCTTAACGGGAAAGGTGAGGTGGGGTGATGCATAAAACAAGGGTTTCAAATTAGCACAGATACCGTTACATACACCCAATATGTAATAGACAAGACCTACTCCTTGCTCAGTGAACTGGACTCAACACCCCCTATTCACCGCACAAGTATATATCTGACTAGTAAGAATCTTAAAACCTATGTATTGATATTTCTCTGGAAGTGTGTCAAGTGGGTGTAAAGCCGCATAAACACAGCCGTGAAAAGCAGCTAAACCCCATTATAAAAATAAATTACTTGTAAAAACCCGTAAAACAAAGACAGTGAAAGAGAGAGAAGTTCTTACACAATTCGTTCAGGGGCCGTGATGCAACATGGATTGACCAATTCTAGACCAACAGGTGGATGAGACCTAAGGGTGGACACTCTTGGGGCTGACAGGTCTGGTGAGGTTGGGTGAGCAAACGCAGACCCTTTAAAGTAATACTGCGTGGTACCCATCCCATGGGTCCCAAATCTCCAGTTTCAAGGGCATCTTCCTGCATCGAAAACATGCATGAGAAACCCAGAAGATGGTACACCGTGTGATCGGGAAAGGTTTCTAAAACGCACCTCATTTCTCACCTCCTTCTGCTCGGGTTCGCCATTCCAGCTACTTTACTAGCAATCTCCCTTCTTGGAGAATCAGCACCTTTACCCTCCTGTTCTGTACAGGTTGCAAATTGTCCTGAGGATGAACGGGAAGAGGAGCAACCAATGAGAGACTAGATCTAGGTGTTGGGACAGGCACAGGTCACTCTATTTTCCCATCAGGAAGAAGAATTAACCACAGGCTCAGCCTGCTGGACAGAACCAGAATAGTGCCTGAGGCAATCCCGCGCTTCTGCGGCCAGCTCCGAAGAAAGCCAGTTGAAAAATGGAGCTCAGGGGCACTGCAATTCACAAACCTGCAGAGTTATAAATGATAACTCTCGTCCACAAATATATTGAGGGAAGGCAACGAAGAGGATTTGAAAGCAAGGCAGAGTTGCAGGAAACAGGTTTCAGGAGGTAGATTCGAATCGCCTTTAAAGCACATGAAAAGCGGCAAAACGTCGACAATGATGCCCTTGGCCAAAAAGGGCGTATGCGTTTTTTCCTGAATATATTCAGGAAAAAACGCATACGCCCTTTTTGGCCAACCAAGCAACCTGGAAAGGCAAATCAGCGCTACAAAGAAGTCTCGCTTCCCATCGGTCAAAAGGGCCATGCTGAAAAAAGTGTCAAAACCACAAATGCAGGACAGGCCATGGAGAAATAGGAGCCTTGCTACGCTGATGGGCGGGATGTAAATTGGCAACAGCCACTCTGGAGAAGTGTACGGTGTGTCCTGAAACATCGAAAAAACACAGCTTAGGGAGCATAGGGCACTTCCACTCATGGGCGTATAAATTGGGAAAATTAAAAATCAGCAAGACACAGGCACCCCAAAGTTTACGGCTGCTCTGTTGACAAGAACCTCCACTTCATGACACCTTAAATATCCCAGGAAAGAGAAAAATGGATAAAGAAGTTGTGGTCCTTATGTACAATGGAATATCACTCAGCCATGAAATCAATGTCTTAAGGCTAGTAGCAGCATGATGAGTGGATTTAGGTACGACGACTCTAAGTGAAATAAGTCACACAGAAAAAGACACATATCAAAAGATATCACTTATAGAGGGATGTAAAAACCGCTACACTTGAACTGAATTACAAATCAGAACAGAGTCACCCATTTTGAAAACACACTATGGCTGCTTAACGGGAAAGGTGAGGTGGGGTGATGCATAAAACAAGGGTTTCAAATTAGCTCTGATACCGTTCCATACACCCAATATGTAATAGAGAAGACCTACTCCTTGCTCAGTGAACTGGACTCAACAGCCCGTATTCACCGCACAAGAATATATCTTACTAGTGAGAATCTTAAAACCTATGTATTGATATCTCTCTGGAAGTGAGTCAAGAGGGTGTAAAGCCGCATAAACACAGCCGTGAAAAGCAGCTAAACCCCATTATAAAAATAAATTATTTTTAAAAACGCATGAAACAAAGACAGTAAAAGAGAGAGAAATTCTTACAAAATTCATTCAGGGGCTGTGACGCAACCTGGGTTGACCATATCTAGACCCACAGCTGGATGAGACATAAGGGTGGACACTCTTGGGGCTGAGAGGTTTGGTGAGGTTGGGTGAGCCATCGCAGACCCTTTAAAGTAATACTGCGTGGTACCCATCCCATGGGTCCCAAATCTCTAGGTTCAAGGGCATCTTCCTACATCGAAAACTTGTATGAGGAACCCAGAAGATGGTACAGCGTGTGAATTTGAAAGGTTTCTAAAACGCACCTCATTTCTCATCTCCTTGTGCTCGGGTTCGCCATTCCAGCTACTTTACTAGCAATCTCCCTACTTGGAGAATCAGCACCTTTAACCTCCTGTTCCCTACAGGTTGCAATTTGTCCTGAGGATGAACGGGAAGAGGGGCAACCAATGAGAGACTAGATCTAGGTGTTGGGACAGGCACAGGTCACTCTATTTTCCCATCAGGAAGAAGAATTAACCACAGGCTCAGCCTGCCGCCCGGAACCAGAATAGGGCCTGAGGCAATCCCGCGCTTCTGCGGCCAGCTCCCAAAAAAGCCAGTTGAAAAATGGAGCACATGGGCACTGCAATTCACAAACCTGCAGAGTTATAAATGATAAATCTCGTCCACAAATATATTGAGGGAACGCAACGAAGAGGATATGAAAGCAAGGCAGAGTTGCAGGAAACAGGTTTCAGGAGGTAGATTCGAATCGCCTTTAAAGCACATGAAAAGCGGCAAAACGTCGACAATGATGCCCTTGGCCAAAAAGGGCGTATGCGTTTTTTCCTGAATATATTCAGGAAAAAACGCATACGCCCTTTTTGGCCAACCAAGCAACCTGGAAAGGCAAATCAGCGCTACAAAGAAGTCTCGCTTCCCATCGGTCCAAAGGGCCATGCTGAAAAAAGTGTCAAAACCACAAATGCAGGACAGTCCATGGAGAAATAGGGGCCTTGCTACGCTGATGGGCGGGATGTAAATTGCCAACAGCCACTCTGGAGAAGTGTACGGTGTGTCCTGAAACATCGAGAAAACACAGCTTAGGGAGCACAGGGCACGTCCACTCATGGGCGTATAAATTGGGAAAACTAAAAATCAGCAAGACTCAGGCACCCCAAAGTTTAGGCCTGCTCTGTTGACAAGAACCTCCACTTCAGAAAACCTTAAATATCCCAGGAAAGAGAAAAATGGATAAAGAAGTTGTGGTCCTTATGTACAATGGAATATCACTCAGCCATGAAATCAATGTCATAAGGCTAGTAGCAGCATGATGAGTGGATTTAGGTACGACGACTCTAAGTGAAATAAGTCACACAGAAAAAGACACTTATCAAAAGCTATCACTTATAAAGGGAATGTAAAAACCGCTACACTTGAATTGAATTACAAATCAGAACAGAGTCACACATTTAGAAAACACACTATGGCTGCTTAACGGGAAAGGTGATGTGCGGTGATGCATAAAACAAGGGTTTCAAATTATCTCAGATACCGTTCCATACACCCAATAAGTAATAGAAAAGACCTACTCCTTGCTCAGTGAACTGGACTCAACACCCCCTATTCACCGCACAAGAATATATCTGACTAGTGAGAATCTTAAAACCTATGTATTGATATCTCTCTGGAAGTGAGTCAAGTGGGTGTAAAGCCGCATAAACACAGCCATGAAAAGCACCTAAACCCCATTATAAAAATAAATTACTTTTAAAAACCCGTAAAACAAAGACAGTGAAAGAGAGAGAAATTCTTACAAAATTCCTTCAGGGGCTGTGACGCAACCTGGGTTGAACATATCTAGACCCACAGTTGGATGAGACCTAAGGGTGGACACTCTTGGGGCTGAGAGGTTTGGTGACGTTGGGTGAGCAAACGTAGACCCCTTAAAGTAATACTGTGTGGTACCCATCCCATGGGTCCTAAATCTCCAGGTTCAAGGGCATCTTCCTACATCGAAAACACGCATGGGAAACCTAGATGATGGTACACCGTCTGATCGGGAAAGGTTTCTGAAACGCACCTCATTTCTCATCTCCTTGTGCTCGGGTTCGCCATTCCAGCTACTTTACTAGCAATCTCCCTACTTGGAGAATCAGCACCTTTAACCTCCTGTTCCATACAGGTTGCAATTTGTCCTAAGGATGAATGGGAAGAGGGGCAACCAATGAGAGACTACATCTAGGTGTTGGGACAGGCACAGGTCACTCTATTTTCCCATCAGGAAGAAGAATTAAGCACAGGCTCAGCCTACCGCCCGGAACCAGAATAGGGCCTGAGGCAATCCCGTGCTTCTGCGGCCAGCTCCCAAAAAAGCCAGTTGAAAAATGGAGCACATGGGCACTGCAATTCACAAACCTGCAGAGTTATAAATGATAACTCTCGTCCACAAATATATTGAGGGAAGGCAACGAAGAGGATTTGAAAGCAAGGCAGAATTGCAGGAAACTGGTTTCAGGAGGTAGATTCGAATCGCCTTTAAAGCACATGAAAAGTGGCAAAACGTCGACAATGATGCCCTTGGCCAAAAAGGGCGTATGCGTTTTTTCCTGAATATATTCAGGAAAAAACGCATACGCCCTTTTTGGCCCACCAAGCAACCTGGAAAGGTAAATCAGCGCTACAAAGAAGTCTCGCTTCCCATCGGTCAAAAGGGCCATGCTGAAAAAACTGTCAAAACCACAAAAGCAGGACAGGCCATTGAGAAATGGAAGCCTTGCTACACTGATGGGCGGGATGTAAATTGCCAGCAACCACTCTGGAGAAGTGTACGGTGTGGCCTGAAACATCGAAAAAACACAGCTTAGGGAGCATAGGGCACTTCCACTCATGGGCGTATAAATTGGGAAAATTAAAAATCAGCAAGAGACAGGCACCCCAAAGTTTAGGGCTGCTCTGTTGACAAGAACCTCCACTTCATGACACCTTAAATATCCCAGGAAAGAGAAAAATGGATAAAGAAGTTGTGGTCCTTATGTACAATGGAATATCACTCAGCCATGAAATCAATGTCTTAAGGCTAGTAGCATCATGATGAGTGGATTTAGGTACGACGACTCTAAGTGAAATAAGTCACACAGAAAAAGACACTTATCATAAGCTATCACTTATAGAGGGAATGTAAAAACTGCTACACTTGAACTGAATTACAAAAGAGAACAGAGTCACACGTTTAGAAAACACACTATGGCTGCTTAACGGGAAAGATGAGGTGGTGTGATGCATAAAACAAGGGTTTCAAATTAGATCAGATACCGTTCCATACACCCAATATGTAATAGACAAGACCTACTCCTTGCTCAGTGAACTGGACTCAACACCCCCTATTCACCGCACAAGTATATATCTGACTAGTGAGAATCTTAAAACCTATGTATTGATATCCCTCTGGAAGTGTGTCAAGTGGGTGTAAAGCCGCATAAACACAGCCGTGAAAAGCAGCTAAACCCCATTATAAAAATAAATTACTTGTAGAAACCCGTAAAACAAAGACAGTGAAAGAGAGAGAAATTCTTACAAAATTCGTTCAGGGGCTGTGATGCAACCTGGATTGAAAATATCTAGACCCACAGTTGGATGAGACCTAAGGGTGGACACTCTTGGGGCTGACCGGTTTGGTGAGGTTGGGTGAGCAAACTCAGACCCTTTAAGGTAATACTGCGTGGTACCCATCCCATGGGTCCCAAATCTCCAGTTTTAAGGGCATCTTCCTGCATTGAAAACATGCATGAGAAACCCAGAAGATGGTACACCATGTGATCGGGAAAGGTTTCTAAAACGCACCTCATTTCTCATCTCCTTGTGCTCGGGTTCACCATTCCAGCTACTTTACTAGCAATCTCCCTACTTGCAGAATCAACACCTTTAACCTCCTGTTCTGTACAGGTTGCAATTTGTCCTGAGGATGAACGGGAAGAGGGGCAACCAATGAGAGACTACATGTAGGTGTTGGAACAGGCACAGGTCACTCTATTTTCCCATCAGGAAGAAGAATTAAGCACAGGCTCAGCCTGCCGCCGGGAAGCAGAATAGTGCCTGAGGCAATCCCGCGCTTCTGCGGCCAGCTCCGAAAAAAGCCAGTTGAAAAATGGAGCACATGGGCACTGCAATTCACAAACCTGCAGAGTTATAAATGATAACTCTCGTCCACAAATATATTGAGGGAAGGCAACGAAGAGGATTTGAAAGCAAGGCAGAGTTGCAGGAAACAGGTTTCAGGAGGTAGATTCGAATCGCCTTTAAAGCACATGAAAAGCGGCAAAACGTCGACAATGATGCCCTTGGCCAAAAAGGGCATATGCGTTTTTTCCTGAATATATTCAGGAAAAAACGCATACGCCCTTTTTGGCCAACCAAGCAACCTGGAAAGGCAAATCAGCGCTACAAAGAAGTCTCGCTTCCCATCGGTCAAAAGGGCCATGCTGAAAAAAGTGTCAAAACCACAAATGCAGGACAGGCCATGGAGAAATAGGAGCCTTGCTACGCTGATGGGCGGGATGTAAATTGGCAACAGCCACTGTGGAGAAGTGTACGGTGTGTCCTGAAACATCGAAAAAACACAGCTTAGGGAGCATAGGGCACTTCCACTCATGGGCGTATAAATTGGGAAAAATAAAAATCAGCAAGACACAGGCACCCCAAAGTTTACGGCTGCTCTGTTGACAAGAACCTCCACTTCATGACACCTTAAATATCCCAGGAAAGAGAAAAATGGATAAAGAAGTTGTGGTCCTTATATACAATGGAATATCACTCAGCCATGAAATCAATGTCATAAGGCTAGTAGCAGCATGATGAGTGGATTTAGGTACGACGACTCTAAGTGAAATAAGTCACACAGAAAAAGACACATATCAAAAGATATCACTTATAGAGGGATGTAAAAACCGCTACACTTGAACTGAATTACAAATCAGAACAGAGTCACCCATTTTGAAAACACACTATGGCTGCTTAACGGGAAAGGTGAGGTGGGGTGATGCATAAAACAAGGGTTTCAAATTAGCTCTGATACCGTTCCATACACCCAATATGTAATAGAGAAGACCTACTCCTTGCTCAGTGAACTGGACTCAACACCCCGTATTCACCGCACAAGAATATATCCGACTAGTGAGAATCTTAAAACCTATGTATTGATATCTCTCTGGAAGTGAGTCAAGAGGGTGTAAAGCCGCATAAACACAGCCGTGAACAGCAGCTAAACCCCATTATAAAAATAAATTATTTTTAAAAACGCATGAAACAAAGACAGTAAAAGAGAGAGAAATTCTTACAAAATTCATTCAGGGGCTGTGATGCAACCTGGGTTGACCATATCTAGACCCACAGCTGGATGAGACATAAGGGTGGACACTCTTGGGGCTGAGAGGTTGGGTGAGGTTGGGTGAGCCATCGCAGACCCTTTAAAGTAATACTGCGTGGTACCCATTCCATGGGTCCCAAATCTCTAGGTTCAAGGGCATCTTCCTACATCGAAAACTTGCATGAGGAACCCAGAAGATGGTACAGCATGTGAATTTGAAAGGTTTCTAAAACGCACCTCATTTCTCATCTCCTTGTGCTCGGGTTCGCCATTCCAGCTACTTTACTAGCAATCTCCCTACTTGGAGAATCAGCACCTTTAACCTCCTGTTCCCTACAGGTTGCAATTTGTCCTGAGGATGAACGGGAAGAGGGGCAACCAATGAGAGACTAGATCTAGGTGTTGGGACAGGCACAGGTCACTCTATTTTCCCATCAGGAAGAAGAATTAACCACAGGCTCAGCCTGCCGCCCGGAACCAGAATAGGGCCTGAGGCAATCCCGCGCTTCTGCGGCCAGCTCCCAAAAAAGCCAGTTGAAAAATGGAGCACATGGGCACTGCAATTCACAAACCTGCAGAGTTATAAATGATAAATCTCGTCCACAAATATATTGAGGGAACGCAACGAAGAGGATTTGAAAGCAAGGCAGAGTTGCAGGAAACAGGTTTCAGGAGGTAGATTCGAATCGCCTTTAAAGCACATGAAAAGCGGCAAAACGTCGAGAATGATGCCCTTGGCCAAAAAGGGCGTATGCGTTTTTTCCTGAATATATTCAGGAAAAAACGCATACGCCCTTTTTGGCCAACCAAGCAACCTGGAAAGGCAAATCAGCGCTACAAAGAAGTCTCGCTTCCCATCGGTCCAAAGGGCCATGCTGAAAAAAGTGTCAAAACCACAAATGCAGGACAGGCCATGGAGAAATAGGAGCCTTGCTACGCTGATGGGCGGGATGTAAATTGCCAACAGCCACTCTGGAGAAGTGTACGGTGTGTCCTGAAACATCGAGAAAACACAGCTTAGGGAGCATAGGGCACGTCCACTCATGGGCGTATAAATTGGGAAAACTAAAAATCAGCAAGACTCAGGCACCCCAAAGTTTAGGCCTGCTCTGTTGACAAGAACCTCCACTTCAGGAAACCTTAAATATCCCAGGAAAGAGAAAAATGGATAAAGAAGTTGTGGTCCTTATGTACAATGGAATACCACTCAGCCATGAAATCAATGTCATAAGGCTAGTAGCAGCATGATGAGTGGATTTAGGTACGACGACTCTAAGTGAAATAAGTCACACAGAAAAAGACACTTATCAAAAGCTATCACTTATAAAGGGAATGTAAAAACCGCTACACTTGAATTGAATTACAAATCAGAACAGAGTCACACATTTAGAAAACACACTATGGCTGCTTAACGGGAAAGGTGATGTGTGGTGATGCATAAAACAAGGGTTTCAAATTATCTCAGATACCGTTCCATACACCCAATAAGTAATAGAAAAGACCTACTCCTTGCTCAGTGAACTGGACTCAACACCCCCTATTCACCGCACAAGAATATATCTGACTAGTGAGAATCTTAAAACCTATGTATTGATATCTCTCTGGAAGTGAGTCAAGTGGGTGTAAAGCCGCATAAACACAGCCATGAAAAGCACCTAAACCCCATTATAAAAATAAATTACTTTTAAAAACCCGTAAAACAAAGACAGTGAAAGAGAGAGAAATTCTTACAAAATTCCTTCAGGGGCTGTGACGCAACCTGGGTTGAACATATCTAGACCCACAGTTGGATGAGACCTAAGGGTGGACACTCTTGGGGCTGAGAGGTTTGGTGACGTTGGGTGAGCAAACGTAGACCCCTTAAAGTAATACTGTGTGGTACCCATCCCATGGGTCCTAAATCTCCAGGTTCAAGGGCATCTTCCTACATCGAAAACACGCATGGGAAACCTAGATGATGGTACACCGTCTGATCGGGAAAGGTTTCTGAAACGCACCTCATTTCTCATCTCCTTGTGCTCGGGTTCGCCATTCCAGCTACTTTACTAGCAATCTCCCTACTTGGAGAATCAGCACCTTTAACCTCCTGTTCCATACAGGTTGCAATTTGTCCTAAGGATGAATGGGAAGAGGGGCAACCAATGAGAGACTACATCTAGGTGTTGGGACAGGCACAGGTCACTCTATTTTCCCATCAGGAAGAAGAATTAACCACAGGCTCAGCCTACCGCCCGGAACCAGAATAGGGCCTGAGGCAATCCCGTGCTTCTGCGGCCAGCTCCCAAAAAAGCCAGTTGAAAAATGGAGCACATGGGCACTGCAATTCACAAACCTGCAGAGTTATAAATGATAACTCTCGTCCACAAATATATTGAGGGAAGGCCACGAAGAGGATTTGAAAGCAAGGCAGAATTGCAGGAAACAGGTTTCAGGAGGTAGATTCGAATCGCCTTTAAAGCACATGAAAAGTGGCAAAACGTCGACAATGATGCCCTTGGCCAAAAAGGGCGTATGCGTTTTTTCCTGAATATATTCAGGAAAAAACGCATACGCCCTTTTTGGCCCACCAAGCAACCTGGAAAGGTAAATCAGCGCTACAAAGAAGTCTCGCTTCCCATCGGTCAAAAGGGCCATGCTGAAAAAACTGTCAAAACCACAAAAGCAGGACAGGCCATTGAGAAATGGAAGCTTTGCTACACTGATGGGCGGGATGTAAATTGCCAGCAACCACTCTGGAGAAGTGTACGGTGTGGCCTGAAACATCGAAAAAACACAGCTTAGGGAGCATAGGGCACTTCCACTCATGGGCGTATAAATTGGGAAAATTAAAAATCAGCAAGAGACAGGCACCCCAAAGTTTAGGGCTGCTCTGTTGACAAGAACCTCCACTTCATGACACCTTAAATATCCCAGGAAAGAGAAAAATGGATAAAGAAGTTGTGGTCCTTATGTACAATGGAATATCACTCAGCCATGAAATCAATGTCTTAAGGCTAGTAGCATCATGATGAGTGGATTTAGGTACGACGACTCTAAGTGAAATAAGTCACACAGAAAAAGACACTTATCATAAGCTATCACTTATAGAGGGAATGTAAAAACTGCTACACTTGAACTGAATTACAAAAGAGAACAGAGTCCACGTTTAGAAAACACACTATGGCTGCTTAACGGGAAAGATGAGGTGGTGTGATGCATAAAACAAGGGTTTCAAATTAGATCAGATACCGTTCCATACACCCAATATGTAATAGACAAGACCTACTCCTTGCTCAGTGAACTGGACTCAACACCTCCTATTCACCGCACAAGTATATATCTGACTAGTGAGAATCTTAAAACCTATGTATTGATATCCCTCTGGAAGTGTGTCAAGTGGGTGTAAAGCCGCATAAACACAGCCGTGAAAAGCAGCTAAACCCCATTATAAAAATAAATTACTTGTAGAAACCCGTAAAACAAAGACAGTGAAAGAGAGAGAAATTCTTACACAATTCGTTCAGGGGCTGTGATGCAACCTGGATTGAAAATATCTAGACCCACAGTTGGATGAGACCTAAGGGTGGACACTCTTGGGGCTGACAGGTTTGGTGAGGTTGGGTGAGCAAACACAGACCCTTTAAGGTAATACTGCGTGGTACCCATCCCATGGGTCCCAAATCTCCAGTTTTAAGGGCATCTTCCTGCATTGAAAACATGCATGAGAAACCCAGAAGATGGTACACCATGTGATCGGGAAAGGTTTCTAAAACGCACCTCATTTCTCATCTCCTTGTGCTCGGGTTCACCATTCCAGCTACTTTACTAGCAATCTCCCTACTTGCAGAATCAACACCTTTAACCTCCTGTTCTGTACAGGTTGCAATTTGTCCTGAGGATGAACGGGAAGAGGGGCAACCAATGAGAGACTACATGTAGGTGTTGGAACAGGCACAGGTCACTCTATTTTCCCATCAGGAAGAAGAATTAAGCACAGGCTCAGCCTGCCGCCGGGAAGCAGAATAGTGCCTGAGGCAATCCCGCGCTTCTGCGGCCAGCTCCCAAAAAAGACAGTTGAAAAATGGAGCACATGGGCACTGCAATTCACAAACCTGCAGAGTTATAAATGATAACTCTCGTCCACAAATATATTGAGGGAAGGCAACGAAGAGGATTTGAAAGCAAGGCAGAGTTGCAGGAAACAGGTTTCAGGAGGTAGATTCGAATCGCCTTTAAAGCACATGAAAAGCGGCAAAACGTCGACAATGATGCCCTTGGCCAAAAAGGGCATATGCGTTTTTTCCTGAATATATTCAGGAAAAAACGCATACGCCCTTTTTGGCCAACCAAGCAACCTGGAAAGGCAAATCAGCGCTACAAAGAAGTCTCGCTTCCCATCGGTCAAAAGGGCCATGCTGAAAAAAGTGTCAAAACCACAAATGCAGGACAGGCCATGGAGAAATAGGAGCCTTGCTACGCTGATGGGCGGGATGTAAATTGGCAACAGCCACTGTGGAGAAGTGTACGGTGTGTCCTGAAACATCGAAAAAACACAGCTTAGGGAGCATAGGGCACTTCCACTCATGGGCGTATAAATTGGGAAAAATAAAAATCAGCAAGACACAGGCACCCCAAAGTTTACGGCTGCTCTGTTGACAAGAACCTCCACTTCATGACACCTTAAATATCCCAGGAAAGAGAAAAATGGATAAAGAAGTTGTGGTCCTTATATACAATGGAATATCACTCAGCCATGAAATCAATGTCATAAGGCTAGTAGCAGCATGATGAGTGGATTTAGGTACGACGACTCTAAGTGAAATAAGTCACACAGAAAAAGACACATATCAAAAGATATCACTTATAGAGGGATGTAAAAACCGCTACACTTGAACTGAATTACAAATCAGAACAGAGTCACCCATTTTGAAAACACACTATGGCTGCTTAACGGGAAAGGTGAGGTGGGGTGATGCATAAAACAAGGGTTTCAAATTAGCTCTGATACCGTTCCATACACCCAATATGTAATAGAGAAGACCTACTCCTTGCTCAGTGAACTGGACTCAACACCCCGTATTCACCGCACAAGAATATATCCGACTAGTGAGAATCTTAAAACCTATGTATTGATATCTCTCTGGAAGTGAGTCAAGAGGGTGTAAAGCCGCATAAACACAGCCGTGAACAGCAGCTAAACCCCATTATAAAAATAAATTATTTTTAAAAACGCATGAAACAAAGACAGTAAAAGAGAGAGAAATTCTTACAAAATTCATTCAGGGGCTGTGACGCAACCTGGGTTGACCATATCTAGACCCACAGCTGGATGAGACATAAGGGTGGACACTCTTGGGGCTGAGAGGTTGGGTGAGGTTGGGTGAGCCATCGCAGACCCTTTAAAGTAATACTGCGTGGTACCCATCCCATGGGTCCCAAATCTCTAGGTTCAAGGGCATCTTCCTACATTGAAAACTTGCATGAGGAACCCAGAAGATGGTACAGCGTGTGAATTTGAAAGGTTTCTAAAACGCACCTCATTTCTCATCTCCTTGTGCTCGGGTTCGCCATTCCAGCTACTTTACTAGCAATCTCCCTACTTGGAGAATCAGCACCTTTAACCTCCTGTTCCCTACAGGTTGCAATTTGTCCTGAGGATGAACGGGAAGAGGGTCAACCAATGAGAGACTAGATCTAGGTGTTGGGACAGGCACAGGTCACTCTATTTTCCCATCAGGAAGAAGAATTAACCACAGGCTCAGCCTGCCGCCCGGAACCAGAATAGGGCCTGAGGCAATCCCGCGCTTCTGTGGCCAGCTCCCAAAAAAGCCAGTTGAAAAATGGAGCACATGGGCACTGCAATTCACAAACCTGCAGAGTTATAAATGATAAATCTCGTCCACAAATATATTGAGGGAACGCAACGAAGAGGATTTGAAAGCAAGGCAGAGTTGCAGGAAACAGGTTTCAGGAGGTAGATTCGAATCGCCTTTAAAGCACATGAAAAGCGGCAAAACTTCGACAATGATGCCCTTGGCCAAAAAGGGCGTATGCGTTTTTTCCTGAATATATTCAGGAAAAAACGCATACGCCCTTTTTGGCCAACCAAGCAACCTGGAAAGGCAAATCAGCGCTACAAAGAAGTCTCGCTTCCCATCGGTCCAAAGGGCCATGCTGAAAAAAGTGTCAAAACCACAAATGCAGGACAGGCCATGGAGAAATAGGAGCCTTGCTACGCTGATGGGTGGGATGTCAATTGCCAACAGCCACTCTGGAGAAGGGTACGGTGTGTCCTGAAACATCGAGAAAACACAGCTTAGGGAGCATAGGGCACGTCCACTCATGGGCGTATAAATTGGGAAAACTAAAAATCAGCAAGACTCAGGCACCCCAAAGTTTACGCCTGCTCTGTTGACAAGAACCTCCACTTCAGGAAACCTTAAATATCCCAGGAAAGAGAAAAATGGATAAAGAAGTTGTGGTCCTTATGTACAATGGAATACCACTCAGCCATGAAATCAATGTCATAAGGCTAGTAGCAGCATGATGAGTGGATTTAGGTACGACGACTCTAAGTGAAATAAGTCACACAGAAAAAGACACTTATCAAAAGCTATCACTTATAAAGGGAATGTAAAAACCGCTACACTTGAATTGAATTACAAATCAGAACAGAGTCACACATTTAGAAAACACACTATGGCTGCTTAACGGGAAAGGTGATGTGCGGTGATGCATAAAACAAGGGTTTCAAATTATCTCAGATACCGTTCCATACACCCAATAAGTAATAGAAAAGACCTACTCCTTGCTCAGTGAACTGGACTCAACACCCCCTATTCACCGCAGAAGAATATATCTGACTAGTGAGAATCTTAAAACCTATGTATTGATATCTCTCTGGAAGTGAGTCAAGTGGGTGTAAAGCCGCATAAACACAGCCATGAAAAGCACCTAAACCCCATTATAAAAATAAATTACTTTTAAAAACCCGTAAAACAAAGACAGTGAAAGAGAGAGAAATTCTTACAAAATTCCTTCAGGGGCTGTGACGCAACCTGGGTTGAACATATCTAGACCCACAGTTGGATGAGACCTAAGGGTGGACACTCTTGGGGCTGAGAGGTTTGGTGACGTTGGGTGAGCAAACGTAGACCCCTTAAAGTAATACTGTGTGGTACCCATCCCATGGGTCCTAAATCTCCAGGTTCAAGGGCATCTTCCTACATCGAAAACACGCATGGGAAACCTAGATGATGGTACACCGTCTGATCGGGAAAGGTTTCTGAAACGCACCTCATTTCTCATCTCCTTGTGCTCGGGTTCGCCATTCCAGCTACTTTACTAGCAATCTCCCTACTTGGAGAATCAGCACCTTTAACCTCCTGTTCCATACAGGTTGCAATTTGTCCTAAGGATGAATGGGAAGAGGGGCAACCAATGAGAGACTACATCTAGGTGTTGGGACAGGCACAGGTCACTCTATTTTCCCATCAGGAAGAAGAATTAACCACAGGCTCAGCCTACCGCCCGGAACCAGAATAGGGCCTGAGGCAATCCCGTGCTTCTGCGGCCAGCTCCCAAAAAAGCCAGTTGAAAAATGGAGCACATGGGCACTGCAATTCACAAACCTGCAGAGTTATAAATGATAACTCTCGTCCACAAATATATTGAGGGAAGGCCACGAAGAGGATTTGAAAGCAAGGCAGAATTGCAGGAAACAGGTTTCAGGAGGTAGATTCGAATCGCCTTTAAAGCACATGAAAAGTGGCAAAACGTCGACAATGATGCCCTTGGCCAAAAAGGGCGTATGCGTTTTTTCCTGAATATATTCAGGAAAAAACGCATACGCCCTTTTTGGCCCACCAAGCAACCTGGAAAGGTAAATCAGCGCTACAAAGAAGTCTCGCTTCCCATCGGTCAAAAGGGCCATGCTGAAAAAACTGTCAAAACCACAAAAGCAGGACAGGCCATTGAGAAATGGAAGCTTTGCTACACTGATGGGCGGGATGTAAATTGCCAGCAACCACTCTGGAGAAGTGTACGGTGTGGCCTGAAACATCGAAAAAACACAGCTTAGGGAGCATAGGGCACTTCCACTCATGGGCGTATAAATTGGGAAAATTAAAAATCAGCAAGAGACAGGCACCCCAAAGTTTAGGGCTGCTCTGTTGACAAGAACCTCCACTTCATGACACCTTAAATATCCCAGGAAAGAGAAAAATGGATAAAGAAGTTGTGGTCCTTATGTACAATGGAATATCACTCAGCCATGAAATCAATGTCTTAAGGCTAGTAGCATCATGATGAGTGGATTTAGGTACGACGACTCTAAGTGAAATAAGTCACACAGAAAAAGACACTTATCATAAGCTATCACTTATAGAGGGAATGTAAAAACTGCTACACTTGAACTGAATTACAAAAGAGAACAGAGTCCACGTTTAGAAAACACACTATGGCTGCTTAACGGGAAAGATGAGGTGGTGTGATGCATAAAACAAGGGTTTCAAATTAGATCAGATACCGTTCCATACACCCAATATGTAATAGACAAGACCTACTCCTTGCTCAGTGAACTGGACTCAACACCTCCTATTCACCGCACAAGTATATATCTGACTAGTGAGAATCTTAAAACCTATGTATTGATATCCCTCTGGAAGTGTGTCAAGTGGGTGTAAAGCCGCATAAACACAGCCGTGAAAAGCAGCTAAACCCCATTATAAAAATAAATTACTTGTAGAAACCCGTAAAACAAAGACAGTGAAAGAGAGAGAAATTCTTACACAATTCGTTCAGGGGCTGTGATGCAACCTGGATTGAAAATATCTAGACCCACAGTTGGATGAGACCTAAGGGTGGACACTCTTGGGGCTGACAGGTTTGGTGAGGTTGGGTGAGCAAACACAGACCCTTTAAGGTAATACTGCGTGGTACCCATCCCATGGGTCCCAAATCTCCAGTTTTAAGGGCATCTTCCTGCATTGAAAACATGCATGAGAAACCCAGAAGATGGTACACCATGTGATCGGGAAAGGTTTCTAAAACGCACCTCATTTCTCATCTCCTTGTGCTCGGGTTCACCATTCCAGCTACTTTACTAGCAATCTCCCTACTTGCAGAATCAACACCTTTAACCTCCTGTTCTGTACAGGTTGCAATTTGTCCTGAGGATGAACGGGAAGAGGGGCAACCAATGAGAGACTACATGTAGGTGTTGGAACAGGCACAGGTCACTCTATTTTCCCATCAGGAAGAAGAATTAAGCACAGGCTCAGCCTGCCGCCGGGAAGCAGAATAGTGCCTGAGGCAATCCCGCGCTTCTGCGGCCAGCTCCCAAAAAAGACAGTTGAAAAATGGAGCACATGGGCACTGCAATTCACAAACCTGCAGAGTTATAAATGATAACTCTCGTCCACAAATATATTGAGGGAAGGCAACGAAGAGGATTTGAAAGCAAGGCAGAGTTGCAGGAAACAGGTTTCAGGAGGTAGATTCGAATCGCCTTTAAAGCACATGAAAAGCGGCAAAACGTCGACAATGATGCCCTTGGCCAAAAAGGGCATATGCGTTTTTTCCTGAATATATTCAGGAAAAAACGCATACGCCCTTTTTGGCCAACCAAGCAACCTGGAAAGGCAAATCAGCGCTACAAAGAAGTCTCGCTTCCCATCGGTCAAAAGGGCCATGCTGAAAAAAGTGTCAAAACCACAAATGCAGGACAGGCCATGGAGAAATAGGAGCCTTGCTACGCTGATGGGCGGGATGTAAATTGGCAACAGCCACTGTGGAGAAGTGTACGGTGTGTCCTGAAACATCGAAAAAACACAGCTTAGGGAGCATAGGGCACTTCCACTCATGGGCGTATAAATTGGGAAAAATAAAAATCAGCAAGACACAGGCACCCCAAAGTTTACGGCTGCTCTGTTGACAAGAACCTCCACTTCATGACACCTTAAATATCCCAGGAAAGAGAAAAATGGATAAAGAAGTTGTGGTCCTTATATACAATGGAATATCACTCAGCCATGAAATCAATGTCATAAGGCTAGTAGCAGCATGATGAGTGGATTTAGGTACGACGACTCTAAGTGAAATAAGTCACACAGAAAAAGACACATATCAAAAGATATCACTTATAGAGGGATGTAAAAACCGCTACACTTGAACTGAATTACAAATCAGAACAGAGTCACCCATTTTGAAAACACACTATGGCTGCTTAACGGGAAAGGTGAGGTGGGGTGATGCATAAAACAAGGGTTTCAAATTAGCTCTGATACCGTTCCATACACCCAATATGTAATAGAGAAGACCTACTCCTTGCTCAGTGAACTGGACTCAACACCCCGTATTCACCGCACAAGAATATATCCGACTAGTGAGAATCTTAAAACCTATGTATTGATATCTCTCTGGAAGTGAGTCAAGAGGGTGTAAAGCCGCATAAACACAGCCGTGAACAGCAGCTAAACCCCATTATAAAAATAAATTATTTTTAAAAACGCATGAAACAAAGACAGTAAAAGAGAGAGAAATTCTTACAAAATTCATTCAGGGGCTGTGACGCAACCTGGGTTGACCATATCTAGACCCACAGCTGGATGAGACATAAGGGTGGACACTCTTGGGGCTGAGAGGTTGGGTGAGGTTGGGTGAGCCATCGCAGACCCTTTAAAGTAATACTGCGTGGTACCCATCCCATGGGTCCCAAATCTCTAGGTTCAAGGGCATCTTCCTACATTGAAAACTTGCATGAGGAACCCAGAAGATGGTACAGCGTGTGAATTTGAAAGGTTTCTAAAACGCACCTCATTTCTCATCTCCTTGTGCTCGGGTTCGCCATTCCAGCTACTTTACTAGCAATCTCCCTACTTGGAGAATCAGCACCTTTAACCTCCTGTTCCCTACAGGTTGCAATTTGTCCTGAGGATGAACGGGAAGAGGGTCAACCAATGAGAGACTAGATCTAGGTGTTGGGACAGGCACAGGTCACTCTATTTTCCCATCAGGAAGAAGAATTAACCACAGGCTCAGCCTGCCGCCCGGAACCAGAATAGGGCCTGAGGCAATCCCGCGCTTCTGTGGCCAGCTCCCAAAAAAGCCAGTTGAAAAATGGAGCACATGGGCACTGCAATTCACAAACCTGCAGAGTTATAAATGATAAATCTCGTCCACAAATATATTGAGGGAACGCAACGAAGAGGATTTGAAAGCAAGGCAGAGTTGCAGGAAACAGGTTTCAGGAGGTAGATTCGAATCGCCTTTAAAGCACATGAAAAGCGGCAAAACTTCGACAATGATGCCCTTGGCCAAAAAGGGCGTATGCGTTTTTTCCTGAATATATTCAGGAAAAAACGCATACGCCCTTTTTGGCCAACCAAGCAACCTGGAAAGGCAAATCAGCGCTACAAAGAAGTCTCGCTTCCCATCGGTCCAAAGGGCCATGCTGAAAAAAGTGTCAAAACCACAAATGCAGGACAGGCCATGGAGAAATAGGAGCCTTGCTACGCTGATGGGTGGGATGTCAATTGCCAACAGCCACTCTGGAGAAGGGTACGGTGTGTCCTGAAACATCGAGAAAACACAGCTTAGGGAGCATAGGGCACGTCCACTCATGGGCGTATAAATTGGGAAAACTAAAAATCAGCAAGACTCAGGCACCCCAAAGTTTACGCCTGCTCTGTTGACAAGAACCTCCACTTCAGGAAACCTTAAATATCCCAGGAAAGAGAAAAATGGATAAAGAAGTTGTGGTCCTTATGTACAATGGAATACCACTCAGCCATGAAATCAATGTCATAAGGCTAGTAGCAGCATGATGAGTGGATTTAGGTACGACGACTCTAAGTGAAATAAGTCACACAGAAAAAGACACTTATCAAAAGCTATCACTTATAAAGGGAATGTAAAAACCGCTACACTTGAATTGAATTACAAATCAGAACAGAGTCACACATTTAGAAAACACACTATGGCTGCTTAACGGGAAAGGTGATGTGCGGTGATGCATAAAACAAGGGTTTCAAATTATCTCAGATACCGTTCCATACACCCAATAAGTAATAGAAAAGACCTACTCCTTGCTCAGTGAACTGGACTCAACACCCCCTATTCACCGCAGAAGAATATATCTGACTAGTGAGAATCTTAAAACCTATGTATTGATATCTCTCTGGAAGTGAGTCAAGTGGGTGTAAAGCCGCATAAACACAGCCATGAAAAGCACCTAAACCCCATTATAAAAATAAATTACTTTTAAAAACCCGTAAAACAAAGACAGTGAAAGAGAGAGAAATTCTTACAAAATTCCTTCAGGGGCTGTGACGCAACCTGGGTTGAACATATCTAGACCCACAGTTGGATGAGACCTAAGGGTGGACACTCTTGGGGCTGAGAGGTTTGGTGACGTTGGGTGAGCAAACGTAGACCCCTTAAAGTAATACTGTGTGGTACCCATCCCATGGGTCCTAAATCTCCAGGTTCAAGGGCATCTTCCTACATCGAAAACACGCATGGGAAACCTAGATGATGGTACACCGTCTGATCGGGAAAGGTTTCTGAAACGCACCTCATTTCTCATCTCCTTGTGCTCGGGTTCGCCATTCCAGCTACTTTACTAGCAATCTCCCTTCTTGGAGAATCAGCACCTTTAACCTCCTGTTCCATACAGGTTGCAATTTGTCCTAAGGATGAATGGGAAGAGGGGCAACCAATGAGAGACTACATCTAGGTGTTGGGACAGGCACAGGTCACTCTATTTTCCCATCAGGAAGAAGAATTAACCACAGGCTCAGCCTACCGCCCGGAACCAGAATAGGGCCTGAGGCAATCCCGTGCTTCTGCGGCCAGCTCCCAAAAAAGCCAGTTGAAAAATGGAGCACATGGGCACTGCAATTCACAAACCTGCAGAGTTATAAATGATAACTCTCGTCCACAAATATATTGAGGGAAGGCCACGAAGAGGATTTGAAAGCAAGGCAGAATTGCAGGAAACTGGTTTCAGGAGGTAGATTCGAATCGCCTTTAAAGCACATGAAAAGTGGCAAAACGTCGACAATGATGCCCTTGGCCAAAAAGGGCGTATGCGTTTTTTCCTGAATATATTCAGGAAAAAACGCATACGCCCTTTTTGGCCCACCAAGCAACCTGGAAAGGCAAATCAGCGCTACAAAGAAGTCTCGCTTCCCATCGGTCAAAAGGGCCATGCTGAAAAAACTGTCAAAACCACAAAAGCAGGACAGGCCATTGAGAAATGGAAGCCTTGCTACACTGATGGGCGGGATGTAAATTGCCAGCAACCACTCTGGAGAAGTGTACGGTGTGGCCTGAAACATCGAAAAAACACAGCTTAGGGAGCATAGGGCACTTCCACTCATGGGCGTATAAATTGGGAAAATTAAAAATCAGCAAGAGACAGGCACCCCAAAGTTTAGGGCTGCTCTGTTGACAAGAACCTCCACTTCATGACACCTTAAATATCCCAGGAAAGAGAAAAATGGATAAAGAAGTTGTGGTCCTTATGTACAATGGAATATCACTCAGCCATGAATTCAATGTCTTAAGGCTAGTAGCATCATGATGAGTGGATTTAGGTACGACGACTCTAAGTGAAATAAGTCACACAGAAAAAGACACTTATCATAAGCTATCACTTATAGAGGGAATGTAAAAACTGCTACACTTGAACTGAATTACAAAAGAGAACAGAGTCACACGTTTAGAAAACACACTATGGCTGCTTAACGGGAAAGATGAGGTGGTGTGATGCATAAAACAAGGGTTTCAAATTAGATCAGATACCGTTCCATACACCCAATATGTAATAGACAAGACCTACTCCTTGCTCAGTGAACTGGACTCAACACCCCCTATTCACCGCACAAGTATATATCTGACAAGTGAGAATCTTAAAACCTATGTATTGATATCCCCCTGGAAGTGTGTCAAGAGGGTGTAAAGCCGCATAAACACAGCCGTGAAAAGCAGCTAAACCCCATTATAAAAATAAATTACTTGTAGAAACCCGTAAAACAAAGACAGTGAAAGAGAGAGAAATTCTTACACAATTCGTTCAGGGGCTGTGATGCAACCTGGATTGAAAATATCTAGACCCACAGTTGGATGAGACCTAAGGGTGGACACTCTTGGGGCTGACAGGTTTGGTGAGGTTGGGAGAGCAAACACAGACCCTTTAAGGTAATACTGCGTGGTACCCATCCCATGGGTCACAAATCTCCAGTTTTAAGGGCATCTTCCTGCATTGAAAACATGCATGAGAAACCCAGAAATGGTACACCATGTGATCGGGAAAGGTTTCTAAAACGCACCTCATTTCTCATCTCCTTGTGCTCGGGTTCACCATTCCAGCTACTTTACTAGCAATCTCCCTACTTGGAGTATCAACACCTTTAACCTCCTGTTCTGTACAGGTTGCAATTTGTCCTGAGGATGAACGGGAAGAGGGGCAACCAATGAGAGACTAGATGTAGGTGTTGGAACAGGCACAGGTCACTCTATTTTCCCATCAGGAAGAAGAATTAAGCACAGGCTCAGCCTGCCGCCGGGAACCAGATTAGTGCCTGAGGCAATCCCGCGCTTCTGCGGCCAGCTCCGAAAAAAGCCAGTTGAAAAATGGAGCACATGGGCACTGCAATTCACAAACCTGCAGAGTTATAAATGATAACTCTCGTCCACAAATATATTGAGGGAAGGCAACGAAGAGGATTTGAAAGCAAGGCAGAGTTGCAGGAAACAGGTTTCAGGAGGTAGATTCGAATCGCCTTTAAAGCACATGAAAAGCGGCAAAACGTCGACAATGATGCCCTTGGCCAAAAAGGGCGTATGCGTTTTTTCCTGAATATATTCAGGAAAAAACGCATACGCCCTTTTTGGCCAACCAAGCAACCTGGAAAGGCAAATCAGCGCTACAAAGAAGTCTCGCTTCCCATCGGTCAAAAGGGCCATGCTGAAAAAAGTGTCAAAACCACAAATGCAGGACAGGCCATGGAGAAATAGGAGCCTTGCTACGCTGATGGGCGGGATGTAAATTGGCAACAGCCACTGTGGAGAAGTGTACGGTGTGTCCTGAAACATCGAAAAAACACAGCTTAGGGAGCATAGGGCACTTCCACTCATGGGCGTATAAATTGGGAAAAATAAAAATCAGCAAGACACAGGCACCCCAAAGTTTACGGCTGCTCTGTTGACAAGAACCTCCACTTCATGACACCTTAAATATCCCAGGAAAGAGAAAAATGGATAAAGAAGTTGTGGTCCTTATATACAATGGAATATCACTCAGCCATGAAATCAATGTCATAAGGCTAGTAGCAGCATGATGAGTGGATTTAGGTACGACGACTCTAAGTGAAATAAGTCACACAGAAAAAGACACATATCAAAAGATATCACTTATAGAGGGATGTAAAAACCGCTACACTTGAACTGAATTACAAATCAGAACAGAGTCACCCATTTTGAAAACACACTATGGCTGCTTAACGGGAAAGGTGAGGTGGGGTGATGCATAAAACAAGGGTTTCAAATTAGCTCTGATACCGTTCCATACACCCAATATGTAATAGAGAAGACCTACTCCTTGCTCAGTGAACTGGACTCAACACCCCGTATTCACCGCACAAGAATATATCCGACTAGTGAGAATCTTAAAACCTATGTATTGATATCTCTCTGGAAGTGAGTCAAGAGGGTGTAAAGCCGCATAAACACAGCCGTGAACAGCAGCTAAACCCCATTATAAAAATAAATTATTTTTAAAAACGCATGAAACAAAGACAGTAAAAGAGAGAGAAATTCTTACAAAATTCATTCAGGGGCTGTGACGCAACCTGGGTTGACCATATCTAGACCCACAGCTGGATGAGACATAAGGGTGGACACTCTTGGGGCTGAGAGGTTGGGTGAGGTTGGGTGAGCCATCGCAGACCCTTTAAAGTAATACTGCGTGGTACCCATCCCATGGGTCCCAAATCTCTAGGTTCAAGGGCATCTTCCTACATTGAAAACTTGCATGAGGAACCCAGAAGATGGTACAGCGTGTGAATTTGAAAGGTTTCTAAAACGCACCTCATTTCTCATCTCCTTGTGCTCGGGTTCGCCATTCCAGCTACTTTACTAGCAATCTCCCTACTTGGAGAATCAGCACCTTTAACCTCCTGTTCCCTACAGGTTGCAATTTGTCCTGAGGATGAACGGGAAGAGGGTCAACCAATGAGAGACTAGATCTAGGTGTTGGGACAGGCACAGGTCACTCTATTTTCCCATCAGGAAGAAGAATTAACCACAGGCTCAGCCTGCCGCCCGGAACCAGAATAGGGCCTGAGGCAATCCCGCGCTTCTGTGGCCAGCTCCCAAAAAAGCCAGTTGAAAAATGGAGCACATGGGCACTGCAATTCACAAACCTGCAGAGTTATAAATGATAAATCTCGTCCACAAATATATTGAGGGAACGCAACGAAGAGGATTTGAAAGCAAGGCAGAGTTGCAGGAAACAGGTTTCAGGAGGTAGATTCGAATCGCCTTTAAAGCACATGAAAAGCGGCAAAACTTCGACAATGATGCCCTTGGCCAAAAAGGGCGTATGCGTTTTTTCCTGAATATATTCAGGAAAAAACGCATACGCCCTTTTTGGCCAACCAAGCAACCTGGAAAGGCAAATCAGCGCTACAAAGAAGTCTCGCTTCCCATCGGTCCAAAGGGCCATGCTGAAAAAAGTGTCAAAACCACAAATGCAGGACAGGCCATGGAGAAATAGGAGCCTTGCTACGCTGATGGGTGGGATGTCAATTGCCAACAGCCACTCTGGAGAAGGGTACGGTGTGTCCTGAAACATCGAGAAAACACAGCTTAGGGAGCATAGGGCACGTCCACTCATGGGCGTATAAATTGGGAAAACTAAAAATCAGCAAGACTCAGGCACCCCAAAGTTTACGCCTGCTCTGTTGACAAGAACCTCCACTTCAGGAAACCTTAAATATCCCAGGAAAGAGAAAAATGGATAAAGAAGTTGTGGTCCTTATGTACAATGGAATACCACTCAGCCATGAAATCAATGTCATAAGGCTAGTAGCAGCATGATGAGTGGATTTAGGTACGACGACTCTAAGTGAAATAAGTCACACAGAAAAAGACACTTATCAAAAGCTATCACTTATAAAGGGAATGTAAAAACCGCTACACTTGAATTGAATTACAAATCAGAACAGAGTCACACATTTAGAAAACACACTATGGCTGCTTAACGGGAAAGGTGATGTGCGGTGATGCATAAAACAAGGGTTTCAAATTATCTCAGATACCGTTCCATACACCCAATAAGTAATAGAAAAGACCTACTCCTTGCTCAGTGAACTGGACTCAACACCCCCTATTCACCGCACAAGAATATATCTGACTAGTGAGAATCTTAAAACCTATGTATTGATATCTCTCTGGAAGTGAGTCAAGTGGGTGTAAAGCCGCATAAACACAGCCATGAAAAGCACCTAAACCCCATTATAAAAATAAATTACTTTTAAAAACCCGTAAAACAAAGACAGTGAAAGAGAGAGAAATTCTTACAAAATTCCTTCAGGGGCTGTGACGCAACCTGGGTTGAACATATCTAGACCCACAGTTGGATGAGACCTAAGGGTGGACACTCTTGGGGCTGAGAGGTTTGGTGACGTTGGGTGAGCAAACGTAGACCCCTTAAAGTAATACTGTGTGGTACCCATCCCATGGGTCCTAAATCTCCAGGTTCAAGGGCATCTTCCTACATCGAAAACACGCATGGGAAACCTAGATGATGGTACACCGTCTGATCGGGAAAGGTTTCTGAAACGCACCTCATTTCTCATCTCCTTGTGCTCGGGTTCGCCATTCCAGCTACTTTACTAGCAATCTCCCTACTTGGAGAATCAGCACCTTTAACCTCCTGTTCCATACAGGTTGCAATTTGTCCTAAGGATGAATGGGAAGAGGGGCAACCAATGAGAGACTACATCTAGGTGTTGGGACAGGCACAGGTCACTCTATTTTCCCATCAGGAAGAAGAATTAACCACAGGCTCAGCCTACCGCCCGGAACCAGAATAGGGCCTGAGGCAATCCCGTGCTTCTGCGGCCAGCTCCCAAAAAAGCCAGTTGAAAAATGGAGCACATGGGCACTGCAATTCACAAACCTGCAGAGTTATAAATGATAACTCTCGTCCACAAATATATTGAGGGAAGGCCACGAAGAGGATTTGAAAGCAAGGCAGAATTGCAGGAAACTGGTTTCAGGAGGTAGATTCGAATCGCCTTTAAAGCACATGAAAAGTGGCAAAACGTCGACAATGATGCCCTTGGCCAAAAAGGGCGTATGCGTTTTTTCCTGAATATATTCAGGAAAAAACGCATACGCCCTTTTTGGCCCACCAAGCAACCTGGAAAGGCAAATCAGCGCTACAAAGAAGTCTCGCTTCCCATCGGTCAAAAGGGCCATGCTGAAAAAACTGTCAAAACCACAAAAGCAGGACAGGCCATTGAGAAATGGAAGCCTTGCTACACTGATGGGCGGGATGTAAATTGCCAGCAACCACTCTGGAGAAGTGTACGGTGTGGCCTGAAACATCGAAAAAACACAGCTTAGGGAGCATAGGGCACTTCCACTCATGGGCGTATAAATTGGGAAAATTAAAAATCAGCAAGAGACAGGCACCCCAAAGTTTAGGGCTGCTCTGTTGACAAGAACCTCCACTTCATGACACCTTAAATATCCCAGGAAAGAGAAAAATGGATAAAGAAGTTGTGGTCCTTATGTACAATGGAATATCACTCAGCCATGAATTCAATGTCTTAAGGCTAGTAGCATCATGATGAGTGGATTTAGGTACGACGACTCTAAGTGAAATAAGTCACACAGAAAAAGACACTTATCATAAGCTATCACTTATAGAGGGAATGTAAAAACTGCTACACTTGAACTGAATTACAAAAGAGAACAGAGTCACACGTTTAGAAAACACACTATGGCTGCTTAACGGGAAAGATGAGGTGGTGTGATGCATAAAACAAGGGTTTCAAATTAGATCAGATACCGTTCCATACACCCAATATGTAATAGACAAGACCTACTCCTTGCTCAGTGAACTGTACTCAACACCCCCTATTCACCGCACAAGTATATATCTGACAAGTGAGAATCTTAAAACCTATGTATTGATATCCCCCTGGAAGTGTGTCAAGAGGGTGTAAAGCCGCATAAACACAGCCGTGAAAAGCAGCTAAACCCCATTATAAAAATAAATTACTTGTAGAAACCCGTAAAACAAAGACAGTGAAAGAGAGAGAAATTCTTACACAATTCGTTCAGGGGCTGTGATGCAACCTGGATTGAAAATATCTAGACCCACAGTTGGATGAGACCTAAGGGTGGACACTCTTGGGGCTGACAGGTTTGGTGAGGTTGGGAGAGCAAACACAGACCCTTTAAGGTAATACTGCGTGGTACCCATCCCATGGGTCACAAATCTCCAGTTTTAAGGGCATCTTCCTGCATTGAAAACATGCATGAGAAACCCAGAAATGGTACACCATGTGATCGGGAAAGGTTTCTAAAACGCACCTCATTTCTCATCTCCTTGTGCTCGGGTTCACCATTCCAGCTACTTTACTAGCAATCTCCCTACTTGGAGTATCAACACCTTTAACCTCCTGTTCTGTACAGGTTGCAATTTGTCCTGAGGATGAACGGGAAGAGGGGCAACCAATGAGAGACTAGATGTAGGTGTTGGAACAGGCACAGGTCACTCTATTTTCCCATCAGGAAGAAGAATTAAGCACAGGCTCAGCCTGCCGCCGGGAACCAGATTAGTGCCTGAGGCAATCCCGCGCTTCTGCGGCCAGCTCCGAAAAAAGCCAGTTGAAAAATGGAGCACATGGGCACTGCAATTCACAAACCTGCAGAGTTATAAATGATAACTCTCGTCCACAAATATATTGAGGGAAGGCAACGAAGAGGATTTGAAAGCAAGGCAGAGTTGCAGGAAACAGGTTTCAGGAGGTAGATTCGAATCGCCTTTAAAGCACATGAAAAGCGGCAAAACGTCGACAATGATGCCCTTGGCCAAAAAGGGCGTATGCGTTTTTTCCTGAATATATTCAGGAAAAAACGCATACGCCCTTTTTGGCCAACCAAGCAACCTGGAAAGGCAAATCAGCGCTACAAAGAAGTCTCGCTTCCCATCGGTCAAAAGGGCCATGCTGAAAAAAGTGTCAAAACCACAAATGCAGGACAGGCCATGGAGAAATAGGAGCCTTGCTACGCTGATGGGCGGGATGTAAATTGGCAACAGCCACTGTGGAGAAGTGTACGGTGTGTCCTGAAACATCGAAAAAACACAGCTTAGGGAGCATAGGGCACTTCCACTCATGGGCGTATAAATTGGGAAAAATAAAAATCAGCAAGACACAGGCACCCCAAAGTTTACGGCTGCTCTGTTGACAAGAACCTCCACTTCATGACACCTTAAATATCCCAGGAAAGAGAAAAATGGATAAAGAAGTTGTGGTCCTTATATACAATGGAATATCACTCAGCCATGAAATCAATGTCATAAGGCTAGTAGCAGCATGATGAGTGGATTTAGGTACGACGACTCTAAGTGAAATAAGTCACACAGAAAAAGACACATATCAAAAGATATCACTTATAGAGGGATGTAAAAACCGCTACACTTGAACTGAATTACAAATCAGAACAGAGTCACCCATTTTGAAAACACACTATGGCTGCTTAACGGGAAAGGTGAGGTGGGGTGATGCATAAAACAAGGGTTTCAAATTAGCTCTGATACCGTTCCATACACCCAATATGTAATAGAGAAGACCTACTCCTTGCTCAGTGAACTGGACTCAACACCCCGTATTCACCGCACAAGAATATATCCGACTAGTGAGAATCTTAAAACCTATGTATTGATATCTCTCTGGAAGTGAGTCAAGAGGGTGTAAAGCCGCATAAACACAGCCGTGAACAGCAGCTAAACCCCATTATAAAAATAAATTATTTTTAAAAACGCATGAAACAAAGACAGTAAAAGAGAGAGAAATTCTTACAAAATTCATTCAGGGGCTGTGACGCAACCTGGGTTGACCATATCTAGACCCACAGCTGGATGAGACATAAGGGTGGACACTCTTGGGGCTGAGAGGTTGGGTGAGGTTGGGTGAGCCATCGCAGACCCTTTAAAGTAATACTGCGTGGTACCCATCCCATGGGTCCCAAATCTCTAGGTTCAAGGGCATCTTCCTACATTGAAAACTTGCATGAGGAACCCAGAAGATGGTACAGCGTGTGAATTTGAAAGGTTTCTAAAACGCACCTCATTTCTCATCTCCTTGTGCTCGGGTTCGCCATTCCAGCTACTTTACTAGCAATCTCCCTACTTGGAGAATCAGCACCTTTAACCTCCTGTTCCCTACAGGTTGCAATTTGTCCTGAGGATGAACGGGAAGAGGGTCAACCAATGAGAGACTAGATCTAGGTGTTGGGACAGGCACAGGTCACTCTATTTTCCCATCAGGAAGAAGAATTAACCACAGGCTCAGCCTGCCGCCCGGAACCAGAATAGGGCCTGAGGCAATCCCGCGCTTCTGTGGCCAGCTCCCAAAAAAGCCAGTTGAAAAATGGAGCACATGGGCACTGCAATTCACAAACCTGCAGAGTTATAAATGATAAATCTCGTCCACAAATATATTGAGGGAACGCAACGAAGAGGATTTGAAAGCAAGGCAGAGTTGCAGGAAACAGGTTTCAGGAGGTAGATTCGAATCGCCTTTAAAGCACATGAAAAGCGGCAAAACTTCGACAATGATGCCCTTGGCCAAAAAGGGCGTATGCGTTTTTTCCTGAATATATTCAGGAAAAAACGCATACGCCCTTTTTGGCCAACCAAGCAACCTGGAAAGGCAAATCAGCGCTACAAAGAAGTCTCGCTTCCCATCGGTCCAAAGGGCCATGCTGAAAAAAGTGTCAAAACCACAAATGCAGGACAGGCCATGGAGAAATAGGAGCCTTGCTACGCTGATGGGTGGGATGTCAATTGCCAACAGCCACTCTGGAGAAGGGTACGGTGTGTCCTGAAACATCGAGAAAACACAGCTTAGGGAGCATAGGGCACGTCCACTCATGGGCGTATAAATTGGGAAAACTAAAAATCAGCAAGACTCAGGCACCCCAAAGTTTACGCCTGCTCTGTTGACAAGAACCTCCACTTCAGGAAACCTTAAATATCCCAGGAAAGAGAAAAATGGATAAAGAAGTTGTGGTCCTTATGTACAATGGAATACCACTCAGCCATGAAATCAATGTCATAAGGCTAGTAGCAGCATGATGAGTGGATTTAGGTACGACGACTCTAAGTGAAATAAGTCACACAGAAAAAGACACTTATCAAAAGCTATCACTTATAAAGGGAATGTAAAAACCGCTACACTTGAATTGAATTACAAATCAGAACAGAGTCACACATTTAGAAAACACACTATGGCTGCTTAACGGGAAAGGTGATGTGCGGTGATGCATAAAACAAGGGTTTCAAATTATCTCAGATACCGTTCCATACACCCAATAAGTAATAGAAAAGACCTACTCCTTGCTCAGTGAACTGGACTCAACACCCCCTATTCACCGCACAAGAATATATCTGACTAGTGAGAATCTTAAAACCTATGTATTGATATCTCTCTGGAAGTGAGTCAAGTGGGTGTAAAGCCGCATAAACACAGCCATGAAAAGCACCTAAACCCCATTATAAAAATAAATTACTTTTAAAAACCCGTAAAACAAAGACAGTGAAAGAGAGAGAAATTCTTACAAAATTCCTTCAGGGGCTGTGACGCAACCTGGGTTGAACATATCTAGACCCACAGTTGGATGAGACCTAAGGGTGGACACTCTTGGGGCTGAGAGGTTTGGTGACGTTGGGTGAGCAAACGTAGACCCCTTAAAGTAATACTGTGTGGTACCCATCCCATGGGTCCTAAATCTCCAGGTTCAAGGGCATCTTCCTACATCGAAAACACGCATGGGAAACCTAGATGATGGTACACCGTCTGATCGGGAAAGGTTTCTGAAACGCACCTCATTTCTCATCTCCTTGTGCTCGGGTTCGCCATTCCAGCTACTTTACTAGCAATCTCCCTACTTGGAGAATCAGCACCTTTAACCTCCTGTTCCATACAGGTTGCAATTTGTCCTAAGGATGAATGGGAAGAGGGGCAACCAATGAGAGACTACATCTAGGTGTTGGGACAGGCACAGGTCACTCTATTTTCCCATCAGGAAGAAGAATTAACCACAGGCTCAGCCTACCGCCCGGAACCAGAATAGGGCCTGAGGCAATCCCGTGCTTCTGCGGCCAGCTCCCAAAAAAGCCAGTTGAAAAATGGAGCACATGGGCACTGCAATTCACAAACCTGCAGAGTTATAAATGATAACTCTCGTCCACAAATATATTGAGGGAAGGCCACGAAGAGGATTTGAAAGCAAGGCAGAATTGCAGGAAACTGGTTTCAGGAGGTAGATTCGAATCGCCTTTAAAGCACATGAAAAGTGGCAAAACGTCGACAATGATGCCCTTGGCCAAAAAGGGCGTATGCGTTTTTTCCTGAATATATTCAGGAAAAAACGCATACGCCCTTTTTGGCCCACCAAGCAACCTGGAAAGGCAAATCAGCGCTACAAAGAAGTCTCGCTTCCCATCGGTCAAAAGGGCCATGCTGAAAAAACTGTCAAAACCACAAAAGCAGGACAGGCCATTGAGAAATGGAAGCCTTGCTACACTGATGGGCGGGATGTAAATTGCCAGCAACCACTCTGGAGAAGTGTACGGTGTGGCCTGAAACATCGAAAAAACACAGCTTAGGGAGCATAGGGCACTTCCACTCATGGGCGTATAAATTGGGAAAATTAAAAATCAGCAAGAGACAGGCACCCCAAAGTTTAGGGCTGCTCTGTTGACAAGAACCTCCACTTCATGACACCTTAAATATCCCAGGAAAGAGAAAAATGGATAAAGAAGTTGTGGTCCTTATGTACAATGGAATATCACTCAGCCATGAATTCAATGTCTTAAGGCTAGTAGCATCATGATGAGTGGATTTAGGTACGACGACTCTAAGTGAAATAAGTCACACAGAAAAAGACACTTATCATAAGCTATCACTTATAGAGGGAATGTAAAAACTGCTACACTTGAACTGAATTACAAAAGAGAACAGAGTCACACGTTTAGAAAACACACTATGGCTGCTTAACGGGAAAGATGAGGTGGTGTGATGCATAAAACAAGGGTTTCAAATTAGATCAGATACCGTTCCATACACCCAATATGTAATAGACAAGACCTACTCCTTGCTCAGTGAACTGGACTCAACACCCCCTATTCACCGCACAAGTATATATCTGACAAGTGAGAATCTTAAAACCTATGTATTGATATCCCCCTGGAAGTGTGTCAAGAGGGTGTAAAGCCGCATAAACACAGCCGTGAAAAGCAGCTAAACCCCATTATAAAAATAAATTACTTGTAGAAACCCGTAAAACAAAGACAGTGAAAGAGAGAGAAATTCTTACACAATTCGTTCAGGGGCTGTGATGCAACCTGGATTGAAAATATCTAGACCCACAGTTGGATGAGACCTAAGGGTGGACACTCTTGGGGCTGACAGGTTTGGTGAGGTTGGGAGAGCAAACACAGACCCTTTAAGGTAATACTGCGTGGTACCCATCCCATGGGTCACAAATCTCCAGTTTTAAGGGCATCTTCCTGCATTGAAAACATGCATGAGAAACCCAGAAATGGTACACCATGTGATCGGGAAAGGTTTCTAAAACGCACCTCATTTCTCATCTCCTTGTGCTCGGGTTCACCATTCCAGCTACTTTACTAGCAATCTCCCTACTTGGAGTATCAACACCTTTAACCTCCTGTTCTGTACAGGTTGCAATTTGTCCTGAGGATGAACGGGAAGAGGGGCAACCAATGAGAGACTAGATGTAGGTGTTGGAACAGGCACAGGTCACTCTATTTTCCCATCAGGAAGAAGAATTAAGCACAGGCTCAGCCTGCCGCCGGGAACCAGATTAGTGCCTGAGGCAATCCCGCGCTTCTGCGGCCAGCTCCGAAAAAAGCCAGTTGAAAAATGGAGCACATGGGCACTGCAATTCACAAACCTGCAGAGTTATAAATGATAACTCTCGTCCACAAATATATTGAGGGAAGGCAACGAAGAGGATTTGAAAGCAAGGCAGAGTTGCAGGAAACAGGTTTCAGGAGGTAGATTCGAATCGCCTTTAAAGCACATGAAAAGCGGCAAAACGTCGACAATGATGCCCTTGGCCAAAAAGGGCGTATGCGTTTTTTCCTGAATATATTCAGGAAAAAACGCATACGCCCTTTTTGGCCAACCAAGCAACCTGGAAAGGCAAATCAGCGCTACAAAGAAGTCTCGCTTCCCATCGGTCAAAAGGGCCATGCTGAAAAAAGTGTCAAAACCACAAATGCAGGACAGGCCATGGAGAAATAGGAGCCTTGCTACGCTGATGGGCGGGATGTAAATTGCCAACAGCCACTCTGGAGAAGTGTACGGTGTGTCCTGAAACATCGAAAAAACACAGCTTAGGGAGCATAGGGCACTTCCACTCATGGGCGTATAAATTGGGAAAATTAAAAATCAGCAAGACACAGGCACCCCAAAGTTTACGGCTGCTCTGTTGACAAGAACCTCCACTTCATGACACCTTAAATATCCCAGGAAAGAGAAAAATGGATAAAGAAGTTGTGGTCCTTATGTACAATGGAATATCACTCAGCCATGAAATCAATGTCATAAGGCTAGTAGCAGCATGATGAGTGGATTTAGGTACGACGACTCTAAGTGAAATAAGTCACACAGAAAAAGACACATATCAAAAGATATCACTTATAGAGGGATGTAAAAACCGCTACACTTGAACTGAATTACAAATCAGAACAGAGTCACCCATTTTGAAAACACACTATGGCTGCTTAACGGGAAAGGTGAGGTGGGGTGATGCATAAAACAAGGGTTTCAAATTAGCTCTGATACCGTTCCATACACCCAATATGTAATAGAGAAGACCTACTCCTTGCTCAGTGAACTGGACTCAACACCCCGTATTCACCGCACAAGAATATATCTTACTAGTGAGAATCTTAAAACCTATGTATTGATATCTCTCTGGAAGTGAGTCAAGAGGGTGTAAAGCCGCATAAACACAGCCGTGAAAAGCAGCTAAACCCCATTATAAAAATAAATTATTTTTAAAAACGCATGAAACAAAGACAGTAAAAGAGAGAGAAATTCTTACAAAATTCATTCAGGGGCTGTGACGCAACCTGGGTTGGACATATCTAGACCCACAGTTGGATGAGACCTAAGGGTGGACACTCTTGGGGCTGAGAGGTTGGGTGAGGTTGGGTGAGCCATCGCAGACCCTTTAAAGTAATACTGCGTGGTACCCATTCCATGGGTCCCAAATCTCTAGGTTCAAGGGCATCTTCCTACATCGAAAACTTGCATGAGGAACCCAGAAGATGGTACAGCGTGTGAATTTGAAAGGTTTCTAAAACGCACCTCATTTCTCATCTCCTTGTGCTCGGGTTCGCCATTCCAGCTACTTTACTAGCAATCTCCCTACTTGGAGAATCAGCACCTTTAACCTCCTGTTCCCTACAGGTTGCAATTTGTCCTGAGGATGAACGGGAAGAGGGGCAACCAATGAGAGACTAGATCTAGGTGTTGGGACAGGCACAGGTCACTCTATTTTCCCATCAGGAAGAAGAATTAACCACAGGCTCAGCCTGCCGCCCGGAACCAGAATAGGGCCTGAGGCAATCCCGCGCTTCTGCGGCCAGCTCCCAAAAAAGCCAGTTGAAAAATGGAGCACATGGGCACTGCAATTCACAAACCTGCAGAGTTATAAATGATAAATCTCGTCCACAAATATATTGAGGGAACGCAACGAAGAGGATTTGAAAGCAAGGCAGAGTTGCAGGAAACAGGTTTCAGGAGGTAGATTCGAATCGCCTTTAAAGCACATGAAAAGCGGCAAAACGTCGACAATGATGCCCTTGGCCAAAAAGGGCGTATGCGTTTTTTCCTGAATATATTCAGGAAAAAACGCATACGCCCTTTTTGGCCAACCAAGCAACCTGGAAAGGCAAATCAGCGATACAAAGAAGTCTCGCTTCCCATCGGTCCAAAGGGCCATGCTGAAAAAAGTGTCAAAACCACAAATGCAGGACAGTCCATGGAGAAATAGGGGCCTTGCTACGCTGATGGGCGGGATGTAAATTGCCAACAGCCACTCTGGAGAAGTGTACGGTGTGTCCTGAAACATCGAGAAAACACAGCTTAGGGAGCATAGGGCACGTCCACTCATGGGCGTATAAATTGGGAAAACTAAAAATCAGCAAGACTCAGGCACCCCAAAGTTTAGGCCTGCTCTGTTGACAAGAACCTCCACTTCAGAAAACCTTAAATATCCCAGGAAAGAGAAAAATGGATAAAGAAGTTGTGGTCCTTATGTACAATGGAATATCACTCAGCCATGAAATCAATGTCATAAGGCTAGTAGCAGCATGATGAGTGGATTTAGGTACGACGACTCTAAGTGAAATAAGTCACACAGAAAAAGACACTTATCAAAAGCTATCACTTATAAAGGGAATGTAAAAACCGCTACACTTGAATTGAATTACAAATCAGAACAGAGTCACACATTTAGAAAACACACTATGGCTGCTTAACGGGAAAGGTGATGTGCGGTGATGCATAAAACAAGGGTTTCAAATTATCTCAGATACCGTTCCATACACCCAATAAGTAATAGAAAAGACCTACTCCTTGCTCAGTGAACTGGACTCAACACCCCCTATTCACCGCACAAGAATATATCTGACTAGTGAGAATCTTAAAACCTATGTATTGATATCTCTCTGGAAGTGAGTCAAGTGGGTGTAAAGCCGCATAAACACAGCCATGAAAAGCACCTAAACCCCATTATAAAAATAAATTACTTTTAAAAACTCGTAAAACAAAGACAGTGAAAGAGAGAGAAATTCTTACAAAATTCCTTCAGGGGCTGTGACGCAACCTGGGTTGAACATATCTAGACCCACAGTTGGATGAGACCTAAGGGTGGACACTCTTGGGGCTGAGAGGTTTGGTGACGTTGGGTGAGCAAACGTAGACCCCTTAAAGTAATACTGTGTGGTACCCATCCCATGGGTCCTAAATCTCCAGGTTCAAGGGCATCTTCCTACATCGAAAACACGCATGGGAAACCTAGATGATGGTACACCGTCTGATCGGGAAAGGTTTCTGAAACGCACCTCATTTCTCATCTCCTTGTGCTCGGGTTCGCCATTCCAGCTACTTTACTAGCAATCTCCCTACTTGGAGAATCAGCACCTTTAACCTCCTGTTCCATACAGGTTGCAATTTGTCCTAAGGATGAATGGGAAGAGGGGCAACCAATGAGAGACTACATCTAGGTGTTGGGACAGGCACAGGTCACACTATTTTCCCATCAGGAAGAAGAATTAACCACAGGCTCAGCCTACCGCCCGGAACCAGAATAGGGCCTGAGGCAATCCCGTGCTTCTGCGGCCAGCTCCCAAAAAAGCCAGTTGAAAAATGGAGCACATGGGCACTGCAATTCACAAACCTGCAGAGTTATAAATGATAACTCTCGTCCACAAATATATTGAGGGAAGGCCACGAAGAGGATTTGAAAGCAAGGCAGAATTGCAGGAAACTGGTTTCAGGAGGTAGATTCGAATCGCCTTTAAAGCACATGAAAAGTGGCAAAACGTCGACAATGATGCCCTTGGCCAAAAAGGGCGTATGCGTTTTTTCCTGAATATATTCAGGAAAAAACGCATACGCCCTTTTTGGCCCACCAAGCAACCTGGAAAGGCAAATCAGCGCTACAAAGAAGTCTCGCTTCCCATCGGTCAAAAGGGCCATGCTGAAAAAACTGTCAAAACCACAAAAGCAGGACAGGCCATTGAGAAATGGAAGCCTTGCTACACTGATGGGCGGGATGTAAATTGCCAGCAACCACTCTGGAGAAGTGTACGGTGTGGCCTGAAACATCGAAAAAACACAGCTTAGGGAGCATAGGGCACTTCCACTCATGGGCGTATAAATTGGGAAAATTAAAAATCAGCAAGAGACAGGCACCCCAAAGTTTAGGGCTGCTCTGTTGACAAGAACCTCCACTTCATGACACCTTAAATATCCCAGGAAAGAGAAAAATGGATAAAGAAGTTGTGGTCCTTATGTACAATGGAATATCACTCAGCCATGAATTCAATGTCTTAAGGCTAGTAGCATCATGATGAGTGGATTTAGGTACGACGACTCTAAGTGAAATAAGTCACACAGAAAAAGACACTTATCATAAGCTATCACTTATAGAGGGAATGTAAAAACTGCTACACTTGAACTGAATTACAAAAGAGAACAGAGTCACACGTTTAGAAAACACACTATGGCTGCTTAACGGGAAAGATGAGGTGGTGTGATGCATAAAACAAGGGTTTCAAATTAGATCAGATACCGTTCCATACACCCAATATGTAATAGACAAGACCTACTCCTTGCTCAGTGAACTGGACTCAACACCCCCTATTCACCGCACAAGTATATATCTGACAAGTGAGAATCTTAAAACCTATGTATTGATATCCCCCTGGAAGTGTGTCAAGAGGGTGTAAAGCCGCATAAACACAGCCGTGAAAAGCAGCTAAACCCCATTATAAAAATAAATTACTTGTAGAAACCCGTAAAACAAAGACAGTGAAAGAGAGAGAAATTCTTACACAATTCGTTCAGGGGCTGTGATGCAACCTGGATTGAAAATATCTAGACCCACAGTTGGATGAGACCTAAGGGTGGACACTCTTGGGGCTGACAGGTTTGGTGAGGTTGGGAGAGCAAACACAGACCCTTTAAGGTAATACTGCGTGGTACCCATCCCATGGGTCACAAATCTCCAGTTTTAAGGGCATCTTCCTGCATTGAAAACATGCATGAGAAACCCAGAAATGGTACACCATGTGATCGGGAAAGGTTTCTAAAACGCACCTCATTTCTCATCTCCTTGTGCTCGGGTTCACCATTCCAGCTACTTTACTAGCAATCTCCCTACTTGGAGTATCAACACCTTTAACCTCCTGTTCTGTACAGGTTGCAATTTGTCCTGAGGATGAACGGGAAGAGGGGCAACCAATGAGAGACTAGATGTAGGTGTTGGGACAGGCACAGGTCACTCTATTTTCCCATCAGGAAGAAGAATTAAGCACAGGCTCAGCCTGCCGCCGGGAACCAGATTAGTGCCTGAGGCAATCCCGCGCTTCTGCGGCCAGCTCCGAAAAAAGCCAGTTGAAAAATGGAGCACATGGGCACTGCAATTCACAAACCTGCAGAGTTATAAATGATAACTCTCGTCCACAAATATATTGAGGGAAGGCAACGAAGAGGATTTGAAAGCAAGGCAGAGTTGCAGGAAACAGGTTTCAGGAGGTAGATTCGAATCGCCTTTAAAGCACATGAAAAGCGGCAAAACGTCGACAATGATGCCCTTGGCCAAAAAGGGCGTATGCGTTTTTTCCTGAATATATTCAGGAAAAAACGCATACGCCCTTTTTGGCCAACCAAGCAACCTGGAAAGGCAAATCAGCGCTACAAAGAAGTCTCGCTTCCCATCGGTCAAAAGGGCCATGCTGAAAAAAGTGTCAAAACCACAAATGCAGGACAGGCCATGGAGAAATAGGAGCCTTGCTACGCTGATGGGCGGGATGTAAATTGGCAACAGCCACTGTGGAGAAGTGTACGGTGTGTCCTGAAACATCGAAAAAACACAGCTTAGGGAGCATAGGGCACTTCCACTCATGGGCGTATAAATTGGGAAAAATAAAAATCAGCAAGACACAGGCACCCCAAAGTTTACGGCTGCTCTGTTGACAAGAACCTCCACTTCATGACACCTTAAATATCCCAGGAAAGAGAAAAATGGATAAAGAAGTTGTGGTCCTTATATACAATGGAATATCACTCAGCCATGAAATCAATGTCATAAGGCTAGTAGCAGCATGATGAGTGGATTTAGGTACGACGACTCTAAGTGAAATAAGTCACACAGAAAAAGACACATATCAAAAGATATCACTTATAGAGGGATGTAAAAACCGCTACACTTGAACTGAATTACAAATCAGAACAGAGTCACCCATTTTGAAAACACACTATGGCTGCTTAACGGGAAAGGTGAGGTGGGGTGATGCATAAAACAAGGGTTTCAAATTAGCTCTGATACCGTTCCATACACCCAATATGTAATAGAGAAGACCTACTCCTTGCTCAGTGAACTGGACTCAACACCCCGTATTCACCGCACAAGAATATATCCGACTAGTGAGAATCTTAAAACCTATGTATTGATATCTCTCTGGAAGTGAGTCAAGAGGGTGTAAAGCCGCATAAACACAGCCGTGAACAGCAGCTAAACCCCATTATAAAAATAAATTATTTTTAAAAACGCATGAAACAAAGACAGTAAAAGAGAGAGAAATTCTTACAAAATTCATTCAGGGGCTGTGACGCAACCTGGGTTGACCATATCTAGACCCACAGCTGGATGAGACATAAGGGTGGACACTCTTGGGGCTGAGAGGTTGGGTGAGGTTGGGTGAGCCATCGCAGACCCTTTAAAGTAATACTGCGTGGTACCCATCCCATGGGTCCCAAATCTCTAGGTTCAAGGGCATCTTCCTACATTGAAAACTTGCATGAGGAACCCAGAAGATGGTACAGCGTGTGAATTTGAAAGGTTTCTAAAACGCACCTCATTTCTCATCTCCTTGTGCTCGGGTTCGCCATTCCAGCTACTTTACTAGCAATCTCCCTACTTGGAGAATCAGCACCTTTAACCTCCTGTTCCCTACAGGTTGCAATTTGTCCTGAGGATGAACGGGAAGAGGGTCAACCAATGAGAGACTAGATCTAGGTGTTGGGACAGGCACAGGTCACTCTATTTTCCCATCAGGAAGAAGAATTAACCACAGGCTCAGCCTGCCGCCCGGAACCAGAATAGGGCCTGAGGCAATCCCGCGCTTCTGTGGCCAGCTCCCAAAAAAGCCAGTTGAAAAATGGAGCACATGGGCACTGCAATTCACAAACCTGCAGAGTTATAAATGATAAATCTCGTCCACAAATATATTGAGGGAACGCAACGAAGAGGATTTGAAAGCAAGGCAGAGTTGCAGGAAACAGGTTTCAGGAGGTAGATTCGAATCGCCTTTAAAGCACATGAAAAGCGGCAAAACTTCGACAATGATGCCCTTGGCCAAAAAGGGCGTATGCGTTTTTTCCTGAATATATTCAGGAAAAAACGCATACGCCCTTTTTGGCCAACCAAGCAACCTGGAAAGGCAAATCAGCGCTACAAAGAAGTCTCGCTTCCCATCGGTCCAAAGGGCCATGCTGAAAAAAGTGTCAAAACCACAAATGCAGGACAGGCCATGGAGAAATAGGAGCCTTGCTACGCTGATGGGTGGGATGTCAATTGCCAACAGCCACTCTGGAGAAGGGTACGGTGTGTCCTGAAACATCGAGAAAACACAGCTTAGGGAGCATAGGGCACGTCCACTCATGGGCGTATAAATTGGGAAAACTAAAAATCAGCAAGACTCAGGCACCCCAAAGTTTACGCCTGCTCTGTTGACAAGAACCTCCACTTCAGGAAACCTTAAATATCCCAGGAAAGAGAAAAATGGATAAAGAAGTTGTGGTCCTTATGTACAATGGAATACCACTCAGCCATGAAATCAATGTCATAAGGCTAGTAGCAGCATGATGAGTGGATTTAGGTACGACGACTCTAAGTGAAATAAGTCACACAGAAAAAGACACTTATCAAAAGCTATCACTTATAAAGGGAATGTAAAAACCGCTACACTTGAATTGAATTACAAATCAGAACAGAGTCACACATTTAGAAAACACACTATGGCTGCTTAACGGGAAAGGTGATGTGCGGTGATGCATAAAACAAGGGTTTCAAATTATCTCAGATACCGTTCCATACACCCAATAAGTAATAGAAAAGACCTACTCCTTGCTCAGTGAACTGGACTCAACACCCCCTATTCACCGCACAAGAATATATCTGACTAGTGAGAATCTTAAAACCTATGTATTGATATCTCTCTGGAAGTGAGTCAAGTGGGTGTAAAGCCGCATAAACACAGCCATGAAAAGCACCTAAACCCCATTATAAAAATAAATTACTTTTAAAAACCCGTAAAACAAAGACAGTGAAAGAGAGAGAAATTCTTACAAAATTCCTTCAGGGGCTGTGACGCAACCTGGGTTGAACATATCTAGACCCACAGTTGGATGAGACCTAAGGGTGGACACTCTTGGGGCTGAGAGGTTTGGTGACGTTGGGTGAGCAAACGTAGACCCCTTAAAGTAATACTGTGTGGTACCCATCCCATGGGTCCTAAATCTCCAGGTTCAAGGGCATCTTCCTACATCGAAAACACGCATGGGAAACCTAGATGATGGTACACCGTCTGATCGGGAAAGGTTTCTGAAACGCAACTCATTTCTCATCTCCTTGTGCTCGGGTTCGCCATTCCAGCTACTTTACTAGCAATCTCCCTACTTGGAGAATCAGCACCTTTAACCTCCTGTTCCATACAGGTTGCAATTTGTCCTAAGGATGAATGGGAAGAGGGGCAACCAATGAGAGACTACATCTAGGTGTTGGGACAGGCACAGGTCACTCTATTTTCCCATCAGGAAGAAGAATTAACCACAGGCTCAGCCTACCGCCCGGAACCAGAATAGGGCCTGAGGCAATCCCGTGCTTCTGCGGCCAGCTCCCAAAAAAGCCAGTTGAAAAATGGAGCACATGGGCACTGCAATTCACAAACCTGCAGAGTTATAAATGATAACTCTCGTCCACAAATATATTGAGGGAAGGCCACGAAGAGGATTTGAAAGCAAGGCAGAATTGCAGGAAACTGGTTTCAGGAGGTAGATTCGAATCGCCTTTAAAGCACATGAAAAGTGGCAAAACGTCGACAATGATGCCCTTGGCCAAAAAGGGCGTATGCGTTTTTTCCTGAATATATTCAGGAAAAAACGCATACGCCCTTTTTGGCCCACCAAGCAACCTGGAAAGGCAAATCAGCGCTACAAAGAAGTCTCGCTTCCCATCGGTCAAAAGGGCCATGCTGAAAAAACTGTCAAAACCACAAAAGCAGGACAGGCCATTGAGAAATGGAAGCCTTGCTACACTGATGGGCGGGATGTAAATTGCCAGCAACCACTCTGGAGAAGTGTACGGTGTGGCCTGAAACATCGAAAAAACACAGCTTAGGGAGCATAGGGCACTTCCACTCATGGGCGTATAAATTGGGAAAATTAAAAATCAGCAAGAGACAGGCACCCCAAAGTTTAGGGCTGCTCTGTTGACAAGAACCTCCACTTCATGACACCTTAAATATCCCAGGAAAGAGAAAAATGGATAAAGAAGTTGTGGTCCTTATGTACAATGGAATATCACTCAGCCATGAATTCAATGTCTTAAGGCTAGTAGCATCATGATGAGTGGATTTAGGTACGACGACTCTAAGTGAAATAAGTCACACAGAAAAAGACACTTATCATAAGCTATCACTTATAGAGGGAATGTAAAAACTGCTACACTTGAACTGAATTACAAAAGAGAACAGAGTCACACGTTTAGAAAACACACTATGGCTGCTTAACGGGAAAGATGAGGTGGTGTGATGCATAAAACAAGGGTTTCAAATTAGATCAGATACCGTTCCATACACCCAATATGTAATAGACAAGACCTACTCCTTGCTCAGTGAACTGGACTCAACACCCCCTATTCACCGCACAAGTATATATCTGACAAGTGAGAATCTTAAAACCTATGTATTGATATCCCCCTGGAAGTGTGTCAAGAGGGTGTAAAGCCGCATAAACACAGCCGTGAAAAGCAGCTAAACCCCATTATAAAAATAAATTACTTGTAGAAACCCGTAAAACAAAGACAGTGAAAGAGAGAGAAATTCTTACACAATTCGTTCAGGGGCTGTGATGCAACCTGGATTGAAAATATCTAGACCCACAGTTGGATGAGACCTAAGGGTGGACACTCTTGGGGCTGACAGGTTTGGTGAGGTTGGGAGAGCAAACACAGACCCTTTAAGGTAATACTGCGTGGTACCCATCCCATGGGTCACAAATCTCCAGTTTTAAGGGCATCTTCCTGCATTGAAAACATGCATGAGAAACCCAGAAATGGTACACCATGTGATCGGGAAAGGTTTCTAAAACGCACCTCATTTCTCATCTCCTTGTGCTCGGGTTCACCATTCCAGCTACTTTACTAGCAATCTCCCTACTTGGAGTATCAACACCTTTAACCTCCTGTTCTGTACAGGTTGCAATTTGTCCTGAGGATGAACGGGAAGAGGGGCAACCAATGAGAGACTAGATGTAGGTGTTGGGACAGGCACAGGTCACTCTATTTTCCCATCAGGAAGAAGAATTAAGCACAGGCTCAGCCTGCCGCCGGGAACCAGATTAGTGCCTGAGGCAATCCCGCGCTTCTGCGGCCAGCTCCGAAAAAAGCCAGTTGAAAAATGGAGCACATGGGCACTGCAATTCACAAACCTGCAGAGTTATAAATGATAACTCTCGTCCACAAATATATTGAGGGAAGGCAACGAAGAGGATTTGAAAGCAAGGCAGAGTTGCAGGAAACAGGTTTCAGGAGGTAGATTCGAATCGCCTTTAAAGCACATGAAAAGCGGCAAAACGTCGACAATGATGCCCTTGGCCAAAAAGGGCGTATGCGTTTTTTCCTGAATATATTCAGGAAAAAACGCATACGCCCTTTTTGGCCAACCAAGCAACCTGGAAAGGCAAATCAGCGCTACAAAGAAGTCTCGCTTCCCATCGGTCAAAAGGGCCATGCTGAAAAAAGTGTCAAAACCACAAATGCAGGACAGGCCATGGAGAAATAGGAGCCTTGCTACGCTGATGGGCGGGATGTAAATTGCCAACAGCCACTCTGGAGAAGTGTACGGTGTGTCCTGAAACATCGAAAAAACACAGCTTAGGGAGCATAGGGCACTTCCACTCATGGGCGTATAAATTGGGAAAATTAAAAATCAGCAAGACACAGGCACCCCAAAGTTTACGGCTGCTCTGTTGACAAGAACCTCCACTTCATGACACCTTAAATATCCCAGGAAAGAGAAAAATGGATAAAGAAGTTGTGGTCCTTATGTACAATGGAATATCACTCAGCCATGAAATCAATGTCATAAGGCTAGTAGCAGCATGATGAGTGGATTTAGGTACGACGACTCTAAGTGAAATAAGTCACACAGAAAAAGACACATATCAAAAGATATCACTTATAGAGGGATGTAAAAACCGCTACACTTGAACTGAATTACAAATCAGAACAGAGTCACCCATTTTGAAAACACACTATGGCTGCTTAACGGGAAAGGTGAGGTGGGGTGATGCATAAAACAAGGGTTTCAAATTAGCTCTGATACCGTTCCATACACCCAATATGTAATAGAGAAGACCTACTCCTTGCTCAGTGAACTGGACTCAACACCCCGTATTCACCGCACAAGAATATATCTTACTAGTGAGAATCTTAAAACCTATGTATTGATATCTCTCTGGAAGTGAGTCAAGAGGGTGTAAAGCCGCATAAACACAGCCGTGAAAAGCAGCTAAACCCCATTATAAAAATAAATTATTTTTAAAAACGCATGAAACAAAGACAGTAAAAGAGAGAGAAATTCTTACAAAATTCATTCAGGGGCTGTGACGCAACCTGGGTTGGACATATCTAGACCCACAGTTGGATGAGACCTAAGGGTGGACACTCTTGGGGCTGAGAGGTTTGGTGAGGTTGGGTGAGCCATCGCAGACCCTTTAAAGTAATACTGCGTGGTACCCATCCCATGGGTCCCAAATCTCTAGGTTCAAGGGCATCTTCCTACATCGAAAACTTGCATGAGGAACCCAGAAGATGGTACAGCGTGTGAATTTGAAAGGTTTCTAAAACGCACCTCATTTCTCATCTCCTTGTGCTCGGGTTCGCCATTCCAGCTACTTTACTAGCAATCTCCCTACTTGGAGAATCAGCACCTTTAACCTCCTGTTCCCTACAGGTTGCAATTTGTCCTGAGGATGAACGGGAAGAGGGGCAACCAATGAGAGACTAGATCTAGGTGTTGGGACAGGCACAGGTCACTCTATTTTCCCATCAGGAAGAAGAATTAACCACAGGCTCAGCCTGCCGCCCGGAACCAGAATAGGGCCTGAGGCAATCCCGCGCTTCTGCGGCCAGCTCCCAAAAAAGCCAGTTGAAAAATGGAGCACATGGGCACTGCAATTCACAAACCTGCAGAGTTATAAATGATAAATCTCGTCCACAAATATATTGAGGGAACGCAACGAAGAGGATTTGAAAGCAAGGCAGAGTTGCAGGAAACAGGTTTCAGGAGGTAGATTCGAATCGCCTTTAAAGCACATGAAAAGCGGCAAAACGTCGACAATGATGCCCTTGGCCAAAAAGGGCGTATGCGTTTTTTCCTGAATATATTCAGGAAAAAACGCATACGCCCTTTTTGGCCAACCAAGCAACCTGGAAAGGCAAATCAGCGATACAAAGAAGTCTCGCTTCCCATCGGTCCAAAGGGCCATGCTGAAAAAAGTGTCAAAACCACAAATGCAGGACAGTCCATGGAGAAATAGGGGCCTTGCTACGCTGATGGGCGGGATGTAAATTGCCAACAGCCACTCTGGAGAAGTGTACGGTGTGTCCTGAAACATCGAGAAAACACAGCTTAGGGAGCATAGGGCACGTCCACTCATGGGCGTATAAATTGGGAAAACTAAAAATCAGCAAGACTCAGGCACCCCAAAGTTTAGGCCTGCTCTGTTGACAAGAACCTCCACTTCAGAAAACCTTAAATATCCCAGGAAAGAGAAAAATGGATAAAGAAGTTGTGGTCCTTATGTACAATGGAATATCACTCAGCCATGAAATCAATGTCATAAGGCTAGTAGCAGCATGATGAGTGGATTTAGGTACGACGACTCTAAGTGAAATAAGTCACACAGAAAAAGACACTTATCAAAAGCTATCACTTATAAAGGGAATGTAAAAACCGCTACACTTGAATTGAATTACAAATCAGAACAGAGTCACACATTTAGAAAACACACTATGGCTGCTTAACGGGAAAGGTGATGTGCGGTGATGCATAAAACAAGGGTTTCAAATTATCTCAGATACCGTTCCATACACCCAATAAGTAATAGAAAAGACCTACTCCTTGCTCAGTGAACTGGACTCAACACCCCCTATTCACCGCACAAGAATATATCTGACTAGTGAGAATCTTAAAACCTATGTATTGATATCTCTCTGGAAGTGAGTCAAGTGGGTGTAAAGCCGCATAAACACAGCCATGAAAAGCACCTAAACCCCATTATAAAAATAAATTACTTTTAAAAACCCGTAAAACAAAGACAGTGAAAGAGAGAGAAATTCTTACAAAATTCCTTCAGGGGCTGTGACGCAACCTGGGTTGAACATATCTAGACCCACAGTTGGATGAGACCTAAGGGTGGACACTCTTGGGGCTGAGAGGTTTGGTGACGTTGGGTGAGCAAACGTAGACCCCTTAAAGTAATACTGTGTGGTACCCATCCCATGGGTCCTAAATCTCCAGGTTCAAGGGCATCTTCCTACATCGAAAACACGCATGGGAAACCTAGATGATGGTACACCGTCTGATCGGGAAAGGTTTCTGAAACGCACCTCATTTCTCATCTCCTTGTGCTCGGGTTCGCCATTCCAGCTACTTTACTAGCAATCTCCCTACTTGGAGAATCAGCACCTTTAACCTCCTGTTCCATACAGGTTGCAATTTGTCCTAAGGATGAATGGGAAGAGGGGCAACCAATGAGAGACTACATCTAGGTGTTGGGACAGGCACAGGTCACACTATTTTCCCATCAGGAAGAAGAATTAACCACAGGCTCAGCCTACCGCCCGGAACCAGAATAGGGCCTGAGGCAATCCCGTGCTTCTGCGGCCAGCTCCCAAAAAAGCCAGTTGAAAAATGGAGCACATGGGCACTGCAATTCACAAACCTGCAGAGTTATAAATGATAACTCTCGTCCACAAATATATTGAGGGAAGGCAACGAAGAGGATTTGAAAGCAAGGCAGAATTGCAGGAAACTGGTTTCAGGAGGTAGATTCGAATCGCCTTTAAAGCACATGAAAAGTGGCAAAACGTCGACAATGATGCCCTTGGCCAAAAAGGGCGTATGCGTTTTTTCCTGAATATATTCAGGAAAAAACGCATACGCCCTTTTTGGCCCACCAAGCAACCTGGAAAGTTAAATCAGCGCTACAAAGAAGTCTCGCTTCCCATCGGTCAAAAGGGCCATGCTGAAAAAACTGTCAAAACCACAAAAGCAGGACAGGCCATTGAGAAATGGAAGCCTTGCTACACTGATGGGCGGGATGTAAATTGCCAGCAACCACTCTGGAGAAGTGTACGGTGTGGCCTGAAACATCGAAAAAACACAGCTTAGGGAGCATAGGGCACTTCCACTCATGGGCGTATAAATTGGGAAAATTAAAAATCAGCAAGAGACAGGCACCCCAAAGTTTAGGGCTGCTCTGTTGACAAGAACCTCCACTTCATGACACCTTAAATATCCCAGGAAAGAGAAAAATGGATAAAGAAGTTGTGGTCCTTATGTACAATGGAATATCACTCAGCCATGAAATCAATGTCTTAAGGCTAGTAGCATCATGATGAGTGGATTTAGGTACGACGACTCTAAGTGAAATAAGTGACACAGAAAAAGACACTTATCATAAGCTATCACTTATAGAGGGAATGTAAAAACTGCTACACTTGAACTGAATTACAAAAGAGAACAGAGTCACACGTTTAGAAAACACACTATGGCTGCTTAACGGGAAAGATGAGGTGGTGTGATGCATAAAACAAGGGTTTCAAATTAGATCAGATACCGTTCCATACACCCAATATGTAATAGACAAGACCTACTCCTTGCTCAGTGAACTGGACTCAACACCCCCTATTCACCGCACAAGAATATATCTGATTAGTGAGAATCTTAAAACCTATGTATTGATATCTCTCTGGAAGTGAGTCAAGAGGGTGTAAAGCCGCATAAACACAGCCGTGAAAAGCAGCTAAACCCCATTATAAAAATAAATTATTTTTAAAAACGCATGAAACAAAGACAGTAAAAGAGAGAGAAATTCTTACAAAATTCATTCAGGGGCTGTGACGCAACCTGGGTTGACCATATCTAGACCCACAGCTGGATGAGACATAAAGGTGGACACTCTTGGGGCTGAGAGGTTTGGTGAGGTTGGGTGAGCCATCGCAGACACTTTAAAGTAATACTGCGTGGTACCCATCCCATGGGTCCCAAATCTCTAGGTTCAAGGGCATCTTCCTACATCGAAAACTTGCATGAGGAACCCAGAAGATGGTACAGCGTGTGAATTTGAAAGGTTTCTAAAACGCACCTCATTTCTCATCTCCTTGTGCTCGGGTGCGCCATTCCAGCTACTTTACTAGCAATCTCCCTACTTGGAGAATCAGCACCTTTAACCTCCTGTTCCCTACAGGTTGCAATTTGTCCTGAGGATGAAAGGGAAGAGGGGCAACCAATGAGAGACTAGATCTAGGTGTTGGGACAGGCACAGGTCACTCTATTTTCCCATCAGGAAGAAGAATTAAGCACAGGCTCAGCCTGTCCCCCAGAAGCAGAATAGGGCCTGAGGCAATACCGTTCTTTTGCGGCCAGCTCCCAAAAAAGCGAGTTGAAAAATGGAGCTCAGGCACACTGCAATTCACAAACCCGCAGAGTTATAAATGATAACTCTCATCCACAAATATATTGAGGGAAGGCAACGAAGAGGATTTGAAAGCAAGGCAGAATTGCAGGAAACAGGTTTCAGGAGGTAGATTCGAATCGCCTTTAAAGCACATGAAAAGTGGCAAAACGTCGACAATGATGCCCTTGGCCAAAAAGGGCGTATGCGTTTTTTCCTGAATATATTCAGGAAAAAACGCATACGCCCTTTTTTGCCAACCAAGCAACCTGGAAATTCAAATCAGCGCTACAAAGAAGTCTCGCTTCCCATCGGTCAAAAGGGCCATGCTGCAAAAAGTGTCAAAAGCAGAAATGCAGGACAGGCCATGGAGAAATGGCAGCCTTGCTACGCTGATGGGCGGGATGTAAATTGCCAACAGACACTCTGGAGAAGTGTACGGTGTGTCCTGAAACATCGAAAAAACACAGCTTAGGGAGCATAGGGCACGTCCACTCATGGGCGTATAAATTGGGAAAACTAAAAATCAGCAAGACACAGGCACCCCAAAGTTTAGGACTGCTCTGTTGACAAGAACCTCCACTTCATGACACCTTAAATATCCCAGGAAAGAGAAAAATGGATAAAGAAGTTGTGGTCCTTATGTACAATGCAATATCACTCAGACATGAAATCAATGCCATAAGGCTAGTAGAAGCAAGATGAGTGGAGTTAGGTACAACGATTCTAAGTGAAATAAGTCACACAGAAAAAGACACTTATCATAAACTATCACTTATAGAGGGAATGTAAAAACCGCTACAGTTGAACTGAATTACAAAACAGAACAGAGTCACACGTTTAGAAAACACACTATGGCTGCTTAACGGGAAAGGTGAGGTGTGGTGATGCATAAAACAAGGGTTTCAAATTCGCTCAGATACCGATCCATACACCCAATATGTAATAGACAAGACCTACTCCTTGCTCAGTGAACTGGACTCAACACCCCCTATTCACCGCACAAGAATATATGTGACTAGTAAGAATCTTAAAACCTATGTATTGATATCTGTCTGGAAGTGAGTCAAGTGGGTGTAAAGCGACATAAACACAGCAGTGAAAAGTAGCGAATCCCCATTTTAAATTAAATAACTTTAAAAAACCCAAAAAAATAAGACAGTGATAGAGAGAGGAAATTTTACATAATTCGTTCCTGGACTGTGATGCAACCTTGTTTGATCATATCTAGACCCACAGCTGGATGAGAAATAAAGCTGGACACTCTTGCAGCTGAAGGACTCTTTCCCTAGTTACCAGATTGGGGAACGTAAATAGGCTGCCGCCCTCTGGCCGTTACCTGCAAAAGCAGCTTTAAAATCTGTGTTAATGGTCACTTCATATGAACAAGTACTTTAGGGCTGTAAATGAAACCTGCCCTCAAAATGTCTTGAGGGAGGTAGTGGCCAAAACTTTTCAAAATGTGACACTTACTTTAAGAAAACAATTTGAAGAACTAAGCTGTAATCACAGTTTGATAAATAAAAAGAGCATGCTTTAAAGATCAATTTCAACAGATTATGGGACACATGCAAATTCAGCCACACAGAGGTATCAGCTCGCACCTGTTAGAATAACCAGCAGCAAGCAAACTACAAACAATAAATATTGAAGGTGTTTTGGAGAAATGCATACCCTCAATTTTAAGTGGGACATAACCTGGAAAGAGCCACTAATGAGAACTTAATGGTGGTGCCTTTAAAACGTACACACTGAGCTACCATATGATACAGCAAGCCCACTCCTTGGCCTATAACATAAGGAGATAGAACTGGAAAGACACAGGCAAGCAAATGTGCATTGCAGCAGTATTACAATAACCAAGACATGGAGGCAACCAAATAGTCCATCAAGAGGTGCGTGGCCAAAGAATAACTGGTACACGTACAGATGGAATATTAGCCAGGGAAAAAAACAAAACAATGCCATTTGCAGCACTGTGTATGATTCTTGAGTTAATCAGGCAAATTGTACTAAGTCAGAAAGCAAAAGACACATATCCTATAATATCACTTATAGGTCTTAGCTAAAAATTGATACCAATGAAGATATTTCCACAGAGAAATGCAATCACAGATTCATTAAACAAACTTAGGGTTCACCAAATGGAAAGGTGTGAGGATTGGATACATTAGGATATTGGGGTTAAGATAGATATAGAAACACATGTGAAATATATAATCACCAAAGACCTACGTAATACCAAGACAAGACTACTCAACATGGTGTCATAACCTACATGGGAAAATGATCCAAAGAAGAATAGATATATGTATATGTTTAAAAGAACCACATCTTGCACACCTAGAAGAAACAAAACATTTTAATCAAATTTGCTCTGACAAAAAATAAAAATTAAATTAAAAAAAGAACAAGAAGTAATGAGACATAAACTTAAGGGGTTTTGTGCTGGCACATTGCATTCTAATTTACAACCAGAACATGACTTCCATTAAGGCTCTGTCATCACTAATAAAGCAGCTTTATAAGCAATGTTGAAGGTAGCTTAAAAGAAGTCTCACTAATTATTGATAGTAACAAGGAAACAAAGAAAAGTAAAAATCTCACTGCAAAAAGTATACATAGGGTAAGGATAGTAGATCAAACACTGATTAAACTTCTGTAAAGAATAAAAGACAACAGTAGTATGTTTTGTTAAAAAAGAGAGGGCCCAAATAAATCTGAAATGAAAGAGATGATGTTACAACAGACACCACAGAAATACAAAGTATCCTAAGATACACACAGGGTAACTCAGGGCTCAGACTGGACAGAGCCCACTCTCCAGTCCCCTGTACATGACTTAAAGGAGCCTCAGGAACTGAGGAGGAGGTCCCTGAGGAGAGGCTCAAGATAGAATATGGTAGGCATTAACATGACTGCATTCATCTTAAACATGCCTGAACTACATTCACACGAGATGATTTTGTCCTGTATGTACATCGGCACCTCTAGCCGGAACTGCAGATCTTTGGCTTCAACACCTCTACTGACAACATTAGCTTCACCTGCTGTGGACCGTCTCCTATAGGATTTCTAGAATCACAAAACATCGAAGCTTCACAGGACCCAGAGTCTGTGCGACTCCACACAGAGTCTCAGAGTCTCAACTCCACTCAGATACTCCACTCTTGGAGGGCACACACAAAGTAGTGTGCACATCAGGACCCAGGGGAAGGAGCAGTGACCCCGTAGGAGAATGACCAGAACTACCTGCTACTTTTAGAGGGTCTCCTGCAGAGGCAGCTTGTGGCTGTGGCTGTGGCTCACCGTGAGGACAACAACACTGGCAGCAGAAGTTCTGGGAAATACTCCTTGGTGTGAGCCCTCCCAGAGTCCGCCATTAGCCCCACCAAGAGCAAGGTAGGCTCCAGTGCTGGGTCGCCTCAGGCCAAACAACCAACAGGGAGGGAACCCAGCCCCATGCATCAGCAGACAAGCAGATTCAACTTTTTATTAAAGTTTTATTTAATCCGTAGACAAGCGGATTAAAGCTCTGCCCACCAAAGCAACACCCAGCTCTACCCACCACCAGTCCCTCCCATCAGGAAGCTTGCACAAGCCTCTAAGATAGACTCATCCACCAGAGAGCAGACAGCAGAAGCAAGAAGAACTACAATTCTGCAGCCTGTGGAAGGAAAACCACATTCACAGAAAGATAGACAAAATGAAAAGGCAGAGGACTTTATACCAGATCAAGGAACAAGATAAAACCCCAGAAAAAAAACGGAATGAGGTGGAGATAGGGAACCTTCCAGAAAAAGAATTCAGAATAATGATAGTGAAGTTGAGCCAAGACCTTAGAAAAAGAAAGGAGGCAAAGATCGAGAAGACACAAGAAATGCTTAACAAAGACCTAGAAGAATTAAGGAACAAACACCTAGAAGAATTAAAGAACAAACAAACAGAGGTGAACAATGTAATAACTGAAATGAAAAATACACTAGAAGGAATCAGTAGCAGAATAACTGTGGCAGAAGAACGGATAAGTGGCCTGGAAGACAGAAAGGTGGAAATCACTGCCATGGAACAGAATAAAGAAAAAGAATGAAAATAAATGAAGACACCCCAAGAGTCCTCTGGGACAACATTAAACGCAACAACATTCGCATTATAGGGGTCCCAGAAGGAGAAGAGAGAGAGAAAGGACCCGAGAATATATTTGAAGAGATTATGGTCAAAAACTTCCCTAGCATGGGAAAAGAAATAGCCACCCAAGTCCAGAAGCACAGAGTGTCCCAGGCAGGAGAAACCAAAGGAGAAAAATGACAAGACACATAGTAATCAAATTGACAAAAATTAACGACAAAGAAAAATTATTGAAAGCAGCAAGGGAAAAATGACAAATAACATACAAGGGAAATCCCATAAGGATAACAGCTGATTTCTCAGCAGAAAATCTACAAGCCAGAAGGAAGTGGCATGATAAATTTAAAGTGATGAAAGGGAAGAACCTACAACCAAGGGTACTGCACCCTGCAAAGAGCTCATTCAGATTTGATGGAGAAATCAAAAGCCTTACAGACAAGCAAAAGCTAAGAGAATTCAGCACCATGCAACCAGCTCTACACCAAATGCTAAAAGAACTTCTCTAAGTGGGAAACACAAGAGAAGAAAAGGACCCACCAAGACAAACCCATAACAATTAAGAAAATAGTAGTAGGAACATACATATCGATAATTACCTTAAACGTGAATGCACTAAATGTTCCAACCAAAAGACATAGACTGGCTGAATGGATACAAAAACAAGACCCATATATATGCTGTCTACAAGAGACCCATTTCAGACCTAGGGACACATACAGACTGAAAGTGAGGCGATGGAAAAATATATTCTATGCTAATGAAAATCAAAAGAAAGCTGGAGTAGCAATACTCATATCAGATAAAATAGACTTTAAAATAAAGAATGTTACAAGAGACAAGGAAAGACACTACATAATGGTCAAGGGATCAATCCAAGAAGAAGATATAACAATTATAAATATATATGTACCCAACATAGGAGCACCTCAATGTATAAGGCAACTGCTAACAGCTATAAAAGAGGAAATCGACAGTAACACAATAATAGCGGGGGACTTTAACAGCTCACTTACACCAGTGGAGATCAGCCAGACAGAAAATTAATAAGGAAACACAAGCTTTAAATGACACAATAGACCAGATAGAGTTCATTGATATTTATAGGACATTCCATCCAAAAACAGCAGATTACACGTTCTTCTCAACTGCACACGGAACATTCTCCAGGATAGATCACATCTTGGGTCACAGATAAAGCCTCAGTAAATTTAAGAAAACTGAAATCATATCAAGCAGCTGTTCCGACCACAATGCTATGAGATTAGAAATCAATTACACAGAAAAAACTGTAAAAAACACAAACACATGGAGGCTAAACAATACGTTACTAAATAACCAAGAGATCACTGAAGAAATCAAAGGGGAAATCAAAAACTACCTAGAGACAAATGACAACCAAAACACGATGATCCAAAACCTATGGGATGCAGCAAAAGGAGTTCTAAGAGGGAAGTTTATAGCAATACAAGCCTACCTCAAGAAACAAGAAAAATCTCAAATAAACAATCTAACCTTACACCTAGAGGAACTAGAGAAAGAAGAACAAAACCCAAAGTTAGTAGAAGGAAAGAAATCCTAAAGATCAGAGCAGAAATAAATGAAATAGAAACAAAGAAAACGGAAGCAAAGATCATCAAAACTAAAAGCTGGTTCTTTGAGAAGATAAGCAAAAATGATCAACCTTTAGCCACACTCAAGAAAAAGAGGGAGAGGACGCAAATCAACAAAATTAGAAGTGAAAAAGGAGAAGTTACAACAGACACCACAGGAATACAAAGCATCCTAAGAGACTACTACAAGCAACTCTGTGCCAATAAAATGGACAATCTGGAAGAAATGGACAAATTCTTAGAAAGGTATAACCTTCTAAGACTGAACCAGGAAGAAATAGAAAATATGAACAAACCTATCACAAGCAATGAAATTGAAACTGTGATTAAAAATCTTCCAACAAACAAAAGTCCAGAACCAGATGGCATTACAGGTGAATTCTATCAAACATTTAGAGAAGAGCTAACACCCAACCTTCTCAAATTCTTCAAAACAATTGCAGGGGAAGGAACACTCCCAAACTCATTCTATGAGACCACCATCACCCTGATACCAAAATCAGACAGAGATACTACAAGGAAAGAAAATTATAGACCAATATCCCTGATGAATATAGATGCAAAAATCCTCAACAAAATACTAGCAAACAGAATCGAACAACACATTAAAAGGATCATACACCATGATCAAGTGGGGTTTATCCCAGGGATGCAAGGATTCTTCAATATACACAAATCAATGTGATACACCATATTAACAAATTGTAGAATAAAACCATATGGTCATCTCAATAGATGAAGGAAAAGATTTTGAGAAAATTCAACACTCATTTACGATAAAAACTCTGCAGAGTGTGGGCATAGACGGAAACTACCTCAACATAATAAAGGCCATATATGACAAACCCACAGCAAACAGCATTCTCAATGGTGAAAAACTGAAAGCGTTTCCTCTAAGATCAGGAACAAGACGAGGATGTCCACTCTCACCACTGCTATTCAACATAGTTTTGGAAGTCCTAGCCATGGCAATCAGAGAAGAAAAAGAAATAAAAGGAATACAAAACGGAAAAGAAGAAGTAAAATTGTCACTGTTTGCAGATGACATGATATCATAGATAGAGAATCTTAAAGATGCCACCAGAAAACCACTGGAGCTAATCAATGAATTTGGTAAAGTTGCAGGATACAAAATTAATGCACAGAAATTGCTTGCATTCCTATACACTAACAATGAAAGATCAGAAAGAGAAATTAAGGAAACAATCCCATTACCACTGCAACAAAAAGAATAAAATACCTAGGAATAAACCTACCTAAGGAAGTAAAAGACCTGTACTCAGAAAACTATAAGACACTGATGAAAGAAATCAAAGATGATATAAACAGATGGAGACATATACCATGTCCTTGGATTAGAAGAATCAATATTGTGAAAATGACTATACTACCCAAAGCAATCTACAGATTCAATGCAATCCCGATCAAAATACCTTTGGCATTTTCTACAGAACAAGAAAAAAAAAATCTTAAAATTTGTAGGGAGACACAAAAGACCCTGGATAGCCAAAGCAGTCTTGAGGGGGAAAAAAAAGAGCTGGAGGAATCAGACTTCCAGACTTCAGACTATATTACAAAGCTACAGTAATCAAGATAATATGGTACTGACACAAACACAGAAATATAGGTCAATAGAAAAGGATAGAAAGCACAGAGATAAACCCACGTACCTGTGGTTAACTAAACTATGACAAAGGAGGCAAGGGTATACAATGGAGAAAAGACAGTGTCTTCAGTAAGTGGTGCTGGGAAAACTCGACAGCTACATGTAAAAGAATGAAATTAGTACACTCCCTAACACCATACACAAAAATAACTCAAAATGGATTAGAGACCTAAATATAAGACCAGCCACTATAAAACTCTTAGAAGAAAACATAAGCAGAACAGTCTATGACATAAATCACAGCAAGATCCTTTTTGACCCACCTCCTAGAGAAATGGAAATAAAAACAAAAATTAAAAAATGGGACCGAATGAAACATAAATTCTTTTGCACAGCAAAGGAAAACTTAAGCAAGATGAAAAGACAACCATCAGAATGGGAGAAAATATTTTCAAATGAAGCAAATGGCAAAGGATTAATCTACAAAAAGCAGCTCATGTAGCTCAATATCACAAAACCAAACAACCCAATCCAAAAATGGGCAGAAGACCTAAATAGAAATTTCTCCAAAGAAGATATACAGGTTGCCAACAAACACATGAAAGGATGCTGAGCATCACTAATCATTAGAGAAATGCAAATCAAAACTACAGTGAGGTATCACCTCACACCAGTCAGAATGGCCATCATCAAAAAATCTACCAACAGTAAATGCTGGAGAGGCATTTATTGGAGAAAAGGGAACCCTCTTGCACTGTTGGTGGGAATGTAAATTGATATAGCCACTAGGTAGAACGGTATGGGGCTTCCTTAAAAACTAAAAATAGAACTACCATACAACCCAGCAAACCCACTCCTGGACATTTACCCTGAGAAAACCATAATTCAAAAAGAGTCATGTACCACAATGTTCACTGTAGCTCTATTTACAATAGCCAGGACATGGAAGCAACCTAAGTGTCCATCAACAGATAAATGGATAAAGAAGATGTGGCACATATATACAATGGAACATTATTCTGCCATAAAAAGAAGCGAAATTGAGTTATTTTTAGTGAGGTGGATGGATCTAGAGTCTGTCCTACAGAGTGAAGTAAGTCAGAAAGAGAAAAACAAATACCGTATGCTAACACATATATATGGAATCTAAAAAAAAAAAAGTTTATGAAGAACGTAGGGGCAGGAAAGGATTAAGGACACAGACGTAGAGAAAGGACTTGAGGACATGGGGAGAGGGAAGGGTAAGCTGAGACAAAGTGAGAGAGTGGTATGGACATATATACACTACCAAATGTAAAATTGAAATTGATAGCTACTGGGAAGCAGCCACATAGCACAGGGAGATCAGCTCTGTGCTTTGTGACCACCTAAAAGGGTGGGATAAGGGAGTGAGAGGGAGGTGCAAGAGGGAGGGGATATGGTGTTATATGTATACGCATAGCTGATTCACTTTTTTATACAGCAGAAACTAACACACAATTGTAAAGCAATTATACTCCAATAAAGATGTAAAAAAAAAAAAAAAAAAAGAAAGCCCAGAGATAAACCTACACACCTATGGCACACTAATCTATGACAAAGGAGGCAAGGGTATACAATGGAGAAAAGACAGTCTCTTCAATAAGTGGTGCTGGGAAAAATGGACAGCTACATGTAAAAGAATGAAATTAGAACACTCCCTAACACCATACACAAAAAATAAACTCCAAATGGATTAGAGACCGAAATGTAAGACCGGACACTATAAAACTCTTAGAGGAAAACATAGGAAGAATACTCTTTGACATAAATCACAGCAAGATATTTTTTGATCCACCTCCTAGAGTAATGGAATAAAAAAAAAAAAAACAAAAACAAAAACAAATGGGAGCAAATGAAACCTAAAAGCTTTTGCAAAGCAAAGGAAACTACAAACAAGACGAAAAGACAACCCTCAGAATGGGAGAAAATATTTGCAAACGAATCAATGGACAAAGGATTAATCTCCAATGTATATAAACAGCTCATGCAGCTCAACAGTAAAAAAACAAACAAACCAATCCAAAAATGGGCAGATGACGTAAATAGACATTTGTCCCAAGAAGACATACAGATGACCAAGAAACACATGAAAAGCTACTCAACATCACTAATTATTAGAGAAATATAAACCAAAACTACAATGAGGTATCACCTCACACGAGTTAGAATGGGCATCATCAGAAAATCTACAAACAACAAATGCTGGAGAGGGTGTGGAGAAAAGGGAACCCTCTTACACTATTTGTGGGAATGTAAATTGATACAGTCACTATGGAGAACAGTATGGAGGTTCCTTAAAAAACTAAAAATAGAATTACCATATGACCCAGCAATCCCACTACTGGCCATATACCCAGAGAAAACCATAATTCAAAAAGACATATTCACCACAATATTCATTGCAGCACTATTTACAATAGCCAGGTCATGGAAGCAACCTAAATGCCCATAGACAGACGAACGGAAAAGATGTGCTACATATATAAAATGGAATATTACTCAGCCATAAAAAGGAATGAAATTGGGTCATTTGTAGAGACGTGGATAGATCTAGAGACTGTCATACAGAGTGAAGTAAGTCAGAAAGAGAAAAACAAATATCGTATATTAACGCATACATGTAGAACCTAGAAAAATGGTAAAGATGAACTGGTTTGCAAGGCAGAAATAGAGACACAGATGTAGAGAACAAATGTATGGACACCAAGGGGGGAAAGTGGCAGGGTGGTGGTGGTGGGATGAATTGCGACACTGGGATTGACATATATACACTTATATGTATAAAATAGATAACCAATAAGAGCCTGCTGTATAAAAAAATGAATAAAATAAATTCAAAAATTAAAAAATAAATAATACTTAAGAAAATAAAACAGAAAAAAAAGTTCTGTCCTTCCCATAGACGTATTTATATGAATGAATGATTTCCATGCTTATATCCATAAATACAAAAAGAGGAATAAAACTTACCTTGAACCAAAAAAGAAAAAAAAAAAACTGAACCCACTGGTCATACAGAGGAAAACCCTATCAGCGCACTTGCTCCAGTGGTAAACAATTCTTAAGTTGGTCACAGGTGGGGAATCATCTCCCATGCAGCCAGCAGCCCCCACACAAGGAGCGTCCTCATTGCAAAGCTGGGGGACCGTGAGGAGGCGTCTCTGACTAAACGTGAGCTGAGCCCCAGGCCAGCTGCTGCTGAACTTTTCCCACCGTTCCCAGGTAAAACACCTGAATGTGTGCAAAGACTAAAAACTAGAGGAAGGGGCTTGGAGTCACACCAGCGACAGCACGCAGGCCGACTTGGTGCCTGCAGGCCAGCCAGGATGGTCCTGGCCCCGGGCGCTCGTCTGGAAACTTTCCATTTCCCTGCCTGAGGTACCCCTCCTGTCCCGGCCCCCACTGCTTTTTTCCTTCCTTACCTCTGCCCGGGGAGAAATTCCAGCAGCAAGTATGGGTGACACATCCTCTTCTTTAGCAGGTGGCAGCCCGGCAACTCCTGCAGAAAGTCCAGTAGAGCCCCAGTCACAACGGGCCACTCATAGAGCCGTGGGCCCTACTGCCTCCCACCAGCCCAACCCCGAGACTGCTGACGGGGCAGAGAATATGGCGTCAGGCACAGCTGCAGAGGCTTTTGCTGCCTGGAGGGGTGTTTATATTGACCTCAACCCAGGCACACCTGGGAAGGGCTGGCCGGCCGGGTCAGGCTGCCCAGGTCAGCCAATCCTCGCCCCTCAGGGGCTCAGATTTGCAGAAAATGGGCCTTGCTGCACCGGCCAGATCCAAGGAACAGGTGTAGGGTCCCGAGAGTCAGGATAGATAAGGGGCGGCAGCCCTGGCTTGTTTTCTAATCATTTTATCTGGTCCAGGAGTGGGAGACAACTTCAAGAAGACCCTCTGCTAATGAGAGGAACCCAGGAGTCAGGGAGAGGAGGGGTGGTGGGTGGAGACAGAGGCCTGGTGCCCCGGCTGCTGTGGAAGCCCCTAGAAGACCAGGCAGAGGGAGGCCGCACAGAGTGAAGCCTAGGGTCACAGACCTGTTGGAGCTGCTGTTTATTAGTTCAAGCTCTGCTCTGAGGTGCTCTGTGTCAGCTCTGAGTGACAGGTGTGCTGGGGGTGCTCTGCAATGAGGGCTATGTGCACAGTTCCTGTGTGCCCAGCCCTGTCGGGGTACCTGTCCACGGGAGCTCCATATCCAGGGAGGGGCATGCCCACGAGAGCCCCGTGGGCTGCTGCGTACCTGCCCAGGTGAGCTCCATATCCTGGGAGGGGCCTGACCATGATGGCCCCATGGGCTGCTGGGTACCTGCCCAGGTGAGCTCCATATCCTGGGAGGGGCCTAACCACCACAGCCCCGTGGGCTGCTGGGTACCTGCCCAGGTGAGCTCCATATCCTGGGAGGGACCTGACCACAAGAGCCCCGTGAGCTGCTGGGGACCTGGTAGAGGACGCCAGGACAGTCAGTGAAGCCACAGAGGATATACATCTAGTAGTTCCTAATTCCTACACCCTGCTGGTCATTCTACCATCCACCAGGACATGGTATTCTGTATTAGACTTCAATGATGCCTTCTTCTGTATTCCATTCGTCCCAGAGTCACAAGAAATTTTGGCTGTGAGTGGCAGGACTCAACATACAACAAAAACAATACTGCTGGGCCGTCCTGCCCCAGGGGTTCAAAAATTCCCACACCATCTTTGGGGAAACGTTAGCTAAAGACCTAAAAAATCTACCTCTGGAGAAGGGAACCCTCCTTCAATATGCAGATGACATTCTGATCACCAGCCCGACTAAGGAGGCCTCTGAACTACCTAGCCAATAAAAGATAGAAGGTGTCCAAGAAAAAGGCTCAAATATCACAAACTAAGGTGACCTTCCTGGGCTTCATTCGCACAGAAGGTCGGAAAAGCCCACCCCAGGAAAGGGAAGAAGCCATTTGCAGCCTCACCCTTCCTGAAACTAGAAGACAGCTTAGGGGTTCCTGGGGAGACCGGGGTTTGCTGCATCTGGATCCCTAACTACAGTCTAATAGCTGGGCCTCTATATGAAACACTGAAAGGAAAAGATGATGATCCTTTTGAATAGAATCCAGAAGCGGCCTTTCAAGAATGGAAAGAGCAGTCAGTTCAGATCCTTGCCCTGGACCTCCCTAAGTTAGCTAAACCCTTTGACCTTTACATTCCTGGTCCAAGGCGAATCGCCCTTGGAGTATTAGTGCAAAAACTGGGACCACTTGAAATGGAACAATGCAAGAATGCCCTCCAGGCATTGGCCAGCCACCCCATCCGACCAGGATACTGGGGGTATCTAAAAACCTGGAAATCAGCAGCCCGCAAGGCCAGCTCCCTCCTAAGGGAAAAGGACGCCACTTGGTGATCCTAACCACCCACCATGCCCTGAAGTTGCAGGGATTGCTCCGTGGGCACAATGACCTCGAGTGAGGAGGCCCTCCAACACCAACCTCCAGAGAGAAAACCTGGAGCAATGGGCCCCCATGACGACTCGTTTGACCATCACTTGACCTGGAGCTTCTCTCAGAAAACAACAAGAGTGTGTCCCAAAAGAGCAGACTATTGCTTACAGGACTTACTGCACCCAGAGCGGAGCTAATAAACTTGGCAGGGGAACCGTAAATAACGCTGCCACCATAGAAAAGCCTACAGACACCGCGGTGACGGCGGCCAATGAGACCGGCTGTACTCCTGGCTACTTCAAAAGGCCGTTGACTGAGTGGCCGTCAAGGTCCTGGATCACCACCAGCCCTGGACTGTCTGGGAGTTGAGCAAGCAGGGCTCTGACACCTGGTGTTGTTTGTACGTTAATTAGGTGGCCTAACTGAAGAAAGCGCAGAGTACTGGTCAGAGCATCTAGGCTAGCAGGAACTGTCAGCCTAAGGGGGCCGAACCAATGTGGAGCAGGGTAAAACGGCCCACCCCCACCCCAGCGTCTCTGCACATCTCTTTCCTGGACCCTTAAAGGTCATTAGAATCTATAAAACTTCCAATGCTGGTGCTCAGGCAGACGAGCAGTGAGGGAGGAGGCCTGGGGACAATCAACCTCACCTGGAGGCTGCTTGGGAGAAGTCCTCCCCCTCGCCCCGGGTATGAGGACACCCAACTCAGCACGAAGCATTTACAGAAGAGGTGTCTGCACCCTCAGCACCCCAAGAATGAGGAATGGGACAAAAGGCAGAGGAGGGCTTTGTCACTGGCAAAGCCCATGAAAAATTCCTGGGAGATGAAAATAGAATCTGGGCAATAAAATAAAGTCTAACCATTTTTTTCCTTTGTGCTTTGTCTAATTTCACTTGCTCCTAGGTTTCCACATGCAGAGGTCCCACACCCGACACTTCAGACCCGATTTCCTAGTGCAAAATGGCTGGGCCGACACCTCAGCTCGTGGGGCCCCGTGCAGACTCTGCGACATAGAGCCTGAGCTCCAGCCAACCCGGCCCTCGAGAGCTCCGCCCCCTCCCTCCCGCTGACGCTGCCAGGATCTCTACACAGCAGCCCGGCCCACAACCCGCAGGGGAGCACACACTCTCACCTCTCCATTCTCTGATCATAATATAAAGTTTTCCTTTGCTTCTGAACCAAAGTCAGTCTCGATCTGTTGGCTCCAATGACACTAGGCAGGGAGACCCTTGTTGGGGCCCACTCTGCAGGATCAGTAACAGAATTTGAGAACATTGTAACTTCAAAGAACAGATGTGCGAGCCAAACTGTAATTAACATAGAGCAGTGTATAAGGCTCGTGTAAAATAAGATGTTTCTAACACTTCCATTTGACATTTCCATCACTTTATTATAAGCAAGTTCAGTTGAGGGGTTTGTCTTATTTGTCAGGTCAACAGTAGAGAAATGCAGTGATTTCTTTCCAAGGATGTACATCTAATAATCTTGGTTGAAGTTTCAACCTTGTTTTGACTGATTTTCCATTGAAAATGATACCTCTCTTTCAGCTCCTAGATTTCTGAGAAGTATAAAATCTTATATTTTTTATTACCAAAGGGGAAAGGTGGGAGGAGGGATAAATTAACAGTTTCAGATTAACATATACACACTGCTATGTATAAAATATATCATCAACAAGGAACTACTGTATAACACAGGGAACTATACTCAATATTTTGTAATGACCCCTAAGGGGAAATAATCTGAAATACAATAGATATCTATATCGACATCATCTATCAACTACAGATAAAATGGAAACTAAAGGAGGCCGATGGTGAGCGTTTCTGAACCTGAAGACTTCAATCATCTAAAGTTCGGACTCTGCCTACGGCCCAAGTCCCTTAATGAACACACATGTACCAGTAGCTTAAAAATTCCCCAGATTGGAGTTCGGGGAGACACTGATTTGGAAAAATCCCTGGTGTTCTCCTTACATACACAGGACCTTTCCTACAGCTAAAACATGCCTGTGACACCCAGAAGATGGAACACGGTTGGATCAGGGAGATTTTGGAAAAGGCACCAAAACTCCTAATTTCCTGGTTGTCGGGTTCACACCTCCAGCCTTTTTCCTTAAAATCTCCCCACCTGAGGATGTCAGCACCTTCAACATCCAGTTGCACAAAATTTGGAATTTTTCCAAAGGAAGAAGGGGAAGGAGGAGAAACAAGGAGAGCCAAGCCCTAGATGTTCGGACAGGCACATGTCACTCTAATTTCCAATCAGGAAGAAGAATTAAGCAAAGGCTTAGCCTGCCACCGGGAACCAGAGTAGGGCCAGAAGCAAACCAGCGGTTCTGCGGACAGCTCCCAAAAAAGCGAGTTGAAAAATGGAGCTCAGGGGCACTGCAATTCACAAACCTGCAGAGTTATAAATTATAACTATCGTCCAAAACTATATTGAGGGAAGGCAATGAACAGGATTGGAAAGCAAGGCAGAAATGCAGGAAACAGATTTCAGGAGTTAGATTCGAATAGCCCCTAAAGCACATGAAAAGCGGCCAAAAGTCGACAACGATGCACATGGCCAAAAAGAGCATATGTGTTTTTTTCTGAATAAATTCAGGAAAAAACGCATAGGCCCTTTTTGGCCAACCAAGCAAGCCGGAAATGCAATGCAGCACTACAAAGAAGTCTCACTTCCCATCGGTCAAAAGGGCCTTCCTAAAAAAGTGTAAAAAAAATACAGGAGAGGCCAGGGAGGAAAGGGAGCATTGTTACACTGATGGTCGGGATGTAAATTGCCAATGGCGACTCTGGAGAACGGTACGGTGTTTCCTAAAACATCTAAAAAACACAGCTAGAGAGAAAGGGGCACATCCATTCATGGGCGTATAAATTGGAAAAATTAAAATCAACAAGACACAGGCACCCCAAAGTTTAGGGCTGCTCTGGTTACAAGAACCTCCACTTGTGTACATCTTAAATATCCCAGGGATGAGAAAAATGGTAAAGAAGTTGTGGTACTTATGTACAATGGAATATCACTCAGCCATGAAATCAATATCATAAGGCTAGTAGCAGCATGATGAGTGGATTTAGGTACGACGATTCTAAGTGAAATAAGTCACACAGAAAAAGACACTTATCATAAGATATCACTTATAGAGGGAATGTAAAAACCGTTACCCTTAAACTGAATTACAAAACAGAACAGAGTCACCCATTTTAAAAACACACTATGGCTGCTTAACGGGAAAGGTGAGGAGGGGTGATGCATAAAACAAGGGTTTCAAATTAGCTCAGATACCGTTCCATAAACCCAATATGTAGTAGACAAGACCTACTCCTTGCTCAGTGAACTAGACTCAACACCCCCTATTCAGCGCACAAGAATATATCTGAGTAGTAAGAATCTGAAAACCTATGTATTGATCTCTCTCTGGAAGAGAGTCAAGTGAGTGTAAAGCGGCATAAACACAGCCGTGAAAAGCAGCTAAAACCCATTTTAAAAATAAATTACTTTTAAAAACCCGTAAAACAAAGACAGTGTAAGAGAGAGTAATTCTTACAAAATTCGTTCAGGAGCTGTGATGCAACCTGGATTGACCATATCTAGACCCACAGCTGGATGAGACATAAGGGTGGACACTCTTGGGGCTGAGAGGTTTGGTGAGGTTGGGTGAGCAAACGCTGACCCTTTAAAGTAATACTGCGTGGTCCCCATCCCATGGGTCCCAAATCTCCAGGTTCAAGGGCATCTTCCTACATCGAAAACATGCATGAGTAACCCAGATCATGGTACACCGTCTGATCGGGAAAGGTTTCTGAAACGCACCACATTTCTCATCTCCTTGTGCTCGGGTTCGCCATTCCAGCTTCTTAACTAGTAATCTCCCTACATGGAGAAACAGCACCTTTAAGCTCCTGTTCCATACAGGTTGCAATTTGTCCTGAGGATGAACGGGAAGAGGGGCAACCAATGAGAGACTAGATCTAGGTGTTGGGACAGGCACAGGTCACTCTATTTTCCCATCAGGAAGAAGAAATAACCACAGGCTCAGCCTGCTGCCCGGAACCAGATTAGGGCCTGAGGCAATCCCGCACTTCTGCGGCCAGCTACCAAAAAAGCGAGTTGAAAAATGGAGCTCAGGGGCACTGCAATTCACAAACCTGCAGAGTTATAAATGATAACTCTCGTCCACAAATATATTGAGGGAAAGCAACGAAGAGGATTTGAAAGCAAGGCAGTATTGCAGGAAACAGATTTCAGGAGGTAGATTCGAATCGCATTTAAAGCTCAAGAAAAGGGGCAAAACGTCGACAATGATGCACTTTGCCAAAAAGGGCGTATGCGTTTTTTCCTGAATATATTCAGGAAAAAATGCATACGCACTTTTTGGCCAACCAAGCAACCTGGAAAGGCAAATCAGCGCTACAAAGAAGTCTCGCTTCCCATCGGTCAAAAGGGCCATGCTGAAAAAAGTGTCAAAACCACAAATGCAGGACAGGCCATGGAGAAATGGGAGCCTTGCTACGCTGATGGGCGGGATGTAAATTGCCAACAGCCACTCTGGAGAAGTGTATGGTGTGTCCTGAAACATCGAGAAAACACAGCTTAGGGAGCATAGGGCACGTCCACTCATGGGCGTATAAATTGGGAAAACTAAAAATCAGCAAGACACAGGCACCCCAAAGTTTAGGGCTGCTCTGTTGACAAGAACCTCCACTTCATGACACCTTAATTATCCCAGGAAAGAGAAAAATGGATAAAGAAGTTGTGGTTCTTATGTACAATGGAATATCACTCTGCCATGAAATCAATGTCATAAGGCCAGTAGACGCAAGATGGGTGGACTTAGGTACGACGATTCTAAGGGAAATAAGTCACACAGAAAAAGACACTTATCAAAAGCTATCACTTATAGAGGGAATGTAAAAACCGCTACACTTGAATTGAATTACAAATCAGAACAGAGTCACATATTTAAAACACACTATGGCTGCTTAACGGGAAAGGTGACGTGGGGTGATGCATAAAACAAGGGTTTCAAATTCGCTCAGATACCGTTCCATACACCCAATATGTAATAGAAAAGACCTACTCCTTGCTCAGCGAACTGGACTCAACACCCCCTATTCACCGCACAAGAATATATCTGACTAGTGAGAATCTTAAAACTTATGTATTGATATCTCTCTGGAAGTGAGTCAAGTGGGTGTAAAGCCGCATAAACACAGCTGTGAAAAGCAGCTAAACCCCATTATAAAAATAAATTAGTTTTAAAAACCCATGAAACAAAGACAGTGAAAGACAGAGAAATTCTTACAAAATTCATTCAGGGGCTGTGACGCAACCTGGATTGACCATATCTAGACCCACAGCTGGATGAGACATAAGGGTGGACACTCTTGGGGCTGAGAGGTTTGGTGACGTTGGGTGAGCAAACGCAGACCCTTTAAAGTAATACTGCGTGGTACCCATCCCATGGGTCCCAAATCTCCAGGTTCAAGGGCATCTTCCTACATCGAAAACATGCATGAGAAACCCAGAAGATGGTACACTGTGTGATTGGGAAAGTTTCTAAAACGCAACTCATTTCTCAACTCCGTGTGCTCGGGTTCGCCATTCCAGCTACTTTACTAGCAATCTCCCTACTTGGAGAATCAGCACCTTTAACCTCCTGTTCCATACAGGTTGCAATTTGTCCTAAGGATGAATGGGAAGAGGGGCAACCAATGAGAGACTACATCTAGGTGTTGGGACAGGCACAGGTCACTCTATTTTCCCATCAGGAAGAAGAATTAACCACAGGCTCAGCCTACCGCCCGGAACCAGAATAGGGCCTGAGGCAATCCCGTGCTTCTGCGGCCAGCTCCCAAAAAAGCCAGTTGAAAAATGGAGCACATGGGCACTGCAATTCACAAACCTGCAGAGTTATAAATGATAACTCTCGTCCACAAATATATTGAGGGAAGGCAACGAAGAGGATTTGAAAGCAAGGCAGAATTGCAGGAAACTGGTTTCAGGAGGTAGATTCGAATCGCCTTTAAAGCACATGAAAAGTGGCAAAACGTCGACAATGATGCCCTTGGCCAAAAAGGGCGTATGCGTTTTTTCCTGAATATATTCAGGAAAAAACGCATACGCCCTTTTTGGCCAACCAAGCAACCTGGAAAGGCAAATCAGCGTTACAAAGAAGTCTCGCTTCCCATCGGTCAAAAGGGCCATGCTGAAAAAACTGTCAAAACCACAAAAGCAGGACAGGCCATTGAGAAATGGAAGCCTTGCTACACTGATGGGCGGGATGTAAATTGCCAGCAACCACTCTGGAGAAGTGTACGGTGTGGCCTGAAACATCGAAAAAACACAGCTTAGGGAGCATAGGGCACTTCCACTCATGGGCGTATAAATTGGGAAAATTAAAAATCAGCAAGAGACAGGCACCCCAAAGTTTAGGGCTGCTCTGTTGACAAGAACCTCCACTTCATGACACCTTAAATATCCCAGGAAAGAGAAAAATGGATAAAGAAGTTGTGGTCCTTATGTACAATGGAATATCACTCAGCCATGAAATCAATGTCTTAAGGCTAGTAGCATCATGATGAGTGGATTTAGGTACGACGACTCTAAGTGAAATAAGTCACACAGAAAAAGACACTTATCATAAGCTATCACTTATAGAGGGAATGTAAAAACTGCTACACTTGAACTGAATTACAAAAGAGAACAGAGTCACACGTTTAGAAAACACACTATGGCTGCTTAACGGGAAAGATGAGGTTGTGTGATGCATAAAACAAGGGTTTCAAATTAGATCAGATACCGTTCCATACACCCAATATGTAATAGACAAGACCTACTCCTTGCTCAGTGAACTGGACTCAACACCCCCTATTCACCGCACAAGTATATATCTGACAAGTGAGAATCTTAAAACCTATGTATTGATATCCCCCTGGAAGTGTGTCAAGAGGGTGTAAAGCCGCATAAACACAGCCGTGAAAAGCAGCTAAACCCCATTATAAAAATAAATTACTTGTAGAAACCCGTAAAACAAAGACAGTGAAAGAGAGAGAAATTCTTACACAATTCGTTCAGGGGCTGTGATGCAACCTGGATTGAAAATATCTAGACCCACAGTTGGATGAGACCTAAGGGTGGACACTCCTGGGGCTGACAGGATTGGTGAGGTTGGGAGAGCAAACACAGACCCTTTAAGGTAATACTGCGTGGTACCCATCCCATGGGTCCCAAATCTCCAGTTTTAAGGGCATCTTCCTGCATTGAAAACATGCATGAGAAACCCAGAAGATGGTACACCATGTGATCGGGAAAGGTTTCTAAAACGCACCTCATTTCTCATCTCCTTGTGCTCGGGTTCACCATTCCAGCTACTTTACTAGCAATCTCCCTACTTGGAGAATCAACACCTTTAACCTCCTGTTCTGTACAGGTTGCAATTTGTCCTGAGGATGAAAGGGAAGAGGGGCAACCAATGAGAGACTAGATGTAGGTGTTGGAACAGGCACAGGTCACTCTATTTTCCCATCAGGAAGAAGAATTAAGCACAGGCTCAGCCTGCCGCCCGGAAGCAGAATAGTGCCTGAGGCAATCCCGCGCTTCTGCGGCCAGCTCAAAAAAAAGCCAGTTGAAAAATGGAGCACATGGGCACTGCAATTCACAAACCTGCAGAGTTATAAATGATAACTCTCGTCCACAAATATATTGAGGGAAGGCAACGAAGAGGATTTGAAAGCAAGGCAGAGTTGCAGGAAACAGGTTTCAGGAGGTAGATTCGAATCGCCTTTAAAGCACATGAAAAGCGGCAAAACGTCGACAATGATGCCCTTGGCCAAAAAGGGCGTATGCGTTTTTTCCTGAATATATTCAGGAAAAAACGCATACGCCCTTTTTGGCCAACCAAGCAACCTGGAAAGGCAAATCAGCGCTACAAAGAAGTCTCGCTTCCCATCGGTCAAAAGGGCCATGCTGAAAAAAGTGTCAAAACCACAAATGCAGGACAGGCCATTGAGAAATGGAAGCCTTGCTACACTGATGGGCGGGATGTAAATTGCCAGCAACCACTGTGGAGAAGTGTACGGTGTGGCCTGAAACATCGAAAAAACACAGCTTAGGGAGCATAGGGCACTTCCACTCATGGGCGTATAAATTGGGAAAATTAAAAATCAGCAAGAGACAGGCACCCCAAAGTTTAGGGCTGCTCTGTTGACAAGAACCTCCACTTCATGACACCTTAAATATCCCAGGAAAGAGAAAAATGGATAAAGAAGTTGTGGTCCTTATGTACAATGGAATATCACTCAGCCATGAAATCAATGTCTTAAGGCTAGTAGCATCATGATGAGTGGATTTAGGTACGACGACTCTAAGTGAAATAAGTCACACAGAAAAAGACACTTATCATAAGCTATCACTTATAGAGGGAATGTAAAAACTGCTACACTTGAACTGAATTACAAAAGAGAACAGAGTCACACGTTTAGAAAACACACTATGGCTGCTTAACGGGAAAGATGAGGTTGTGTGATGCATAAAACAAGGGTTTCAAATTAGATCAGATACCGTTCCATACACCCAATATGTAATAGACAAGACCTACTCCTTGCTCAGTGAACTGGACTCAACACCCCCTATTCACCGCACAAGTATATATCTGACAAGTGAGAATCTTAAAACCTATGTATTGATATCCCCCTGGAAGTGTGTCAAGAGGGTGTAAAGCCGCATAAACACAGCCGTGAAAAGCAGCTAAACCCCATTATAAAAATAAATTACTTGTAGAAACCCGTAAAACAAAGACAGTGAAAGAGAGAGAAATTCTTACACAATTCGTTCAGGGGCTGTGATGCAACCTGGATTGAAAATATCTAGACCCACAGTTGGATGAGACCTAAGGGTGGACACTCCTGGGGCTGACAGGATTGGTGAGGTTGGGAGAGCAAACACAGACCCTTTAAGGTAATACTGCGTGGTACCCATCCCATGGGTCCCAAATCTCCAGTTTTAAGGGCATCTTCCTGCATTGAAAACATGCATGAGAAACCCAGAAGATGGTACACCATGTGATCGGGAAAGGTTTCTAAAACGCACCTCATTTCTCATCTCCTTGTGCTCGGGTTCACCATTCCAGCTACTTTACTAGCAATCTCCCTACTTGGAGAATCAACACCTTTAACCTCCTGTTCTGTACAGGTTGCAATTTGTCCTGAGGATGAAAGGGAAGAGGGGCAACCAATGAGAGACTAGATGTAGGTGTTGGAACAGGCACAGGTCACTCTATTTTCCCATCAGGAAGAAGAATTAAGCACAGGCTCAGCCTGCCGCCGGGAAGCAGAATAGTGCCTGAGGCAATCCCGCGCTTCTGCGGCCAGCTCCAAAAAAAGCCAGTTGAAAAATGGAGCACATGGGCACTGCAATTCACAAACCTGCAGAGTTATAAATGATAACTCTCGTCCACAAATATATTGAGGGAAGGCAACGAAGAGGATTTGAAAGCAAGGCAGAGTTGCAGGAAACAGGTTTCAGGAGGTAGATTCGAATCGCCTTTAAAGCACATGAAAAGCGGCAAAACGTCGACAATGATGCCCTTGGCCAAAAAGGGCGTATGCGTTTTTTCCTGAATATATTCAGGAAAAAACGCATACGCCCTTTTTGGCCAACCAAGCAACCTGGAAAGGCAAATCAGCGCTACAAAGAAGTCTCGCTTCCCATCGGTCAAAAGGGCCATGCTGAAAAAAGTGTCAAAACCACAAATGCAGGACAGGCCATGGAGAAATAGGAGCCTTGCTACGCTGATGGGCGGGATGTAAATTGGCAACAGCCACTCTGGAGAAGTGTACGGTGTGTCCTGAAACATCGAAAAAACACAGCTTAGGGAGCATAGGGCACTTCCACTCATGGGCGTATAAATTGGGAAAATTAAAAATCAGCAAGACACAGGCACCCCAAAGTTTACGGCTGCTCTGTTGACAAGAACCTCCACTTCATGACACCTTAAATATCCCAGGAAAGAGAAAAATGGATAAAGAAGTTGTGGTCCTTATGTACAATGGAATATCACTCAGCCATGAAATCAATGTCATAAGGCTAGTAGCAGCATGATGAGTGGATTTAGGTACGACGACTCTAAGTGAAATAAGTCACACAGAAAAAGACACATATCAAAAGATATCACTTATAGAGGGATGTAAAAACCGCTACACTTGAACTGAATTACAAATCAGAACAGAGTCACCCATTTTGAAAACACACTATGGCTGCTTAACGGGAAAGGTGAGGTGGGGTGATGCATAAAACAAGGGTTTCAAATTAGCTCTGATACCGTTCCATACACCCAATATGTAATAGAGAAGACCTACTCCTTGCTCAGTGAACTGGACTCAACACCCCGTATTCACCGCACAAGAATATATCTTACTAGTGAGAATCTTAAAACCTATGTATTGATATCTCTCTGGAAGTGAGTCAAGAGGGTGTAAAGCTGCATAAACACAGCCGTGAAAAGCAGCTAAACCCCATTATAAAAATAAATTATTTTTAAAAACGCATGAAACAAAGACAGTAAAAGAGAGAGAAATTCTTACAAAATTCATTCAGGGGCTGTGACGCAACCTGGGTTGACCATATCTAGACCCGCAGCTGGATGAGACATAAGGGTGGACACTCTTGGGGCTGAGAGGTTTGGTGAGGTTGGGTGAGCCATCGCAGACCCTTTAAAGTAATACTGCGTGGTACCCATCCCATGGGTCCCAAATCTCTAGGTTCAAGGGCATCTTCCTACATCGAAAACTTGCATGAGGAACCCAGAAGATGGTACAGCGTGTGAATTTGAAAGGTTTCTAAAACGCACCTCATTTCTCATCTCCTTGTGCTCGGGTTCGCCATTCCAGCTACTTTACTAGCAATCTCCCTACTTGGAGAATCAGCACCTTTAACCTCCTGTTCCCTACAGGTTGCAATTTGTCCTGAGGATGAACGGGAAGAGGGGCAACCAATGAGAGACTAGATCTAGGTGTTGGGACAGGCACAGGTCACTCTATTTTCCCATCAGGAAGAAGAATTAACCACAGGCTCAGCCTGCCGCCCGGAACCAGAATAGGGCCTGAGGCAATCCCGCGCTTCTGCGGCCAGCTCCCAAAAAAGCCAGTTGAAAAATGGAGCACATGGGCACTGCAATTCACAAACCTGCAGAGTTATAAATGATAAATCTCGTCCACAAATATATTGAGGGAACGCAACGAAGAGGATTTGAAAGCAAGGCAGAGTTGCAGGAAACAGGTTTCAGGAGGTAGATTCGAATCGCCTTTAAAGCACATGAAAAGCGGCAAAACGTCGACAATGATGCCCTTGGCCAAAAAGGGCGTATGCGTTTTTTCCTGAATATATTCAGGAAAAAACGCATACGCCCTTTTTGGCCAACCAAGCAACCTGGAAAGGCAAATCAGCGCTACAAAGAAGTCTCGCTTCCCATCGGTCCAAAGGGCCATGCTGAAAAAAGTGTCAAAACCACAAATGCAGGACAGTCCATGGAGAAATAGGGGCCTTGCTACGCTGATGGGCGGGATGTAAATTGCCAACAGCCACTCTGGAGAAGTGTACGGTGTGTCCTGAAACATCGAGAAAACACAGCTTAGGGAGCATAGGGCACGTCCACTCATGGGCGTATAAATTGGGAAAACTAAAAATCAGCAAGACTCAGGCACCCCAAAGTTTAGGCCTGCTCTGTTGACAAGAACCTCCACTTCAGAAAACCTTAAATATCCCAGGAAAGAGAAAAATCGATAAAGAAGTTGTGGTCCTTATGTACAATGGAATATCACTCAGCCATGAAATCAATGTCATAAGGCTAGTAGCAGCATGATGAGTGGATTTAGGTACGACGACTCTAAGTGAAATAAGTCACACAGAAAAAGACACTTATCAAAAGCTATCACTTATAAAGGGAATGTAAAAACCGCTACACTTGAATTGAATTACAAATCAGAACAGAGTCACACATTTAGAAAACACACTATGGCTGCTTAACGGGAAAGGTGATGTGCGGTGATGCATAAAACAAGGGTTTCAAATTATCTCAGATACCGTTCCATACACCCAATAAGTAATAGAAAAGACCTACTCCTTGCTCAGTGAACTGGACTCAACACCCCCTATTCACCGCACAAGAATATATCTGACTAGTGAGAATCTTAAAACCTATGTATTGATATCTCTCTGGAAGTGAGTCAAGTGGGTGTAAAGCCGCATAAACACAGCCATGAAAAGCACCTAAACCCCATTATAAAAATAAATTACTTTTAAAAACCCGTAAAACAAAGACAGTGAAAGAGAGAGAAATTCTTACAAAATTCCTTCAGGGGCTGTGACGCAACCTGGGTTGAACATATCTAGACCCACAGTTGGATGAGACCTAAGGGTGGACACTCTTGGGGCTGAGAGGTTTGGTGACGTTGGGTGAGCAAACGTAGACCCCTTAAAGTAATACTGTGTGGTACCCATCCCATGGGTCCTAAATCTCCAGGTTCAAGGGCATCTTCCTACATCGAAAACACGCATGGGAAACCTAGATGATGGTACACCGTCTGATCGGGAAAGGTTTCTGAAACGCACCTCATTTCTCATCTCCTTGTGCTCGGGTTCGCCATTCCAGCTACTTTACTAGCAATCTCCCTACTTGGAGAATCAGCACCTTTAACCTCCTGTTCCATACAGGTTGCAATTTGTCCTAAGGATGAATGGGAAGAGGGGCAACCAATGAGAGACTACATCTAGGTGTTGGGACAGGCACAGGTCACTCTATTTTCCCATCAGGAAGAAGAATTAAGCACAGGCTCAGCCTACCGCCCGGAACCAGAATAGGGCCTGAGGCAATCCCGTGCTTCTGCGGCCAGCTCCCAAAAAAGCCAGTTGAAAAATGGAGCACATGGGCACTGCAATTCACAAACCTGCAGAGTTATAAATGATAACTCTCGTCCACAAATATATTGAGGGAAGGCAACGAAGAGGATTTGAAAGCAAGGCAGAATTGCAGGAAACTGGTTTCAGGAGGTAGATTCGAATCGCCTTTAAAGCACATGAAAAGTGGCAAAACGTCGACAATGATGCCCTTGGCCAAAAAGGGCGTATGCGTTTTTTCCTGAATATATTCAGGAAAAAACGCATACGCCCTTTTTGGCCCACCAAGCAACCTGGAAAGGTAAATCAGCGCTACAAAGAAGTCTCGCTTCCCATCGGTCAAAAGGGCCATGCTGAAAAAACTGTCAAAACCACAAAAGCAGGACAGGCCATTGAGAAATGGAAGCCTTGCTACACTGATGGGCGGGATGTAAATTGCCAGCAACCACTCTGGAGAAGTGTACGGTGTGGCCTGAAACATCGAAAAAACACAGCTTAGGGAGCATAGGGCACTTCCACTCATGGGCGTATAAATTGGGAAAATTAAAAATCAGCAAGAGACAGGCACCCCAAAGTTTAGGGCTGCTCTGTTGACAAGAACCTCCACTTCATGACACCTTAAATATCCCAGGAAAGAGAAAAATGGATAAAGAAGTTGTGGTCCTTATGTACAATGGAATATCACTCAGCCATGAAATCAATGTCTTAAGGCTAGTAGCATCATGATGAGTGGATTTAGGTACGACGACTCTAAGTGAAATAAGTCACACAGAAAAAGACACTTATCATAAGCTATCACTTATAGAGGGAATGTAAAAACTGCTACACTTGAACTGAATTACAAAAGAGAACAGAGTCACACGTTTAGAAAACACACTATGGCTGCTTAACGGGAAAGATGAGGTGGTGTGATGCATAAAACAAGGGTTTCAAATTAGATCAGATACCGTTCCATACACCCAATATGTAATAGACAAGACCTACTCCTTGCTCAGTGAACTGGACTCAACACCCCCTATTCACCGCACAAGTATATATCTGACAAGTGAGAATCTTAAAACCTATGTATTGATATCCCCCTGGAAGTGTGTCAAGAGGGTGTAAAGCCGCATAAACACAGCCGTGAAAAGCAGCTAAACCCCATTATAAAAATAAATTACTTGTAGAAACCCGTAAAACAAAGACAGTGAAAGAGAGAGAAATTCTTACACAATTCGTTCAGGGGCTGTGATGCAACCTGGATTGAAAATATCTAGACCCACAGTTGGATGAGACCTAAGGGTGGACACTCTTGGGGCTGACAGGTTTGGTGAGGTTGGGAGAGCAAACACAGACCCTTTAAGGTAATACTGCGTGGTACCCATCCCATGGGTCACAAATCTCCAGTTTTAAGGGCATCTTCCTGCATTGAAAACATGCATGAGAAACCCAGAAATGGTACACCATGTGATCGGGAAAGGTTTCTAAAACGCACCTCATTTCTCATCTCCTTGTGCTCGGGTTCACCATTCCAGCTACTTTACTAGCAATCTCCCTACTTGGAGTATCAACACCTTTAACCTCCTGTTCTGTACAGGTTGCAATTTGTCCTGAGGATGAACGGGAAGAGGGGCAACCAATGAGAGACTAGATGTAGGTGTTGGAACAGGCACAGGTCACTCTATTTTCCCATCAGGAAGAAGAATTAAGCACAGGCTCAGCCTGCCGCCGGGAAGCAGAATAGTGCCTGAGGCAATCCCGCGCTTCTGCGGCCACCTCCGAAAAAACCAGTTGAAAAATGGAGCACATGGGCACTGCAATTCACAAACCTGCAGAGTTATAAATGATAACTCTCGTCCACAAATATATTGAGGGAAGGCAACGAAGAGGATTTGAAAGCAAGGCAGAGTTGCAGGAAACAGGTTTCAGGAGGTAGATTCGAATCGCCTTTAAAGCACATGAGAAGCGGCAAAACGTGGACAATGATGCCCTTGGCCAAAAAGGGCGTATGCGTTTTTTCCTGAATATATTCAGGAAAAAACGCATACGCCCTTTTTGGCCAACCAAGCAACCTGGAAAGGCAAATCAGCGCTACAAAGAAGTCTCGCTTCCCATCGGTCAAAAGGGCCATGCTGAAAAAAGTGTCAAAACCACAAATGCAGGACAGGCCATGGAGAAATAGGAGCCTTGCTACGCTGATGGGCGGGATGTAAATTGGCAACAGCCACTCTGGAGAAGTGTACGGTGTGTCCTGAAACATCGAAAAAACACAGCTTAGGGAGCATAGGGCACTTCCACTCATGGGCGTATAAATTGGGAAAATTAAAAATCAGCAAGACACAGGCACCCCAAAGTTTAGGGCTGCTCTGTTGACAAGAACCTCCACTTCATGACACCTTAAATATCCCAGGAAAGAGAAAAATGGATAAAGAAGTTGTGGTCCTTATGTACAATGGAATATCACTCAGCCATGAAATCAATGTCATAAGGCTAGTAGCAGCATGATGAGTGGATTTAGGTACGACAACTCTAAGTGAAATAAGTCACACAGAAAAAGACACATATCAAAAGATATCACTTATAGAGGGATGTAAAAACCGCTACACTTGAACTGAATTACAAATCAGAACAGAGTCACCCATTTTGAAAACACACTATGGCTGCTTAACGGGAAAGGTGAGGTGGGGTTATGCATAAAACAAGGGTTTCAAATTAGCTCTGATACCGTTCCATACACCCAATATGTAATAGAGAAGACCTACTCCTTGCTCAGTGAACTGGACTCAACACCCCGTATTCACCGCACAAGAATATATCTTACTAGTGAGAATCTTAAAACCTATGTATTGATATCTCTCTGGAAGTGAGTCAAGAGGGTGTAAAGCCGCATAAACACAGCCGTGAAAAGCAGCTAAACCCCATTATAAAAATAAATTATTTTTAAAAACGCATGAAACAAAGACAGTAAAAGAGAGAGAAATTATTACAAAATTCATTCAGGGGCTGTGACACAACCTGGGTTGACCATATCTAGACCCACAGCTGGATGAGACATAAGGGTGGACACTCTTGGGGCTGAGAGGTTTGGTGAGGTTGGGTGAGCCATCGCAGACCCTTTAAAGTAATACTGCGTGGTACCCATCCCATGGGTCCCAAATCTCTAGGTTCAAGGGCATCTTCCTACATCGAAAACTTGCATGAGGAACCCAGAAGATGGTACAGCGTGTGAATTTGAAAGGTTTCTAAAACGCACCTCATTTCTCATCTCCTTGTGCTCGGGTTTGCCATTCCAGCTACTTTACTAGCAATCTCCCTACTTGGAGAATCAGCACCTTTAACCTCCTGTTCCCTACAGGTTGCAATTTGTCCTGAGGATGAACGGGAAGAGGGGCAACCAATGAGAGACTAGATCTAGGTGTTGGGACAGGCACAGGTCACTCTATTTTCCCATCAGGAAGAAGAATTAACCACAGGCTCAGCCTGCCGCCCGGAACCAGAATAGGGCCTGAGGCAATCCCGCGCTTCTGCGGCCAGCTCCCAAAAAAGCCAGTTGAAAAATGGAGCACATGGGCACTGCAATTCACAAACCTGCAGAGTTATAAATGATAAATCTCGTCCACAAATATATTGAGGGAACGCAAAGAAGAGGATTTGAAAGCAAGGCAGAGTTGCAGGAAACAGGTTTCAGGAGGTAGATTCGAATCGCCTTTAAAGCACATGAAAAGCGGCAAAACGTCGACAATGATGCCCTTGGCCAAAAAGGGCGTATGCGTTTTTTCCTGAATATATTCAGGAAAAAACGCATACGCCCTTTTTGGCCAACCAAGCAACCTGGAAAGGCAAATCAGCGCTACAAAGAAGTCTCGCTTCCCATCGGTCCAAAGGGCCATGCTGAAAAAAGTGTCAAAACCACAAATGCAGGACAGTCCATGGAGAAATAGGGGCCTTGCTACGCTGATGGGCGGGATGTAAATTGCCAACAGCCACTCTGGAGAAGTGTACGGTGTGTCCTGAAACATCGAGAAAACACAGCTTAGGGAGCATAGGGCACGTCCACTCATGGGCGTATAAATTGGGAAAACTAAAAATCAGCAAGACTCAGGCACCCCAAAGTTTTGGCCTGCTCTGTTGACAAGAACCTCCACTTCAGAAAACCTTAAATATCCCAGGAAAGAGAAAAATGGATAAAGAAGTTGTGGTCCTTATGTACAATGGAATATCACTCAGCCATGAAATCAATGTCATAAGGCTAGTAGCAGCATGATGAGTGGATTTAGGTACGACGACTCTAAGTGAAATAAGTCACACAGAAAAAGACACTTATCAAAAGCTATCACTTATAAAGGGAATGTAAAAACCGCTACACTTGAATTGAATTACAAATCAGAACAGAGTCACACATTTAGAAAACACACTATGGCTGCTTAACGGGAAAGGTGATGTGCGGTGATGCATAAAACAAGGGTTTCAAATTATCTCAGATACCGTTCCATACACCCAATAAGTAATAGAAAAGACCTACTCCTTGCTCAGTGAACTGAACTCAACACCCCCTATTCACCGCACAAGAATATATCTGACTAGTGAGAATCTTAAAACCTATGTATTGATATCTCTCTGGAAGTGAGTCAAGTGGGTGTAAAGCCGCATAAACACAGCCATGAAAAGCACCTAAACCCCATTATAAAAATAAATTACTTTTAAAAACCCGTAAAACAAAGACAGTGAAAGAGAGAGAAATTCTTACAAAATTCCTTCAGGGGCTGTGACGCAACCTGGGTTGAACATATCTAGACCCACAGTTGGATGAGACCTAAGGGTGGACACTCTTGGGGCTGAGAGGTTTGGTGACGTTGGGTGAGCAAACGTAGACCCCTTAAAGTAATACTGTGTGGTACCCATCCCATGGGTCCTAAATCTCCAGGTTCAAAGGCATCTTCCTACATCGAAAACACGCATGGGAAACCTAGATGATGGTACACCGTCTGATCGGGAAAGGTTTCTGAAACGCACCTCATTTCTCATCTCCTTGTGCTCGGGTTCGCCATTCCAGCTACTTTACTAGCAATCTCCCTACTTGGAGAATCAGCACCTTTAACCTCCTGTTCCATACAGGTTGCAATTTGTCCTAAGGATGAATGGGAAGAGGGGCAACCAATGAGAGACTACATCTAGGTGTTGGGACAGGCACAGGTCACTCTATTTTCCCATCAGGAAGAAGAATTAACCACAGGCTCAGCCTACCGCCCGGAACCAGAATAGGGCCTGAGGCAATCCCGTGCTTCTGCGGCCAGCTCCCAAAAAAGCCAGTTGAAAAATGGAGCACATGGGCACTGCAATTCACAAACCTGCAGAGTTATAAATGATAACTCTCGTCCACAAATATATTGAGGGAAGGCAACGAAGAGGATTTGAAAGCAAGGCAGAATTGCAGGAAACAGGTTTCAGGAGGTAGATTCGAATCGCCTTTAAAGCACATGAAAAGTGGCAAAACGTCGACAATGATGCCCTTGGCCAAAAAGGGCGTATGCGTTTTTTCCTGAATATATTCAGGAAAAAACGCATACGCCCTTTTTGGCCCACCAAGCAACCTGGAAAGGTAAATCAGCGCTACAAAGAAGTCTCGCTTCCCATCGGTCAAAAGGGCCATGCTGAAAAAACTGTCAAAACCACAAAAGCAGGACAGGCCATTGAGAAATGGAAGCCTTGCTACACTGATGGGCGGGATGTAAATTGCCAGCAACCACTCTGGAGAAGTGTACGGTGTGGCCTGAAACATCGAAAAAACACAGCTTAGGGAGCATAGGGCACTTCCACTCATGGGCGTATAAATTGGGAAAATTAAAAATCAGCAAGAGACAGGCACCCCAAAGTTTAGGGCTGCTCTGTTGACAAGAACCTCCACTTCATGACACCTTAAATATCCCAGGAAAGAGAAAAATGGATAAAGAAGTTGTGGTCCTTATGTACAATGGAATATCACTCAGCCATGAAATCAATGTCTTAAGGCTAGTAGCATCATGATGAGTGGATTTAGGTACGACGACTCTAAGTGAAATAAGTCACACAGAAAAAGACACTTATCATAAGCTATCACTTATAGAGGGAATGTAAAAACTGCTACACTTGAACTGAATTACAAAAGAGAACAGAGTCACACGTTTAGAAAACACACTATGGCTGCTTAACGGGAAAGGTGAGGTGGTGTGATGCATAAAACAAGGGTTTCAAATTAGCTCAGATACCGTTCCATACACCCAATATGTAATAGACAAGACCTACTCCTTGCTCAGTGAACTGGACTCAACACCCCCTATTCACCGCACAAGAATATATGTGACTAGTAAGAATCTTAAAACCTATGTATTGATATCTCTCTGGAAGTGTGTCAAGTGTGTGTAAAGCCGCATAAACACAGCCGTGAAAAGCAGCTAAACCCCATTATAAAAATAAATTAGTTTTAAAAACCCATGAAAGAAAGACAGTGAAAGAGACAGAAATTCTTACAAAATACATTCAGGGGCTGTGACGCAACCTGGATTGACCATATCTAGACCCACAGCTGGATGAGACATAAGGGTGGACATTCTTGGGGCTGAGAGGTTTGGTGAGGTTGGGTGAGCCAACACAGACCCTTTAAGGCAATACTGCGTGGTACCCATCCCATGGGTCCCAAATCTCCAGGTTCAAGGGCATCTTCCTACATCGAAAACTTGCATGAGGAACCCAGAAGATGGTACACCGTGTGATTTTGAAAGGTTTCTAAAACGCACCTCATTTCTCATCTCCTTGTGCTCGGGTTCGCCATTCCAGCTACTTCACTAGCAATCTCCCTACTTGGAGAATCAGCACCTTTAACCTCCTGTTCCGTACAGGTTGCAATTTGTCCTGAGGATGAACGGGAAGAGGGGCAGCCAATGAGAGACTAGATCTAGGTGTTGGGACAGGCACAGGTCACTCTATTTTCTCATCAGGAAGAAGAAATAACCACAGGCTCAGCCTGCCACCCGGAACCAGAATAGGGCCTGAGGCAATCCCGCGCTTCTGCGGCCAGCTCCCAAAAAAGCCAGTTGAAAAACGGAGCACATGGGCACTGCAATTCACAACCCTGCAGAGTTATAAATGATAACTCTCGTCCACAAATATATTGAGGGAAGGCAACGAAGAGGATTGGAAAGCAAGGCAGAATTGCAGGAAACAGGTTTCAGGAGGTAGATTCGAATCGCCTTTAAAGCACATGAAAAGCGGCAAAACGTGGACAATGATGCCCTTGGCCAAAAAGGGCGTATGCGTTTTTTCCTGAATATATTCAGGAAAAAACGCATACGCCCTTTTTGGCCAACCAAGCAACATGGAAAGGCAAATCAGCACTACAAAGGAGTCTCCCTTCGAATCGGTCAAAAGGGCCATGCTGAAAAAAGTGTCAAAACCACAAAAGCAGGACAGGCCATGGAGAAATGGGAGCCTTGCTACACTGATGGGCGGGATGTAAATTGCCAGCAGCCACTCTGGAGAAGTGTACGGTGTGGCCTTAAACATCGAAAAAACACAGCTTAGGGAGCATAGGGCACTTCCACTCATGGGCGTATAAATTGGGAAAACTAAAAATCAGCAAGACACAGGCACCCCAAAGTTTAGGGCTGCTCTGTTGACAAGAACCTCCACTTCATGACACCTTAAATATCCCAGGAAAGAGAAAAATGGATAAAGAAGTTGCGGTCCTTATGTACAATGGAATATCACTCAGCCATGAAATCAATGTCATAAGGCTAGTAGCAGCATGATGAGTGGATTTAGGTACGACGACTCTAAGTGAAATAAGTCACACAGAAAAAGACACTTATCATAATCTATCACGTATAGAGGGAATGTAAAAACTGCTACACTTGAACTGAATTACAAAAGAGAACAGAGTCACACGTTTAGAAAACACACTATGGCTGCTTAACGGGAAAGGTGAGGTGGTGTGATGCATAAAACAAGGGTTTCAAATTAGCTCAGATACCGTTCCATACACCCAATATGTAATAGACAAGACCTACTCCTTGCTCAGTGAACTGGACTCAACACCCCCTATTCACCGCACAAGAATATATGTGACTAGTAAGAATCTTAAAACCTATGTATTGATATCTCTCTGGAAGTGTGTCAAGTGTGTGTAAAGCCGCATAAACACAGCCGTGAAAAGCAGCTAAACCCCATTATAAAAATAAATTAGTTTTAAAAACCCATGAAACAAAGACAGTGAAAGAGACAGAAATTCTTACAAAATTCATTCAGGGGCTGTGACGCAACCTGGATTGACCATATCTAGACCCACAGCTGGATGAGACATAAGGGTGGACATTCTTGGGGCTGAGAGGTTTGGTGAGGTTGGGTGAGCCAACACAGAACCTTTAAGGTAATACTGCGTGGGACCCATCCCATGGGTCCCAAATCTCCAGGTTCAAGGGCATCTTCCTACATCGAAAACTTGCATGAGGAACCCAGAAGATGGTACACCGTGTGATTTTGAAAGGTTTCTAAAACGCACCTCATTTCTCATCTCCTTGTGCTCGGGTTCGCCATTCCAGCTACTTCACTAGCAATCTCCCTACTTGGAGAATCAGCACCTTTAACCTCCTGTTCCGTACAGGTTGCAATTTGTCCTGAGGATGAACGGGAAGAGGGGCAGCCAATGAGAGACTAGATCTAGGTGTTGGGACAGGCACAGGTCACTCTATTTTCTCATCAGGAAGAAGAAATAACCACAGGCTCAGCCTGCCACCCGGAACCAGAATAGGGCCTGAGGCAATCCCGCGCTTCTGCGGCCAACTCCCAAAAAAGCCAGTTGAAAAATGGAGCACATGGGCACTGCAATTCACAACCCTGCAGAGTTATAAATGATAACTCTCGTCCACGAAGGCAACGAAGAGGATTTGAAAGCAAGGCAGAATTGCAGGAAACAGGTTTCAGGAGGTAGATTCGAATCGCTTTTAAAGCACATGAAAAGCGGCAAAACGTGGACAATGATGCCCTCGGCCAAAAAGGGCGTATGCGTTTTTTCCTGAATATATTCAGGAAAAAACGCATACGCCCTTTTTGGCCAACCAAGCAACATGGAAAAGCAAATCAGCACTACAAAGGAGTCTCGCTTCGAATCGGTCAAAAGGCCCATGCTGAAAAAAGTGTCAAAACCACAAAAGCAGGACAGGCCATGGAGAAATGGGAGCCTTGCTACACTGATGGGCGGGATGTAAATTGCCAGCAGCCACTCTGGAGAAGTGTACGGTGTGGCCTTAAACATCGAAAAAACAGAGCTTAGGGAGCATAGGGCACTTCCACTCATGGGCGTACAAATTGGGAAAACTAAAAATCAGCAAGACACAGGCACCCCAAAGTTTAGGGCTGCTCTGTTGACAAGAACCTCCACTTCATGACACCTTAAATATCCCAGGAAAGTGAAAAATGGATAAAGAAGTTGTGGTCCTTATGTACAATGGAATATCACTCAGCCATGAAATCAATGTCATAAGGCTATTAGCAGCATGATGAGTGGATTTAGGTACGACGACTCTAAGTGAAATAAGTCACATAGAAAAAGACACTTATCATAATCTATCACGTATAGAGGGAATGTAAAAACTGCTACACTTGAACTGAATTACAAAAGAGAACAGAGTCACACGTTTAGAAAACACACTATGGCTGCTTAACGGGAAAGGTGAGGTGGTGTGATGCATAAAACAAGGGTTTCAAATTAGCTCAGATACCGTTCCATACACCCAATATGTAATAGACAAGACCTACTCCTTGCTCATTGAACTGGACTCAACACCCCCTATTCACCGCACAAGAATATATGTGACTAGTAAGAATCTTAAAACCTATGTATTTATATCTCTCTGGAAGTGTGTCAAGTGTGTGTAAAGCCGCATAAACACAGCCGTGAAAAGCAGCTAAACCCCATTATAAAAATAAATTAGTTTTAAAAACCCATGAAACAAAGACAGTGAAAGAGACAGAAATTCTTACAAAATTCATTGAGGGGCTGTGAAGCAACCTGGATTGACCATATCTAGACCCACAGCTGGATGAGACATAAGGGTGGACATTCTTGGGGCTGAGAGGTTTGGTGAGGTTGGGTGAGCCAACACAGACCCTTTAAGGCAATACTGCGTGGTACCCATCCCATGGGTCCCAAATCTCCAGGTTCAAGGGCATCTTCCTACATCGAAAACTTGCATGAGGAACCCAGAAGATGGTACACCGTGTGATTTTGAAAGGTTTCTAAAACGCACCTCATTTCTCATCTCCTTGTGCTCGGGTTCGCCATTCCAGCTACTTCACTAGCAATCTCCCTACTTGGAGAATCAGCACCTTTAACCTCCTGTTCCCTACAGGTTGCAATTTGTCCTGAGGATGAACGGGAAGAGGGGCAACCAATGAGAGACTAGATCTAGGTGTTGGGACAGGCACAGGTCACTCTATTTTCCCATCAGGAAGAAGAATTAACCACAGGCTCAGCCTGCCGCCCGGAACCAGAATAGGGCCTGAGGCAATCCCGCGCTTCTGCGGCCAGCTCCCAAAAAAGCCAGTTGAAAAATGGAGCACATGGGCACTGCAATTCACAAACCTGCAGAGTTATAAATGATAAATCTCGTCCACAAATATATTGAGGGAACGCAACGAAGAGGATTTGAAAGCAAGGCAGAGTTGCAGGAAACAGGTTTCAGGAGGTAGATTCGAATCGCCTTTAAAGCACATGAAAAGCGGCAAAACGTCGACAATGATGCCCTTGGCCAAAAAGGGCGTATGCGTTTTTTCCTGAATATATTCAGGAAAAAACGCATACGCCCTTTTTGGCCAACCAAGCAACATGGAAAGGCAAATCAGCACTACAAAGGAGTCTCCCTTCGAATCGGTCAAAAGGGCCATGCTGAAAAAAGTGTCAAAACCACAAAAGCAGGACAGGCCATGGAGAAATGGGAGCCTTGCTACACTGATGGGCGGGATGTAAATTGCCAGCAGCCACTCTGGAGAAGTGTACGGTGTGGCCTTAAACATCGAAAAAACACAGCTTAGGGAGCATAGGGCACTTCCACTCATGGGCGTATAAATTGGGAAAACTAAAAATCAGCAAGACACAGGCACCCCAAAGTTTAGGGCTGCTCTGTTGACAAGAACCTCCACTTCATGACACCTTAAATATCCCAGGAAAGAGAAAAATGGATAAAGAAGTTGCGGTCCTTATGTACAATGGAATATCACTCAGCCATGAAATCAATGTCATAAGGCTAGTAGCAGCATGATGAGTGGATTTAGGTACGACGACTCTAAGTGAAATAAGCCACACAGAAAAAGACACTTATCATAATCTATCACATATAGAGGGAATGTAAAAACTGCTACACTTGAACTGAATTACAAAAGAGAACAGAGTCACACGTTTAGAAAACACACTATGGCTGCTTAGCGGGAAAGGTGAGGTGGTGTGATGCATAAAACAAGGGTTTCAAATTAGCTCAGATACCGTTCCATACACCCAATATGTAATAGACAAGACCTACTCCTTGCTCAGTGAACTGGACTCAACACCCCCTATTCACCGCACAAGAATATATGTGACTAGTAAGAATCTTAAAACCTATGTATTGATATCTCTCTGGAAGTGTGTCAAGTGTGTGTAAAGCCGCATAAACACAGCCGTGAAAAGCAGCTAAACCCCATTATAAAAATAAATTAGTTTTAAAAACCCATGAAACAAAGACAGTGAAAGAGACAGAAATTCTTACAAAATTCATTCAGGGGCTGTGACGCAACCTGGATTGACCATATCTAGACCCACAGCTGGATGAGACATAAGGGTGGACATTCTTGGGGCTGAGAGGTTTGGTGAGGTTGGGTGAGCCAACACAGAACCTTTAAGGTAATACTGCGTGGGACCCATCCCATGGGTCCCAAATCTCCAGGTTCAAGGGCATCTTCCTACATCGAAAACTTGCATGAGGAACCCAGAAGATGGTACACCGTGTGATTTTGAAAGGTTTCTAAAACGCACCTCATTTCTCATCTCCTTGTGCTCGGGTTCGCCATTCAAGCTACTTCACTAGCAATCTCCCTACTTGGAGAATCAGCACCTTTAACCTCCTGTTCCGTACAGGTTGCAATTTGTCCTGAGGATGAACGGGAAGAGGGGCAGCCAATGAGAGACTAGATCTAGGTGTTGGGACAGGCACAGGTCACTCTATTTTCTCATCAGGAAGAAGAAATAACCACAGGCTCAGCCTGCCACCCGGAACCAGAATAGGGCCTGAGGCAATCCCGCGCTTCTGCGGCCAGCTCCCAAAAAAGCCAGTTGAAAAATGGAGCACATGGGCACTGCAATTCACAACCCTGCAGAGTTATAAATGATAACTCTCGTCCACGAAGGCAACGAAGAGGATTTGAAAGCAAGGCAGAATTGCAGGAAACAGGTTTCAGGAGGTAGATTCGAATCGTTTTTAAAGCACATGAAAAGCGGCAAAACGTGGACAATGATGCCCTCGGCCAAAAAGGGCGTATGCGTTTTTTCCTGAATATATTCAGGAAAAAACGCATACGCCCTTTTTGGCCAACCAAGCAACATGGAAAAGCAAATCAGCACTACAAAGGAGTCTCGCTTCGAATCGGTCAAAAGGCCCATGCTGAAAAAAGTGTCAAAACCACAAAAGCAGGACAGGCCATGGAGAAATGGGAGCCTTGCTACACTGATGGGCGGGATGTAAATTGCCAGCAGCCACTCTGGAGAAGTGTACGGTGTGGCCTTAAACATCGAAAAAACAGAGCTTAGGGAGCATAGGGCACTTCCACTCATGGGCGTACAAATTGGGAAAACTAAAAATCAGCAAGACACAGGCACCCCAAAGTTTAGGGCTGCTCTGTTGACAAGAACCTCCACTTCATGACACCTTAAATATCCCAGGAAAGTGAAAAATGGATAAAGAAGTTGTGGTCCTTATGTACAATGGAATATCACTCAGCCATGAAATCAATGTCATAAGGCTAGTAGCAGCATGATGAGTGGATTTAGGTACGACGACTCTAAGTGAAATAAGTCACACAGAAAAAGACACTTATCATAAGCTATCACGTATAGAGGGAATGTAAAAACTGCTACACTTGAACTGAATTACAAAAGAGAACAGAGTCACACGTTTAGAAAACACACTATGGCTGCTTAACGGGAAAGATGAGGTGGTGTGATGCATAAAACAAGGATTTCAAATTAGCTCAGATACCGTTCCATACACCCAATATGTAATAGACAAGACCTACTCCTTGCTCAGTGAACTGGACTCAACACCCCCTATTCACCGTACAAGAATATATCTGACTAGTGAGAATCTTAAAACCTATGTATTGATATCTCTCTGGAAGTGAGTCAAGTGTGTGTAAAGCCGCATAAACACAGCCGTGAAAAGCAGCTAAACCCCATTATAAAAATAAATTAGTTTTAAAAACCCATGAAACAAAGACAGTGAAAGAGAGAGAAATTCTTACAAAATTCATTCAGGGGATGTGACGCAACCTGGATTGACCATATCTAGAGCCACAGCTGGATGAGACATAGGGTGGACACTCTTGGGGCTGAGAGGTTTGGTGAGGTTGGGTGAGCCAACACAGACCCTTTAAGGTAATACTGCGTGGTACCCATCCCATGGGTCCCAAATCTCCAGGTTCAAGGGCATCTTCCTTCATCGAAAACTTGCATGAGGAACCCAGAAGATGGTACACCGTGTGATTTTGAAAGGTTTCTAAAACGCACCTCATTTCTCATCTCCTTGTGCTCGGGTTCGCCATTCCAGCTATTTTACTAGCAATCACCCTACTTGGAGAATCAGCACCTTTAACCTCCTGTTCCGTACAGGTTGCAATTTGTCCTGAGGATGAACGGGAAGAGGGGCAGCCAATGAGAGACTAGATCTAGGTGTTGGGACAGGCACAGGTCACTCTATTTTCTCATCAGGAAGAAGAAATAACCACAGGCTCAGCCTGCCACCCGGAACCAGAATAGGGCCTGAGGCAATCCCGCGCTTCTGCGGCCAGCTCCCAAAAAAGCCAGTTGAAAAACGGAGCACATGGGCACTGCAATTCACAACCCTGCAGAGGTATAAATGATAACTCTCGTCGACAAATATATTGAGGGAAGGCAACGAAGAGGATTTGAAAGCAAGGCAGAATTGCAGGAAACAGGTTTCAGGAGGTAGATTCGAATCGCCTTTAAAGCACATGAAAAGCGGCAAAACGTGGACAATGATGCCCTTGGCCAAAAAGGGCGTATGCGTTTTTTCCTGAATATATTCAGGAAAAAACGCATACGCCCTTTTTGGCCAACCAAGCAACATGGAAAGGCAAATCAGCACTACAAAGGAGTCTCCCTTCGAATCGGTCAAAAGGGCCATGCTGAAAAAAGTGTCAAAACCACAAAAGCAGGACAGGCCATGGAGAAATGGGAGCCTTGCTACACTGATGGGCGGGATGTAAATTGCCAGCAGCCACTCTGGAGAAGTGTACGGTGTGGCCTTAAACATCGAAAAAACACAGCTTAGGGAGCATAGGGCACTTCCACTCATGGGCGTATAAATTGGGAAAACTAAAAATCAGCAAGACACAGGCACCCCAAAGTTTAGGGCTGCTCTGTTGACAAGAACCTCCACTTCATGACACCTTAAATATCCCAGGAAAGAGAAAAATGGATAAAGAAGTTGCGGTCCTTATGTACAATGGAATATCACTCAGCCATGAAATCAATGTCATAAGGCTAGTAGCAGCATGATGAGTGGATTTAGGTACGACGACTCTAAGTGAAATAAGTCACACAGAAAAAGACACTTATCATAATCTATCACGTATAGAGGGAATGTAAAAACTGCTACACTTGAACTGAATTACAAAAGAGAACAGAGTCACACGTTTAGAAAACACATTATGGCTGCTTAACGGGAAAGGTGAGGTGGTGTGATGCATAAAACAAGGGTTTCAAATTAGCTCAGATACCGTTCCATACACCCAATATGTAATAGACAAGACCTACTCCTTGCTCAGTGAACTGGACTCAACACCCCCTATTCACCGCACAAGAATATATGTGACTAGTAAGAATCTTAAAACCTATGTATTGATATCTCTCTGGAAGTGTGTCAAGTGTGTGTAAAGCCGCATAAACACAGCCGTGAAAAGCAGCTAAACCCCATTATAAAAATAAATTAGTTTTAAAAACCCATGAAACAAAGACAGTGAAAGAGACAGAAATTCTTACAAAATTCATTCAGGGGCTGTGACGCAACCTGGATTGACCATATCTAGACACACAGCTGGATGAGACATAAGGGTGGACATTCTTGGGGCTGAGAGGTTTGGTGAGGTTGGGTGAGCCAACACAGAACCTTTAAGGTAATACTGCGTGGGACCCATCCCATGGGTCCCAAATCTCCAGGTTCAAGGGCATCTTCCTACATCGAAAACTTGCATGAGGAACCCAGAAGATGGTACACCGTGTGATTTTGAAAGGTTTCTAAAACGCACCTCATTTCTCATCTCCTTGTGCTCGGGTTCGCCATTCCAGCTACTTCACTAGCAATCTCCCTACTTGGAGAATCAGCACCTTTAACCTCCTGTTCCGTACAGGTTGCAATTTGTCCTGAGGATGAACGGGAAGAGGGGCAGCCAATGAGAGACTAGATCTAGGTGTTGGGACAGGCACAGGTCACTCTATTTTCTCATCAGGAAGAAGAAATAACCACAGGCTCAGCCTGCCACCCGGAACCAGAATAGGGCCTGAGGCAATCCCGCGCTTCTGCGGCCAGCTCCCAAAAAAGCCAGTTGAAAAATGGAGCACATGGGCACTGCAATTCACAACCCTGCAGAGTTATAAATGATAACTCTCGTCCACGAAGGCAACGAAGAGGATTTGAAAGCAAGGCAGAATTGCAGGAAACAGGTTTCAGGAGGTAGATTCGAATCGCTTTTAAAGCACATGAAAAGCGGCTAAACGTGGACAATGATGCCCTCGGCCAAAAAGGGCGTATGCGTTTTTTCCTGAATATATTCAGGAAAAAACGCATACGCCCTTTTTGGCCAACCAAGCAACATGGAAAAGCAAATCAGCACTACAAAGGAGTCTCGCTTCGAATCGGTCAAAAGGCCCATGCTGAAAAAAGTGTCAAAACCACAAAAGCAGGACAGGCCATGGAGAAATGGGAGCCTTGCTACACTGATGGGCGGGATGTAAATTGCCAGCAGCCACTCTGGAGAAGTGTACGGTGTGGCCTTAAGCATCGAAAAAACAGAGCTTAGGGAGCATAGGGCACTTCCACTCATGGGCGTACAAATTGGGAAAACTAAAAATCAGCAAGACACAGGCACCCCAAAGTTTAGGGCTGCTCTGTTGACAAGAACCTCCACTTCATGACACCTTAAATATCCCAGGAAAGTGAAAAATGGATAAAGAAGTTGTGGTCCTTATGTACAATGGAATATCACTCAGCCATGAAATCAATGTCATAAGGCTAGTAGCAGCATGATGAGTGGATTTAGGTACGACGATTCTAAGTGAAATAAGTCACACAGAAAAAGACACTTATCATAAGCTATCACGTATAGAGGGAATGTAAAAACTGCTACACTTGAACTGAATTACAAAAGAGAACAGAGTCACACGTTTAGAAAACACACTATGGCTGCTTAACGGGAAAGATGAGGTGGTGTGATGCATAAAACAAGGATTTCAAATTAGCTCAGATACCGTTCCATACACCCAATATGTAATAGACAAGACCTACTCCTTGCTCAGTGAACTGGACTCAACACCCCCTATTCACCGTACAAGAATATATCTGACTAGTGAGAATCTTAAAACCTATGTATTGATATCTCTCTGGAAGTGAGTCAAGTGTGTGTAAAGCCGCATAAACACAGCCGTGAAAAGCAGCTAAACCCCATTATAAAAATAAATTAGTTTTAAAAACCCATGAAACAAAGACAGTGAAAGAGAGAGAAATTCTTACAAAATTCATTCAGGGGCTGTGACGCAACCTGGATTGACCATATCTAGAGCCACAGCTGGATGAGACATAGGGTGGACACTCTTGGGGCTGAGAGGTTTGGTGAGGTTGGGTGAGCCAACACAGACCCTTTAAGGTAATACTGCGTGGTACCCATCCCATGGGTCCCAAATCTCCAGGTTCAAGGGCATCTTCCTTCATCGAAAACTTGCATGAGGAACCCAGAAGATGGTACACCGTGTGATTTTGAAAGGTTTCTAAAACGCACCTCATTTCTCATCTCCTTGTGCTCGGGTTCGCCATTCCAGCTATTTTACTAGCAATCACCCTACTTGGAGAATCAGCACCTTTAACCTCCTGTTCCCTACAGGTTGCAATTTGTCCTGAGGATGAACGGGAAGAGGGGCAACCAATGAGAGACTAGATCTAGGTGTTGGGACAGGCACAGGTCACTCTATTTTCCCATCAGGAAAAAGAAATAACCACAGGCTCAGCCTGCCACCCAGAACCAGCATAGGGCCTGAGGCATACCCGCGCTTTTGCGGCCAGCTCCCAAAAAAGCGAGTTGAAAAATGGAGCTCAGGGGCACTGCAATTCACAAACCTGCAGAGTTATAAATGATAAGTATCGTCCAAAAATATATTGAGGGAAGGCAACGAAGAGGATTTGAAAGCAAGGCAGAATTGCAGGAAACAGATTTCAGGAGGTAGATTCGAATCGCCTTTAAAGCACATGAAAATCGGCCAAAAGTGGACAATGATGCCCTTGGGCAAAAAGGGCGTATGCGTTTTTTCCTGAATATATTCAGGAAAAAACGCATACGCCCTTTTTGGCCAACCAAGCAACCTGGAAAGGCAAATCAGCGATACAAAGAAGTCTCGCTTCCCATCCATCAAAAGGGCCATGCTGATTAAAGTGTCAAAACCACAAATGCAGGACAGGCCATGGAGAAATTGGAGCCTTGCTACGCTGATGGGCGGGATATAAATTGCGAACAGCCACTCTGGAGAAGTGTATGGTGTGCCCTGAAACATCGAAAAAACACAGTTTAGGGAGCATATGGCACTTCCACTCATGGGCGTATAAATTGGGAAAACTAAAAATCAGCAAGACACAGGCACCCCAAAGTTTCGGGCTGCTCTGTTGACAAGAACCTCCACTTCATGACACCTTAAATATCCCAGGAAAGAGAAAAATGGATAAAGAAGTTGTGGTCCTTATGTACAATGGAATATCACTCAGACATGAAATCAATGTCATAAGGCTAGTAGCAGCATGATGGGTGGATTTAGGTATGACGACTCTAAGGGAAATAAGTCACACAGAAAAAGAGACTTATCGTAAGCTATCACTTATAGAGGGAATGTAAAAACTGCTACACTTGAACTGAATTACAAAACAGAACAGAGTCACACGTTTAGAAAACACACTATGGCTGCTTAACGGGAAAGGTGAGGTGGGGTGATGCATAAAACAAGGGTTTCAAATTAGCTCAGACACCGTTCCATACACCCAATATGTAATAGACAAGACCTACTCCTTGCTCAGTGAACTGGACTCAACACCCCCTATTCACCGCACAAGTATATATCTGACTAGTAAGAATCTTAAAACCTATGTATTGATATCTGTCTGGAAGTGTGTCAATTGGGTGTAAAGCCGCATAAACAGAGCCGTGAAAAGCAGCTAAACCCCATTATAAAAATAAATTAGTTTTAAAAACCCATGAAACAAAGACAGTGAAAGAGAGAGAAATTCTTACAAAATTCATTCAGTGGCTGTGACGCAACCTGGATTGACCATATCTAGAGCCACAGCTGGATGAGACATAAGGGTGGACACTCTTGGGGCTGAGAGGTTTGGTGAGGTTGGGTGAGCAAACGCAGACCCTTTAAAGTAATACTGTGTGGTACCCATCCCATGGGTCCCAAATCTCCAGTTTCAAGGGCGTCTTCCTGCATCGAAAACATGCATGAGAAACCCAGAAGATGGTACACCGTGTGATCGGGAAAGGTTTCTAAAACGCACCTCGTTTCTCATCTCCTTGTGCTCGGGTTCGCCATTCCAGATACTTTACTAGCAATCTCCCTTCTTGGAGAATCAGCACCTTTAACCTCCTGTTCTGTACAGGTTGCAATTTGTCCTGAGGATGAACGGGAAGAGGGGCAACCAATGAGAGACTAGATCTAGGTGTTGGGACAGGCACAGGTCACTCTATTTTCCCATCAGGATGAAGAATTAAGCACAGGCTCAGCCTGCCGCCCAGAATCAGAATAGTGCCTGAGGCAATCCCGCGATTTGAGGCCAGCTCCCAAAATAGCGAGTTGAAAAATGGAGCTGAGGGGCACTGCAATTCACAAACCTGCAGAATTATAAATGATAACTCTCGTCCACAAATATATTGAGGGAAGGCAACGAAGAGGATTTGAAAGCAAGGCAGAACTGCAGGAAACAGATTTCAGGAGGTAGATTCAATTCGCCTTTAAAGCACATGAAAAGCGGCAAAACGTCGACAATGATGCCCTTGGCCAAAAAGGGCGTATGCGTTTTTTCCTGAATATATTCAGGAAAAAACGCATACGCCCTTTTTGGCCAACCAAGCAACCTGGAAAGGCAAATCAGCGCTACAAAGAAGTCTCGCTTCCCATCGGTCTAAAGGGCCATGCTGATAAAAGTGTCAAAACCACAAATGCAGGACAGGCCATGGAGAAATTGGAGCCTTGCTACGCTGATGGGCGGGATGTAAATTGCCAGCAGCCACTCTGGAGAAGTGTACGGTGTGTCCTGAAACATCGAAAAAACACAGCTTAGGGAGCATAGGGAACGTCCACTCATGGGCGTATAAATTGGGAAAACTAAAAATCAGCAAGACACAGGCACCCCAAAGTTTAGGGCTGCTCTGTTGACAAGAACCTCCACTTCATGACACCTTAAATATCCCCGGAAAGAGAAAAATGGATAAAGAAGTTGTGGTCCTTATGTACAATGGAATATCACTCAGATATGAAATCAATGTCATAAGGCAAGTAGAAGCAAGATGAGTGAACTTAGGTACGACGATTCTAAGTGAAATAAGTCACACAGAAAAAGACACTTATCATAAGCTATCACTTATAGAGGGAATGTAAAAACCGCTACAGTTGAACTGAATTACAAAACAGAACAGACTCACACGTTTAGAAAACACACTATGGCTGCTTAACGGGAAAGGTGAGGTGGGGTGATGCATAAAACAAGGGTTTCAAATTCGCTCAGATACCGTTCCATACACCCAATATGTAATAGACAAGACCTACTCCTTGCTCAGTGAACTGGACTCAACACCCCCTATTCACCGCACAAGAATATATGTGACTAGTAAGAATCTTAAAACCTATGTATTGATATCTCTCTGGAAGTGAGTCAAGTGAGTGTAAATCCGCATAAACACAGCCGTGAAAAGCAGCTAAACCCCATTATAAAAATAAATTACTTTTAAAAACCCGTAAAACAAAGACAGTGAAAGAGAGAGAAATTCTTACAAAATTCGTTCAGAGGCTGTGATGCAACCTGGATTGACCATATCTAGACCCACAGCTGGATGAGACATAAGGGTGGACACTCTTGGGGATGAGAGGTTTGGTGAGGTTGGGTGAGCAAACGCAGACCCTTTAAAGTAATACTGTGTGGTACCCATCCCATGGGTCCCAAATGTCCAGGTTCAAGGGAATCTTCCTACATCGAAAACATGCATGAGAAACCTAGAAGATGGTACACCGTCTGAACGGGAAAGGTTTCTGAAACGCACCTCATTTCTCATCTCCTTGTGCTCGGGTTCGCCATTCCAGCTTCTTAACTAGTAATCTCCCTACTTGGAGAAACAGCACCTTTAACCTCCTGTTCCATACAGGTTGCACTTTGTCCTGAGGATGAACGGGAAGAGGGGCAACCAATGAGAGACTAGATCTAGGTGTTGGGACAGGCACATGTCACTCTATTTTCACATCAGGAAGAAGAATTAACCACAGGCTCAGCCTGCCGCCAGGAACCAGAATAGGGCCTGAGGCAATCCCGCGCTTCTGCGGCCACCTCCCAAGAAAGCCAGTTGAAAAATGGAGCACATGGGTACTGCAATTCACAAACCTGCAGAGTTATAAATGATAACTCTCGTCCACAAATATATTGAGGGAAGGCAACGAAGAGCATTTGAAAGCAAGGCAGAATTGCAGGAAACTGGTTTCAGGAGGTAGATTCGAATCGGCTTTAAAGCACATGAAAAGCGGCAAAACATCGACAATGATGCCCTTGGCCAAAAAGGGCGTATGCGTTTTTTCCTGAATATATTCAGGAAAAAACGCATACGCCCTTTTTGGCCAACCAAGCAACCTGGAAAGGCAAATCAGCGCTACAAAGAAGTCTCGCTTCCCATCGGTCAAAAGGGCCATGCTGAAAAATGTGTCAAAACCACAAAAGCAGGACGGGCCATGGAGAAATGGGAGCCTTGCTACGCTGATGGGCGGGACGTAAATTGCCAGCAACCACTCTGGAGAAGTGTACGGTGTGGCCTTAAACATCGAAAAAACACAGCTTATGGAGCATAGGGGACTTCCACTCATGGGCGTATAAATTGGGAAAATTAAAAATCAGCAAGACACAGGCAAACCAAAGTTTAGGGCTGCTCTGTTGACAAGAACCTCCACTTCATGACACCTTAAATATCCCAGGAAAGAGAAAAATGGATAAAGAAGTTGTGGTCCTTATGTACAATGGAATATCACTCAGCCATGAAATCAATGTTATAAGGCTAGAAGCAGCATGATGAGTGGATTTAGGTACGATGACTCTAAGTGAAATAAGTCACACCGAAATAGACACTTATCATAAGCTATCACTTATAGAGGGAATGTAAAAACTGCTACACATGAACTGAATTACAAAAGAGAAAAGAGTCACAGGTTTAGAAAACACACTATGGCTGCTTAACGGGAAAGGTGAGGTGGTGTGATGCATAAAACAAGGGTTTCAAATTAGCTCAGATACCGTTCCATACACCGAATATGTAATAGACAAGACCTACTCCTTGCTCAGTGAACTGGACTCAACACCCCCTATTCACCACACAAGTATATATCTGACTAGTAAGAATCTTAAAACCTATGTATTGATATCTGTCTGGAAGTGAGTCAAGTGGGTGTAAAGCCGCATAAACACAGCCGTGAAAAGCAGCTAAACCCCATTATAAAAATAAATTACTTGTAAAAACCCGTAAAACAAAGACAGTGAAAGAAGAGAAATTCTTACACAATTCGTTCAGGGGTTGTGATGCAACCTGGATTGACCATATCTAGACCCACAGCTGGATGAGACCTAAGGGTGGACACTCTTGGGGCTGACAGGTTTGGTGAGGTTGGGTGAGCAAACGCAGACCCTTTAAAATAATACTGTGTGGTACCCATCCCATGGGTCCCAAATCTCCAGTTTCAAGGGCATCTTCCTGCATCGAAAACATGCATGAGAAACCCAGAAGATGGTACACCGTGTGATCGGGAAAGGTTTCTAAAACGCACCTCATTTCTCATCTCCTTGTGCTCGGGTTCGCCATTCCAGATACTTTACTAGCAATCTCCCTTCTTGGAGAAAAAGCACCTTTAACCTCCTGATCTGTACAGGTTGCAATTTGTCCTGAGGAAGAAAGGGAAGAGGGGCAACCAATGAGAGACTAGATCTAGGTGTTGGGACAGGCACAGGTCACTCTATTTTCCCGTCAGGAAGAAGAATTAACCACAGGCTCAGCCTGCCGCCGGGAACCAGAATAGGGCCTGAGGCAATCCCGCGCTTCTGCGGCCAGCTCCCAAAAAAGCCAGTTGAAAAATGGAGCACATGGGCACTGCAATTCACAAACCTGCAGAGTTATAAATGATAACTCTCGTCCACAAATATATTGAGGGAAGGCAACGAAGAGGATTTGAAAGCAAGGCAGAATTGCAGGAAACAGGTTTCAGGAGGTAGATTCGAATCGGCTTTAAAGCACATGAAAAGCGGCAAAACGTCGACAATGATGCCCTTGGCCAAAAAGGGCGTATGCGTTTTTTCCTGAATATATTCAGGAAAAAACGCATACGCCCTCTTTGGCCAAACAAGCAACCTGGAAAGGCAAATCAGCGCTACAAAGAAGTCTCGCTTCCCATCGGTCAAAAGGGTCATGCTGCAAAAAGTGTCAAAACCAGAAATGCAGAACAGGCCATGGAGAAATGGCAGCCTTGCTACGCTGATGGGTGCGATGTAAATTGTCAGCAGCCACTCTGGAGAAGTGTACGGTGTGTCCTGAAACATCGAAAAAACACAGCTTAGGGAGCATAGGGCACGTCCACTCATGGGCATATAAATTGGGAAAACTAAAAATCAGCAAGACAGAGGCACCCCAAAGTTTAGGGCTGCTCTGTTGACAAGGACCTCCACTTCATGACACCTTAAATATCCCAGGAAAGAGAAAAATGGATAAAGAAGTTGTGGTCCTTATGTACAATGGAATATCACTCAGACATGAAATCAATGTCATAAGGCAAGTAGAAGCAAGATGAGTGGACATAGGTACGACGATTCTAAGTGAAATAAGTCACACAGAAAAAGACACTTATCATAAGCTATCACTTATAGAGGGAATGTAAAAACCGCTACACTTGAACTGAATTACAAAACAGAACAGACTCACACGTTCAGAAAACACACTATGGCTGCTTAACAGGAAAGGCCAGGTGGGGTGATGCATAAAACAAGGGTTTTAAATTCGCTCAGATACCGTTCCATACACCCAATATGTAATAGACAAGACCTACTCCTTGCTCAGTGAACTGGACTCAACACCCCCTATTCACCGCACAAGAATATATGTGACTAGTAAGAATCTTAAAACCTATGTATTGATATCTCTCTGGAAGTGAGTCAAGTGAGTGTAAATCCGCATAAACACAGCCGTGAAAAGCAGCTAAACCCCATTATAAAAATAAATTACTTTTAAAAACCCGTAAAACAAAGACAGTGAAAGAGAGAGAAATTCTTACAAAATTCGTTCAGAGGCTGTGATGCAACCTGGATTGACCATATCGAGACCCACAGCTGGATGAGACATAAGGGTGGACACTCTTGGGGATGAGAGGTTTGGTGAGGTTGGGTGAGCAAACGCAGACCCTTTAAAGTAATACTGTGTGGTACCCATCCCAAGGTCCCAAATGTCCAGGTTCAAGGGAATCTTCCAACATCGAAAACATGCATGAGAATCCTAGAAGATGGTACACCGTCTGAACAGGAAAGGTTTCTGAAACGCACCTCATTTCTCATCTCCTTGTGCTCGGGTTCCCCATTCCAGCTTCTTAACTAGTAATCTCCCTACTTGGAGAAACAGAAACTTTAACCTCCTGTTCCATACAGGTTGCACTTTGTCCTGAGGATGAACGGGAAGAGGGGCAACCAATGAGAGACTAGATCTAGGTGTTGGGACAGGCACAGGTCACTCTATTTTCACATCAGGAAGAAGAATTAACCACAGGCTCAGCCTGCCGCCAGGAACCAGAATAGGGCCTGAGGCAATCCCGCGCTTCTGCGGCCACCTCCCAAAAAAGCCAGTTGAAAAATGGAGCACATGGGTACTGCAATTCACACACCTGCAGAGTTATAAATGATAACTCTCGTCCACAAATATATTGAGGGAAGGCAACGAAGAGCATTTGAAAGCTAGGCAGAATTGCAGGAAACTGGTTTCAGGAGGTAGATTCGAATCGGCTTTAAAGCACATGAAAAGCGGCAAAACGTTGACAATGATGCCCTTGGCCAAAAAGGGCGTATGCGTTTTTTCCTGAATATATTCAGGAAAAAACGCATACGCCCTTTTAGGCCAACCAAGCAACATGGAAAGGCAAATCAGCACTACAAAGGAGTCTCGCTTCGAATCGGTCAAAAGGGCCAAGCTGAAAAATGTGTCAAAACCACAAAAGCAGGACAGGCCATGGAGAAATGGGAGCCTTGCTACACTGATGGGCGGGATGTAAATTGCCAGCAGCCACTCTGGAGAAGTGTACGGTGTGTCCTGAAACATCGAAAAAACACAGCTTAGGGAGCATAGGGCACTTCCACTCATGGGCGTATAAATTGGGAAAACTAAAAATCAGCAAGACACAGGCACCCCAACGTTTAGGGCTGCTCTGTTGACAAGAACCTCCACTTCATGACACCTTAAATATCCCAGGAAAGAGAAAAATGGATAAAGAAGTTGCGGTCCTTATGTACAATGGAATATCACTCAGCCATGAAATAAATGTCATAAGGCTAGTAGCAGCGTGATGAGTGGATTTAGGTACGACGATTCTAAGTGAAATAAGTCACACAGAAAAAGACACTTGTCATAAGCTATCACGTATAGAGGGAATGTAAAAACTGCTACACTTGAACTGAATTACAAAAGAGAAGAGTCACACGTTTAGAAAACACACTATGGCTGCTTAACGGGAAAGGTGAGGTGGTGTGATGCATAAAACAAGGGTTTCAAATTAGCTCAGATACCGTTCCATACACCCAATATGTAATAGACAAGACCTACTCCTTGCTCAGTGAACTGGACTCAACACCCCCTATGCACCGCACAAGAATATATGTGACTAGTAAGAATCTTAAAACCTATGTATTGATATCTCTCTGGAAGTGTGTCAAGTGTGTGTAAAGCCGCATAAACACAGCCGTGAAAAGCAGCTAAACCCCATTATAAAAATAAATTAGTTTTAAAAACCCATGAAACAAAGACAGTGAAAGAGACAGAAATTCTTACAAAATTCATTCAGGGGCTGTGACGCAACCTGGATTGACCATATCTAGACCCACAGCTGGATGAGACATAAGGGTGGACATTCTTGGGGCTGAGAGGTTTGGTGAGGTTGGGTGAGCCAACACAGACCCTTTAAGGCAATACTGCGTGGTACCCATCCCATGGGTCCCAAATCTCCAGGTTCAAGGGCATCTTCCTACATCGAAAACTTGCATGAGGAACCCAGAAGATGGTACACCGTGTGATTTTGAAAGGTTTCTAAAACGCACCTCATTTCTCATCTCCTTGTGCTCAGGTTCGCCATTCCAGGTACTTCACTAGCAATCTCCCTACTTGGAGAATCAGCACCTTTAACCTCCTGTTCCGTACAGGTTTCAATTTGTCTTGAGGATGAACGGGAAGAGGGACAGCCAATGAGAGACTAGATCTAGGTGTTGGAACAGGCACAGGTCACTCTATTTTCTCATCAGGAAGAAGAAATAACCACAGGCTCAGCCTGCCACCCGGAACCAGAATAGGGCCTGAGGCAATCCCGCGCTTCTGCGGCCAGCTCCCAAAAAAGCCAGTTGAAAAACGGAGCACATGGGCACTGCAATTCACAACCCTGCAGAGTTATAAATGATAACTCTCGTCCACAAATATATTGAGGGAAGGCAACGAAGAGGATTTGAAAGCAAGTCAGAATTGCAGGAAACAGGTTTCAGGAGGTAGATTCGAATCGCCTTTAAAGCACATGAAAAGCGGCAAAACGTGGACAATGATGCCCTTGGCCAAAAAGGGCGTATGCGTTTTTTCCTGAATATATTCAGGAAAAAACGCATACGCCCTTTTTGGCCAACCAAGCAACATGGAAAGGCAAATCAGCACTACAAAGGAGTCTCGCTTCAAATCGGTCAAAAGGGCCATGCTGAATAAAGTGTCAAAATCACAAAAGCAGGACAGGCCATGGAGAAATGGGAGCCTTGCTACACTGATGGGCGGGATGTAAATTGCCAGCAGCCACTCTGGAGAAGTGTACGGTGTGGCCTTAAACATCAAAAAAACACAGCTTAAGGAGCATAGGGCACTTCCACTCATGGGCGTATAAATTGGGAAAACTAAAAATCAGCAAGACACAGGCACCCCAAAGTTTAGGGCTGCTCTGTTGACAAGAACCTCCACTTCATGACACCTTAAATATCCCAGGAAAGAGAAAAATGGATAAAGAATTTGTGGTCCTTATGTACAATGGAATATCACTCAGCCATGAAATCAATGTCATAAGGCTAGTAGCAGCATGATGAGTGGATTTAGGTACGACGACTCTAAGTGAAATAAGTCACATAAAAAAAGACACTTACCATAATCTATCACGTATAGAGGGAATGTAAAAACTGCTACACTTGAACTGAATTACAAAAGAGAACATAGTCACACGTTTAGAAAACACACTATGGCAGCTTAACGGGAAAGGTGAGGTGGTGTGATGCATAAAACAAGGGTTTCAAATTAGCTCAGATACCGTTCCATACACCCAATATGTAATAGACAAGACCTACTCCTTGCTCAGTGAACTGGACTCAACACCCCCTATTCACCGCACAAGAATATATGTGACTAGTAAGAATCTTAAAACCTATGTATTGATATCTCTCTGGAAGTGTGTCAAGTGTGTGTAAAGCCGCATAAACACAGCCGTGAAAAGCAGCTAAACCCCATTATAAAAATAAATTAGTTTTAAAAACCCATGAAACAAAGACAGTGAAAGAGACAGAAATTCTTACAAAATTCATTCAGGGGCTGTGACGCAACCAGGATTGACCATATCTAGACCCACAGCTGGATGAGACATAAGGGTGGACATTCTTGGGGCTGAGAGGTTTGGTGAGGTTGGGTGAGCCAACACAGACCCTTTAAGGCAATACTGCGTGGTACCCATCCCATGGGTCCCAAATCTCCAGGTTCAAGGGCATCTTCCTACATCGAAAACTTGCATGAGGAACCCAGAAGATGGTACACCGTGTGATTTTGAAAGGTTTCTAAAACGCACCTCATTTCTCATCTCCTTGTGCTCGGGTTCGCCATTCCAGCTACTTCACTAGCAATCTCCCTACTTGGAGAATCAGCACCTTTAACCTCCTGTTCCCTACAGGTTGCAATTTGTCCTGAGGATGAACGGGAAGAGGGGCAACCAATGAGAGACTAGATCTAGGTGTTGGGACAGGCACAGGTCACTCTATTTTCCCATCAGGAAGAAGAATTAACCACAGGCTCAGCCTGCCGCCCGGAACCAGAATAGGGCCTGAGGCAATCCCGCGCTTCTGCGGCCAGCTCCCAAAAAAGCCAGTTGAAAAATGGAGCACATGGGCACTGCAATTCACAAACCTGCAGAGTTATAAATGATAAATCTCGTCCACAAATATATTGAGGGAACGCAACGAAGAGGATTTGAAAGCAAGGCAGAGTTGCAGGAAACAGGTTTCAGGAGGTAGATTCGAATCGCCTTTAAAGCACATGAAAAGCGGCAAAACGTCGACAATGATGCCCTTGGCCAAAAAGGGCGTATGCGTTTTTTCCTGAATATATTCAGGAAAAAACGCATACGCCCTTTTTGGCCAACCAAGCAACATGGAAAGGCAAATCAGCACTACAAAGGAGTCTCCCTTCGAATCGGTCAAAAGGGCCATGCTGAAAAAAGTGTCAAAACCACAAAAGCAGGACAGGCCATGGAGAAATGGGAGCCTTGCTACACTGATGGGCGGGATGTAAATTGCCAGCAGCCACTCTGGAGAAGTGTACGGTGTGTCCTGAAACATCGAAAAAACACAGCTTAGGGAGCATAGGGAACGTCCACTCATGGGCGTATAAACTGGGAAAACTAAAAATCAGCAAGACACAGGCACCCCAAAGTTTCGGGCTGCTCTGTTGACAAGAACCTCCACTTCATGACACCTTAAATATCCCCAGAAAGAGAAAAATGGATAAAGAAGTTGTGGTCCTTATGTACAATGGAATATCACTCAGATATGAAATCAATGTCATAAGGCAAGTAGAAGCAAGATGAGTGAACTTAGGTACGACGATTCTAAGTGAAATAAGTCCCACAGAAAAAGACACTTATCATAAGCTATCACTTATAGAGGGAATGTAAAAACCGCTACAGTTGAACTGAATTACAAAACAGAACAGACTCACACGTTTAGAAAACACACTATGGCTGCTTAACGGGAAAGGTGAGGTGGGGTGATGCATAAAACAAGGGTTTCAAATTCGCTCAGATACCGTTCCATACACCCAATATGTAATAGACAAGACCTACTCCTTGCTCAGTGAACTGGACTCAACACCCCCTATTCACCGCACAAGAATATATGTGACTAGTAAGAATCTTAAAACCTATGTATTGATATCTCTCTGGAAGTGAGTCAAGTGAGTGTAAATCCGCATAAACAAAGCCGTGAAAAGCAGCTAAACCCCATTATAAAAATAAATTACTTTTAAAAACCCGTAAAACAAAGACAGTGAAAGAGAGAGAAATTCTTACAAAATTCCTTCAGAGGCTGTGATGCAACCTGGATTGACCATATCTAGACCCACAGCTGGATGAGACATAAGGGTGGACACTCTTGGGGATGAGAGGTTTGGTGAGGTTGGGTGAGCAAACGCAGACCCTTTAAAGTAATACTGTGTGGTACCCATCCCATGGGTCCCAAATGTCCAGGTTCAAGGGAATCTTCCTACATCGAAAACATGCATGAGAAACCTAGAAGATGGTACACCGTCTGAACGGGAAAGGTTTCTGAAACGCACCTCATTTCTCATCTCCTTGTGCTCGGGTTCGCCATTCCAGCTTCTTAACTAGTAATCTCCCTAGTTGGAGAAACAGCACCTTTAACCTCCTGTTCCATACAGGTTGCACTTTGTCCTGAGGATGAACGGGAAGAGGGGCAACCAATGAGAGACTAGATCTAGGTGTTGGGACAGGCACAGGTCACTCTATTTTCACATCAGGAAGAAGAATTAACCACAGGCTCAGCCTGCCGCCAGGAACCAGAATAGGGCCTGAGGCAATCCCGCGCTTCTGCGGCCACGTCCCAAAAAAGCCAGTTGAAAAATGGAGCACATGGATACTGCAATTCACAAACCTGCAGAGTTATAAATGATAACTCTCGTCCACAAATATATTGAGGGAAGGCAACGAAGAGCATTTGAAAGCTAGGCAGAATTGCAGGAAACTGGTTTCAGGAGGTAGATTCGAATCGGCTTTAAAGCACATGAAAAGCGGCAAAACGTTGACAATGATGCCCTTGGCCAAAAAGGGCGTATGCGTTTTTTCCTGAATATATTCAGGAAAAAACGCATACGCCCTTTTAGGCCAACCAAGCAACATGGAAAGGCAAATCAGCACTACAAAGGAGTCTCGCTTCGAATCGGTCAAAAGGGCCAAGCTGAAAAATGTGTCAAAACCACAAAAGCAGGACAGGCCATGGAGAAATGGGAGCCTTGCTACACTGATGGGCGGGATGTAAATTGCCAGCAGCCACTCTGGAGAAGTGTACGGTGTGGCCTTAAACATCGAAAAAACACAGCTTAGGGAGCATAGGGCACTTCCACTCATGGGCGTATAAATTGGGAAAACTAAAAATCAGCAAGACACAGGCACCCCAACGTTTAGGGCTGCTCTGTTGACAAGATCCTCCACTTCATGACACCTTAAATATCCCAGGAAAGTGAAAAATGGATAAAGAAGTTGTGGTCCTTATGTACAATGGAATATCACTCAGCCATGAAATCAATGTCATAAGGCTAGTAGCAGCATGATGAGTGGATTTAGGTACGACGACTCTAAGTGAAATAAGTCACACAGAAAAAGACACTTATCATAAGCTATCACGTATAGAGGGAATGTAAAAACTGCTACACTTGAACAGAATTACAAAAGAGAACAGAGTCACACGTGTAGAAAACACACTATGGCTGCTTAACGGGAAAGATGAGGTGGTGTGATGCATAAAACAAGGATTTCAAATTAGCTCAGATACCGTTCCATACACCCAATATGTAATAGACAAGACCTACTCCTTGCTCAGTGAACTGGACTCAACACCCCCTATTCACCGCACAAGAATATATCTGACTAGTGAGAATCTTAAAACCTATGTATTGATATCTCTCCGGAAGTGAGTCAAGTGTGTGTAAAGCCGCAAAAACACAGCTGTGAAAAGCAGCTAAACCCCATTATAAAAATAAATTAGTTTTAAAAACCCATGAAACAAAGACAGTGAAAGAGAGAGAAATTCTTACAAAATTCATTCAGGGGTGTGACGCAACCTGGATTGACCATATCTAGAGCCACAGCTGGATGAGACATAGGGTGGACACTCTTGGGGCTGAGAGGTTTGGTGAGGTTGGGTGAGCCAACACAGACCCTTTAAGGTAATACTGCGTGGTACCCATCCCATGGGTCCCAAATCTCCAGGTTCAAGGGCATCTTCCTACATCGAAAACTTGCATGAGGAACCCAGAAGATGGTACACCGTGTGATTTTGAAAGGTTTCTAAAACGCACCTCATTTCTCATCTCCTTGTGCTCGGGTTCGCCATTCCAGCTATTTTAGTAGCAATCACCCTACTTGGAGAATCAGCACCTTTAACCTCCTGTTCCGTACAGGTTGCAATTTGTCCTGAGGATGAACGGGAAGAGGGGCAACCAATGAGAGACTAGATCTAGGTGTTGGGACAGGCACAGGTCACTCTATTTTCCCATCAGGAAAAAGAAATAACCACAGGCTCAGCCTGCCACCCAGAACCAGCATAGGGCCTGAGGCATACCTGCGCTTTTGCGGCCAGCTCCCAAAAAAGCGAGTTGAAAAATGGAGCTCAGGGGCACTGCAATTCACAAACCTGCAGAGTTATAAATGATAAGTCTCGTCCAAAAATATATTGAGGGAAGGCAACGAAGAGGATTTGAAAGCAAGGCAGAATTGCAGGAAACAGATTTCAGGAGGTAGATTCGAATCGCCTTTAAAGCACATGAAAATCGGCCAAACGTGGACAATGATGCCCTTGGCCAAAAAGGGCGTATGCGTTTTTTCCTGAATATATTCAGGAAAAAACGCATACGCCCTTTTTGGCCAACCAAGCAACCTGGAAAGGCAAATCAGCGCTACAAAGAAGTCTCGCTTCCCATCCATCAAAAGGGCCATGCTAATTAAAGTGTCAAAACCACAAATGCAGGACAGGCCATGGAGAAATTGGAGCCTTGCTACGCTGATGGGCGGGATATAAATTGCGAACAGCCACTCTGGAGAAGTGTACGGTGTGCCCTGAAACATCGAAAAAACACAGTTTAGGGAGCATATGGCACTTCCACTCATGGGCGTATAAACTGGGAAAACTAAAAATCAGCAAGACACAGGCACCCCAAAGTTTCGGGCTGCTCTGTTGACAAGAACCTCCACTTCATGACACCTTAAATATCCCAGGAAAGAGAAAAATGGATAAAGAAGTTGTGGTCCTTATGTACAATGGAATATCACTCAGACATGAAATCAATGTCATAAGGCTAGTAGCAGCATGATGGGTGGATTTAGGTATGACGACTCTAAGGGAAATAAGTCACACAGAAAAAGAGACTTATCGTAAGCTATCACTTATAGAGGGAATGTAAAAACCGCTACACTTGAACTGAATTACAAAACAGAACATAGTCACACGTTTAGAAAACACACTATGGCTGCTTAACGGGAAAGGTGAGGTGGGGTGATGCATAAAACCAGGGTTTCAAATTCGCTCAGACACCGTTCCATACACCCAATATGTAATAGACAAGACCTACTCCTTGCTCAGTGAACTGGACTCAACACCCCCTATTCACCGCACAAGAATATATGTGACTAGTAATAATCGTAAAACCTATGTATTGATATCTCTCTGGAAGTGTGTCAATTGGGTGTAAAGCCGCATAAACACAGCCGTGAAAAGCAGCTAAACCCCATTATAAAAATAAATTAGTTTTAAAAACCCATGAAACAAAGACAGTGAAAGAGAGAGAAATTCTTACAAAATTCATTCAGTGGCTGTGACGCAACCTGGATTGACCATATCTAGAGCCACAGCTGGATGAGACATAAGGGTGGACACTCTTGGGGCTGAGAGGTTTGGTGAGGTTGGGTGAGCAAACGCAGACCCTTTAAAGTAATACTGTGTGGTACCCATCCCATGGGTCCCAAATCTCCAGTTTCAAGGGCGTCTTCCTGCATCGAACACATGCATGAGAAACCCAGAAGATGGTACACCGTGTGATCGGGAAAGGTTTCTAAAACGCACCTCGTTTCTCATCTCCTTGTGCTCGGGTTCGCCATTCCAGATACTTTACTAGCAATCTCCCTTCTTGGAGAATCAGCACCTTTAACCTCCTGTTCTGTACAGGTTGCAATGTGTCCTGAGGATGAACGGGAAGAGGGGCAACCAATGAGAGACTAGATCTAGGTGTTGGGACAGGCACAGGTCACTCTATTTTCCCATCAGGAAGAAGAATTAAGCACAGGCTCAGCCTGCCGCCCGGAATCAGAATAGTGCCTGAGGCAATCCCGCGATTTGAGGCCAGCTCCCAAAATAGCGAGTTGAAAAATGGAGCTGAGGGGCACTGCAATTCACAAACCTGCAGAATTATAAATGATAAGTCTCGTCCACAAATATATTGAGGGAAAGCAACGAAGAGGATTTGAAAGCAAGGCAGAACTGCAGGAAACAGATTTCAGGAGGTAGATTCAATTCGCCTTTAAAGCACATGAAAAGCGGCAAAACGTCGACAATGATGCCCTTGGCCAAAAAGGGCGTATGCGTTTTTTCCTGAATATATTCAGTAAAAAACGCATACGCCCTTTTTGGCCAACCAAGCAACCTGGAAAGGCAAATCAGCGCTACAAAGAAGTCTCGCTTCCCATCGGTCTAAAGGGCCATGCTGATAAAAGTGTCAAAACCACAAATGCAGGACAGGCCATGGAGAAATTGGAGCCTTGCTACGCTGATGGGCGGGATGTAAATTGCCAGCAGCCACTCTGGAGAAGTGTACGGTGTGTCCTGAAACATCGAAAAAACACAGCTTAGGGAGCATAGGGAACGTCCACTCATGGGCGTATAAATTGGGAAAAATAAAAATCAGCAAGACACAGGCACCCCAAAGTTTAGGGCTGCTCTGTTGACAAGAACCTCCACTTCATGACACCTTAAATATCCCCGGAAAGAGAAAAATGGATAAAGAAGTTGTGGTCCTTATGTACAATGGAATATCACTCAGATATGAAATCAATGTCATAAGGCAAGTAGAAGCAAGATGAGTGAACTTAGGTACGACGATTCTAAGTGAAATAAGTCACACAGAAAAAGACACTTATCATAAGCTATCACTTATAGAGGGAATGTAAAAACCGCTACAGTTGAACTGAATTACAAAACAGAACAGACTCACACGTTTAGAAAACACACTATGGCTGCTTAACGGGAAAGGTGAGGTGGGGTGATGCATAAAACAAGGGTTTCAAATTCGCTCAGATACCGTTCCATACACCCAATATGTAATAGACAAGACCTACTCCTTGCTCAGTGAACTGGACTCAACACCCCCTATTCACCGCACAAGAATATATGTGACTAGTAAGAATCTTAAAACCTATGTATTGATATCTCTCTGGAAGTGAGTCAAGTGAGTGTAAATCCGCATAAACACAGCCGTGAAAAGCAGCTAAACCCCATTATAAAAATAAATTACTTTTAAAAACCCGTAAAACAAAGACAGTGAAAGAGAGAGAAATTCTTACAAAATTCGTTCAGAAGCTGTGATGCAACCTGGATTGACCATATCTAGACCCACAGCTGGATGAGACATAAGGGTGGACACTCTTGGGGATGAGAGGTTTGGTGAGGTTGGGTGAGCAAACGCAGACCCTTTAAAGTAATACTGTGTGGTACCCATCCCATGGGTCCCAAATGTCCAGGTTCAAGGGAATCTTCCTACATCGAAAACATGCATGAGAAACCTAGAAGATGGTACACCGTCTGAACGGGAAAGGTTTCTGAAACGCACCTCATTTCTCATCTCCTTGTGCTCGGGTTCGCCATTCCAGCTTCTTAACTAGTAATCTCCCTAGTTGGAGAAACAGCACCTTTAACCTCCTGTTCCATATAGGTTGCACTTTGTCCTGAGGATGAACGGGAAGAGGGGCAACCAATGAGAGACTAGATCTAGGTGTTGGGACAGGCACAGGTCACTCTATTTTCACATCAGGAAGAAGAATTAACCACAGGCTCAGCCTGCCGCCAGGAACCAGAATAGGGCCTGAGGCAATCCCGCGCTTCTGCGGCCACGTCCCAAAAAAGCCAGTTGAAAAATGGAGCACATGGGTACTGCAATTCACAAACCTGCAGAGTTATAAATGATAACTCTCGTCCACAAATATATTGAGGGAAGGCAACGAAGAGCATTTGAAAGCTAGGCAGAATTGCAGGAAACTGGTTTCAGGAGGTAGATTCGAATCGGCTTTAAAGCACATGAAAAGCGGCAAAACGTTGACAATGATGCCCTTGGCCAAAAAGGGCGTATGCGTTTTTTCCTGAATATATTCAGGAAAAAACGCATACGCCCTTTTAGGCCAACCAAGCAACATGGAAAGGCAAATCAGCACTACAAAGGAGTCTCGCTTCGAATCGGTCAAAAGGGCCAAGCTGAAAAATGTGTCAAAACCACAAAAGCACGACAGGCCATGGAGAAATGGGAGCCTTGCTACACTGATGGGCGGGATGTAAATTGCCAGCAGCCACTCTGGAGAAGTGTACGGTGTGGCCTTAAACATCGAAAAAACACAGCTTAGGGAGCATAGGGCACTTCCACTCATGGGCGTATAAATTGGGAAAACTAAAAATCAGCAAGACACAGGCACCCCAACGTTTAGGGCTGCTCTGTTGACAAGAACCTACACTTCATGACACCTTAAATATCCCAGGAAAGTGAAAAATGGATAAAGAAGTTGTGGTCCTTATGTACAATGGAATATCACTCAGCCATGAAATCAATGTCATAAGGCTAGTAGCAGCATGATGAGTGGATTTAGGTACGACGACTCTAAGTGAAATAAGTCACACAGAAAAAGACACTTATCATAAGCTATCACGTATAGAGGGAATGTAAAAACTGCTACACTTGAACTGAATTACAAAAGAGAACAGAGTCACACGTGTAGAAAACACACTATGGCTGCTTAACGGGAAAGATGAGGTGGTGTGATGCATAAAACAAGGATTTCAAATTAGCTCAGATACCGTTCCATACACCCAATATGTAATAGACAAGACCTACTCCTTGCTCAGTGAACTGGACTCAACACCCCCTATTCACCGCACAAGAATATATCTGACTAGTGAGAATCTTAAAACCTATGTATTGATATCTCTCCGGAAGTGAGTCAAGTGTGTGTAAAGCCGCAAAAACACAGCTGTGAAAAGCAGCTAAACCCCATTATAAAAATAAATTAGTTTTAAAAACCCATGAAACAAAGACAGTGAAAGAGAGAGAAATTCTTACAAAATTCATTCAGGGGTGTGACGCAACCTGGATTGACCATATCTAGAGCCACAGCTGGATGAGACATAGGGTGGACACTCTTGGGGCTGAGAGGTTTGGTGAGGTTGGGTGAGCCAACACAGACCCTTTAAGGTAATACTGCGTGGTACCCATCCCATGGGTCCCAAATCTCCAGGTTCAAGGGCATCTTCCTACATCGAAAACTTGCATGAGGAACCCAGAAGATGGTACACCGTGTGATTTTGAAAGGTTTCTAAAACGCACCTCATTTCTCATCTCCTTGTGCTCGGGTTCGCCATTCCAGCTATTTTAGTAGCAATCACCCTACTTGGAGAATCAGCACCTTTAACCTCCTGTTCCGTACAGGTTGCAATTTGTCCTGAGGATGAACGGGAAGAGGGGCAACCAATGAGAGACTAGATCTAGGTGTTGGGACAGGCACAGGTCACTCTATTTTCCCATCAGGAAAAAGAAATAACCACAGGCTCAGCCTGCCACCCAGAACCAGCATAGGGCCTGAGGCATACCCGCGCTTTTGCGGCCAGCTCCCAAAAAAGCGAGTGGAAAAATGGAGCTCAGGGGCACTGCAATTCACAAACCTGCAGAGTTATAAATGATAAGTCTCGTCCAAAAATATATTGAGGGAAGGCAACGAAGAGGATTTGAAAGCAAGGCAGAATTGCAGGAAACAGATTTCAGGAGGTAGATTCGAATCGCCTTTAAAGCACATGAAAATCGGCCGAACGTGGACAATGATGCCCTTGGGCAAAAAGGGCGTATGCGTTTTTTCCTGAATATATTCAGGAAAAAACGCATACGCCCTTTTTGGCCAACCAAGCAACCTGGAAAGGCAAATCAGCGCTACAAAGAAGTCTCGCTTCCCATCCATCAAAAGGGCCATGCTAATTAAAGTGTCAAAACCACAAATGCAGGACAGGCCATGGAGAAATTGGAGCCTTGCTACGCTGATGGGCGGGATATAAATTGCGAACAGCCACTCTGGAGAAGTGTACGGTGTGCCCTGAAACATCGAAAAAACACAGTTTAGGGAGCATATGGCACTTCCACTCATGGGCGTATAAACTGGGAAAACTAAAAATCAGCAAGACACAGGCACCCCAAAGTTTCGGGCTGCTCTGTTGACAAGAACCTCCACTTCATGACACCTTAAATATCCCAGGAAAGAGAAAAATGGATAAAGAAGTTGTGGTCCTTATGTACAATGGAATATCACTCAGACATGAAATCAATGTCATAAGGCTAGTAGCAGCATGATGGGTGGATTTAGGTATGACGACTCTAAGGGAAATAAGTCACACAGAAAAAGAGACTTATCGTAAGCTATCACTTATAGAGGGAATGTAAAAACCGCTACACTTGAACTGAATTACAAAACAGAACATAGTCACACGTTTAGAAAACACACTATGGCTGCTTAACGGGAAAGGTGAGGTGGGGTGATGCATAAAACCAGGGTTTCAAATTCGCTCAGACACCGTTCCATACACCCAATATGTAATAGACAAGACCTACTCCTTGCTCAGTGAACTGGACTCAACACCCCCTATTCACCGCACAAGAATATATGTGACTAGTAATAATCGTAAAACCTATGTATTGATATCTCTCTGGAAGTGTGTCAATTGGGTGTAAAGCCGCATAAACACAGCCTTGAAAAGCAGCTAAACCCCATTATAAAAATAAATTAGTTTTAAAAACCCATGAAACAAAGACAGTGAAAGAGAGAGAAATTCTTACAAAATTCATTCAGTGGCTGTGACGCAACCTGGATTGACCATATCTAGAGCCACAGCTGGATGAGACATAAGGGTGGACACTCTTGGGGCTGAGAGGTTTGGTGAGGTTGGGTGAGCAAACGCAGACCCTTTAAAGTAATACTGTGTGGTACCCATCCCATGGGTCCCAAATCTCCAGTTTCAAGGGCGTCTTCCTGCATCGAAAACATGCATGAGAAACCCAGAAGATGGTACACCGTGTGATCGGGAAAGGTTTCTAAAACGCACCTCGTTTCTCATCTCCTTGTGCTCGGGTTCGCCATTCCAGATACTTTACTAGCAATCTCCCTTCTTGGAGAATCAGCACCTTTAACCTCCTGTTCTGTACAGGTTGCAATGTGTCCTGAGGATGAACGGGAAGAGGGGCAACCAATGAGAGACTAGATCTAGGTGTTGGGACAGGCACAGGTCACTCTATTTTCCCATCAGGAAGAAGAATTAAGCACAGGCTCAGCCTGCCGCCCGGAATCAGAATAGTGCCTGAGGCAATACCGCGATTTGAGGCCAGCTCCCAAAATAGCGAGTTGAAAAATGGAGCTGAGGGGCACTGCAATTCACAAACCTGCAGAATTATAAATGATAACTCTCGTCCACAAATATATTGAGGGAAGGCAACGAAGAGGATTTGAAAGCAAGGCAGAACTGCAGGAAACAGATTTCAGGAGGTAGATTCAATTCGCCTTTAAAGCACATGAAAAGCGGCAAAACGTCGACAATGATGCCCTTGTCCAAAAAGGGCGTATGCGTTTTTTCCTGAATATATTCAGTAAAAAACGCATACGCCCTTTTTGGCCAACCAAGCAACCTGGAAAGGCAAATCAGCGCTACAAAGAAGTCTCGCTTCCCATCGGTCTAAAGGGCCATGCTGATAAAAGTGTCAAAACCACAAATGCAGGACAGGCCATGGAGAAATTGGAGCCTTGCTACGCTGATGGGCGGGATGTAAATTGCCAGCAGCCACTCTGGAGAAGTGTACGGTGTGTCCTGAAACATCGAAAAAACACAGCTTAGGGAGCATAGGGAACGTCCACTCATGGGCGTATAAATTGGGAAAAATAAAAATCAGCAAGACACAGGCACCCCAAAGTTTAGGGCTGCTCTGTTGACAAGAACCTCCACTTCATGACACCTTAAATATCCCCGGAAAGAGAAAAATGGATAAAGAAGTTGTGGTCCTTATGTACAATGGAATATCACTCAGATATGAAATCAATGTCATAAGGCAAGTAGAAGCAAGATGAGTGAACTTAGGTACGACGATTCTAAGTGAAATAAGTCACACAGAAAAAGAGACTTATCGTAAGCTATCACTTATAGAGGGAATGTAAAAACCGCTACACTTGAACTGAATTACAAAACAGAACAGAGTCACACGTTTAGAAAACACACTATGGCTGCTTAACGGGAAAGGTGAGGTGGGGTGATGCATAAAACAAGGGTTTCAAATTAGCTCAGATACCGTTCCATACACCCAATATGTAATAGACAAGACCTACTCCTTGCTCAGTGAACTGGACTCAACACCCCCTATTCACCGCACAAGTATATATCTGACTAGTAAGAATCTTAAAACCTATGTATTGATATCTCTCTGGAAGTGTGTCAATTGGGTGTAAAGCCGCATAAACACAGCCGTGAAAAGCAGCTAAACCCCATTATAAAAATAAATTAGTTTTAAAAACCCGTAAAACAAAGACAGTGAAAGAGAGAGAAATTCTTACAAAATTCGTTCAGGGGCTGTGATGCAACCTGGATTGACCATATCTAGACCCACAGCTGGATGAGAAATAAGGATGGACACTCTTGGGGCTGACAGGTTGGGTGAGGTTGGGTGAGCAAACGCAGACCCTTTAAAATAATACTGCGTGGTACCCATCCCATGGGTCCCAAATCTCCAGTTTCAAGGGCATCTTCCTACATCGAAAACATGCATGAGAAACTCAGAAGATGGTACACTGTGTGATTTTGAAAGGTTTCTAAAACGCACCCCATTTCTCATCTCTTTGAGCTCGGGTTCGCCTTTCCAGCTAATTTACTAGCAATCTCCCTACTTGCAGAATCAGCACCTTTAAGCTCCTGATCCATACAGGTTGCAATTTGTCCTGAGGATGAACGGGAAGAGGGGCAACCAATGAGAGACTAGATCTAGGTGTTGGGACAGGCACAGGTCACTCTATTTTCCCATCAGGAAGAAGAATTAAGCACAGGCTCAGCCTGCCGCCCGGAATCAGAATAGTGCCTGAGGCAATCCCGCGATTTGAGGCCAGCTCCCAAAAAAGCGAGTTGAAAAATAGAGCTGAGGGGCACTGCAATTCACAAACCTGCAGAATTATAAATGATAACTCTCGTCCACAAATATATTGAGGGAAGGCAACGAAGAGGATTTGAAAGCAAGGCAGAACTGCAGGAAACAGATTTCAGGAGGTAGATTCAAATCGCCTTTAAAGCACATGAAAAGCGGCAAAACGTCGACAATGATGCCCTTGGCCAAAAAGGGCGTATGCGTTTTTTCCTGAATATATTCAGGAAAAAACGCATACGCCCTTTTTGGCCAACCAAGCAACCTGGAAAGGCAAATCAGCGCTACAAAGAAGTCTCGCTTCCCATCGGTCTAAAGGGCCATGCTGATAAAAGTGTCAAAACCACAAATGCAGGACAGGCCATGGAGAAATTGGAGCCTTGCTACGCTGATGGGCGGGATGTAAATTGCCAGCAGCCACTCTGGAGAAGTGTACGGTGTGTCCTGAAACATCGAAAAAACACAGCTTAGGGAGCATAGGGAACGTCCACTCATGGGCGTATAAATTGGGAAAAATAAAAATCAGCAAGACACAGGCACCCCAAAGTTTAGGGCTGCTCTGTTGACAAGAACCTCCACTTCATGACACCTTAAATATCCCCGGAAAGAGAAAAATGGATAAAGAAGTTGTGGTCCTTATGTACAATGGAATATCACTCAGATATGAAATCAATGTCATAAGGCAAGTAGAAGCAAGATGAGTGAACTTAGGTACGACGATTCTAAGTGAAATAAGTCACACAGAAAAAGACACTTATCATAAGCTATCACTTATAGAGGGAATGTAAAAACCGCTACAGTTGAACTGAATTACAAAACAGAACAGACTCACACGTTTAGAAAACACACAATGGCTGCTTAACGGGAAAGGTGAGGTGGGGTGATGCATAAAACAAGGGTTTCAAATTCGCTCAGATACCGTTCCATACACCCAATATGTAATAGACAAGACCTACTCCTTGCTCAGTGAACTGGACTCAACACCCCCTATTCACCGCACAAGAATATATGTGACTAGTAAGAATCTTAAAACCTATGTATTGATATCTCTCTGGAAGTGAGTCAAGTGAGTGTAAATCCGCATAAACACAGCCGTGAAAAGCAGCTAAACCCCATTATAAAAATAAATTACTTTTAAAAACCCGTAAAACAAAGACAGTGAAAGAGAGAGAAATTCTTACAAAATTCGTTCAGAAGCTGTGATGCAACCTGGATTGACCATATCTAGACCCACAGCTGGATGAGACATAAGGGTGGACACTCTTGGGGATGAGAGGTTTGGTGAGGTTGGGTGAGCAAACGCAGACCCTTTAAAGTAATACTGTGTGGTACCCATCCCATGGGTCCCAAATGTCCAGGTTCAAGGGAATCTTCCTACATCGAAAACATGCATGAGAAACCTAGAAGATGGTACACCGTCTGAACGGGAAAGGTTTCTGAAACGCACCTCATTTCTCATCTCCTTGTGCTCGGGTTCGCCATTCCAGCTTCTTAACTAGTAATCTCCCTAGTTGGAGAAACAGCACCTTTAACCTCCTGTTCCATACAGGTTGCACTTTGTCCTGAGGATGAACGGGAAGAGGGGCAACCAATGAGAGACTAGATCTAGGTGTTGGGACAGGCACAGGTCACTCTATTTTCACATCAGGAAGAAGAATTAACCACAGGCTCAGCCTGCCGCCAGGAACCAGAATAGGGCCTGAGGCAATCCCGCGCTTCTGCGGCCACGTCCCAAAAAAGCCAGTTGAAAAATGGAGCACATGGGTACTGCAATTCACAAACCTGCAGAGTTATAAATGATAACTCTCGTCCACAAATATATTGAGGGAAGGCAACGAAGAGCATTTGAAAGCTAGGCAGAATTGCAGGAAACTGGTTTCAGGAGGTAGATTCGAATCGGCTTTAAAGCACATGAAAAGCGGCAAAACGTTGACAATGATGCCCTTGGCCAAAAAGGGCGTATGCGTTTTTTCCTGAATATATTCAGGAAAAAACGCATACGCCCTTTTAGGCCAACCAAGCAACATGGAAAGCCAAATCAGCACTACAAAGGAGTCTCGCTTCGAATCGGTCAAAAGGGCCAAGCTGAAAAATGTGTCAAAACCACAAAAGCAGGACAGGCCATGGAGAAATGGGAGCCTTGCTACACTGATGGGCGGGATGTAAATTGCCAGCAGCCACTCTGGAGAAGTGTACGGTGTGGCCTTAAACATCGAAAAAACACAGCTTAGGGAGCATAGGGCACTTCCACTCATGGGCGTATAAATTGGGAAAACTAAAAATCAGCAAGACACAGGCACCCCAACGTTTAGGGCTGCTCTGTTGACAAGAACCTCCACTTCATGACACCTTAAATATCCCAGGAAAGTGAAAAATGGATAAAGAAGTTGTGGTCCTTATGTACAATGGAATATCACTCAGCCATGAAATCAATGTCATAAGGCTAGTAGCAGCATGATGAGTGGATTTAGGTACGACGACTCTAAGTGAAATAAGTCACACAGAAAAAGACACTTATCATAAGCTATCACGTATAGAGGGAATGTAAAAACTGCTACACTTGAACTGAATTACAAAAGAGAACAGAGTCACACGTGTAGAAAACACACTATGGCTGCTTAACGGGAAAGATGAGGTGGTGTGATGCATAAAACAAGGATTTCAAATTAGCTCAGATACCGTTCCATACACCCAATATGTAATAGACAAGACCTACTCCTTGCTCAGTGAACTGGACTCAACACCCCCTATTCACCGCACAAGAATATATCTGACTAGTGAGAATCTTAAAACCTATGTATTGATATCTCTCCGGAAGTGAGTCAAGTGTGTGTAAAGCCGCAAAAACACAGCTGTGAAAAGCAGCTAAACCCCATTATAAAAATAAATTAGTTTTAAAAACCCATGAAACAAAGACAGTGAAAGAGAGAGAAATTCTTACAAAATTCATTCAGGGGTGTGACGCAACCTGGATTGACCATATCTAGAGCCACAGCTGGATGAGACATAGGGTGGACACTCTTGGGGCTGAGAGGTTTGGTGAGGTTGGGTGAGCCAACACAGACCCTTTAAGGTAATACTGCGTGGTACCCATCCCATGGGTCCCAAATCTCCAGGTTCAAGGGCATCTTCCTACATCGAAAACTTGCATGAGGAACCCAGAAGATGGTACACCGTGTGATTTTGAAAGGTTTCTAAAACGCACCTCATTTCTCATCTCCTTGTGCTCGGGTTCGCCATTCCAGCTATTTTAGTAGCAATCACCCTACTTGGAGAATCAGCACCTTTAACCTCCTGTTCCGTACAGGTTGCAATTTGTCCTGAGGATGAACGGGAAGAGGGGCAACCAATGAGAGACTAGATCTAGGTGTTGGGACAGGCACAGGTCACTCTATTTTCCCATCAGGAAAAAGAAATAACCACAGGCTCAGCCTGCCACCCAGAACCAGCATAGGGCCTGAGGCATACCCGCGCTTTTGCGGCCAGCTCCCAAAAAAGCGAGTTGAAAAATGGAGCTCAGGGGCACTGCAATTCACAAACCTGCAGAGTTATAAATGATAAGTCTCGTCCAAAAATATATTGAGGGAAGGCAACGAAGAGGATTTGAAAGCAAGGCAGAATTGCAGGAAACAGATTTCAGGAGGTAGATTCGAATCGCCTTTAAAGCACATGAAAATCGGCCAAACGTGGACAATGATGCCCTTGGGCAAAAAGGGCGTATGCGTTTTTTCCTGAATATATTCAGGAAAAAACGCATACGCCCTTTTTGGCCAACCAAGCAACCTGGAAAGGCAAATCAGCGCTACAAAGGAGTCTCGCTTCCCATCCATCAAAAGGGCCATGCTAATTAAAGTGTCAAAACCATAAATGCAGGACAGGCCATGGAGAAATTGGAGCCTTGCTACGCTGATGGGCGGGATATAAATTGTGAACAGCCACTCTGGAGAAGTGTACGGTGTGCCCTGAAACATCGAAAAAACACAGTTTAGGGAGCATATGGCACTTCCACTCATGGGCGTATAAACTGGGAAAACTAAAAATCAGCAAGACACAGGCACCCCAAAGTTTCGGGCAGCTCTGTTGACAAGAACCTCCACTTCATGACACCTTAAATATCCCAGGAAAGAGAAAAATGGATAAAGAAGTTGTGGTCCTTATGTACAATGGAATATCACTCAGACATGAAATCAATGTCATAAGGCTAGTAGCAGCATGATGGGTGGATTTAGGTATGACGACTCTAAGGGAAATAAGTCACACAGAAAAAGAGACTTATCGTAAGCTATCACTTATAGAGGGAATGTAAAAACCGCTACACTTGAACTGAATTACAAAACAGAACATAGTCACACGTTTAGAAAACACACTATGGCTGCTTAACGGGAAAGGTGAGGTGGGGTGATGCATAAAACAAGGGTTTCAAATTCGCTCAGACACCGTTCAATACACCCAATATGTAATAGACAAGACCTACTCCTTGCTCAGTGAACTGGACTCAACACCCCCTATTCACCGCACAAGAATATATGTGACTAGTAATAATCGTAAAACCTATGTATTGATATCTCTCTGGAAGTGTGTCAATTGGGTGTAAAGCCGCATAAACACAGCCGTGAAAAGCAGCTAAACCCCATTATAAAAATAAATTAGTTTTAAAAACCCATGAAACAAAGACAGTGAAAGAGAGAGAAATTCTTACAAAATTCATTCAGTGGCTGTGACGCAACCTGGATTGACCATATCTAGAGCCACAGCTGGATGAGACATAAGGGTGGACACTCTTGGGGCTGAGAGGTTTGGTGAGGTTGGGTGAGCAAACGCAGACCCTTTAAAGTAATACTGTGTGGTACCCATCCCATGGGTCCCAAATCTCCAGTTTCAAGGGCGTCTTCCTGCATCGAAAACATGCATGAGAAACCCAGAAGATGGTACACCGTGTGATCGGGAAAGGTTTCTAAAACGCACCTCGTTTCTCATCTCCTTGTGCTCGGGTTCGCCATTCCAGATACTTTACTAGCAATCTCCCTTCTTGGAGAATCAGCACCTTTAACCTCCTGTTCTGTACAGGTTGCAATTTGTCCTGAGGATGAACGGGAAGAGGGGCAACCAATGAGAGACTAGATCTAGGTGTTGGGACAGGCACAGGTCACTCTATTTTCCCATCAGGAAGAAGAATTAAGCACAGGCTCAGCCTGCCGCCCGGAATCAGAATAGTGCCTGAGGCAATACCGCGATTTGAGGCCAGCTCCCAAAATAGCGAGTTGAAAAATGGAGCTGAGGGGCACTGCAATTCACAAACCTGCAGAATTATAAATGATAACTCTCGTCCACAAATATATTGAGGGAAGGCAACGAAGAGGATTTGAAAGCAAGGCAGAACTGCAGGAAACAGATTTCAGGAGGTAGATTCAATTCGCCTTTAAAGCACATGAAAAGCGGCAAAACGTCGACAATGATGCCCTTGTCCAAAAAGGGCGTATGCGTTTTTTCCTGAATATATTCAGTAAAAAACGCATACGCCCTTTTTGGCCAACCAAGCAACCTGGAAAGGCAAATCAGCGCTACAAAGAAGTCTCGCTTCCCATCGGTCTAAAGGGCCATGCTGATAAAAGTGTCAAAACCACAAATGCAGGACAGGCCATGGAGAAATTGGAGCCTTGCTACGCTGATGGGCGGGATGTAAATTGCCAGCAGCCACTCTGGAGAAGTGTACGGTGTGTCCTGAAACATCGAAAAAACACAGCTTAGGGAGCATAGGGAACGTCCACTCATGGGCGTATAAATTGGGAAAAATAAAAATCAGCAAGACACAGGCACCCCAAAGTTTAGGGCTGCTCTGTTGACAAGAACCTCCACTTCATGACACCTTAAATATACCCGGAAAGAGAAAAATGGATAAAGAAGTTGTGGTCCTTATGTACAATGGAATATCACTCAGATATGAAATCAATGTCATAAGGCAAGTAGAAGCAAGATGAGTGAACTTAGGTACGACGATTCTAAGTGAAATAAGTCACACAGAAAAAGAGACTTATCGTAAGCTATCACTTATAGAGGGAATGTAAAAACCGCTACACTTGAACTGAATTACAAAACAGAACAGAGTCACACGTTTAGAAAACACACTATGGCTGCTTAACGGGAAAGGTGAGGTGGGGTGATGCATAAAACAAGGGTTTCAAATTAGCTCAGATACCGTTCCATACACCCAATATGTAATAGACAAGACCTACTCCTTGCTCAGTGAACTGGACTCAACACCCCCTATTCACCGCACAAGTATATATCTGACTAGTAAGAATCTTAAAACCTATGTATTGATATCTCTCTGGAAGTGTGTCAATTGGGTGTAAAGCCGCATAAACACAGCCGTGAAAAGCAGCTAAACCCCATTATAAAAATAAATTAGTTTTAAAAACCCGTAAAACAAAGACAGTGAAAGAGAGAGAAATTCTTACAAAATTCGTTCAGGGGCTGTGATGCAACCTGGATTGACCATATCTAGACCCACAGCTGGATGAGAAATAAGGTTGGACACTCTTGGGGCTGACAGGTTGGGTGAGGTTGGGTGAGCAAACGCAGACCCTTTAAAATAATACTGCGTGGTACCCATCCCATGGGTCCCAAATCTCCAGTTTCAAGGGCATCTTCCTACATCGAAAACATGCATGAGAAACTCAGAAGATGGTACACCGTGTGATTTTGAAAGGTTTCTAAAACGCACCCCATTTCTCATCTCTTTGAGCTCGAGTTCGCCTTTCCAGCTAATTTACTAGCAATCTCCCTACTTGGAGAATCAGCACCTTTAACCTCCTATTCTGTACAGGTTGCAATTTGTCCTGAAGATGAACGGGAAGAGGGGCAACCAATGAGAGACTAGATCTAGGTGTTGGGACAGGCACAGGTCACTCTATTTTCCCATCAGGAAGAAGAATTAAGCACAGGCTCAGCCTGCCGCCAGGAACCAGAATAGGGCCTGAGGCAATCCCGCGATTTGAGGCCAGCTCCCAAAATAGCGAGTTGAAAAATGGAGCTGAGGGGCACTGCAATTCACAAACCTGCAGAATTATAAATGATAAGTCTCGTCCACAAATATATTGAGGGAAGGCAACGAAGAGGATTTGAAAGCAAGGCAGAACTGCAGGAAACAGATTTCAGGAGGTAGATTCAATTCGCCTTTAAAGCACATGAAAAGCGGCAAAACGTCGACAATGATGCCCTTGGCCAAAAAGGGCGTATGCGTTTTTTCCTGAATATATTCAGGAAAAAACGCATACGCCCTTTTTGGCCAACCAAGCAACCTGGAAAGGCAAATCAGCGCTACAAAGAAGTCTCGCTTCCCATCGGTCTAAAGGGCCATGCTGATAAAAGTGTCAAAACCACAAATGCAGGACAGGCCATGGAGAAATTGGAGCCTTGCTACGCTGATGGGCGGGATGTAAATTGCCAGCAGCCACTCTGGAGAAGTGTACGGTGTGTCCTGAAACATCGAAAAAACACAGCTTAGGGAGCATAGGGAACGTCCACTCATGGGCGTATAAATTGGGAAAAATAAAAATCAGCAAGACACAGGCACCCCAAAGTTTAGGGCTGCTCTGTTGACAAGAACCTCCACTTCATGACACCTTAAATATCCCCGGAAAGAGAAAAATGGATAAAGAAGTTGTGGTCCTTATGTACAATGGAATATCACTCAGATATGAAATCAATGTCATAAGGCAAGTAGAAGCAAGATGAGTGAACTTAGGTACGACGATTCTAAGTGAAATAAGTCACACAGAAAAAGACACTTATCATAAGCTATCACTTATAGAGGGAATGTAAAAACCGCTACAGTTGAACTGAATTACAAAACAGAACAGACTCACACGTTTAGAAAACACACTATGGCTGCTTAACGGGAAAGGTGAGGTGGGGTGATGCATAAAACAAGGGTTTCAAATTCGCTCAGATACCGTTCCATACACCCAATATGTAATAGACAAGACCTACTCCTTGCTCAGTGAACTGGACTCAACACCCCCTATTCACCGCACAAGAATATATGTGACTAGTAAGAATCTTAAAACCTATGTATTGATATCTCTCTGGAAGTGAGTCAAGTGAGTGTAAATCCGCATAAACACAGCCGTGAAAAGCAGCTAAACCCCATTATAAAAATAAATTACTTTTAAAAACCCGTAAAACAAAGACAGTGAAAGAGAGAGAAATTCTTACAAAATTCGTTCAGAAGCTGTGATGCAACCTGGATTGACCATATCTAGACCCACAGCTGGATGAGACATAAGGGTGGACACTCTTGGGGATGAGAGGTTTGGTGAGGTTGGGTGAGCAAACGCAGACCCTTTAAAGTAATACTGTGTGGTACCCATCCCATGGGTCCCAAATGTCCAGGTTCAAGGGAATCTTCCTACATCGAAAACATGCATGAGAAACCTAGAAGATGGTACACCGTCTGAACGGGAAAGGTTTCTGAAACGCACCTCATTTCTCATCTCCTTGTGCTCGGGTTCGCCATTCCAGCTTCTTAACTAGTAATCTCCCTAGTTGGAGAAACAGCACCTTTAACCTCCTGTTCCATACAGGTTGCACTTTGTCCTGAGGATGAACGGGAAGAGGGGCAACCAATGAGAGACTAGATCTAGGTGTTGGGACAGGCACAGGTCACTCTATTTTCACATCAGGAAGAAGAATTAACCACAGGCTCAGCCTGCCGCCAGGAACCAGAATAGGGCCTGAGGCAATCCCGCGCTTCTGCGGCCACGTCCCAAAAAAGCCAGTTGAAAAATGGAGCACATGGGTACTGCAATTCACAAACCTGCAGAGTTATAAATGATAACTCTCGTCCACAAATATATTGAGGGAAGGCAACGAAGAGCATTTGAAAGCTAGGCAGAATTGCAGGAAACTGGTTTCAGGAGGTAGATTCGAATCGGCTTTAAAGCACATGAAAAGCGGCAAAACGTTGACAATGATGCCCTTGGCCAAAAAGGGCGTATGCGTTTTTTCCTGAATATATTCAGGAAAAAACGCATACGCCCTTTTAGGCCAACCAAGCAACATGGAAAGGCAAATCAGCACTACAAAGGAGTCTCGCTTCGAATCGGTCAAAAGGGCCAAGCTGAAAAATGTGTCAAAACCACAAAAGCAGGACAGGCCATGGAGAAATGGGAGCCTTGCTACACTGATGGGCGGGATGTAAATTGCCAGCAGCCACTCTGGAGAAGTGTACGGTGTGGCCTTAAACATCGAAAAAACACAGCTTAGGGAGCATAGGGCACTTCCACTCATGGGCGTATAAATTGGGAAAACTAAAAATCAGCAAGACACAGGCACCCCAACGTTTAGGGCTGCTCTGTTGACAAGAACCTCCACTTCATGACACCTTAAATATCCCAGGAAAGTGAAAAATGGATAAAGAAGTTGTGGTCCTTATGTACAATGGAATATCACTCAGCCATGAAATCAATGTCATAAGGCTAGTAGCAGCATGATGAGTGGATTTAGGTACGACGACTCTAAGTGAAATAAGTCACACAGAAAAAGACACTTATCATAAGCTATCACGTATAGAGGGAATGTAAAAACTGCTACACTTGAACTGAATTACAAAAGAGAACAGAGTCACACGTGTAGAAAACACACTATGGCTGCTTAACGGGAAAGATGAGGTGGTGTGATGCATAAAACAAGGATTTCAAATTAGCTCAGATACCGTTCCATACACCCAATATGTAATAGACAAGACCTACTCCTTGCTCAGTGAACTGGACTCAACACCCCCTATTCACCGCACAAGAATATATCTGACTAGTGAGAATCTTAAAACCTATGTATTGATATCTCTCCGGAAGTGAGTCAAGTGTGTGTAAAGCCGCAAAAACACAGCTGTGAAAAGCAGCTAAACCCCATTATAAAAATAAATTAGTTTTAAAAACCCATGAAACAAAGACAGTGAAAGAGAGAGAAATTCTTACAAAATTCATTCAGGGGTGTGACGCAACCTGGATTGACCATATCTAGAGCCACAGCTGGATGAGACATAGGGTGGACACTCTTGGGGCTGAGAGGTTTGGTGAGGTTGGGTGAGCCAACACAGACCCTTTAAGGTAATACTGCGTGGTACCCATCCCATGGGTCCCAAATCTCCAGGTTCAAGGGCATCTTCCTACATCGAAAACTTGCATGAGGAACCCAGAAGATGGTACACCGTGTGATTTTGAAAGGTTTCTAAAACGCACCTCATTTCTCATCTCCTTGTGCTCGGGTTCGCCATTCCAGCTATTTTAGTAGCAATCACCCTACTTGGAGAATCAGCACCTTTAACCTCCTGTTCCGTACAGGTTGCAATTTGTCCTGAGGATGAACGGGAAGAGGGGCAACCAATGAGAGACTAGATCTAGGTGTTGGGACAGGCACAGGTCACTCTATTTTCCCATCAGGAAAAAGAAATAACCACAGGCTCAGCCTGCCACCCAGAACCAGCATAGGGCCTGAGGCATACCCGCGCTTTTGCGGCCAGCTCCCAAAAAAGCGAGTTGAAAAATGGAGCTCAGGGGCACTGCAATTCACAAACCTGCAGAGTTATAAATGATAAGTCTCGTCCAAAAATATATTGAGGGAAGGCAACGAAGAGGATTTGAAAGCAAGGCAGAATTGCAGGAAACAGATTTCAGGAGGTAGATTCGAATCGCCTTTAAAGCACATGAAAATCGGCCAAACGTGGACAATGATGCCCTTGGGCAAAAAGGGCGTATGCGTTTTTTCCTGAATATATTCAGGAAAAAACGCATACGCCCTTTTTGGCCAACCAAGCAACCTGGAAAGGCAAATCAGCGCTACAAAGGAGTCTCGCTTCCCATCCATCAAAAGGGCCATGCTAATTAAAGTGTCAAAACCATAAATGCAGGACAGGCCATGGAGAAATTGGAGCCTTGCTACGCTGATGGGCGGGATATAAATTGCGAACAGCCACTCTGGAGAAGTGTACGGTGTGCCCTGAAACATCGAAAAAACACAGTTTAGGGAGCATATGGCACTTCCACTCATGGGCGTATAAACTGGGAAAACTAAAAATCAGCAAGACACAGGCACCCCAAAGTTTCGGGCAGCTCTGTTGACAAGAACCTCCACTTCATGACACCTTAAATATCCCAGGAAAGAGAAAAATGGATAAAGAAGTTGTGGTCCTTATGTACAATGGAATATCACTCAGACATGAAATCAATGTCATAAGGCTAGTAGCAGCATGATGGGTGGATTTAGGTATGACGACTCTAAGGGAAATAAGTCACACAGAAAAAGAGACTTATCGTAAGCTATCACTTATAGAGGGAATGTAAAAACCGCTACACTTGAACTGAATTACAAAACAGAACATAGTCACACGTTTAGAAAACACACTATGGCTGCTTAACGGGAAAGGTGAGGTGGGGTGATGCATAAAACAAGGGTTTCAAATTCGCTCAGACACCGTTCAATACACCCAATATGTAATAGACAAGACCTACTCCTTGCTCAGTGAACTGGACTCAACACCCCCTATTCACCGCACAAGAATATATGTGACTAGTAATAATCGTAAAACCTATGTATTGATATCTCTCTGGAAGTGTGTCAATTGGGTGTAAAGCCGCATAAACACAGCCGTGAAAAGCAGCTAAACCCCATTATAAAAATAAATTAGTTTTAAAAACCCATGAAACAAAGACAGTGAAAGAGAGAGAAATTCTTACAAAATTCATTCAGTGGCTGTGACGCAACCTGGATTGACCATATCTAGAGCCACAGCTGGATGAGACATAAGGGTGGACACTCTTGGGGCTGAGAGGTTTGGTGAGGTTGGGTGAGCAAACGCAGACCCTTTAAAGTAATACTGTGTGGTACCCATCCCATGGGTCCCAAATCTCCAGTTTCAAGGGCGTCTTCCTGCATCGAAAACATGCATGAGAAACCCAGAAGATGGTACACCGTGTGATCGGGAATGGTTTCTAAAACGCACCTCGTTTCTCATCTCCTTGTGCTCGGGTTCGCCATTCCAGATACTTTACTAGCAATCTCCCTTCTTGGAGAATCAGCACCTTTAACCTCCTGTTCTGTACAGGTTGCAATTTGTCCTGAGGATGAACGGGAAGAGGGGCAACCAATGAGAGACTAGATCTAGGTGTTGGGACAGGCACAGGTCACTCTATTTTCCCATCAGGAAGAAGAATTAAGCACAGGCTCAGCCTGCCGCCCGGAATCAGAATAGTGCCTGAGGCAATACCGCGATTTGAGGCCAGCTCCCAAAATAGCGAGTTGAAAAATGGAGCTGAGGGGCACTGCAATTCACAAACCTGCAGAATTATAAATGATAACTCTCGTCCACAAATATATTGAGGGAAGGCAACGAAGAGGATTTGAAAGCAAGGCAGAACTGCAGGAAACAGATTTCAGGAGGTAGATTCAATTCGCCTTTAAAGCACATGAAAAGCGGCAAAACGTCGACAATGATGCCCTTGTCCAAAAAGGGCGTATGCGTTTTTTCCTGAATATATTCAGTAAAAAACGCATACGCCCTTTTTGGCCAACCAAGCAACCTGGAAAGGCAAATCAGCGCTACAAAGAAGTCTCGCTTCCCATCGGTCTAAAGGGCCATGCTGATAAAAGTGTCAAAACCACAAATGCAGGACAGGCCATGGAGAAATTGGAGCCTTGCTACGCTGATGGGCGGGATGTAAATTGCCAGCAGCCACTCTGGAGAAGTGTACGGTGTGTCCTGAAACATCGAAAAAACACAGCTTAGGGAGCATAGGGAACGTCCACTCATGGGCGTATAAATTGGGAAAAATAAAAATCAGCAAGACACAGGCACCCCAAAGTTTAGGGCTGCTCTGTTGACAAGAACCTCCACTTCATGACACCTTAAATATACCCTGAAAGAGAAAAATGGATAAAGAAGTTGTGGTCCTTATGTACAATGGAATATCACTCAGATATGAAATCAATGTCATAAGGCAAGTAGAAGCAAGATGAGTGAACTTAGGTACGACGATTCTAAGTGAAATAAGTCACACAGAAAAAGAGACTTATCGTAAGCTATCACTTATAGAGGGAATGTAAAAACCGCTACACTTGAACTGAATTACAAAACAGAACAGAGTCACACGTTTAGAAAACACACTATGGCTGCTTAACGGGAAAGGTGAGGTGGGGTGATGCATAAAACAAGGGTTTCAAATTAGCTCAGATACCGTTCCATACACCCAATATGTAATAGACAAGACCTACTCCTTGCTCAGTGAACTGGACTCAACACCCCCTATTCACCGCACAAGTATATATCTGACTAGTAAGAATCTTAAAACCTATGTATTGATATCTCTCTGGAAGTGTGTCAATTGGGTGTAAAGCCGCATAAACACAGCCGTGAAAAGCAGCTAAACCCCATTATAAAAATAAATTAGTTTTAAAAACCCGTAAAACAAAGACAGTGAAAGAGAGAGAAATTCTTACAAAATTCGTTCAGGGGCTGTGATGCAACCTGGATTGACCATATCTAGACCCACAGCTGGATGAGAAATAAGGTTGGACACTCTTGGGGCTGACAGGTTGGGTGAGGTTGGGTGAGCAAACGCAGACCCTTTAAAATAATACTGCGTGGTACCCATCCCATGGGTCCCAAATCTCCAGTTTCAAGGGCATCTTCCTACATCGAAAACATGCATGAGAAACTCAGAAGATGGTACACCGTGTGATTTTGAAAGGTTTCTAAAACGCACCCCATTTCTCATCTCTTTGAGCTCGGGTTCGCCTTTCCAGCTAATTTACTAGCAATCTCCCTACTTGGAGAATCAGCACCTTTAACCTCCTATTCTGTACAGGTTGCAATTTGTCCTGAAGATGAACGGGAAGAGGGGCAACCAATGAGAGACTAGATCTAGGTGTTGGGACAGGCACAGGTCACTCTATTTTCCCATCAGGAAGAAGAATTAAGCACAGGCTCAGCCTGCCGCCAGGAACCAGAATAGGGCCTGAGGCAATCCCGCGATTTGAGGCCAGCTCCCAAAATAGCGAGTTGAAAAATGGAGCTGAGGGGCACTGCAATTCACAAACCTGCAGAATTATAAATGATAAGTCTCGTCCACAAATATATTGAGGGAAGGCAACGAAGAGGATTTGAAAGCAAGGCAGAACTGCAGGAAACAGATTTCAGGAGGTAGATTCAATTCGCCTTTAAAGCACATGAAAAGCGGCAAAACGTCGACAATGATGCCCTTGGCCAAAAAGGGCGTATGCGTTTTTTCCTGAATATATTCAGGAAAAAACGCATACGCCCTTTTTGGCCAACCAAGCAACCTGGAAAGGCAAATCAGCGCTACAAAGAAGTCTCGCTTCCCATCGGTCTAAAGGGCCATGCTGATAAAAGTGTCAAAACCACAAATGCAGGACAGGCCATGGAGAAATTGGAGCCTTGCTACGCTGATGGGCGGGATGTAAATTGCCAGCAGCCACTCTGGAGAAGTGTACGGTGTGTCCTGAAACATCGAAAAAACACAGCTTAGGGAGCATAGGGAACGTCCACTCATGGGCGTATAAATTGGGAAAAATAAAAATCAGCAAGACACAGGCACCCCAAAGTTTAGGGCTGCTCTGTTGACAAGAACCTCCACTTCATGACACCTTAAATATCCCCGGAAAGAGAAAAATGGATAAAGAAGTTGTGGTCCTTATGTACAATGGAATATCACTCAGATATGAAATCAATGTCATAAGGCAAGTAGAAGCAAGATGAGTGAACTTAGGTACGACGATTCTAAGTGAAATAAGTCACACAGAAAAAGACACTTATCATAAGCTATCACTTATAGAGGGAATGTAAAAACCGCTACAGTTGAACTGAATTACAAAACAGAACAGACTCACACGTTTAGAAAACACACTATGGCTGCTTAACGGGAAAGGTGAGGTGGGGTGATGCATAAAACAAGGGTTTCAAATTCGCTCAGATACCGTTCCATACACCCAATATGTAATAGACAAGACCTACTCCTTGCTCAGTGAACTGGACTCAACACCCCCTATTCACCGCACAAGAATATATGTGACTAGTAAGAATCTTAAAACCTATGTATTGATATCTCTCTGGAAGTGAGTCAAGTGAGTGTAAATCCGCATAAACACAGCCGTGAAAAGCAGCTAAACCCCATTATAAAAATAAATTACTTTTAAAAACCCGTAAAACAAAGACAGTGAAAGAGAGAGAAATTCTTACAAAATTCGTTCAGAAGCTGTGATGCAACCTGGATTGACCATATCTAGACCCACAGCTGGATGAGACATAAGGGTGGACACTCTTGGGGATGAGAGGTTTGGTGAGGTTGGGTGAGCAAACGCAGACCCTTTAAAGTAATACTGTGTGGTACCCATCCCATGGGTCCCAAATGTCCAGGTTCAAGGGAATCTTCCTACATCGAAAACATGCATGAGAAACCTAGAAGATGGTACACCGTCTGAACGGGAAAGGTTTCTGAAACGCACCTCATTTCTCATCTCCTTGTGCTCGGGTTCGCCATTCCAGCTTCTTAACTAGTAATCTCCCTAGTTGGAGAAACAGCACCTTTAACCTCCTGTTCCATACAGGTTGCACTTTGTCCTGAGGATGAACGGGAAGAGGGGCAACCAATGAGAGACTAGATCTAGGTGTTGGGACAGGCACAGGTCACTCTATTTTCACATCAGGAAGAAGAATTAACCACAGGCTCAGCCTGCCGCCAGGAACCAGAATAGGGCCTGAGGCAATCCCGCGCTTCTGCGGCCACGTCCCAAAAAAGCCAGTTGAAAAATGGAGCACATGGGTACTGCAATTCACAAACCTGCAGAGTTATAAATGATAACTCTCGTCCACAAATATATTGAGGGAAGGCAACGAAGAGCATTTGAAAGCTAGGCAGAATTGCAGGAAACTGGTTTCAGGAGGTAGATTCGAATCGGCTTTAAAGCACATGAAAAGCGGCAAAACGTTGACAATGATGCCCTTGGCCAAAAAGGGCGTATGCGTTTTTTCCTGAATATATTCAGGAAAAAACGCATACGCCCTTTTAGGCCAACCAAGCAACATGGAAAGGCAAATCAGCACTACAAAGGAGTCTCGCTTTGAATCGGTCAAAAGGGCCAAGCTGAAAAATGTGTCAAAACCACAAAAGCAGGACAGGCCATGGAGAAATGGGAGCCTTGCTACACTGATGGGCGGGATGTAAATTGCCAGCAGCCACTCTGGAGAAGTGTACGGTGTGGCCTTAAACATCGAAAAAACACAGCTTAGGGAGCATAGGGCACTTCCACTCATGGGCGTATAAATTGGGAAAACTAAAAATCAGCAAGACACAGGCACCCCAACGTTTAGGGCTGCTCTGTTGACAAGAACCTCCACTTCATGACACCTTAAATATCCCAGGAAAGTGAAAAATGGATAAAGAAGTTGTGGTCCTTATGTACAATGGAATATCACTCAGCCATGAAATCAATGTCATAAGGCTAGTAGCAGCATGATGAGTGGATTTAGGTACGACGACTCTAAGTGAAATAAGTCACACAGAAAAAGACACTTATCATAAGCTATCACGTATAGAGGGAATGTAAAAACTGCTACACTTGAACTGAATTACAAAAGAGAACAGAGTCACACGTGTAGAAAACACACTATGGCTGCTTAACGGGAAAGATGAGGTGGTGTGATGCATAAAACAAGGATTTCAAATTAGCTCAGATACCGTTCCATACACCCAATATGTAATAGACAAGACCTACTCCTTGCTCAGTGAACTGGACTCAACACCCCCTATTCACCGCACAAGAATATATCTGACTAGTGAGAATCTTAAAACCTATGTATTGATATCTCTCCGGAAGTGAGTCAAGTGTGTGTAAAGCCGCAAAAACACAGCTGTGAAAAGCAGCTAAACCCCATTATAAAAATAAATTAGTTTTAAAAACCCATGAAACAAAGACAGTGAAAGAGAGAGAAATTCTTACAAAATTCATTCAGGGGTGTGACGCAACCTGGATTGACCATATCTAGAGCCACAGCTGGATGAGACATAGGGTGGACACTCTTGGGGCTGAGAGGTTTGGTGAGGTTGGGTGAGCCAACACAGACCCTTTAAGGTAATACTGCGTGGTACCCATCCCATGGGTCCCAAATCTCCAGGTTCAAGGGCATCTTCCTACATCGAAAACTTGCATGAGGAACCCAGAAGATGGTACACCGTGTGATTTTGAAAGGTTTCTAAAACGCACCTCATTTCTCATCTCCTTGTGCTCGGGTTCGCCATTCCAGCTATTTTAGTAGCAATCACCCTACTTGGAGAATCAGCACCTTTAACCTCCTGTTCCGTACAGGTTGCAATTTGTCCTGAGGATGAACGGGAAGAGGGGCAACCAATGAGAGACTAGATCTAGGTGTTGGGACAGGCACAGGTCACTCTATTTTCCCATCAGGAAAAAGAAATAACCACAGGCTCAGCCTGCCACCCAGAACCAGCATAGGGCCTGAGGCATACCCGCGCTTTTGCGGCCAGCTCCCAAAAAAGCGAGTTGAAAAATGGAGCTCAGGGGCACTGCAATTCACAAACCTGCAGAGTTATAAATGATAAGTCTCGTCCAAAAATATATTGAGGGAAGGCAACGAAGAGGATTTGAAAGCAAGGCAGAATTGCAGGAAACAGATTTCAGGAGGTAGATTCGAATCGCCTTTAAAGCACATGAAAATCGGCCAAACGTGGACAATGATGCCCTTGGGCAAAAAGGGCGTATGCGTTTTTTCCTGAATATATTCAGGAAAAAACGCATACGCCCTTTTTGGCCAACCAAGCAACCTGGAAAGGCAAATCAGCGCTACAAAGAAGTCTCGCTTCCCATCCATCAAAAGGGCCATGCTAATTAAAGTGTCAAAACCACAAATGCAGGACAGGCCATGGAGAAATTGGAGCCTTGCTACGCTGATGGGCGGGATATAAATTGCGAACAGCCACTCTGGAGAAGTGTACGGTGTGCCCTGAAACATCGAAAAAACACAGTTTAGGGAGCATATGGCACTTCCACTCATGGGCGTATAAACTGGGAAAACTAAAAATCAGCAAGACACAGGCACCCCAAAGTTTCGGGCTGCTCTGTTGACAAGAACCTCCACTTCATGACACCTTAAATATCCCAGGAAAGAGAAAAATGGATAAAGAAGTTGTGGTCCTTATGTACAATGGAATATCACTCAGACATGAAATCAATGTCATAAGGCTAGTAGCAGCATGATGGGTGGATTTAGGTATGACGACTCTAAGGGAAATAAGTCACACAGAAAAAGAGACTTATCGTAAGCTATCACTTATAGAGGGAATGTAAAAACCGCTACACTTGAACTGAATTACAAAACAGAACATAGTCACACGTTTAGAAAACACACTATGGCTGCTTAACGGGAAAGGTGAGGTGGGGTGATGCATAAAACAAGGGTTTCAAATTCGCTCAGACACCGTTCCATACACCCAATATGTAATAGACAAGACCTACTCCTTGCTCAGTGAACTGGACTCAACACCCCCTATTCACCGCACAAGAATATATGTGACTAGTAATAATCGTAAAACCTATGTATTGATATCTCTCTGGAAGTGTGTCAATTGGGTGTAAAGCCGCATAAACACAGCCGTGAAAAGCAGCTAAACCCCATTATAAAAATAAATTAGTTTTAAAAACCCATGAAACAAAGACAGTGAAAGAGAGAGAAATTCTTACAAAATTCATTCAGTGGCTGTGACGCAACCTGGATTGACCATATCTAGAGCCACAGCTGGATGAGACATAAGGGTGGACACTCTTGGGGCTGAGAGGTTTGGTGAGGTTGGGTGAGCAAACGCAGACCCTTTAAAGTAATACTGTGTGGTACCCATCCCATGGGTCCCAAATCTCCAGTTTCAAGGGCGTCTTCCTGCATCGAAAACATGCATGAGAAACCCAGAAGATGGTACACCGTGTGATCGGGAAAGGTTTCTAAAACGCACCTCGTTTCTCATCTCCTTGTGCTCGGGTTCGCCATTCCAGATACTTTACTAGCAATCTCCCTTCTTGGAGAATCAGCACCTTTAACCTCCTGTTCTGTACAGGTTGCAATGTGTCCTGAGGATGAACGGGAAGAGGGGCAACCAATGAGAGACTAGATCTAGGTGTTGGGACAGGCACAGGTCACTCTATTTTCCCATCAGGAAGAAGAATTAAGCACAGGCTCAGCCTGCCGCCCGGAATCAGAATAGTGCCTGAGGCAATACCGCGATTTGAGGCCAGCTCCCAAAATAGCGAGTTGAAAAATGGAGCTGAGGGGCACTGCAATTCACAAACCTGCAGAATTATAAATGATAACTCTCGTCCACAAATATATTGAGGGAAGGCAACGAAGAGGATTTGAAAGCAAGGCAGAACTGCAGGAAACAGATTTCAGGAGGTAGATTCAATTCGCCTTTAAAGCACATGAAAAGCGGCAAAACGTCGACAATGATGCCCTTGTCCAAAAAGGGCGTATGCGTTTTTTCCTGAATATATTCAGTAAAAAACGCATACGCCCTTTTTGGCCAACCAAGCAACCTGGAAAGGCAAATCAGCGCTACAAAGAAGTCTCGCTTCCCATCGGTCTAAAGGACCATGCTGATAAAAGTGTCAAAACCACAAATGCAGGACAGGCCATGGAGAAATTGGAGCCTTGCTACGCTGATGGGCGGGATGTAAATTGCCAGCAGCCACTCTGGAGAAGTGTACGGTGTGTCCTGAAACATCGAAAAAACACAGCTTAGGGAGCATAGGGAACGTCCACTCATGGGCGTATAAATTGGGAAAAATAAAAATCAGCAAGACACAGGCACCCCAAAGTTTAGGGCTGCTCTGTTGACAAGAACCTCCACTTCATGACACCTTAAATATCCCCGGAAAGAGAAAAATGGATAAAGAAGTTGTGGTCCTTATGTACAATGGAATATCACTCAGATATGAAATCAATGTCATAAGGCAAGTAGAAGCAAGATGAGTGAACTTAGGTACGACGATTCTAAGTGAAATAAGTCACACAGAAAAAGAGACTTATCGTAAGCTATCACTTATAGAGGGAATGTAAAAACCGCTACACTTGAACTGAATTACAAAACAGAACAGAGTCACACGTTTAGAAAACACACTATGGCTGCTTAACGGGAAAGGTGAGGTGGGGTGATGCATAAAACAAGGGTTTCAAATTAGCTCAGATACCGTTCCATACACCCAATATGTAATAGACAAGACCTACTCCTTGCTCAGTGAACTGGACTCAACACCCCCTATTCACCGCACAAGTATATATCTGACTAGTAAGAATCTTAAAACCTATGTATTGATATCTCTCTGGAAGTGTGTCAATTGGGTGTAAAGCCGCATAAACACAGCCGTGAAAAGCAGCTAAACCCCATTATAAAAATAAATTAGTTTTAAAAACCCGTAAAACAAAGACAGTGAAAGAGAGAGAAATTCTTACAAAATTCGTTCAGGGGCTGTGATGCAACCTGGATTGACCATATCTAGACCCACAGCTGGATGAGAAATAAGGTTGGACACTCTTGGGGCTGACAGGTTGGGTGAGGTTGGGTGAGCAAACGCAGACCCTTTAAAATAATACTGCGTGGTACCCATCCCATGGGTCCCAAATCTCCAGTTTCAAGGGCATCTTCCTACATCGAAAACATGCATGAGAAACTCAGAAGATGGTACACCGTGTGATTTTGAAAGGTTTCTAAAACGCACCCCATTTCTCATCTCTTTGAGCTCGGGTTCGCCTTTCCAGCTAATTTACTAGCAATCTCCCTACTTGCAGAATCAGCACCTTTAAGCTCCTGATCCATACAGGTTGCAATTTGTCCTGAGGATGAACGGGAAGAGGGGCAACCAATGAGAGACTAGATCTAGGTGTTGGGACAGGCACAGGTCACTCTATTTTCCCATCAGGAAGAAGAATTAAGCACAGGCTCAGCCTGCCGCCCGGAATCAGAATAGTGCCTGAGGCAATCCCGCGATTTGAGGCCAGCTCCCAAAAAAGCGAGTTGAAAAATAGAGCTGAGGGGCACTGCAATTCACAAACCCGCAGAGTTATAAATGATAACTCTCATCCACAGATATATTGAGGGAATGGAACGAAGAGGATTTGAAAGCAAGGCAGAATTGCAGGAAACAGATTTCAGGAGGTAGATTCGAATCGCCTTTAAAGCACATGAAAATCGGCCAAACGTGGACAATGATGCCCTTGGGCAAAAAGGGCGTATGCGTTTTTTCCTGAATATATTCAGGAAAAAACGCATACGCCCTTTTTGGCCAACCAAGCACCCTGGAAAGGCAAATCAGCGCTACAAAGAAGTCTCGCTTCCCATCGGTCAAAAGGGCCATGCTAAAAAAGTGTCAAAACCAGAAATGCAGGACAGGCCATGGAGAAATGGCAGCCTTGCTACGCTGATAGGCGGGATGTTAATTGCAAACAGCCACTCTGGATAAGTGTACGGTGTGTCCTGAAACATCGAAAAAACACAGCTTAGGGAGCATAGGGCACGTCCACTCATGGGCGTATAAATTGGGAAAACTAAAAATCAGCAAGACACAGGCACCCCAAAGTTTAGGGCTGCTCTGTTGACAAGAACCTCCAGTTCATGACACCTTAAATATCCCAGGAAAGAGAAAAATGGATAAAGAAGTTGTGGTCCTTATGTACAATGGAATATCACTCAGACATGAAATCAATGTCATAAGGCTAGGAGAAACAAGATGAGTGGATTTAGGTACGACGATTCCAAGTGAAATAAGTCACACAGAAAAAGACACTTATCATAAGGTATCACTTATAGAGGGAATGTAAAAACCGCTACACTTGAACTGAATTACAAAACAGAACAGAGTCACACGTTTAGAAAACACACTATGGCTGCTTAACGGGAAAGGTGAGGTGGGGTGATGCATAAAACAAGGGTTTCAAATTCGCTCAGATACCGTTCCATACACCCAATATGTCATAGAAAAGACCTACTCCTTGCTCAGTGAACTGGACACAACACCCCCTATTCACCGCACAAGAATATACGTGACTAGTAAGAATCTTAAAACCTATGTATTGATATGTGTCTGGAAGTGAGTCAAGTGGGTGTAAGCAGCTTAAACACAGCCGTGAAAAGCAGCTAAACCCCATTATAAAAATAAATTACTTTTAAAAACCCGTAAAACAAAGACAGTGAAAGAGAGAGAAATTCTTACAAAATTCGTTCAGGGGCTGTGATGCAACCTGGATTGACCATATCTAGACCCACAGCTGGATGAGACATAAGGGTGGACACTCTTGGGGCTGAGAGGTTTGGTGAGGTTGGGTGAGCAAACGCAGACCCTTTAAAGTAATACTGCGTGGTACCCATCCCATGGGTCCCAAATCTCCAGGTTCAAGGGCATCTTCCTACGTCGAAAACATGCATGAGAAACCCAGAAGATGGTACACCGTGTGATTTTGAAAGGTTTCCAAAATGAACCACATTTCTCATCTCCTTGTGCTGGGGTTCGCCTTTCCAGATACTTTACTAGCAATCTCCCTACTTGGAGAATCAGCACCTTTAAGCTCCTGTTCCCTACAGGTTGCAATTTGTCCTGAGGATGAACGGGAAGACGGGCAACCAATGAGAGACTAGATCTAGGTGTTGGGACAGGCACAGGTCACTCTATTTTCCCATCAGGAAGAAGAATTAAACACAGGTTCAGCCTGCCGCCGGGAACCAGAATAGGGCCTGAGGCAATCCCGTGCTTTTGCGGCCAGCTCCCAAAAAAGACAGTTGAAAAATGGAGCTCAGGGGCACTGCAATTCACAAACCTGCTGAGTTATAAATGATAACTCTCGTCCACAAATATATTGAGGGAAGGCAACGAAGAGGATTTGAAAGCAAGGCAGAATTGCAGGAAACAGGTTTCAGGAGGTAGATTCGAATCGCCTTTAAAGCACATGAAAGGTGGCAAAACGTCGACAATGATGACCTTGGCCAAAAAGGGCGTATGCGTTGTTTCCTGAATATATTCAGGAAACAACGCATACGCCCTTTTTGGCCAACCAAGCAACCTGGAAAGGCAAATCAGCGCTACCAAGAATTCTCGCTTCCCATCGGTCAAAAGGGCCATGCTGCAAAAATTTTCAAAACCAGAAATGCAGGACAGGCCATGGAGAAATGGCAGCCTTGCTACGCTGATGGGAGGGATGTAAATTGCCAACAGCCACTCTGGAGAAGTGTACGGTGTGTCCTGAAACATCGAAAAAACACAGCTTAGGGAGCATAGGGCACGTCCACTCATGGGCGTATAAATTGGGAAAAATAAAAATCAGCAAGACACAGGCACCCCAAAGTTTAGGGCAGCTCTGTTGACAAGAACCTCCACTTCATGACACCGTAAATATCCCAGGAAAGAGAAAAATGGATAAAGAAGTTGTGGTCCTTATGTACAATGGAATATCACTCAGACATGAAATCAATGTCATAAGGCTAGTAGAAGCAAGATGAGTGGATTTAGGAACGACGATTCTAAGTGAAATAAGTCACACAGAAAAAGACACTTATCATAAGCTATCACTTAGAGAGGGAATGTAAAAACCGCTACACTTGAACTGAATTACAAAACAGAACAGAGTCACACGTTTAGAAAACACACTATGGCTGCTTAACGGGAAAGGTGAGGTGGGGTGTTGCATAAAACAAGGGCTTCAAATTCGCTCAGATACCGTTCCATACACCCAATATGTAATAGACAAGACCTACTCCTTGCTCAGTGAACTGGACTCAACACCCCCTATTCACCGCACAATAATATGTCTGACTAGTAAGAATCGTAAAACCTATGTATTGATATCTCTCTGGAAGTGAGTCAATTGAGTGTAAATCCGCATAAACACAGCCGTGAAAAGCAGCTAAACCCCATTATAAAAATAAATTACTTTTAAAAACCCGTAAAACAAAGACAGTGAAAGAGAGAGAAATTCTTACAAAATTCGTTCAGAAGCTGTGATGCAACCTGGATTGACCATATCTAGACCCACAGCTGGATGAGACATAAGGGTGGACACTCTTGGGGATGAGAGGTTTGGTGAGGTTGGGTGAGCAAACGCAGACCCTTTAAAGTAATACTGTGTGGTACCCATCCCATGGGTCCCAAATGTCCAGGTTCAAGGGAATCTTCCTACATCGAAAACATGCATGAGAAACCTAGAAGATGGTACACCGTCTGAACGGGAAAGGTTTCTGAAACGCACCTCATTTCTCATCTCCTTGTGCTCGGGTTCGCCATTCCAGCTTCTTAACTAGTAATCTCCCTAGTTGGAGAAACAGCACCTTTAACCTCCTGTTCCATACAGGTTGCACTTTGTCCTGAGGATGAACGGGAAGAGGGGCAACCAATGAGAGACTAGATCTAGGTGTTGGGACAGGCACAGGTCACTCTATTTTCACATCAGGAAGAAGAATTAACCACAGGCTCAGCCTGCCGCCAGGAACCAGAATAGGGCCTGAGGCAATCCCGCGCTTCTGCGGCCACGTCCCAAAAAAGCCAGTTGAAAAATGGAGCACATGGGTACTGCAATTCACAAACCTGCAGAGTTATAAATGATAACTCTCGTCCACAAATATATTGAGGGAAGGCAACGAAGAGCATTTGAAAGCTAGGCAGAATTGCAGGAAACTGGTTTCAGGAGGTAGATTCGAATCGGCTTTAAAGCACATGAAAAGCGGCAAAACGTTGACAATGATGCCCTTGGCCAAAAAGGGCGTATGCGTTTTTTCCTGAATATATTCAGGAAAAAACGCATACGCCCTTTTAGGCCAACCAAGCAACATGGAAAGGCAAATCAGCACTACAAAGGAGTCTCGCTTCGAATCGGTCAAAAGGGCCAAGCTGAAAAATGTGTCAAAACCACAAAAGCAGGACAGGCCATGGAGAAATGGGAGCCTTGCTACACTGATGGGCGGGATGTAAATTGCCAGCAGCCACTCTGGAGAAGTGTACGGTGTGGCCTTAAACATCGAAAAAACACAGCTTAGGGAGCATAGGGCACTTCCACTCATGGGCGTATAAATTGGGAAAACTAAAAATCAGCAAGACACAGGCACCCCAACGTTTAGGGCTGCTCTGTTGACAAGAACCTCCACTTCATGACACCTTAAATATCCCAGGAAAGTGAAAAATGGATAAAGAAGTTGTGGTCCTTATGTACAATGGAATATCACTCAGCCATGAAATCAATGTCATAAGGCTAGTAGCAGCATGATGAGTGGATTTAGGTACGACGACTCTAAGTGAAATAAGTCACACAGAAAAAGACACTTATCATAAGCTATCACGTATAGAGGGAATGTAAAAACTGCTACACTTGAACTGAATTACAAAAGAGAACAGAGTCACACGTGTAGAAAACACACTATGGCTGCTTAACGGGAAAGATGAGGTGGTGTGATGCATAAAACAAGGATTTCAAATTAGCTCAGATACCGTTCCATACACCCAATATGTAATAGACAAGACCTACTCCTTGCTCAGTGAACTGGACTCAACACCCCCTATTCACCGCACAAGAATATATCTGACTAGTGAGAATCTTAAAACCTATGTATTGATATCTCTCCGGAAGTGAGTCAAGTGTGTGTAAAGCCGCAAAAACACAGCTGTGAAAAGCAGCTAAACCCCATTATAAAAATAAATTAGTTTTAAAAACCCATGAAACAAAGACAGTGAAAGAGAGAGAAATTCTTACAAAATTCATTCAGGGGTGTGACGCAACCTGGATTGACCATATCTAGAGCCACAGCTGGATGAGACATAGGGTGGACACTCTTGGGGCTGAGAGGTTTGGTGAGGTTGGGTGAGCCAACACAGACCCTTTAAGGTAATACTGCGTGGTACCCATCCCATGGGTCCCAAATCTCCAGGTTCAAGGGCATCTTCCTACATCGAAAACTTGCATGAGGAACCCAGAAGATGGTACACCGTGTGATTTTGAAAGGTTTCTAAAACGCACCTCATTTCTCATCTCCTTGTGCTCGGGTTCGCCATTCCAGCTATTTTAGTAGCAATCACCCTACTTGGAGAATCAGCACCTTTAACCTCCTGTTCCGTACAGGTTGCAATTTGTCCTGAGGATGAACGGGAAGAGGGGCAACCAATGAGAGACTAGATCTAGGTGTTGGGACAGGCACAGGTCACTCTATTTTCCCATCAGGAAAAAGAAATAACCACAGGCTCAGCCTGCCACCCAGAACCAGCATAGGGCCTGAGGCATACCCGCGCTTTTGCGGCCAGCTCCCAAAAAAGCGAGTGGAAAAATGGAGCTCAGGGGCACTGCAATTCACAAACCTGCAGAGTTATAAATGATAAGTCTCGTCCAAAAATATATTGAGGGAAGGCAACGAAGAGGATTTGAAAGCAAGGCAGAATTGCAGGAAACAGATTTCAGGAGGTAGATTCGAATCGCCTTTAAAGCACATGAAAAGCGGCAAAAGGTCGACAATGATGCCCTTGGGCAAAAAGGGCGTATGCGTTTTTTCCTGAATATATTCAGGAAAAAACGCATACGCCCTTTTTGGCCAACCAAGCAACCTGGAAAGGCAAATCAGCGCTACAAAGAAGTCTCGCTTCCCATCGGTCAAAAGGGCCATGCTAAAAAAGTGTCAAAACCAGAAATGCAGGACAGGCCATGGAGAAATGGCAGCCTTGCTACGCTGATAGGCGGGATGTTAATTGCCAACAGCCACTCTGGAGAAGTGTACGGTGTGTCCTGAAACATCGAAAAAACACAGCTTAGGGAGCATAGGGCACGTCCACTCATGGGCGTATAAATTGGGAAAACTAAAAATCAGCAAGACACAGGCACCCCAAAGTTTAGGGCTGCTCTGTTGACAAGAACCTCCAGTTCATGACACCTTAAATATCCCAGGAAAGAGAAAAATGGATAAAGAAGTTGTGGTCCTTATGTACAATGGAATATCACTCAGACATGAAATCAATGTCATAAGGATAGGAGAAGCAAGATGAGTGGATTTAGGTACGACGATTCCAAGTGAAATAAGTCACACAGAAAAAGACACTTATCATAAGGTATCACTTATAGAGGGAATGTAAAAACCGCTACACTTGAACTGAATTACAAAACAGAACAGAGTCACACGTTTAGAAAACACACTATGGCTGCTTAACGGGAAAGGTGAGGTGGGGTGATGCATAAAACAAGGGTTTCAAATTCGCTCAGATACCGTTCCATACACCCAATATGTAATAGACAAGACCTACTCCTTGCTCAGTGAACTGGACACAACACCCCCTATTCACCGCACAAGAATATACGTGACTAGTAATAATCGTAAAACCTATGTATTGATATCTCTCTGGAAGTGAGTCAAGTGGGTGTAAAGCCGCTTAAACACAGCCGTGAAAAGCAGCTAAACCCCATTATAAAAATAAATTACTTTTAAAAACCCGTAAAACAAAGACAGTGAAAGAGAGAGAAATTCTTACAAAATTCGTTCAGGGGCTGTGATGCAACCTGGATTGACCATATCTAGACCCACAGCTGGATGAGACATAAGGGTGGACACTGTTGGGGCTGAGAGTTTTGGTGAGGTTGGGTGAGCAAACGCAGACCCTTTAAAGTAATACTGCGTGGTACCCATCCCATGGGTCCCAAATCTCCAGGTTCAAGGGCATCTTCCTACATCGAAAACATGCATGAGAAACCCAGAAGATGGTACACCGTGTGATTTTGAAAGGTTTCCAAAATGAACCACATTTCTCATCTCCTTGTGCTGGGGTTCGCCTTTCCAGCTACTTTACTAGCAATCTCCCTACTTGGAGAATCAGCACCTTTAAGCTCCTGTTCCCTACAGGTTGCAATTTGTCCTGAGGATGAACGGGAAGACGGGCAACCAATGAGAGACTAGATCTAGGTGTTGGGACAGGCACAGGTCACTCTATTTTCCCATCAGGAAGAAGAATTAAACACAGGTTCAGCCTGCCGCCGGGAACCAGAATAGGGCCTGAGGCAATCCCGTGCTTTTGCGGCCAGCTCCCAAAAAAGACAGTTGAAAAATGGAGCTCAGGGGCACTGCAATTCACAAACCTGCTGAGTTATAAATGATAACTCTCGTCCACAAATATATTGAGGGAAGGCAACGAAGAGGATTTGAAAGCAAGGCAGAATTGCAGGAAACAGGTTTCAGGAGGTAGATTCGAATCGCCTTTAAAGCACATGAAAGGTGGCAAAACGTCGACAATGATGACCTTGGCCAAAAAGGGCGTATGCGTTGTTTCCTGAATATATTCAAGAAAAAACGCATACGCCCTTTTTGGCCAACCAAGCAACCTGGAAAGGCAAATCAGCGCTACCAAGAATTCTCGCTTCCCATCGGTCAAAAGGGCCATGCTGCAAAAATTTTCAAAACCAGAAATGCAGGACAGGCCATGGAGAAATGGCAGCCTTGCTACGCTGATGGGAGGGATGTAAATTGCCAACAGCCACTCTGGAGAAGTGTACGGTGTGTCCTGAAACATCAAAAAAACACAGCTTAGGGAGCATAGGGCACGTCCACTCATGGGCGTATAAATTGGGAAAACTAAAAATCAGCAAGACACAGGCACCCCAAAGTTTAGGGCAGCTCTGTTGACAAGAACCTCCACTTCATGACACCGTAAATACCCCAGGAAAGAGAAAAATGGATAAAGAAGTTGTGGTCCTTATGTACAATGGAATATCACTCAGACATGAAATCAATGTCATAAGGCTAGTAGAAGCAAGATGAGTGGATTTAGGAACGACGATTCTAAGTGAAATAAGTCACACAGAAAAAGACACTTATCATAAGCTATCACTTAGAGAGGGAATGTAAAAACCGCTACACTTGAACTGAATTACAAAACAGAACAGAGTCACACGTTTAGAAAACACACTATGGCTGCTTAACGGGAAAGGTGAGTTGGGGTGATGCATAAAACAAGGGTTTCAAATTCACTCAGATACCGTTCCATACACCCAATATGTAATAGACAAGACCAACTCCTTGCTCAGTGAACTGGACTCAACACCCCCTATTCACCGCACAATAATATGTCTGACTAGTAAGAAGCGTAAAACCTATGTATTGATATCTCTCTGGAAGTGAGTCAAGTGGGTGTAAAGCCGCATAAACACAGCCGTGAAAGGCAGCTAAACCCCATTATAAAAATAAATTACTTTTAAAAACCCGTAAAAGAAAGACAGTGAAAGAGAGAGAAATTCTTACATAATTCGTTCAGGGGCTTTGATGCAACCTGGATTGACCATATCTAGACCCACAGCTGGATGAGACATAAGGGTGGACACTCTTGGGGCTGAGAGGTTGGGTGAGGTTGGGTGAGCAAACGCAGAACCTTTAAAGTAATACTGCGTGGTACCCATCCCATGGGTCCCAAATCTCCAGGTTCAAGGGCATCTTCCTACATCGAAAACATGCATGAGAAACCCAGAATAAGGTACACCGTGTGATTTTGAAAGGTTTCTAAAACGCACCTCATTTCTCATCTCCTTGTGCTCGGGTTCGCCATTCCAGGTACTTTACTAGCAATCTCCCTACTTGGAGAATCAGCACCTTTAACCTCCTGTTCTGTACAGGTTGCAATTTGTCCTGAGGATGAACGGGAAGAGGGGCAACCAATGAGAGACTAGATCTAGGTGTTGGGACAGGCACAGGTCACTCTATTTTCCCATCGGGAAGAAGAATTAACCACAGGCTCAGCCTGCCCCCCGGAACCTGAATAGGGCCTGAGGCAATCCCGTGCTTTTGCGGCCAGCTCTCAAAAAAGACAGTTGAAAAATGGAGCTCAGGGGCACTGCCATTCACAAACCCGCAGAGTTATAAATGGTAACTCTCGTCAACAAATATATTGAGGGAAGGCAACGAAGAGGATTTGAAAGCAAGGCAGATTTGCAGGAAACATGTTTCAGGAGGTAGATTCGAATCGCCTTTAAAGCACATGAAAAGTGGCAAAACGTCGACAGTGATGCCCTTGGCCAAAAAGGGCGTATGCGTTTTTTCCTGAATATATTCAGGAAAAAACGGATACGCCCTTTTTGGCCAACCAAGCAACCTGGAAAGGCAAATCAGCGCTACAAAGAAGTCTCGCTTCCCATCGGTCAAAAGGGCCATGCTGCAAATTGTCAAAACCAGAAATGCAGGACAGGCCATGGAGAAATGGCAGCCTTGCTACGCTGATGGGCGGGATGTAAATTGCCAACAGCCACTCTGGAGAAGTGTAAGGTGTGTCCTGAAACATCGAAAAAACAGCTTAGGGAGCATAGGGCAAGTGCACTCATGGGCGTATAAATTGGGAAAACTAAAAATCAGCAAGACACAGGCACCCCAATGTTTAGGGCTGCTATGTTGACAAGAACCTCCACTTCATGACACCTTAAATATCCCAGGAAAGAGAAAAATGGATAAAGAAGTTGTGGTCCTTATGTACAAAGGAATATCACTCAGACATGAAATCAATGTCATAAGGCTAGTAGAAGCAAGATGAGTGGATTTAGGTATGACGATTCTAAGTGAACTAAGTCACACAGAAAAAGACACTTATCATAAGCTATCACTTATAGAGGGAATGTAAAAACCGCTACACTTGAACTGAATTACAAAGGGAACAGAGTCACACGTTTAGAAAACACACTATGGCTGCTTAACGGGAAAGGTGAGGTGGGGTGATGCATAAAACAAGGGTTTCAAATTCGCTCAGATACCGTTCCATACACCCAATATGTAATAGACAAGGCCTACTCCTTGCTCAGTGAACTGGACTCAACACCCCCTATTCACCGCACAAGAATATATCTGACTAGTAATAATCGTAAAACCTATGTATTGATATCTCTCTGGAAGTGAGTCAAGTGGGTGTAAAGCCGCATAAACACAGCCGTGAAAAGCAGCTAAACCCCATTATAAAAATAAATTACTTTTAAAAACCCGTAAAACAAAGACAGTGAAAGAGAGAGAAATTCTTACAAAATTCGTTCAGGGGCTGTGATGCAACCTGGATTGACCATATCTAGACCCACAGCTGGATGAGACATAAGGTTGGACACTCTTGGGGCTGACAGGTTGGGTGAGGTTGGGTGAGCAAACGCAGACCCTTTAAAGTAATACTGCGTGGTACCCATCCCATGGGTCCCAAATCTCCAGGTTCAAGGGCATCTTCCTACATCGAAAACATGCATGAGAAACTCAGAAGATGGTACACCGTGTGATTTTGAAAGGTTTCTAAAACGCACCCCATTTCTCACCTCCTTGTGCTCGGGTTCGCCTTTCCAGCTACTTTACTAGCAATCTCCCTACTTGCAGAATCAGCACCTTTAAGCTCCTGATCCATACAGGTTGCAATTTGTCCTGAGGATGAACGGGAAGAGGGGCAACCAATGAGAGACTAGATATAGGTGTTGGGACAGGCACAGCTCACTCTATTTTCCCATCAGGAAGAAGAATTAACCACAGGCTCAGCCTGCTGCCCAGTAGCACAATAGCGCCTGAGGCAATACTGCGCTTTTGCGGCCAGCTCCCAAAAAAGCGAGTTGAAAAATGGAGCTCAGGGACACTGCAATTCACAAACCCGCAGAGTTATAAATGATAAGTCTCGTCCAAAAATATATTGAGGGAAGGCAACGAAGAGGATTTGAAAGCAAGGCAGAATTGCAGGAAACAGATTTCAGGAGGTAGATTCGAATTGCCTTTAAAGCACATGAAAAGCGGCAAAAGGTCGACAATGATGCCCTTGGCCAAAAAGGGCGTATGCGTTTTTTCCTGAATATATTCAGGAAAAAACGCATACGCCCTTTTTGGCCAACCAAGCAACCTGGAAAGGCAAATCAGCGCTACAAAGAAGTCTCGCTTCCCATCGGTCCAAAGGGCCATGCTGAAAAAAGTGTCAAAACCAGAAATGCAGGACAGGCCATGGAGAAATGGCAGACTTGCTACGCTGATAGGCGGGATGTTAATTGCCAACAGCCACTCTGGAGAGGTGTACGGTGTGTCCTGAAACATCGAAAAAACACAGCTTAGGGAGCATAGGGCACGTCCACTCATGGGCGTATAAATTGGGAAAACTAAAAATCAGCAAGACACAGGCACCCCAAAGTTTAGGGCTGCTCTGTTGACAAGAACCTCCAGTTCATGACACCTTAAATATCCCAGGAAAGAGAAAAATGGATAAAGAAGTTGTGGTCCTTATGTACAATGGAATATCACTCAGACATGAAATCAATGTCATAAGGATAGGAGAAGCAAGATGAGTGGATTTAGGTACGACGATTCCAAGTGAAATAAGTCACACAGAAAAAGACACTTATCATAAGGTATCACTTATAGAGGGAATGTAAAAACCGCTACACTTGAACTGAATTACAAAACAGAACAGAGTCACACGTTTAGAAAACACACTATGGCTGCTTAACGGGAAAGGTGAGGTGGGGTGATGCATAAAACAAGGGTTTCAAATTCGCTCAGATACCGTTCCATACACCCAATATGTAATAGACAAGACCTACTCCTTGCTCAGTGAACTGGAAACAACACCCCCTATTCACCGCACAAGAATATACGTGACTAGTAAGAATCTTAAAACCTATGTATTGATACGTGTCTGGAAGTGAGGCAAGTGGGTGTAAAGCCGCTTAAACACAGCCGTGAAAAGCAGCTAAACCCCATTATAAAAATAAATTACTTTTAAAAACCCGTAAAACAAAGACAGTGAAAGAGAGAGAAATTCTTACAAAATTCGTTCAGGGGCTGTGATGCAACCTGGATTGACCATATCTAGACCCACAGCTGGATGAGACATAAGGGTGGACACTGTTGGGGCTGAGAGTTTTGGTGAGGTTGGGTGAGCAAACGCAGACCCTTTAAAGTAATACTGCGTGGTACCCATCCCATGGGTCCCAAATCTCCAGGTTCAAGGGCATCTTCCTACATCGAAAACATGCATGAGAAACCCAGAAGATGGTACACCGTGTGATTTTGAAAGGTTTCCAAAATGAACCACATTTCTCATCTCCTTGTGCTGGGGTTCGCCTTTCCAGCTACTTTACTAGCAATCTCCCTACTTGGAGAATCAGCACCTTTAAGCTCCTGTTCCCTACAGGTTGCAATTTGTCCTGAGGATGAACGGGAAGACGGGCAACCAATGAGAGACTAGATCTAGGTGTTGGGACAGGCACAGGTCACTCTATTTTCCCATCAGGAAGAAGAATTAAACACAGGTTCAGCCTGCCGCCGGGAACCAGAATAGGGCCTGAGGCAATCCCGTGCTTTTGCGGCCAGCTCCCAAAAAAGACAGTTGAAAAATGGAGCTCAGGGGCACTGCAATTCACAAACCTGCTGAGTTATAAATGATAACTCTCGTCCACAAATATATTGAGGGAAGGCAACGAAGAGGATTTGAAAGCAAGGCAGAATTGCAGGAAACAGGTTTCAGGAGGTAGATTCGAATCGCCTTTAAAGCACATGAAAGGTGGCAAAACGTCGACAATGATGACCTTGGCCAAAAAGGGCGTATGCGTTGTTTCCTGAATATATTCAGGAAAAAACGCATACGCCCTTTTTGGCCAACCAAGCAACCTGGAAAGGCAAATCAGCGCTACCAAGAATTCTCGCTTCCCATCGGTCAAAAGGGCCATGCTGCAAAAATTTTCAAAACCAGAAATGCAGGACAGGCCATGGAGAAATGGCAGCCTTGCTACGCTGATGGGAGGGATGTAAATTGCCAACAGCCACTCTGGAGAAGTGTACGGTGTGTCCTGAAACATCAAAAAAACACAGCTTAGGGAGCATAGGGCACGTCCACTCATGGGCGTATAAATTGGGAAAACTAAAAATCAGCAAGACACAGGCACCCCAAAGTTTAGGGCAGCTCTGTTGACAAGAACCTCCACTTCATGACACCGTAAATACCCCAGGAAAGAGAAAAATGGATAAAGAAGTTGTGGTCCTTATGTACAATGGAATATCACTCAGACATGAAATCAATGTCATAAGGCTAGTAGAAGCAAGATGAGTGGATTTAGGAACGACGATTCTAAGTGAAATAAGTCACACAGAAAAAGACACTTATCATAAGCTATCACTTAGAGAGGGAATGTAAAAACCGCTACACTTGAACTGAATTACAAAACAGAACAGAGTCACACGTTTAGAAATCACACTATGGCTGCTTAACGGGAAAGGTGAGTTGGGGTGATGCATAAAACAAGGGTTTCAAATTCACTCAGATACCGTTCCATACACCCAATATGTAATAGACAAGACCAACTCCTTGCTCAGTGAACTGGACTCAACACCCCCTATTCACCGCACAATAATATGTCTGACTAGTAAGAAGCGTAAAACCTATGTATTGATATCTCTCTGGAAGTGAGTCAAGTGGGTGTAAAGCCGCATAAACACAGCCATGAAAGGCAGCTAAACCCCATTATAAAAATAAATTACTTTTAAAAACCCGTAAAAGAAAGACAGTGAAAGAGAGAGAAATTCTTACATAAATCGTTCAGGGGCTTTGATGCAACCTGCATTGACCATATCTAGACCCACAGCTGGATGAGACATAAGGGTGGACACTCTTGGGGCTGAGAGGTTGGGTGAGGTTGGGTGAGCAAACGCAGAACCTTTAAAGTAATACTGCGTGGTACCCATCCCATGGGTCCCAAATCTCCAGGTTCAAGGGCATCTTCCTACATCGAAAACATGCATGAGAAACCCAGAATAAGGTACACCGTGTGATTTTGAAAGGTTTCTAAAACGCACCTCATTTCTCATCTCCTTGTGCTCGGGTTCGCCATTCCAGGTACTTTACTAGCAATCTCCCTACTTGGAGAATCAGCACCTTTAACCTCCTGTTCTGTACAGGTTGCAATTTGTCCTGAGGATGAACGGGAAGAGGGGCAACCAATGAGAGACTAGATCTAGGTGTTGGGACAGGCACAGGTCACTCTATTTTCCCATCAGGAAGAAGAATTAACCACAGGCTCAGCCTGCCCCCCGGAACCTGAATAGGGCCTGAGGCAATCCCGTGCTTTTGCGGCCAGCTCCCAAAAAAGACAGTTGAAAAATGGAGCTCAGGGGCACTGCCATTCACAAACCCGCAGAGTTATAAATGGTAACTCTCGTCAACAAATATATTGAGGGAAGGCAACGAAGAGGATTTGAAAGCAAGGCAGAATTGCAGGAAACATGTTTCAGGAGGTAGATTCGAATCGCCTTTAAAGCACATGAAAAGTGGCAAAACGTCGACAGTGATGCCCTTGGCCAAAAAGGGCGTATGCGTTTTTTCCTGAATATATTCAGGAAAAAACGGATACACCCTTTTTGGCCAACCAAGCAACCTGGAAAGGCAAATCAGCGCTACAAAGAAGTCTCGCTTCCCATCGGTCAAAAGGGCCATGCTGCAAAAAGTGTCAAAACCAGAAATGCAGGACAGGCCATGGAGAAATGGCAGCCTTGCTACGCTGATGGGCGGGATGTAAATTGCCAACAGCCACTCTGGAGAAGTGTACGGTGTGTCCTGAAACATCGAAAAAACAGCTTAGGGAGCATAGGGCAAGTGCACTCATGGGCGTATAAATTGGGAAAACTAAAAATCAGCAAGACACAGGCACCCCAAAGTTTAGGGCTGCTATGTTGACAAGAACCTCCACTTCATGACACCTTAAATATCCCAGGAAAGAGAAAAATGGATAAAGAAGTTGTGGTCCTTATGTACAAAGGAATATCACTCAGACATGAAATCAATGTCATAAGGCTAGTAGAAGCAAGATGAGTGGATTTAGGTATGACGATTCTAAGTGAACTAAGTCACACAGAAAAAGACACTTATCATAAGCTATCACTTATAGAGGGAATGTAAAAACCGCTACACTTGAACTGAATTACAAAGGGAACAGAGTCACACGTTTAGAAAACACACTATGGCTGCTTAACGGGAAAGGTGAGGTGGGGTGATGCATAAAACAAGGGTTTCAAATTCGCTCAGATACCGTTCCATACACCCAATATGTAATAGACAAGGCCTACTCCTTGCTCAGTGAACTGGACTCAACACCCCCTATTCACCGCACAAGAATATAACTGACTAGTAATAATCGTAAAACCTATGTATTGATATCTCTCTGGAAGTGAGTCAAGTGGGTGTAAAGCCGCATAAACACAGCCGTGAAAAGCAGCTAAACCCCATTATAAAAATAAATTACTTTTAAAAACCCGTAAAACAAAGACAGTGAAAGAGAGAGAAATTCTTACAAAATTCGTTCAGGGGCTGTGATGCAACCTGGATTGACCATATCTAGACCCACAGCTGGATGAGACATAAGGTTGGACACTCTTGGGGCTGACAGGTTGGGTGAGGTTGGGTGAGCAAACGCAGACCCTTTAAAGTAATACTGCGTGGTACCCATCCCATGGGTCCCAAATCTCCAGGTTCAAGGGCATCTTCCTACATCGAAAACATGCATGAGAAACTCAGAAGATGGTACACCGTGTGATTTTGAAAGGTTTCTAAAACGCTCCCCATTTCTCACCTCCTTGTGCTCGGGTTCGCCTTTCCAGCTACTTTACTAGCAATCTCCCTACTTGCAGAATCAGCACCTTTAAGCTCCTGATCCATACAGGTTGCAATTTGTCCTGAGGATGAACGGGAAGAGGGGCAACCAATGAGAGACTATATCTAGGTGTTGGGACAGGCACAGGTCACTCTATTTTCCCATTAGGAAGAAGAATTAACCACAGGCTCAGCCTGCTGCCCAGAAGCACAATAGCGCCTGAGGCAATACTGCGCTTTTGCGGCCAGCTCCCAAAAAAGCGAGTTGAAAAATGGAGCTCAGGGACACTGCAATTCACAAACCCGCAGAGTTATAAATGATAAGTCTCGTCCAAAAATATATTGAGGGAAGGCAACGAAGAGGATTTGAAAGCAAGGCAGAATTGCAGGAAACAGATTTCAGGAGGTAGATTCGAATTGCCTTTAAAGCACATGAAAAGCGGCAAAAGGTCGACAATGATGCCCTTGGCCAAAAAGGGCGTATGCGTTTTTTCCTGAATATATTCAGGAAAAAACGCATACGCCCTTTTTGGCCAACCAAGCAACCTGGAAAGGCAAATCAGCGCTACAAAGAAGTCTCGCTTCCCATCGGTCAAAAGGGCCATGCTAAAAAAGTGTCAAAACCAGAAATGCAGGACAGGCCATGGAGAAATGGCAGCCTTGCTACGCTGATAGGCGGGATGTTAATTGCCAACAGCCACTCTGGAGAAGTGTACGGTGTGTCCTGAAACATCGAAAAAACACAGCTTAGGGAGCATAGGGCACGTCCACTCATGGGCGTATAAATTGGGAAAACTAAAAATCAGCAAGACACAGGCACCCCAAAGTTTAGGGCTGCTCTGTTGACAAGAACCTCCAGTTCATGACACCTTAAATATCCCAGGAAAGAGAAAAATGGATAAAGAAGTTGTGGTCCTTATGTACAATGGAATATCACTCAGACATGAAATCAATGTCATAAGGATAGGAGAAGCAAGATGAGTGGATTTAGGTACGACGATTCCAAGTGAAATAAGTCACACAGAAAAAGACACTTATCATAAGGTATCACTTATAGAGGGAATGTAAAAACCGCTACACTTGAACTGAATTACAAAACAGAACAGAGTCACACGTTTAGAAAACACACTATGGCTGCTTAACGGGAAAGGTGAGGTGGGGTGATGCATAAAACAAGGGTTTCAAATTCGCTCAGATACCGTTCCATACACCCAATATGTAATAGACAAGACCTACTCCTTGCTCAGTGAACTGGACACAACACCCCCTATTCACCGCACAAGAATATACGTGACTAGTAAGAATCTTAAAACCTATGTATTGATACGTGTCTGGAAGTGAGTCAAGTGGGTGTAAAGCCGCTTAAACACAGCCGTGAAAAGCAGCTAAACCCCATTATAAAAATAAATTACTTTTAAAAACCCGTAAAACAAAGACAGTGAAATTCTTACAAAATTCGTTCAGGGGCTGTGATGCAACCTGGATTGACCATATCTAGACCCACAGCTGGATGAGACATAAGGTTGGACACTCTTGGGGCTGACAGGTTGGGTGAGGTTGGGTGAGCAAACGCAGACCCTTTAAAGTAATACTGCGTGGTACCCATCCCATGGGTCCCAAATCTCCAGGTTCAAGGGCATCTTCCTACATCGAAAACATGCATGAGAAACTCAGAAGATGGTACACCGTGTGATTTTGAAAGGTTTCTAAAACGCACCCCATTTCTCACCTCCTTGTGCTCGGGTTCGCCTTTCCAGCTACTTTACTAGCAATCTCCCTACTTGCAGAATCAGCACCTTTAAGCTCCTGATCCATACAGGTTGCAAATTGTCCTGAGGATGAACGGGAAGAGGGGCAACCAATGAAAGACTATATCTAGGTGTTGGGACAGGCACAGGTCACTCTATTTTCCCATCAGGAAGAAGAATTAACCACAGGCTCAGCCTGCTGCCCAGAAGCACAATAGCGCCTGAGGCAATACTGCGCTTTTGCGGCCAGCTCCCAAAAAAGCGAGTTGAAAAATGGAGCTCAGGGACACTGCAATTCACAAACCCGCAGAGTTATAAATGATAAGTCTCGTCCAAAAATATATTGAGGGAAGGCAACGAAGAGGATTTGAAAGCAAGGCAGAATTGCAGGAAACAGATTTCAGGAGGTAGATTCGAATTGCCTTTAAAGCACATGAAAAGCGGCAAAACGTCGACAATGATGCCCTTGGACAAAAAGGGCGTATGCGTTTTTTCCTGAATATATTCAGGAAAAAACGCATACGCCCTTTTTGGCCAACCAAGCAACCTGGAAAGGCAAATCAGCGCTACAAAGAAGTCTCGCTTCCCATCGGTCAAAAGGGCCATGCTAAAAAAGTGTCAAAACCAGAAATGCAGGACAGGCCATGGAGAAATGGCAGCCTTGCTACGCTGATAGGCGGGATGTTAATTGCCAACAGCCACTCTGGAGAAGTGTACGGTGTGTCCTGAAACATCGAAAAAACACAGCTTAGGGAGCATAGGGCACGTCCACTCATGGGCGTATAAATTGGGAAAACTAAAAATCAGCAAGACACAGGCACCCCAAAGTTTAGGGCTGCTCTGTTGACAAGAACCTCCAGTTCATGACACCTTAAATATCCCAGGAAAGAGAAAAATGGATAAAGAAGTTGTGGTCCTTATGTACAATGGAATATCACTCAGACATGAAATCAATGTCATAAGGATAGGAGAAGCAAGATGAGTGGATTTAGGTACGACGATTCCAAGTGAAATAAGTCACACAGAAAAAGACACTTATCATAAGGTATCACTTATAGAGGGAATGTAAAAACCGCTACACTTGAACTGAATTACAAAACAGAACAGAGTCACACGTTTAGAAAACACACTATGGCTGCTTAAAGGGAAAGGTGAGGTGGGGTGATGCATAAAACAAGGGTTTCAAATTCGCTCAGATACCGTTCCATACACCCAATATGTAATAGACAAGACCTACTCCTTGCTCAGTGAACTGGACACAACACCCCCTATTCACCGCACAAGAATATACGTGACTAGTAAGAATCTTAAAACCTATGTATTGATACGTGTCTGGAAGTGAGTCAAGTGGGTGTAAAGCCGCTTAAACACAGCCGTGAAAAGCAGCTAAACCCCATTATAAAAATAAATTACTTTTAAAAACCCGTAAAACAAAGACAGTGAAATTCTTACAAAATTCGTTCAGGGGCTGTGATGCAACCTGGATTGACCATATCTAGACCCACAGCTGGATGAGACATAAGGTTGGACACTCTTGGGGCTGACAGGTTGGGTGAGGTTGGGTGAGCAAACGCAGACCCTTTAAAGTAATACTGCGTGGTACCCATCCCATGGGTCCCAAATCTCCAGGTTCAAGGGCATCTTCCTACATCGAAAACATGCATGAGAAACTCAGAAGATGGTACACCGTGTGATTTTGAAAGGTTTCTAAAACGCACCCCATTTCTCACCTCCTTGTGCTCGGGTTCGCCTTTCCAGCTACTTTACTAGCAATCTCCCTACTTGCAGAATCAGCACCTTTAAGCTCCTGATCCATACAGGTTGCAAATTGTCCTGAGGATGAACGGGAAGAGGGGCAACCAATGAAAGACTATATCTAGGTGTTGGGACAGGCACAGGTCACTCTATTTTCCCATCAGGAAGAAGAATTAACCACAGGCTCAGCCTGCTGCCCAAAAGCACAATAGCGCCTGAGGCAATACTGCGCTTTTGCGGCCAGCTCCCAAAAAAGCGAGTTGAAAAATGGAGCTCAGGGACACTGCAATTCACAAACCCGCAGAGTTATAAATGATAAGTCTCGTCCAAAAATATATTGAGGGAAGGCAACGAAGAGGATTTGAAAGCAAGGCAGAATTGCAGGAAACAGATTTCAGGAGGTAGATTCGAATTGCCTTTAAAGCACATGAAAAGCGGCAAAACGTCGACAATGATGCCCTTGGACAAAAAGGGCGTATGCGTTTTTTCCTGAATATATTCAGGAAAAAACGCATACGCCCTTTTTGGCCAACCAAGCAACCTGGAAAGGCAAATCAGCGCTACAAAGAAGTCTCGCTTCCCATCGGTCAAAAGGGCCATGCTAAAAAAGTGTCAAAACCAGAAATGCAGGACAGGCCATGGAGAAATGGCAGCCTTGCTACGCTGATAGGCGGGATGTTAATTGCCAACAGCCACTCTGGAGAAGTGTACGGTGTGTCCTGAAACATCGAAAAAACACAGCTTAGGGAGCATAGGGCACGTCCACTCATGGGCGTATAAATTGGGAAAACTAAAAATCAGCAAGACACAGGCACCCCAAAGTTTAGGGCTGCTCTGTTGACAAGAACCTCCAGTTCATGACACCTTAAATATCCCAGGAAAGAGAAAAATGGATAAAGAAGTTGTGGTCCTTATGTACAATGGAATATCACTCAGACATGAAATCAATGTCATAAGGCTAGGAGAAGCAAGATGAGTGGATTTAGGTACGACGATTCCAAGTGAAATAAGTCACACAGAAAAAGACACTTATCATAAGGTATCACTTATAGAGGGAATGTAAAAACCGCTACACTTGAACTGAATTACAAAACAGAACAGAGTCACACGTTTAGAAAACACACTATGGCTGCTTAACGGGAAAGGTGAGGTGGGGTGATGCATAAAACAAGGGTTTCAAATTCGCTCAGATACCGTTCCATACACACAATATGTAATAAAAAAGACCTACTCCTTGCTCAGTGAACTGGACACAACACCCCCTATTCACCGCACAAGAATATACGTGACTAGTAAGAATCTTAAAACCTATGTATTGATACGTGTCTGGAAGTGAGTCAAGTGGGTGTAAAGCCGCTTAAACACAGACGTGAAAAGCAGCTAAACCCCATTATAAAAATAAATTACTTTTAAAAACCCGTAAAACAAAGACAGTGAAAGAGAGAGAAATTTTACAAATTTCGTTCAGGGGCTGTGATGCAACCTGGATTGACCATATCTAGACCCACAGCTGGATGAGACATAAGGGTGGACACTCTTGGGGCTGAGAGGTTTGGTGAGGTTGGGTGAGCAAACGCAGACCCTTTAAAGTAATACTGCGTGGTACCCATCCCATGGGTCCCAAATCTCCAGGTTCAAGGGCATCTTCCTACATCGAAAACATGCATGAGAAACCCAGAAGATGGTACACCGTGTGATTTTGAAAGGTTTCCAAAATGAACCACATTTCTCATCTCCTTGTGCTGGGGTTCGCCTTTCCAGCTACTTTACTAGCAATCTCCCTACTTGGAGAATCAGCACCTTTAAGCTCCTGTTCCCTACAGGTTGCAATTTGTCCTGAGGATGAACGGGAAGAGGGGCAACCAATGAGAGACTAGATCTAGGTGTTGGGACAGGCACAGGTCACTCTTTTTTCCCAATAGGAAGAAGAATTAAACACAGGTTCAGCCTGCCGCCGGGAACCAGAATAGGGCCTGAGGCAATCCCGTGCTTTTGCGGCCAGCTCCCAAAAAAGACAGTTGAAAAATGGAGCTCAGGGGCACTGCAATTCACAAACCTGCTGAGTTATAAATGATAACTCTCGTCCACAAATATATTGAGGGAAGGCAACGAAGAGGATTTGAAAGCAAGGCAGAATTGCAGGAAACAGGTTTCAGGGGGTAGATTCGAATCGCCTTTAAAGCACATGAAAGGTGGCAAAACGTCGACAATGATGACCTTGGCCAAAAAGGGCGTATGCGTTGTTTCCAGAATATATTCAGGAAACAACGCATACGCCCTTTTTGGCCAACCAAGCAACCTGGAAAGGCAAATCAGCGCTACCAAGAATTCTTGCTTCCCATCGGTCAAAAGGGCCATGCTGCAATAATTTTCAAAACCAGAAATGCAGGACAGGCCATGGAGAAATGGCAGCCTTGCTACGCTGATGGGAGGGATGTAAATTGCCAACAGCCACTCTGGAGAAGTGTACGGTGTGTCCTGAAACATCAAAAAAACACAGCTTAGGGAGCATAGGGCACGTCCACTCATGGGCGTATAAATTGGGAAAACTAAAAATCAGCAAGACACAGGCACCCCAAAGTTTAGGGCAGCTCTGTTGACAAGAACCTCCACTTCATGACACCGTAAATATCCCAGGAAAGAGAAAAATGGATAAAGAAGTTGTGGTCCTTATGTACAATGGAATATCACTCAGACATGAAATCAATGTCATAAGGGTAGTAGAAGCAAGATGAGTGGATTTAGGAACGAAGATTCTAAGTGAAATAAGTCACACAGAAAAAGACACTTATCATAAGCTATCACTTAGAGAGGGAATGTAAAAACCGCTACACTTGAACTGAATTAAAAAACAGAACAGAGTCACACGTTTAGAAAACACACTATGGCTGCTTAACGGGAAAGGTGAGTTGGGGTGATGCATAAAACAAGGGTTTCAAATTCACTCAGATACCGTTCCATACACCCAATATGTAATAGACAAGACCAACTCCTTGCTCAGTGAACTGGACTCAACACCCCCTATTCACCGCACAATAATATGTCTGACTAGTAAGAATCGTAAAACCTATGTATTGATATCTCTCTGGAAGTGAGTCAAGTGGGTGTAAAGCCGCATAAACACAGCCGTGAAAGGCAGCTAAACCCCATTATAAAAATAAATTACTTTTAAAATCCCGTAAAAGAAAGACAGTGAAAGAGAGAGAAATTCTTACATAATTCGTTCAGGGGCTTTGATGCAACCTGGATTGACCATATCTAGACCCACAGCTGGATGAGACATAAGGGTGGACACTCTTGGGGCTGAGAGGTTGGGTGAGGTTGGGTGAGCAAACGCAGAACCTTTAAAGTAATACTGCGTGGTACCCATCCCATGGGTCCCAAATCTCCAGGTTCAAGGGCATCTTCCTACATCGAAAACATGCATGAGAAACCCAGAATAAGGTACACCGTGTGATTTTGAAAGGTTTCCAAAACGCACCTCATTTCTCATCTCCTTGTGCTCGGGTTCGCCATTCCAGGTACTTTACTAGCAATCTCCCTACTTGGAGAATCAGCACCTTTAACCTCCTGTTCCCTACAGGTTGCAATTTGTCCTGAGGATGAACGGGAAGAGGGGCAACCAATGAGAGACTAGATCTAGGTGTTGGGACAGGCACAGGTCACTCTATTTTCCCATCAGGATGAAGAATTAACCACAGGCTCAGCCTGCCCCCCGGAACCTGAATAGGGCCTGAGGCAATCCCGTGCTTTTGCGGCCAGCTCCCAAAAAAGACAGTTGAAAAATGGAGCTCAGGGTCACTGCCATTCACAAACCCGCAGAGTTATAAATGGTAACTCTCGTCCACAAATATATTGAGGGAAGGCAACGAAGAGGATTTGAAAGCAAGGCAGAATTGCAGGAAACATGTTTCAGGAGGTAGATACGAATCGCCTTTAAAGCACATGAAAAGTGGCAAAACGTCGACAGTGATGCCCTTGGCCAAAAAGGGCGTATGCGTTTTTTCCTGAATATATTCAGGAAAAAACGGATACGCCCTTTTTGGCCAACCAAGCAACCTGGAAAGGCAAATCAGCGCTACAAAGAAGTCTCGCTTCCCATCGGTCAAAAGGGCCATGCTGCAAAAAGTGTCAAAACCAGAAATGCAGGACAGGCCATGGAGAAATGGCAGCCTTGCTACGCTGATGGGCGGGATGTAAATTGCCAACAGCCACTCTGGAGAAGTGTACGGTGTGTCCTGAAACATCGAAAAAACAGCTTAGGGAGCATAGGGCACGTGCACTCATGGGCGTATAAATTGGGAAAACTAAAAATCAGCAAGACACAGGCACCCCAATGTTTAGGGCTGCTATGTTGACAAGAACCTCCACTTCATGACACCTTAAATATCCCAGGAAAGAGAAAAATGGATAAAGAAGTTGTGGTCCTTATGTACAAAGGAATATCACTCAGACATGAAATCAATGTCATAAGGCTAGTAGAAGCAAGATGAGTGGATTTAGGTATGACGATTCTAAGTGAACTAAGTCACACAGAAAAAGACACTTATCATAAGCTATCACTTATAGAGGGAATGTAAAAACCGCTACACTTGAACTGAATTACAAAGGGAACAGAGTCAAACGTTTAGAAAACACACTATGGCTGCTTAACGGGAAAGGTGAGGTGGGGTGATGCATAAAACAAGGGTTTCAAATTCGCTCAGATACCGTTCCATACACCCAATATGTAATAGACAAGGCCTACTCCTTGCTCAGTGAACTGGAATCAACACCCCCTATTCACCGCACAAGAATATATCTGACTAGTAATAATCGTAAAACCTATGTATTGATATCTCTCTGGAAGTGAGCCAAGTGGGTGTAAAGCCGCATAAACACAGCCGTGAAAGGCAGCTAAACCCCATAATAAAAATAAATTACTTTTAAAAACCCGTAAAAGAAAGACAGTGAAAGAGAGAGAAATTCTTACATAATTCGTTCAGGGGCTTTGATGCAACCTGGATTGACCATATCTAGACCCACAGCTGGATGAGACATAAGGGTGGATACTCTTGGGGCTGAGAGGTTGGGTGAGGTTGGGTGAGCAAACGCAGAACCTTTAAAGTAATACTGCGTGGTACCCATCCCATGGGTCCCAAATCTCCAGGTTCAAGGGCATCTTCCTACATCGAAAACATGCATGAGGAACCCAGAATAAGGTACACCGTGTGATTTTGAAAGGTTTCTAAAACGCACCTCATTTCTCATCTCCTTGTGCTCGGGTTCGCCATTCCAGGTACTTTACTAGCAATCTCCCTACTTGGAGAATCTGCACCTTTAACCTCCTGTTCTGTACAGGTTGCAATTTGTCCTGAGGATGAACGGGAAGAGGGGCAACCAATGAGAGACTAGATCTAGGTGTTGGGACAGGCACAGGTCACTCTATTTTCCCATCAGGAAGAAGAATTAACCACAGGCTCAGCCTGCCCCCCGGAACCTGAATAGGGCCTGAGGCAATCCCGTGCTTTTGCGGCCAGCTCCCAAAAAAGACAGTTGAAAAATGGAGCTCAGTGGCACTGCCATTCACAAACCCGCAGAGTTATAAATGGTAACTCTTGTCCACAAATATATTGAGGGAAGGCAACGAAGAGGATTTGAAAGCAAGGCAGAATTGCAGGAAACATGTTTCAGGAGGTAGATTCGAATCGCCTTTAAAGCACATGAAAAGTGGCAAAACGTCGACAGTGATGCCCTTGGCCAAAAAGGGCGTATGCGTTTTTTCCTGAATATATTCAGGAAAAAACGCATACGCCCTTTTTGGCCAACCAAGCAACCTGGAAAGTCAAATCAGCGCTACAAAGAAGTCTCGCTTCCCATCGGTCAAAAGGCCCATGCTGCAAAAAGTGTCAAAACCAGAAATGCAGGACAGGCCATGGAGAAATGGCAGCCTTGCTACGCTGATGGGCGGGATGTAAATTGCCAACAGCCACTCTGGAGAAGTGTACGGTGTGTCCTGAAACATCGAAAAAACAGCTTAGGGAGCATAGGGAACGTGCACTCATGGGCATATAAATTGGGAAAACTAAAAATCAGCAAGACACAGGCACCCCAATGTTTAGGGCTGCTATGTTGACAAGAACCTCCACTTCATGACACCTTAAATATCCCAGGAAAGAGAAAAATGGATAAAGAAGTTGTGGTCCTTATGTACAAAGGAATATCTCTCAGACATGAAATCAATGTCATAAGGCTAGTAGAAGCAAGATGAGTGGATTTAGTTATGACGATTCTAAGTGAACTAAGTCACACAGAAAAAGACAATTATCATAAGCTATCACTTATAGAGGGAATGTAAAAACCGCTACACTTGAACTGAATTACAAAGGGAACAGATTCACACGTTTAGAAAACACACTATGGCTGCTTAACGGGAAAGGTGAGGTGGGGTGATGCATAAAACAAGGGTTTCAAATTCGCTCAGATACCGTTCCATACACCCAATATGTAATAGACAAGGCCTGCTCCTTGCTCAGTGAACTGGACTCAACACCCCCTATTCACCGCACAAGAATATATCTGACTAGTAATAATCGTAAAACCTATGTATTGATATCTCTCTGGAAGTGAGCCAAGTGGGTGTAAAGCCGCATAAACACAGCCGTGAAAAGCAGCTAAACCCCATTATAAAAATAAATTACTATTAAAAAACCGTAAAACAAAGACAGTGAAAGAGAGAGAAATCCTTACAAAATTCGTTCAGGGGCTGTGATGCAACCTGGATTGACCATATCTAGACCCACAGCTGGATGAGACATAAGGGTGGACACTCTTGGGGCTGAGAGGTTGGGTGAGGTTGGGTGAGCAAACTCAGACCCTTTAAAGTAATACTGCGTGGTACCCATCCCATGGGTCCCAAATCTCCAGGTTCAAGGGCATCTTCCTACATCGAAAACATGCATGAGAATCCCAGAAGATGGTACACCGTGTGATCGGGAAAGGTTTCTAAAACGCACCTCATTTCTCATCTCCTTGTGTTCGGGTTCGCCATTCCCGCTACTTTACTAGCAATCTCCCTTCTTGGAGAATCAGCACCTTTAACCTCCTGTTCTGTACAGGTTGCAATTTGTCCTGAGGATGAACGGGAAGAGGGGCAACCAATGAGAGACTAGATCTAGGTGTTGGGACAGGCACAGGTCACTCTATTTTCCCATCAGGAAGAAGAATTAACCACAGGCTCAGCCTGCCCCCCGGAACCTGAATAGGGCCTGAGGCAATCCCGTGCTTTTGCGGCCAGCTCCCAAAAAAGACAGTTGAAAAATGGAGCTCAGGGGCACTGCCATTCACAAACCCGCAGAGTTATAAATGGTAACTCTCGTCAACAAATATATTGAGGGAAGGCAACGAAGAGGATTTGAAAGCAAGGCAGAATTGCAGGAAACATGTTTCAGGAGGTAGATTCGAATCGCCTTTAAAGCACATGAAAAGTGGCAAAACGTCGACAGTGATGCCCTTGGCCAAAAAGGGCGTATGCGTTTTTTCCTGAATATATTCAGGAAAAAACGCATACGCCCTTTTTGGCCAACCAAGCAACCTGGAAAGTCAAATCAGCGCTACAAAGAAGTCTCGCTTCCCATCGGTCAAAAGGCCCATGCTGCAAAAAGTGTCAAAACCAGAAATGCAGGACAGGCCATGGAGAAATGGCAGCCTTGCTACGCTGATGGGCGGGATGTAAATTGCCAACAGCCACTCTGGAGAAGTGTACGGTGTGTCCTGAAACATCGAAAAAACAGCTTAGGGAGCATAGGGCAAGTGCACTCATGGGCGTATAAATTGGGAAAACTAAAAATCAGCAAGACACAGGCACCCCAATGTTTAGGGCTGCTATGTTGACAAGAACCTCCACTTCATGACACCTTAAATATCCCAGGAAAGAGAAAAATGGATAAAGAAGTTGTGGTCCTTATGTACAAAGGAATATCACTCAGACATGAAATCAATGTCATAAGGCTAGTAGAAGCAAGATGAGTGGATTTAGGTATGACGATTCTAAGTGAACTAAGTCACACAGAAAAAGACACTTATCATAAGCTATCACTTATAGAGGGAATGTAAAAACCGCTACACTTGAACTGAATTACAAAGGGAACAGAGTCACACGTTTAGAAAACACACTATGGCTGCTTAACGGGAAAGGTGAGGTGGGGTGATGCATAAAACAAGGGTTTCAAATTCGCTCAGATACCGTTCCATACACCCAATATGTAATAGACAAGGCCTACTCCTTGCTCAGTGAACTGGACTCAACACCCCCTATTCACCGCACAAGAATATATCTGACTAGTAATAATCGTAAAACCTATGTATTGATATCTCTCTGGAAGTGAGTCAAGTGGGTGTAAAGCCGCATAAACACAGCCGTGAAAAGCAGCTAAACCCCATTATAAAAATAAATTACTTTTAAAAACCCGTAAAACAAAGACAGTGAAAGAGAGAGAAATTCTTACAAAATTCGTTCAGGGGCTGTGATGCAACCTGGATTGACCATATCTAGACCCACAGCTGGATGAGACATAAGGTTGGACACTCTTGGGGCTGACAGGTTGGGTGAGGTTGGGTGAGCAAACGCAGACCCTTTAAAGTAATACTGCGTGGTACCCATCCCATGGGTCCCAAATCTCCAGGTTCAAGGGCATCTTCCTACATCGAAAACATGCATGAGAAACTCAGAAGATGGTACACCGTGTGATTTTGAAAGGTTTCTAAAACGCTCCCCATTTCTCACCTCCTTGTGCTCGGGTTCGCCTTTCCAGCTACTTTACTAGCAATCTCCCTACTTGCAGAATCAGCACCTTTAAGCTCCTGATCCATACAGGTTGCAATTTGTCCTGAGGATGAACGGGAAGAGGGGCAACCAATGAGAGACTATATCTAGGTGTTGGGACAGGCACAGGTCACTCTATTTTCCCATTAGGAAGAAGAATTAACCACAGGCTCAGCCTGCTGCCCAGAAGCACAATAGCGCCTGAGGCAATACTGCGCTTTTGCGGCCAGCTCCCAAAAAAGCGAGTTGAAAAATGGAGCTCAGGGACACTGCAATTCACAAACCCGCAGAGTTATAAATGATAAGTCTCGTCCAAAAATATATTGAGGGAAGGCAACGAAGAGGATTTGAAAGCAAGGCAGAATTGCAGGAAACAGATTTCAGGAGGTAGATTCGAATTGCCTTTAAAGCACATGAAAAGCGGCAAAACGTCGACAATGATGCCCTTGGACAAAAAGGGCGTATGCGTTTTTTCCTGAATATATTCAGGAAAAAACGCATACGCCCTTTTTGGCCAACCAAGCAACCTGGAAAGGCAAATCAGCGCTACAAAGAAGTCTCGCTTCCCATCGGTCAAAAGGGCCATGCTAAAAAAGTGTCAAAACCAGAAATGCAGGACAGGCCATGGAGAAATGGCAGCCTTGCTACGCTGATAGGCGGGATGTTAATTGCCAACAGCCACTCTGGAGAAGTGTACGGTGTGTCCTGAAACATCGAAAAAACACAGCTTAGGGAGCATAGGGCACGTCCACTCATGGGCGTATAAATTGGGAAAACTAAAAATCAGCAAGACACAGGCACCCCAAAGTTTAGGGCTGCTCTGTTGACAAGAACCTCCAGTTCATGACACCTTAAATATCCCAGGAAAGAGAAAAATGGATAAAGAAGTTGTGGTCCTTATGTACAATGGAATATCACTCAGACATGAAATCAATGTCATAAGGCTAGGAGAAGCAAGATGAGTGGATTTAGGTACGACGATTCCAAGTGAAATAAGTCACACAGAAAAAGACACTTATCATAAGGTATCACTTATAGAGGGAATGTAAAAACCGCTACACTTGAACTGAATTACAAAACAGAACAGAGTCACACGTTTAGAAAACACACTATGGCTGCTTAACGGGAAAGGTGAGGTGGGGTGATGCATAAAACAAGGGTTTCAAATTCGCTCAGATACCGTTCCATACACACAATATGTAATAAAAAAGACCTACTCCTTGCTCAGTGAACTGGACACAACACCCCCTATTCACCGCACAAGAATATACGTGACTAGTAAGAATCTTAAAACCTATGTATTGATACGTGTCTGGAAGTGAGTCAAGTGGGTGTAAAGCCGCTTAAACACAGCCGTGAAAAGCAGCTAAACCCCATTATAAAAATAAATTACTTTTAAAAACCCGTAAAACAAAGACAGTGAAAGAGAGAGAAATTTTACAAAATTCGTTCAGGGGCTGTGATGCAACCTGGATTGACCATATCTAGACCCACAGCTGGATGAGACATAAGGGTGGACACTCTTGGGGCTGAGAGGTTTGGTGAGGTTGGGTGAGCAAACGCAGACCCTTTAAAGTAATACTGCGTGGTACCCATCCCATGGGTCCCAAATCTCCAGGTTCAAGGGCATCTTCCTACATCGAAAACATGCATGAGAAACCCAGAAGATGGTACACCGTGTGATTTTGAAAGGTTTCCAAAATGAACCACATTTCTCATCTCCTTGTGCTGGGGTTCGCCTTTCCAGCTACTTTACTAGCAATCTCCCTACTTGGAGAATCAGCACCTTTAAGCTCCTGTTCCCTACAGGTTGCAATTTGTCCTGAGGATGAACGGGAAGAGGGGCAACCAATGAGAGACTAGATCTAGGTGTTGGGACAGGCACAGGTCACTCTTTTTTCCCAATAGGAAGAAGAATTAAACACAGGTTCAGCCTGCCGCCGGGAACCAGAATAGGGCCTGAGGCAATCCCGTGCTTTTGCGGCCAGCTCCCAAAAAAGACAGTTGAAAAATGGAGCTCAGGGGCACTGCAATTCACAAACCTGCTGAGTTATAAATGATAACTCCTGTCCACAAATATATTGAGGGAAGGCAACGAAGAGGATTTGAAAGCAAGGCAGAATTGCAGGAAACAGGTTTCAGGGGGTAGATTCGAATCGCATTTAAAGCACATGAAAGGTGGCAAAACGTCGACAATGATGACCTTGGCCAAAAAGGGCGTATGCGTTGTTTCCTGAATATATTCAGGAAACAACGCATACGCTCTTTTTGGCCAACCAAGCAACCTGGAAAGGCAAATCAGCGCTACCAAGAATTCTTGCTTCCCATCGGTCAAAAGGGCCATGCTGCAATAATTTTCAAAACCAGAAATGCAGGACAGGCCATGGAGAAATGGCAGCCTTGCTACGCTGATGGGAGGGATGTAAATTGCCAACAGCCACTCTGGAGAAGTGTACGGTGTGTCCTGAAACATCAAAAAAACACAGCTTAGGGAGCATAGGGCACGTCCACTCATGGGCGTATAAATTGGGAAAACTAAAAATCAGCAAGACACAGGCACCCCAAAGTTTAGGGCAGCTCTGTTGACAAGAACCTCCACTTCATGACACCGTAAATATCCCAGGAAAGAGAAAAATGGATAAAGAAGTTGTGGTCCTTATGTACAATGGAATATCACTCAGACATGAAATCAATGTCATAAGGCTAGTAGAAGCAAGATGAGTGGATTTAGGAACGACGATTCTAAGTGAAATAAGTCACACAGAAAAAGACACTTATCATAAGCTATCACTTAGAGAGGGAATGTAAAAACCGCTACACTTGAACTGAATTAAAAAACAGAACAGAGTCACACGTTTAGAAAACACACTATGGCTGCTTAACGGGAAAGGTGAGTTGGGGTGATGCATAAAACAAGGGTTTCAAATTCACTCAGATACCGTTCCATACACCCAATATGTAATAGACAAGACCAACTCCTTGCTCAGTGAACTGGACTCAACACCCCCTATTCACCGCACAATAATATGTCTGACTAGTAAGAATCGTAAAACCTATGTATTGATATCTCTCTGGAAGTGAGTCAAGTGGGTGTAAAGCCGCATAAACACAGCCGTGAAAGGCAGCTAAACCCCATTATAAAAATAAATTACTTTTAAAATCCCGTAAAAGAAAGACAGTGAAAGAGAGAGAAATTCTTACATAATTCGTTCAGGGGCTTTGATGCAACCTGGATTGACCATATCTAGACCCACAGCTGGATGAGACATAAGGGTGGACACTCTTGGGGCTGAGAGGTTGGGTGAGGTTGGGTGAGCAAACGCAGAACCTTTAAAGTAATACTGCGTGGTACCCATCCCATGGGTCCCAAATCTCCAGGTTCAAGGGCATCTTCCTACATCGAAAACATGCATGAGAAACCCAGAATAAGGTACACCGTGTGATTTTGAAAAGTTTCCAAAACGCACCTCATTTCTCATCTCCTTGTGCTCGGGTTCGCCATTCCAGGTACTTTACTAGCAATCTCCCTACTTGGAGAATCAGCACCTTTAACCTCCTGTTCCCTACAGGTTGCAATTTGTCCTGAGGATGAACGGGAAGAGGGGCAACCAATGAGAGACTAGATCTAGGTGTTGGGACAGGCACAGGTCACTCTATTTTCCCATCAGGATGAAGAATTAACCACAGGCTCAGCCTGCCCCCCGGAACCTGAATAGGGCCTGAGGCAATCCCGTGCTTTTGCGGCCAGCTCCCAAAAAAGACAGTTGAAAAATGGAGCTCAGGGTCACTGCCATTCACAAACCCGCAGAGTTATAAATGGTAACTCTCGTCCACAAATATATTGAGGGAAGGCAACGAAGAGGATTTGAAAGCAAGGCAGAATTGCAGGAAACATGTTTCAGGAGGTAGATACGAATCGCCTTTAAAGCACATGAAAAGTGGCAAAACGTCGACAGTGATGCCCTTGGCCAAAAAGGGCGTATGCGTTTTTTCCTGAATATATTCAGGAAAAAACGGATACGCCCTTTTTGGCCAACCAAGCAACCTGGAAAGGCAAATCAGCGCTACAAAGAAGTCTCGCTTCCCATCGGTCAAAAGGGCCATGCTGCAAAAAGTGTCAAAACCAGAAATGCAGGACAGGCCATGGAGAAATGGCAGCCTTGCTACGCTGATGGGCGGGATGTAAATTGCCAACAGCCACTCTGGAGAAGTGTACGGTGTGTCCTGAAACATCGAAAAAACAGCTTAGGGAGCATAGGGCACGTGCACTCATGGGCGTATAAATTGGGAAAACTAAAAATCAGCAAGACACAGGCACCCCAATGTTTAGGGCTGCTATGTTGACAAGAACCTCCACTTCATGACACCTTAAATATCCCAGGAAAGAGAAAAATGGATAAAGAAGTTGTGGTCCTTATGTACAAAGGAATATCACTCAGACATGAAATCAATGTCATAAGGCTAGTAGAAGCAAGATGAGTGGATTTAGGTATGACGATTCTAAGTGAACTAAGTCACACAGAAAAAGACACTTATCATAAGCTATCACTTATAGAGGGAATGTAAAAACCGCTACACTTGAACTGAATTACAAAGGGAACAGAGTCAAACGTTTAGAAAACACACTATGGCTGCTTAACGGGAAAGGTGAGGTGGGGTGATGCATAAAACAAGGGTTTCAAATTCGCTCAGATACCGTTCCATACACCCAATATGTAATAGACAAGGCCTACTCCTTGCTCAGTGAACTGGAATCAACACCCCCTATTCACCGCACAAGAATATATCTGACTAGTAATAATCGTAAAACCTATGTATTGATATCTCTCTGGAAGTGAGCCAAGTGGGTGTAAAGCCGCATAAACACAGCCGTGAAAGGCAGCTAAACCCCATAATAAAAATAAATTACTTTTAAAAACCCGTAAAAGAAAGACAGTGAAAGAGAGAGAAATTCTTACATAATTCGTTCAGGGGCTTTGATGCAACCTGGATTGACCATATCTAGACCCACAGCTGGATGAGACATAAGGGTGGATACTCTTGGGGCTGAGAGGTTGGGTGAGGTTGGGTGAGCAAACGCAGAACCTTTAAAGTAATACTGCGTGGTACCCATCCCATGGGTCCCAAATCTCCAGGTTCAAGGGCATCTTCCTACATCGAAAACATGCATGAGGAACCCAGAATAAGGTACACCGTGTGATTTTGAAAGGTTTCTAAAACGCACCTCATTTCTCATCTCCTTGTGCTCGGGTTCGCCATTCCAGGTACTTTACTAGCAATCTCCCTACTTGGAGAATCTGCACCTTTAACCTCCTGTTCTGTACAGGTTGCAATTTGTCCTGAGGATGAACGGGAAGAGGGGCAACCAATGAGAGACTAGATCTAGGTGTTGGGACAGGCACAGGTCACTCTATTTTCCCATCAGGAAGAAGAATTAACCACAGGCTCAGCCTGCCCCCCGGAACCTGAATAGGGCCTGAGGCAATCCCGTGCTTTTGCGGCCAGCTCCCAAAAAAGACAGTTGAAAAATGGAGCTCAGTGGCACTGCCATTCACAAACCCGCAGAGTTATAAATGGTAACTCTTGTCCACAAATATATTGAGGGAAGGCAACGAAGAGGATTTGAAAGCAAGGCAGAATTGCAGGAAACATGTTTCAGGAGGTAGATTCGAATCGCCTTTAAAGCACATGAAAAGTGGCAAAACGTCGACAGTGATGCCCTTGGCCAAAAAGGGCGTATGCGTTTTTTCCTGAATATATTCAGGAAAAAACGCATACGCCCTTTTTGGCCAACCAAGCAACCTGGAAAGTCAAATCAGCGCTACAAAGAAGTCTCGCTTCCCATCGGTCAAAAGGCCCATGCTGCAAAAAGTGTCAAAACCAGAAATGCAGGACAGGCCATGGAGAAATGGCAGCCTTGCTACGCTGATGGGCGGGATGTAAATTGCCAACAGCCACTCTGGAGAAGTGTACGGTGTGTCCTGAAACATCGAAAAAACAGCTTAGGGAGCATAGGGAACGTGCACTCATGGGCGTATAAATTGGGAAAACTAAAAATCAGCAAGACACAGGCACCCCAATGTTTAGGGCTGCTATGTTGACAAGAACCTCCACTTCATGACACCTTAAATATCCCAGGAAAGAGAAAAATGGATAAAGAAGTTGTGGTCCTTATGTACAAAGGAATATCTCTCAGACATGAAATCAATGTCATAAGGCTAGTAGAAGCAAGATGAGTGGATTTAGTTATGACGATTCTAAGTGAACTAAGTCACACAGAAAAAGACACTTATCATAAGCTATCACTTATAGAGGGAATGTAAAAACCGCTACACTTGAACTGAATTACAAAGGGAACAGATTCACACGTTTAGAAAACACACTATGGCTGCTTAACGGGAAAGGTGAGGTGGGGTGATGCATAAAACAAGGGTTTCAAATTCGCTCAGATACTGTTCCATACACCCAATATGTAATAGACAAGGCCTGCTCCTTGCTCAGTGAACTGGACTCAACACCCCCTATTCACCGCACAAGAATATATCTGACTAGTAATAATCGTAAAACCTATGTATTGATATCTCTCTGGAAGTGAGCCAAGTGGGTGTAAAGCCGCATAAACACAGCCGTGAAAAGCAGCTAAACCCCATTATAAAAATAAATTACTATTAAAAAACCGTAAAACAAAGACAGTGAAAGAGAGAGAAATCCTTACAAAATTCGTTCAGGGGCTGTGATGCAACCTGGATTGACCATATCTAGACCCACACCTGGATGAGACATAAGGGTGGACACTCTTGGGGCTGAGAGGTTGGGTGAGGTTGGGTGAGCAAACTCAGACCCTTTAAAGTAATACTGCGTGGTACCCATCCCATGGGTCCCAAATCTCCAGGTTCAAGGGCATCTTCCTACATCGAAAACATGCATGAGAATCCCAGAAGATGGTACACCGTGTGATCGGGAAAGGTTTCTAAAACGCACCTCATTTCTCATCTCCTTGTGTTCGGGTTCGCCATTCCCGCTACTTTACTAGCAATCTCCCTTCTTGGAGAATCAGCACCTTTAACCTCCTGTTCTGTACAGGTTGCAATTTGTCCTGAGGATGAACGGGAAGAGGGGCAACCAATGAGAGACTAGATCTAGGTGTTGGGACAGGCACAGGTCACTCTATTTTCCCATCAGGAAGAAGAATTAACCACAGGCTCAGCCTGCCCCCCGGAACCTGAATAGGGCCTGAGGCAATCCCGTGCTTTTGCGGCCAGCTCCCAAAAAAGACAGTTGAAAAATGGAGCTCAGGGGCACTGCCATTCACAAACCCGCAGAGTTATAAATGGTAACTCTCGTCAACAAATATATTGAGGGAAGGCAACGAAGAGGATTTGAAAGCAAGGCAGAATTGCAGGAAACATGTTTCAGGAGGTAGATTCGAATCGCCTTTAAAGCACATGAAAAGTGGCAAAACGTCGACAGTGATGCCCTTGGCCTAAAAGGGCGTATGCGTTTTTTCCTGAATATATTCAGGAAAAAACGCATACGCCCTTTTTGGCCAACCAAGCAACCTGGAAAGTCAAATCAGCGCTACAAAGAAGTCTCGCTTCCCATCGGTCAAAAGGCCCATGCTGCAAAAAGTGTCAAAACCAGAAATGCAGGACAGGCCATGGAGAAATGGCAGCCTTGCTACGCTGATGGGCGGGATGTAAATTGCCAACAGCCACTCTGGAGAAGTGTACGGTGTGTCCTGAAACATCGAAAAAACAGCTTAGGGAGCATAGGGCAAGTGCACTCATGGGCGTATAAATTGGGAAAACTAAAAATCAGCAAGACACAGGCACCCCAATGTTTAGGGCTGCTATGTTGACAAGAACCTCCACTTCATGACACCTTAAATATCCCAGGAAAGAGAAAAATGGATAAAGAAGTTGTGGTCCTTATGTACAAAGGAATATCACTCAGACATGAAATCAATGTCATAAGGCTAGTAGAAGCAAGATGAGTGGATTTAGGTATGACGATTCTAAGTGAACTAAGTCACACAGAAAAAGACACTTATCATAAGCTATCACTTATAGAGGGAATGTAAAAACCGCTACACTTGAACTGAATTACAAAGGGAACAGAGTCACACGTTTAGAAAACACACTATGGCTGCTTAACGGGAAAGGTGAGGTGGGGTGATGCATAAAACAAGGGTTTCAAATTCGCTCAGATACCGTTCCATACACCCAATATGTAATAGACAAGGCCTACTCCTTGCTCAGTGAACTGGACTCAACACCCCCTATTCACCGCACAAGAATATATCTGACTAGTAATAATCGTAAAACCTATGTATTGATATCTCTCTGGAAGTGAGTCAAGTGGGTGTAAAGCCGCATAAACACAGCCGTGAAAAGCAGCTAAACCCCATTATAAAAATAAATTACTTTTAAAAACCCGTAAAACAAAGACAGTGAAAGAGAGAGAAATTCTTACAAAATTCGTTCAGGGGCTGTGATGCAACCTGGATTGACCATATCTAGACCCACAGCTGGATGAGACATAAGGTTGGACACTCTTGGGGCTGACAGGTTGGGTGAGGTTGGGTGAGCAAACGCAGACCCTTTAAAGTAATACTGCGTGGTACCCATCCCATGGGTCCCAAATCTCCAGGTTCAAGGGCATCTTCCTACATCGAAAACATGCATGAGAAACTCAGAAGATGGTACACCGTGTGATTTTGAAAGGTTTCTAAAACGCTCCCCATTTCTCACCTCCTTGTGCTCGGGTTCGCCTTTCCAGCTACTTTACTAGCAATCTCCCTACTTGCAGAATCAGCACCTTTAAGCTCCTGATCCATACAGGTTGCAATTTGTCCTGAGGATGAACGGGAAGAGGGGCAACCAATGAGAGACTATATCTAGGTGTTGGGACAGGCACAGGTCACTCTATTTTCCCATTAGGAAGAAGAATTAACCACAGGCTCAGCCTGCTGCCCAGAAGCACAATAGCGCCTGAGGCAATACTGCGCTTTTGCGGCCAGCTCCCAAAAAAGCGAGTTGAAAAATGGAGCTCAGGGACACTGCAATTCACAAACCCGCAGAGTTATAAATGATAAGTCTCGTCCAAAAATATATTGAGGGAAGGCAACGAAGAGGATTTGAAAGCAAGGCAGAATTGCAGGAAACAGATTTCAGGAGGTAGATTCGAATTGCCTTTAAAGCACATGAAAAGCGGCAAAAGGTCGACAATGATGCCCTTGGCCAAAAAGGGCGTATGCGTTTTTTCCTGAATATATTCAGGAAAAAACGCATACGCCCTTTTTGGCCAACCAAGCAACCTGGAAAGGCAAATCAGCGCTACAAAGAAGTCTCGCTTCCCATCGGTCAAAAGGGCCATGCTAAAAAAGTGTCAAAACCAGAAATGCAGGACAGGCCATGGAGAAATGGCAGCCTTGCTACGCTGATAGGCGGGATGTTAATTGCCAACAGCCACTCTGGAGAAGTGTACGGTGTGTCCTGAAACATCGAAAAAACACAGCTTAGGGAGCATAGGGCACGTCCACTCATGGGCGTATAAATTGGGAAAACTAAAAATCAGCAAGACACAGGCACCCCAAAGTTTAGGGCTGCTCTGTTGACAAGAACCTCCAGTTCATGACACCTTAAATATCCCAGGAAAGAGAAAAATGGATAAAGAAGTTGTGGTCCTTATGTACAATGGAATATCACTCAGACATGAAATCAATGTCATAAGGATAGGAGAAGCAAGATGAGTGGATTTAGGTACGACGATTCCAAGTGAAATAAGTCACACAGAAAAAGACACTTATCATAAGGTATCACTTATAGAGGGAATGTAAAAACCGCTACACTTGAACTGAATTACAAAACAGAACAGAGTCACACGTTTAGAAAACACACTATGGCTGCTTAACGGGAAAGGTGAGGTGGGGTGATGCATAAAACAAGGGTTTCAAATTCGCTCAGATACCGTTCCATACACCCAATATGTAATAGACAAGACCTACTCCTTGCTCAGTGAACTGGACACAACACCCCCTATTCACCGCACAAGAATATACGTGACTAGTAAGAATCTTAAAACCTATGTATTGATACGTGTCTGGAAGTGAGTCAAGTGGGTGTAAAGCCGCTTAAACACAGCCGTGAAAAGCAGCTAAACCCCATTATAAAAATAAATTACTTTTAAAAACCCGTAAAACAAAGACAGTGAAATTCTTACAAAATTCGTTCAGGGGCTGTGATGCAACCTGGATTGACCATATCTAGACCCACAGCTGGATGAGACATAAGGTTGGACACTCTTGGGGCTGACAGGTTGGGTGAGGTTGGGTGAGCAAACGCAGACCCTTTAAAGTAATACTGCGTGGTACCCATCCCATGGGTCCCAAATCTCCAGGTTCAAGGGCATCTTCCTACATCGAAAACATGCATGAGAAACTCAGAAGATGGTACACCGTGTGATTTTGAAAGGTTTCTAAAACGCACCCCATTTCTCACCTCCTTGTGCTCGGGTTCGCCTTTCCAGCTACTTTACTAGCAATCTCCCTACTTGCAGAATCATCACCTTTAAGCTCCTGATCCATACAGGTTGCAAATTGTCCTGAGGATGAACGGGAAGAGGGGCAACCAATGAAAGACTATATCTAGGTGTTGGGACAGGCACAGGTCACTCTATTTTCCCATCAGGAAGAAGAATTAACCCCAGGCTCAGCCTGCTGCCCAGAAGCACAATAGCGCCTGAGGCAATACTGCGCTTTTGCGGCCAGCTCCCAAAAAAGCGAGTTGAAAAATGGAGCTCAGGGACACTGCAATTCACAAACCCGCAGAGTTATAAATGATAAGTCTCGTCCAAAAATATATTGAGGGAAGGCAACGAAGAGGATTTGAAAGCAAGGCAGAATTGCAGGAAACAGATTTCAGGAGGTAGATTCGAATTGCCTTTAAAGCACATGAAAAGCGGCAAAACGTCGACAGTGATGCCCTTGGACAAAAAGGGCGTATGCGTTTTTTCCTGAATATATTCAGGAAAAAACGCATACGCCCTTTTTGGCCAACCAAGCAACCTGGAAAGGCAAATCAGCGCTACAAAGAAGTCTCGCTTCCCATCGGTCAAAAGGGCCATGCTAAAAAAGTGTCAAAACCAGAAATGCAGGACAGGCCATGGAGAAATGGCAGCCTTGCTACGCTGATAGGCGGGATGTTAATTGCCAACAGCCACTCTGGAGAAGTGTACGGTGTGTCCTGAAACATCGAAAAAACACAGCTTAGGGAGCATAGGGCACGTCCACTCATGGGCGTATAAATTGGGAAAACTAAAAATCAGCAAGACACAGGCACCCCAAAGTTTAGGGCTGCTCTGTTGACAAGAACCTCCAGTTCATGACACCTTAAATATCCCAGGAAAGAGAAAAATGGATAAAGAAGTTGTGGTCCTTATGTACAATGGAATATCACTCAGACATGAAATCAATGTCATAAGGCTAGGAGAAGCAAGATGAGTGGATTTAGGTACGACGATTCCAAGTGAAATAAGTCACACAGAAAAAGACACTTATCATAAGGTATCACTTATAGAGGGAATGTAAAAACCGCTACACTTGAACTGAATTACAAAACAGAACAGAGTCACACGTTTAGAAAACACACTATGGCTGCTTAACGGGAAAGGTGAGGTGGGGTGATGCATAAAACAAGGGTTTCAAATTCGCTCAGATACCGTTCCATACACACAATATGTAATAAAAAAGACCTACTCCTTGCTCAGTGAACTGGACACAACACCCCCTATTCACCGCACAAGAATATACGTGACTAGTAAGAATCTTAAAACCTATGTATTGATACGTGTCTGGAAGTGAGTCAAGTGGGTGTAAAGCCGCTTAAACACAGCCGTGAAAAGCAGCTAAACCCCATTATAAAAATAAATTACTTTTAAAAACCCGTAAAACAAAGACAGTGAAAGAGAGAGAAATTTTACAAAATTCGTTCAGGGGCTGTGATGCAACCTGGATTGACCATATCTAGACCCACAGCTGGATGAGACATAAGGGTGGACACTCTTGGGGCTGAGAGGTTTGGTGAGGTTGGGTGAGCAAACGCAGACCCTTTAAAGTAATACTGCGTGGTACCCATCCCATGGGTCCCAAATCTCCAGGTTCAAGGGCATCTTCCTACATCGAAAACATGCATGAGAAACCCAGAAGATGGTACACCGTGTGATTTTGAAAGGTTTCCAAAATGAACCACATTTCTCATCTCCTTGTGCTGGGGTTCGCCTTTCCAGCTACTTTACTAGCAATCTCCCTACTTGGAGAATCAGCACCTTTAAGCTCCTGTTCCCTACAGGTTGCAATTTGTCCTGAGGATGAACGGGAAGAGGGGCAACCAATGAGAGACTAGATCTAGGTGTTGGGACAGGCACAGGTCACTCTTTTTTCCCAATAGGAAGAAGAATTAAACACAGGTTCAGCCTGCCGCCGGGAACCAGAATAGGGCCTGAGGCAATCCCGTGCTTTTGCGGCCAGCTCCCAAAAAAGACAGTTGAAAAATGGAGCTCAGGGGCACTGCAATTCACAAACCTGCTGAGTTATAAATGATAACTCTCGTCCACAAATATATTGAGGGAAGGCAACGAAGAGGATTTGAAAGCAAGGCAGAATTGCAGGAAACAGGTTTCAGGGGGTAGATTCGAATCGCCTTTAAAGCACATGAAAGGTGGCAAAACGTCGACAATGATGCCCTTGGCCAAAAAGGGCGTATGCGTTTTTTCCTGAATATATTCAGGAAAAAACGGATACGCCCTTTTTGGCCAACCAAGCAACCTGGAAAGGCAAATCAGCGCTACAAAGAAGTCTCGCTTCCCATCGGTCAAAAGGGCCATGCTGCAAAAAGTGTCAAAACCAGAAATGCAGGACAGGCCATGGAGAAATGGCAGCCTTGCTACGCTGATGGGCGGGATGTAAATTGCCAACAGCCACTCTGGAGAAGTGTACGGTGTGTCCTGAAACATCGAAAAAACAGCTTAGGGAGCATAGGGCAAGTGCACTCATGGGCGTATAAATTGGGAAAACTAAAAATCAGCAAGACACAGGCACCCCAATGTTTAGGGCTGCTATGTTGACAAGAACCTCCACTTCATGACACCTTAAATATCCCAGGAAAGAGAAAAATGGATAAAGAAGTTGTGGTCCTTATGTACAAAGGAATATCACTCAGACATGAAATCAATGTCATAAGGCTAGTAGAAGCAAGATGAGTGGATTTAGGTATGACGATTCTAAGTGAACTAAGTCACACAGAAAAAGACACTTATCAAAGGCTGTCACTTATAGAGGGAATGTAAAAACCGCTACATTTGAACTGAATTACAAAACAGAACAGAGTCACACGTTTAGAAAACACACTATGGCTGCTTAACGGGAAAGGTGAGGTGGGGTGATGCATAAAACAAGGGTTTCAAATTCGCTCAGATACCGTTCCATACACCCAATATGTAATAGACAAGACCTACTCCTTGCTCAGTGAACTGGACACAACACCCCCTATTCACCGCCAAAGAATATACGTGACTAGTAAGAATCTTAAAACCTATGTATTGATACGTGTCTGGAAGTGAGTCAAGTGGGTGTAAAGCCGCTTAAACACAGCCGTGAAAAGCAGCTAAACCCCATTATAAAAATAAATTACTTTTAAAAACCCGTAAAACAAAGACAGTGAAATTCTTACAAAATTCGTTCAGGGGCTGTGATGCAACCTGGATTGACCATATCTAGACCCACAGCTGGATGAGACATAAGGTTGGACACTCTTGGGGCTGACAGGTTGGGTGAGGTTGGGTGAGCAAACGCAGACCCTTTAAAGTAATACTGCGTGGTACCCATCCCATGGGTCCCAAATCTCCAGGTTCAAGGGCATCTTCCTACATCGAAAACATGCATGAGAAACTCAGAAGATGGTACACCGTGTGATTTTGAAAGGTTTCTAAAACGCACCCCATTTCTCACCTCCTTGTGCTCGGGTTCGCCTTTCCAGCTACTTTACTAGCAATCTCCCTACTTGCAGAATCAGCACCTTTAAGCTCCTGATCCATACAGGTTGCAAATTGTCCTGAGGATGAACGGGAAGAGGGGCAACCAATGAGAGACTATATCTAGGTGTTGGGACAGGCACAGGTCACTCTATTTTCCCATCAGGAAGAAGAATTAACCACAGGCTCAGCCTGCTGCCCAGAAGCACAATAGCGCCTGAGGCAATACTGCGCTTTTGCGGCCAGCTCCCAAAAAAGCGAGTTGAAAAATGGAGCTCAGGGACACTGCAATTCACAAACCCGCAGAGTTATAAATGATAAGTCTCGTCCAAAAATATATTGAGGGAAGGCAACGAAGAGGATTTGAAAGCAAGGCAGAATTGCAGGAAACAGATTTCAGGAGGTAGATTCGAATTGCCTTTAAAGCACATGAAAAGCGGCAAAACGTCGACAATGATGCCCTTGGACAAAAAGGGCGTATGCGTTTTTTCCTGAATATATTCAGAAAAAAACGCATACGCCCTTTTTGGCCAACCAAGCAACCTGGAAAGGCAAATCAGCGCTACAAAGAAGTCTCGCTTCCCATCGGTCAAAAGGGCCATGCTAAAAAAGTGTCAAAACCAGAAATGCAGGACAGGCCATGGAGAAATGGCAGCCTTGCTACGCTGATAGGCGGGATGTTAATTGCCAACAGCCACTCTGGAGAAGTGTACGGTGTGTCCTGAAACATCGAAAAAACACAGCTTAGGGAGCATAGGGCACGTCCACTCATGGGCGTATAAATTGGGAAAACTAAAAATCAGCAAGACACAGGCACCCCAAAGTTTAGGGCTGCTCTGTTGACAAGAACCTCCAGTTCATGACACCTTAAATATCCCAGGAAAGAGAAAAATGGATAAAGAAGTTGTGGTCCTTATGTACAATGGAATATCACTCAGACATGAAATCAATGTCATAAGGCTAGGAGAAGCAAGATGAGTGGATTTAGGTACGACGATTCCAAGTGAAATAAGTCACACAGAAAAAGACACTTATCATAAGGTATCACTTATAGAGGGAATGTAAAAACCGCTACACTTGAACTGAATTACAAAACAGAACAGAGTCACACGTTTAGAAAACACACTATGGCTGCTTAACGGGAAAGGTGAGGTGGGGTGATGCATAAAACAAGGGTTTCAAATTCGCTCAGATACTGTTCCATACACACAATATGTAATAAAAAAGACCTACTCCTTGCTCAGTGAACTGGACACAACACCCCCTATTCACCGCACAAGAATATACGTGACTAGTAAGAATCTTAAAACCTATGTATTGATACGTGTCTGGAAGTGAGTCAAGTGGGTGTAAAGCCGCTTAAACACAGCCGTGAAAAGCAGCTAAACCCCATTATAAAAATAAATTACTTTTAAAAACCCGTAAAACAAAGACAGTGAAAGAGAGAGAAATTTTACAAAATTCGTTCAGGGGCTGTGATGCAACCTGGATTGACCATATCTAGACCCACAGCTGGATGAGACATAAGGGTGGACACTCTTGGGGCTGAGAGGTTTGGTGAGGTTGGGTGAGCAAACGCAGACCCTTTAAAGTAATACTGCGTGGTACCCATCCCATGGGTCCCAAATCTCCAGGTTCAAGGGCATCTTCCTACATCGAAAACATGCATGAGAAACCCAGAAGATGGTACACCGTGTGATTTTGAAAGGTTTCCAAAATGAACCACATTTCTCATCTCCTTGTGCTGGGGTTCGCCTTTCCAGCTACTTTACTAGCAATCTCCCTACTTGGAGAATCAGCACCTTTAAGCTCCTGTTCCCTACAGGTTGCAATTTGTCCTGAGGATGAACGGGAAGAGGGGCAACCAATGAGAGACTAGATCTAGGTGTTGGGACAGGCACAGGTCACTCTTTTTTCCCAATAGGAAGAAGAATTAAACACAGGTTCAGCCTGCCGCCGGGAACCAGAATAGGGCCTGAGGCAATCCCGTGCTTTTGCGGCCAGCTCCCAAAAAAGACAGTTGAAAAATGGAGCTCAGGGGCACTGCAATTCACAAACCTGCTGAGTTATAAATGATAACTCTCGTCCACAAATATATTGAGGGAAGGCAACGAAGAGGATTTGAAAGCAAGGCAGAATTGCAGGAAACAGGTTTCAGGGGGTAGATTCGAATCGCCTTTAAAGCACATGAAAGGTGGCAAAACGTCGACAATGATGACCTTGGCCAAAAAGGGCGTATGCGTTGTTTCCTGAATATATTCAGGAAACAACGCATACGCCCTTTTTGGCCAACCAAGCAACCTGGAAAGGCAAATCAGCGCTACCAAGAATTCTTGCTTCCCATCGGTCAAAAGGGCCATGCTGCAAAAATTTTCAAAACCAGAAATGCAGGACAGGCCATGGAGAAATGGCAGCCTTGCTACGCTGATGGGAGGGATGTAAATTGCCAACAGCCACTCTGGAGAAGTGTACGGTGTGTCCTGAAACATCAAAAAAACACAGCTTAGGGAGCATAGGGCACGTCCACTCATGGGCGTATAAATTGGGAAAACTAAAAATCAGCAAGACACAGGCACCCCAAAGTTTAGGGCAGCTCTGTTGACAAGAACCTCCACTTCATGACACCGTAAATATCCCAGGAAAGAGAAAAATGGATAAAGAAGTTGTGGTCCTTATGTACAATGGAATATCACTCAGACATGAAATCAATGTCATAAGGCTAGTAGAAGCAAGATGAGTGGATTTAGGAACGACGATTCTAAGTGAAATAAGTCACACAGAAAAAGACACTTATCATAAGCTATCACTTAGAGAGGGAATGTAAAAACCGCTACACTTGAACTGAATTAAAAAACAGAACAGAGTCACACGTTTAGAAAACACACTATGGCTGCTTAACGGGAAAGGTGAGGTGGGGTGATGCATAAAACAAGGGTTTCAAATTCACTCAGATACCGTTCCATACACCCAATATGTAATAGACAAGACCAACTCCTTGCTCAGTGAACTGGACTCAACACCCCCTATTCACCGCACAATAATATGTCTGACTAGTAAGAATCGTAAAACCTATGTATTGATATCTCTCTGGAAGTGAGTCAAGTGGGTGTAAAGCCGCATAAACACAGCCGTGAAAGGCAGCTAAACCCCATTATAAAAATAAATTACTTTTAAAATCCCGTAAAAGAAAGACAGTGAAAGAGAGAGAAATTCTTACATAATTCGTTCAGGGGCTTTGATGCAACCTGGATTGACCATATCTAGACCCACAGCTGGATGAGACATAAGGGTGGACACTCTTGGGGCTGAGAGGTTGGGTGAGGTTGGGTGAGCAAACGCAGAACCTTTAAAGTAATACTGCGTGGTACCCATCCCATGGGTCCCAAATCTCCAGGTTCAAGGGCATCTTCCTACATCGAAAACATGCATGAGAAACCCAGAAGATGGTACACCGTGTGATTTTCAAAGGTTTCTAATACGCACCTCATTTCTCATCTCCTTGTGCTCGGGTTCGCCATTCCAGGTACTTTACTAGCAATCTCCCTACTTGGAGAATCAGCACCTTTAACCTCCTGTTCTGTACAGGTTGCAATTTGTCCTGAGGATGAACGGGAAGAGGGGCAACCAATGAGAGACTAGATCTAGGTGTTGGGACAGGCACAGGTCACTCTATTTTCCCATCAGGATGAAGAATTAACCACAGGCTCAGCCTGCCGCAGGGAACCAGAATAGGGCCTGAGGCAATCCCGTGCTTTTGCGGCCAGCTCCCAAAAAAGACAGTTGAAAAATGGAGCTCAGGGTCACTGCCATTCACAAACCCGCAGAGTTATAAATGGTAACTCTCGTCCACAAATATATTGAGGGAAGGCAACGAAGAGGATTTGAAAGCAAGGCAGAATTGCAGGAAACATGTTTCAGGAGGTAGATACGAATCGCCTTTAAAGCACATGAAAAGTGGCAAAACGTCGACAGTGATGCCCTTGGCCAAAAAGGGCGTATGCGTTTTTTCCTGAATATATTCAGGAAAAAACGCATACGCCCTTTTTGGCCAACCAAGCAACCTGGAAAGGCAAATCAGCGCTACAAAGAAGTCTCGCTTCCCATCGGTCAAAAGGGCCATGCTGCAAAAAGTGTCAAAACCAGAAATGCAGGACAGGCCATGGAGAAATGGCAGCCTTGCTACGCTGATGGGCGGGATGTAAATTGCCAACAGCCACTCTGGAGAAGTGTACGGTGTGTCCTGAAACATCGAAAAAACAGCTTAGGGAGCATAGGGCACGTGCACTCATGGGCGTATAAATTGGGAAAACTAAAAATCAGCAAGACACAGGCACCCCAATGTTTAGGGCTGCTATGTTGACAAGAACCTCCACTTCATGACACCTTAAATATCCCAGGAAAGAGAAAAATGGATAAAGAAGTTGTGGTCCTTATGTACAAAGGAATATCACTCAGACATGAAATCAATGTCATAAGGCTAGTAGAAGCAAGATGAGTGGATTTAGGTATGACGATTCTAAGTGAACTAAGTCACACAGAAAAAGACACTTATCATAAGCTATCACTTATAGAGGGAATGTAAAAACCGCTACACTTGAACTGAATTACAAAGGGAACAGAGTCAAACGTTTAGAAAACACACTATGGCTGCTTAACGGGAAAGGTGAGGTGGGGTGATGCATAAAACAAGGGTTTCAAATTCGCTCAGATACCGTTCCATACACCCAATATGTAATAGACAAGGCCTACTCCTTGCTCAGTGAACTGGAATCAACACCCCCTATTCACCGCACAAGAATATATCTGACTAGTAATAATCGTAAAACCTATGTATTGATATCTCTCTGGAAGTGAGCCAAGTGGGTGTAAAGCCGCATAAACACAGCCGTGAAAGGCAGCTAAACCCCATAATAAAAATAAATTACTTTTAAAAACCCGTAAAAGAAAGACAGTGAAAGAGAGAGAAATTCTTACATAATTCGTTCAGGGGCTTTGATGCAACCTCGATTGACCATATCTAGACCCACAGCTGGATGAGACATAAGGGTGGATACTCTTGGGGCTGAGAGGTTGGGTGAGGTTGGGTGAGCAAACGCAGAACCTTTAAAGTAATACTGCGTGGTACCCATCCCATGGGTCCCAAATCTCCAGGTTCAAGGGCATCTTCCTACATCGAAAACATGCATGAGAATCCCAGAAGATGGTACACCGTGTGATCGGGAAAGGTTTCTAAAACGCACCTCATTTCTCATCTCCTTGTGCTCGGGTTCGCCATTCCAGCTACTTTACTAGCAATCTCCCTTCTTGGAGAATCAGCACCTTTAACCTCCTGTTCTGTACAGGTTGCAATTTGTCCTGAGGATGAACGGGAAGAGGGGCAACCAATGAGAGACTAGATGTAGGTGTTGGGACAGGCACATGTCACTCTATTTTCCCATCAGGAAGAAGAATTAACCACAGGCTCAGCCTGCCGCCGGGAAGCAGAATAGTGCCTGAGGCAATCCCGCACTTCTGCGGCCACCTCCCAAAAAAGCCAGTTGAAAAATGGAGCACATGGGCACTGAAATTCACAAACCTGCAGAGTTATAAATGATAACTCTCGTCCACAAATATATTGAGGGAAGGCAACGAAGAGTATTTGAAAGCAAGGCAGAATTGCAGGAAACAGGTTTCAGGAGGTAGATTCGAATCGGCTTTAAAGCACATGAAAAGCGGCAAAACGTCGACAATGATGCCCTTGGCCAAAAAGGGCGTATGCGTTTTTTCCTGAATATATTCAGGGAAAAACGCATACGCCCTTTTTGGCCAACCAAGCAACCTGGAAAGGCAAATCAGCGCTACAATGAAGTCTCGCTTCCCATCGGTCAAAAGGGACATGCTGCAAAAAGTGTAAAAACCAGAAATGCAGGACAGGCCATGGAGAAATGGCAGCCTTGCTACGCTGATGGGCGGGATGTAAATTGCCAACAGCCACACTGGAGAAGTGTACGGTGTGTCCTGAAACATCGAAAAAAAACAGCTTAGGGAGCATAGGGCACGTCCACTCATGGGCGTATAAATTGGGAAAACTAAAAATCAGCAAGACACAGGCACCCCAAAGTTTAGGGCTGCTCTGTTGACAAGAACCTCCACTTCATGACACCTTAAATATCCCAGGAAAGAGAAAAATGGATAAAGAAGTTGTGGTCCTTATGTACAATGGAATATCACTCAGACATGAAATCAATGTCATAAGGCAAGTAGAAGCAAGATGAGTGGATTTAGGAACGACGATTCTAAGTGAAATAAGTCACACAGAAAAAGACACTTATCATAAGCTATCACTTATAGAGGGAATGTAAAAACCGCTACACTTGAACTGAATTACAAAACAGAACATAGTCACACGTTTAGAAAACACACTATGGCTGCTTAACGGGAAAGGTGAGGTGGGGTGATGCATAAAACAAGGGTTTCAAATTCGCTCAGATACCGTTCCATACACCCAATATGTAATAGACAAGACCTACTCCTTGCTCAGTGAACTGGACTCAACACCCCCTATTCACCGCACAAGAATATATGTGACTAGTAAGAATTGTAAAACCTATGTATTGATATCTCTCTGGAAGTGAGTCAAGTGGGTGTAAAGCCGCATAAACACAACCGTGAAAAGCAGCTAAACCCCATTAAAAAAATAAATTACTTTTAAAAACCCGTAAAACAAAGACAGTGAAAGAGAGAGAAATTCTTACAAAATTCGTTCAGAGGCTGTGATGCAACCTGGATTGACCATATCTAGACCCACAGCTGGATGAGACATAAGGGTGGACACTCTTGGGGCTGAGAGGTTTGGTGAGGTTGGGTGAGCAAACGCAGAACCTTTAAAGTAATACTGCGTGGTACCCATTCCATGGGTCCCAAATCTCCAGGTTCAAGGGCATCTTCCTACATCGAAAACATGCATGAGAAACCCAGAAGATGGTATACCGTGTGATTTTGAAAGGTTTCTAAAACGCAGCTCATTTCTCATCTCCTTGTGCTCGGGTTCGCCTTTCCAGCTAATTTACTAGCAATCTCCCTACTTGGAGAATCAGCACCTTTAAGCTCCTGTTCCCTACAGGTTGCAATTTGTCCTGAGGATGAACGGGAAGAGGGGCAACCAATGAGAGATTAGATCTAGGTGTTGGGACAGGCACAGGTCACTCTATTTTCCCATCAGGAAGAAGAATTAACCACAGGCTCAGCCTGCCGCCAGGAACCAGAATAGGGGCTGAGGCAATCCCGTTCTTTTGCGGCCAGCTCCCAAAAAAGACAGTTTGAAAATGGAGCTCAAGGGCACTGCAATTCACAAACCTGCTGAGTTATAAATGATAACTCTCGTACACAAATATATTGAGGGAAGGCAACGAAGAGGATTTGAAAGCAAGGCAAAATTGCAGGAAACAGGTTTCAGGAGGTAGATTCGAATCACCTTTAAAGCACATGAAAAGTGGCAAAACGTCGACAATGATGCCCTTGGCCAAAAAGGGCGTATGCGTTTTTTCCTGAATATATTCAGGAAAAAACGGATACGCCCTTTTTGGCCAACCAAGCAACCTGGAATGGCAAATCAGCGCTACAAAGAAGTCTCGCTTCCCATCGGTCAAAAGTGCCATGCTGCAAAAAGTGTCAAAACCAGAAATGCAGGACAGACCATGGAGAAATGGCAGCCTTGCTACGCTGATGGGCGGGATGTAAATTGCCAACAGCCACTCTGGAGAAGTGTACGGTGTGTCCTGAAACATCAAAAAAACACAGCTTAGGGAGCGTAGGGCACGTCCACTCATGGGCGTATAAATTGGGAAAACTATAAATCAGCAAGACACAGGCACCCCAAAGTTTAGGGCTGCTCTGTTGACAAGAACCTCCACTTCATGACACCTTAAGTATCCCAGGAAAGAGAAAAATGGATAAAGAAGTTGTGGTCCTTATGTACAATGGAATATCACTCAGACATGAAATCAATGTCATAAGGCTAGTAGAAGCAAGATGAGTGGATTTAGGAACGACGATTCTAAGTGAAATAAGTCACACAGAAAAAGACACTTATCATAAGCTATCACTTATAGAGGGAATATAAAAACCGCTACACTTGAACTGAATTACAAATCAGAACAGAGTCACACGTTTAGAAAACACACTATGGCTGCTTAACGGGAAAGGTGAGGTGGGGTGATGCATAAAACAAGGGTTTCAAATTCGCTCAGATACCGTTCCATACACCCAATATGTAATAGACAAGACCTACTCCTTGCTCAGTGAACTGGACTCAACTCCCCCTATTCACCGCACAAGAATATATGTGACTAGTAAGAATCTTAAAACCTATGTATTGATATCTGTCTGGAAGTGAGTCAAGTGGGTGTAAAGCCGCATAAACACAGCCGTGAAAAGCAGCTAAACCCCATTATAAAAATAAATTACTTTTAAAAACCCGTAAAACAAAGACAGTGAGAGAGAGAAATTCTTACAAAATTCGTTCAGAGGCTGTGATGCAACCTGGATTGACCATATCAACACCCACAGCTGGATGAGACATAAGGGTGGACACTCTTGGGGCTTAGAGGTTGGGTGAGGTTGGGTGAGCAAACGCAGACCCTTTAAAGTAATACTGTGTGGTACCCATCCCATGGGTCCCAAATCTCCAGGTTCAAGGGCATCTTCCTACATCGAAAACATGCATGAGAAACCCAGAAGATGGTACACCATGTGATTTTGAAAGGTTTCTAAAACGCACCCCATTTCTCATCTCCTTGTGCTAGGGTTCGCCTTTCCAGCTACTTTACTAGCAATCTCCCTACTTGGAGAATCAGCACCTTTAAGCTCCTGTTCCCTACAGGTTGCAATTTGTCCTGAGGATGAACGGGAAGAGGGGCAACCAATGAGAGACTAGATCTAGGTGTTGGGACAGGCACAGGTCACTCTATTTTCCCATCAGGAAGAAAAATTAAACACAGGCTCAGCCTCCCGCCGGGAACCAGAATAGGGCCTGAGGCAATGCCGCGCTTTTGCGGCCAGCTACCAAAAAAGCGAGTTGAAAAATGGAGCTCAGGGACACTGCAATTCACAAACCCGCAGAGTTATAAATGATAACTGTCATCCACAGATATATTGAGGGAAGGCAACGAAGAGGATTTGAAAGCAAGGCAGAATTGCAGAAAACAGATTTCAGGAGGTATATTCGAATCGCCATTAAAGCACATGAAAAGCGGCAAAACGTCGACAATGATGCCCTTGGCCAAAAAGGGCGTATGCGTTTTTTCCTGAATATATTCAGGAAAAAACGCATACGCCCTTTTTGGCCAACCAAGCAACATGGAAAGGCAAATAAGCGCTACAAAGAAGTTTCGCTTCCCATCGGTCAAAAGGGTCATGCTGCAAAAAGTGTCAAAACCAGAAATGCAGGACAGGCCATGGAGAAATGGCAGCCTTGCTACGCTGATGGGCGGGATGTAAATTGCCAACAGCCACTCTGAAGAAGTGTACGGTGTGTCCTGAAACATCGAAAAAACACAGTTAGGGAGCATAGGGCACGTCCACTCATGGGCGTATAAATTGGGAAAACTAAAAATCAGCAAGACACAGGCACCACAAAGTTTAGGGCTGCTCTGTTGACAAAAACCTCCACTTCATGACACCTTAAATATCCCAGGAAAGAGAAAAATGGATAAAGAAGTTGTGGTCCTTATGTACAATGGAATATCACTCAGACATGAAATCAATGTCATAAGGCTAGTAGAAGCAAGATGAGTGGATTTAGGTACGACGATTCTAAGTGAAATAAGTCACACAGAAAAAGACACTTATCATAAGGTATCACTTATAGAGGGAATGTAAAAACCGCAACACTTGAACTGAATTACAAAACAGAACAGAGTCACACGTTTAGAAAACACACTATGGCTGCTGAGCGGGAAAGGTGAGGTGGGGTGATGCATAAAACAAGGGTTTCAAATTCGCTCAGATACCGTTCCATACACCCAATATGTAATAGACAAGACCTACTCCTTGCTCAGTGAACTGGACTCAACACCCCCTATTCACCGCACAAGAATATATGTGACTAGTAAGAATCTTAAAACCTATGTATTGATATCTGTCTGGAAGTGAGTCAAGTGGGTGTAAAGCCGCATAAACACAGCCGTGAAAAGCAGCTAAACCCCATTATAAAAATAAATTACTTTTAAAAACGCGTAAAACAAAGACAGTGAAAGAGAGAGAAATTCTTAAAAAATTCGTTCAGAGGCTGTGATGCAACCTGGATTGACCATATCTAGACCCACACCTGGATGAGACATAAGGGTGGACACTCTTGGGGCTGAGAGTTTGGGTGAGGTTGGGTGAGCAAATGCAGACCCTTTAAACTAATACTGCGTGGTACCCATCCAATGGGTCCCAAATCTCCAGGTTCAAGGGCATCTTCCTACATCGAAAACATGCATGAGAAACCCCGAAGATGGTACACCGTGTGATTTTGAAAGGTTTCTAATACGCACCTAATTTCTCATCTCCTTGTGCTCGGGTTCGCCTTTCCAGCTACTTTACTAGCAATCTCCCTACTTGGAGAATCAGCACCTTTAAACTCCTGTTCCCTACAGGTTGCAATGTGTCCTGAGGATGAACGGGAAGAGGGGAAACCAATGAGAGACTAGATCTAGGTGTTGGGACAGGCACAGGTCACTCTATTTTCCCATCGGGAAGAAGAATTAACCACAGGCTCAGCCTGCCGCCCAGAAGCAGAATAGGGCCTGAGGCAATCCCGCGCTTTTTCGGCCAGCTCCCAAAAAAGCCAGTAAAAAATGGAGCTCAGGGACACTGCAAATCACAAACCCGCAGAGCTATAAATGATAACTCTCATCCACAGATATATTGAGGGAAGGCAACGAAGAGGATTTGAAAGCAAGGCAGAATTGCAGGAAACAGGTTTCAGGAGGTAGATTCGAATCGCCTTTAAAGCACATGAAAAGTGGTAAAAAGTCGACAATGATGCCCTTGGCCAAACAGGGCGTATGCGTTTTTTCCTGAATATATTCAGGAAAAAACGCATACGCCCTGTTTGGCCAACTAAGCAACCTGGAAAGGTTAATCAGAGCTACAAAGAAGTCTCGCTTCCCATCGGTCAAAAGGGCCATGCTGCAAAAAGTGTCAAAATCAGAAATGCAGGACAGGCTATGGAGAAATGGCAGCCTTGCTACGCTGTTGGGCGGGATGTAAATTGCCAACAGCCACTCTGGAGAAGTGTACGGTGTGTCCTGAAACATCGAAAAAACACAGCTCTAGGAGCATAGGGCACGTCCTCTCATGGGCGTATAAATTGGGAAAACTAAAAATCATCAAGACACAGGCACCCCAAAGTTTAGGGCTGCTCTGTTGACAAGAACCTCCACTTCATGACACCTTAAATATCCCAGGAAAGAGAAAAATGGATAAAGAAATTGTGGTCCTTATGTAGAAAGGAATATCACTCAGACATGAAATCAATGTCATAATGCTAGTAGACGCAAGATGAGTGTATTTAGTTACGACGATTCTAAGTGAAATAAGTCACACAGAAAAAGACACTTATCATAAGCTATCACTTATAGAGGGAATGTAAAAACCGCTACACTTGAACTGAATTACAAAACAGAACAGAGTCACACGTTTAGAAAACACACTATGCCTGCTTAACGGGAAAGGTGAGGTGGGGTGAGGCATAAAACAAGGGTTTCAAATTCGCTCAGATACCGTTCCATACACCCAATATGTAATAGACAAGACCTACTCCTTGCTCAGTGAACAGGACTCAACACCCCCTATTCACCGCACAAGAATATATGTGACTAGTAAGAATCTTAAAACCTATGTATTGATATCTGTCTGGAAGTGAGTCAAGTGGGTGTAAAGCCGCATAAACACAGCCGTGAAAAGCAGCTAAACCCCATTATAAAAATAAATTACTTTTAAAAACCCGTAAAACAAAGACAGTGAAAGAGAGAGAAATTCTTACAAAATTCGTTCAGAGGCTGTGATGCAACCTGGATTGACCATATCTAGACCCACAGCTGGATGAGACATAAGGGTGGACACTCTTGGGGCTGAAAGGTTGGGTGAGGCTGGGTGAGCAAACGCAGACCCTTTAAAGTAATACTGCCTGGTACCCATCCCATGGGTCCCAAATCTCCAGGTTCAAGGGCATCTTCCTACATCGAAAACATGCATGAGAAACCCAGAAGATGGTACACCGTGTGATTTTGAAAGGTTTCTAATACGCACCTCATTTCTCATCTCCTTGTGCTCGGGTTCGCCTTTCCAGCTACTTTACTAGCAATCTCCCTACTTGGAGAATCAGCACCTTTAAGCTCCTGTTCCCTACAGGTTGCAATTTGTCCTGAGGATGAACGGGAAGAGGGGCAACCAATGAGAGACTAGATGTAGGTGTTGGGACAGGCACAGCTCACTCTATTTTCCCATCGGGAAAAAGAATTAACCACAGGCTCAGCCTGCCGCCCAGAAGCAGAATAGGGCCTGAGGCAATCCCGCGCTTTTGCGGCCAGCTCCCAAAAAAGCCAGTTGAAAAATGGAGCTCAGGGACACTGCAATTCACAAACCCGCAGAGCTATAAATGATAACTCTCATCCACAGATATATTGAGGGAAGGCAACGAAGAGGATTTGAAAGCAAGGCAGAATTGCAGGAAACAGTTTTCAGGAGGTAGATTCAAATCGCCATAAAGCACATGAAAAGTGGTAAAACGTCGACAATAATGCCCTTGGCCAAACAGGGCGTATGCGTTTTTTCCTGAATATATTCAGGAAAAAACGCATACGCCCTTTTTGGCCAACCAAGCAACCTGGAAAGGCTAATCAGCGCTACAAAGAAGTCTCGTTTCCATCGGTCAAAAGGGCCATGCTGCAAAAAGTGTCAAAACCAGAAATGCAGGACAGGCCATGGAGAAATGGCAGCCTTGCTACGCTGATGGGCGGGATGTAAATTGCCAACAGCCACTCTGGAGAAGTGTACGGTGTGTCCTGAAACATCGAAAAAACACAGCTTAGGGAGCATAGGGCACGTCCTCTCATGGGCGTATAAATTGGGAAAACTAAAAATCAGCAAGACACAGGTACCCCAAAGTTTAGGGCTGCTCTGTTGACAAGAACCTCCACTTCATGACACCTTAAATATCCCAGGAAAGAGAAAAATGGATAAAGAAGTTGTGGTCCTTATGTACAATGGAATATCACTCAGACATGAAATCAATGTCATAACTCTAGTAGAAGCAAGATGAGTGGATTTAGGTACGATGATTCTAAGTGAAATATGTCACACAGAAAAAGACACTTATCATAAGCTATCACTTATAGAGGGAATGTAAAAACCGCTACACTTGAACTGAATTACAAAACAGAACAGAGTCACACGTTTAGAAAACACACTATGGCTGCTTAACGGGAAAGGTGAGGTGGGGTGAGGCATAAAACAAGGGTTTCAAATTCGCTCAGATACCGTTCCATACACCCAATATGTAATAGACAAGACCTACTCCTTGCTCAGTGAACTGGACTCAACACCCCCTATTCACCGCACAAGAATATATGTGACTAGTAAGAATCTTAAAACCTATGTATTGATATCTGTCTGGAAGTGAGTCAAGTGGGTGTAAAGCTGCATAAACACAGCCGTGAAAAGCAGTTAAACCCCATTATAAAAATAAATTACTTTTAAAAACCCGTAAAACAAAGACAGTGAAAGCGAGAGAAATTATTACAAAATTCGTTCAGAGGTTCTGATGCAACCTGGATTGACCATATCTAGACCCACAGCTGGATGAGACATAAGGGTGGACACTCTTGGGGCTTAACGGTTGGGTGAGGTTGGGTGAGCAAACGCAGACCCTTTAAAGTAATACTGCCTGGTATCCATCCCATGGGTCCCAAATCTCCAGGTTCAAGGGCATCTTCCTACATCGAAAACATGCATGAGAAACCCAGAAGATGGTACACCGTGTGATTTTGAAAGGTTTCTAATACGCACCTCATTTCTCATCTCCTTGTGCTCGGGTTCGCCTTTCCAGCTACTTTACGAGCAATCTCCCTACTTGGAGAATCAGCACCTTTAAGCTCCTGTTCCCTACAGGTTGCAATTTGTCCTGAGGATGAACGGGAAGAGGGGAAACCAATGAGAGACTAGATCTTGGTGTTGGGACAGGCACAGGTCACTCTATTTTCCCATCGGGAAGAAGAATTTACCACAGGCTCAGCCTGCCGGCCAGAAGCACAATAGGGCCTGAGGCAATCCCGCGCTTTTGCGGCCAGCTCCCAAAAAAGCCAGTTGAAAAATGGAGCTCAGGGACACTGCAATTCACAAACCCGCAGAGCTATAAATGATAACTCTCATCCACAGATATATTGAGGGAAGGCAACGAAGAGGATTTGAAAGCAAGGCAGAATTGCAGGAAACAGGTTTCAGGAGGTAGATTCGAATCGCCTTTAAAGCACATGAAAAGTGGTAAAACGTCGACAATGATGCCCTTGACCAAACAGGGCGTATGCGTTTTTTCCTGAATATATTCAGGAAAAAACGCATACGCCCTGTTTGGCCAACCAAGCAACCTGGAAAGGCTAATCAGCGCTACAAAGAAGTCTCGCTTCCCATCGGTCAAAAGGGCCATGCTGCAAAAAGTGTCAAAACCAGAAATGCAGGACAGGCCCTGGAGAAATGGCAGCCTTGCTACTCTGATGGGCGGGATGTAAATTGCCAACAGCCACTCTGGAGAAGTGTAAGGTGTGTCCTGAAACATTGAAAAAACACAGCTCTAGGAGCATAGGGCACGTCCTCTCATGGGCGTATAAATTGGGAAAACTAAAATTCAGCAAGACACAGGCACCCCAAAGTTTAGGGCTGCTCTGTTGACAAGAACCTCCACTTCATGACACCTTAAATATCCCAGGAAAGAGAAAAATGGATAAAGAAGTTGTGGTCCTTATGTACAATGGAATATCACTCAGACATGAAATCAATGTCATAAGGCTAGTAGAAGCAAGATGAGTGGATTTAGGTACGACGATTCTAAGTGAAATAAGTCACACAGAAAAAGACACTTATCATAAGCTATCACTTATAGAGGGAATGTAAAAACCGCTACACTTGAACTGAATTACAAAACAGAACAGAGTCACACGTTTAGAAAACACACTATGGCTGCTTAACGGGAAAGGTGAGGTGGGGTGAGGCATAAAACAAGGGTTTCAAATTCGCTCAGATACCGTTCCATACACCCAATATGTAATAGACAAGACCTACTCCTTGCTCAGTGAACAGGACTCAACACCCCCTATTCACCGCACAAGAATATATGTGACTAGTAAGATTCTTAAAACCTATGTATTGATATCTGTCTGGAAGTGAGTCAAGTGGGTGTAAAGCCGCATAAACACAGCCGTGAAAAGCAGCTAAACCCCATTATAAAAATAAATTACTTTTAAAAACCCGTAAAACAAAGACAGTGAAAGAGAGAGAAATTCTTACAAAATTCGTTCAGAGGCTGTGATGCAACCTGGATTGACCATATCTAGACCCACAGCTGGATGAGACATAAGGGTGGACACTATTGGGGCTGAAAGGTTGGGTGAGGTTGGGTGAGCAAACGCAGACCCTTTAAAGTAATACTGCCTGGTACCCATCCCATGGGTCCCAAATCTCCAGGTTCAAGGGCATCTTCCTACATCGAAAACATGCATGAGAAACCCAGAAGATGGTACACCGTGTGATTTTGAAAGGTTTCTAATACGCACCTCATTTCTCATCTCCTTGTGCTCGGGTTCACCTTTCCAGCTACTTTACTAGCAATCTCCCTACTTGGAGAATCAGCACCTTTAAGCTCCTGTTCCCTACAGGTTGCAATTTGTCCTGAGGATGAACGGGAAGAGGGGCAACCAATGAGAGACTAGATGTAGGTGTTGGGACAGGCACAGCTCACTCTATTTTCCCATCGGTAAGAAGAATTAACCACAGGCTCAGCCTGCCGCCCAGAAGCAGAATAGGGCCTGAGGCAATTCCGCGCTTTTGCGGCCAGCTCCCAAAAAAGCCAGTTGAAAAATGGAGCTCAGGGACACTGCAATTCACAAACCCGCAGAGCTATAAATGATAACTCTCATCCACAGATATATTGAGGGAAGGCAACGAAGAGGATTTGAAAGCAAGGCAGAATTGCAGGAAACAGATTTCAGGAGGTAGATTCGAATCGCCTTTAAAGCACATGAAAAGTGGTAAAACGTCGACAATAATGCCCTTGGCCAAACAGGGCGTATGCGTTTTTTCCTGAATATATTCAGGAAAAAACGCATACGCCCTTTTTGGCCAACCAAGCAACCTGGAAAGGCTAATCAGCGCTACAAAGAAGTCTCGTTTCCATCGGTCAAAAGGGCCATGCTGCAAAAAGTGTCAAAACCAGAAATGCAGGACAGGCCATGGAGAAATGGCAGCCTTGCTACGCTGATGGGCGGGATGTAAATTGCCAACAGCCACTCTGGAGAAGTGTACGGTGTGTCCTGAAACATCGAAAAAACACAGCTTAGGGAGCATAGGGCACGTCCTCTCATGGGCGTATAAATTGGGAAAACTAAAAATCAGCAAGACACAGGTACCCCAAAGTTTAGGGCTGCTCTGTTGACAAGAACCTCCACTTCATGACACCTTAAATATCCCAGGAAAGAGAAAAATGGATAAAGAAGTTGTGGTCCTTATGTACAATGGAATATCACTCAGACATGAAATCAATGTCATAACGCTAGTAGAAGCAAGATGAGTGGATTTAGGTACGATGATTCTAAGTGAAATAAGTCACACAGAAAAAGACACTTATCATAAGCTATCACTTAGAGAGGGAATGTAAAAACCGCTACACTTGAACTGAATTACAAAACAGAACAGAGTCACACGTTTAGAAAACACACTATGGCTGCTTAACGGGAAAGGTGAGGTGGGGTGAGGCATAAAACAAGGGTTTCAAATTCGCTCAGATACCGTTCCATACACCCAATATGTAATAGACAAGACCTACTCCTTGCTCAGTGAACTGGACTCAACACCCCCTATTCACCGCACAAGAATATATGTGACTAGTAAGAATCTTAAAACCTATGTATTGATATCTGTCTGGAAGTGAGTCAAGTGGGTGTAAAGCTGCATAAACACAGCTGTGAAAAGCAGCTAAACCCCATTATAAAAATAAATTACTTTTAAAAACCCGTAAAACAAAGACAGTGAAAGAGAGAGAAATTCTTACACAATTCGTTCAGAGGCTCTGATGCAACCTGGATTGACCATATCTAGACCCACAGCTGGATGAGACATAAGGGTGGACACTCTTGGGGCTGAACGGTTGGGTGAGGTTGGGTGAGCAAACGCAGACCCTTTAAAGTAATACTGCCTGGTATCCATCCCATGGGTCCCAAATCTCCAGGTTCAAGGGCATCTTCCTACATCGAAAACATGCATGAGAAACCCAGAAGATGGTACACCGTGTGATTTTGAAAGGTTTCTAATACGCACCTCATTTCTCATCTCCTTGTGCTCGGGTTCGCCTTTCCAGCTACTTTACTAGCAATCTCCCTACTTGGAGAATCAGCACCTTTAAGCTCCTGTTCCCTACAGGTTGCAATTTGTCCTGAGGATGAACGGGAAGAGGGGAAACCAATGAGAGACTAGATCTTGGTGTTGGGACAGGCACAGGTCACTCTATTTTCCCATCGGGAAGAAGAATTAACCACAGGCTCAGCCTGCCGGCCAGAAGCTGAATAGGGCCTGAGGCAATCCCGCGCTTTTGCGGCCAGCTCCCAAAAAAGCCAGTTGAAAAATGGAGCTCAGGGACACTGCAATTCACAAACCCGCAGAGCTATAAATGATAACTCTCATCCACAGATATATTGAGGGAAGGCAACGAAGAGGATTTGAAAGCAAGGCAGGATTGCAGGAAACAGGTTTCAGGAGGTAGATTCGAATCGCCTTTAAAGCACATGAAAAGTGGTAAAACGTCGACAATGATGCCCTTGGCCAAACAGGGCGTATGCGTTTTTTCCTGAATATATTCAGGAAAAAACGCATACGCCCTGTTTGGCCAACCAAGCAACCTGGAAAGGCTAATCAGCGCTACAAAGAAGTCTCGCTTCCCATCGGTCAAAAGGGCCATGCTGCAAAAAGTGTCAAAACCAGAAATGCAGGACAGGCCCTGGAGAAATGGCAGCCTTGCTACGCTGATGGGCGGGATGTAAATTGCCAACAGCCACTCTGGAGAAGTGTAAGGTGTGTCCTGAAACATCGAAAAAACACAGCTCTAGGAGCATAGGGCACGTCCTCTCATGGGCGTATAAATTGGGAAAACTAAAAATCAGCAAGACACAGGCACCCCAAAGTTTAGGGCTGCTCTGTTGACAAGAACCTCCACTTCATGACACCTTAAATATCCCAGGAAAGAGAAAAATGGATAAAGAAGTTGTGGTCCTTATGTACAATGGAATATCACTCAGACATGAAATCAATGTCATAAGGCTAGTAGAAGCAAGATGAGTGGATTTAGGTACGACGATTCTAAGTGAAATAAGTCACACAGAAAAAGACACTTATCATAAGCTATCACTTATAGAGGGAATGTAAAAACCGCTACACTTGAACTGAATTACAAAACAGAACAGAGTCACACGTTTAGAAAACACACTATGGCTGCTTAACGGGAAAGGTGAGGTGGGGTGAGGCATAAAACAAGGGTTTCAAATTCGCTCAGATACCGTTCCATACACCCAATATGTAATAGACAAGACCTACTCCTTGCTCAGTGAACAGGACTCAACACCCCCTATTCACCGCACAAGAATATATGTGACTAGTAAGAATCTTAAAACCTATGTATTGATATCTGTCTGGAAGTGAGTCAAGTGGGTGTAAAGCCGCATAAACACAGCCGTGAAAAGCAGCTAAACCCCATTATAAAAATAAATTACTTTTAAAAACCCGTAAAACAAAGACAGTGAAAGAGAGAGAAATTCTTACAAAATTCGTTCAGAGGCTGTGATGCAACCTGGATTGACCATATCTAGACCCACAGCTGGATGAGACATAAGGGTGGACACTCTTGGGGCTGAAAGGTTGGGTGAGGTTGGGTGAGCAAACGCAGACCCTTTAAAGTAATACTGCCTGGTACCCATCCCATGGGTCCCAAATCTCCAGGTTCAAGGGCATCTTCCTACATCGAAAACATGCATGAGAAACCCAGAAGATGGTACACCGTGTGATTTTGAAAGGTTTCTAATACGCACCTCATTTCTCATCTCCTTGTGCTCGGGTTCACCTTTCCAGCTACTTTACTAGCAATCTCCCTACTTGGAGAATCAGCACCTTTAAGCTCCTGTTCCCTACAGGTTGCAATTTGTCCTGAGGATGAACGGGAAGAGGGGCAACCAATGAGAGACTAGATGTAGGTGTTGGGACAGGCACAGCTCACTCTATTTTCCCATCGGTAAGAAGAATTAACCACAGGCTCAGCCTGCCGCCCAGAAGCAGAATAGGGCCTGAGGCAATTCCGCGCTTTTGCGGCCAGCTCCCAAAAAAGCCAGTTGAAAAATGGAGCTCAGGGACACTGCAATTCACAAACCCGCAGAGCTATAAATGATAACTCTCATCCACAGATATATTGAGGGAAGGCAACGAAGAGGATTTGAAAGCAAGGCAGAATTGCAGGAAACAGGTTTCAGGAGGTAGATTCAAATCGCCTTAAAAGCACATGAAAAGTGGTAAAACGTCGACAATAATGCCCTTGGCCAAACAGGGCGTATGCGTTTTTTCCTGAATATATTCAGGAAAAAACGCATACGCCCTTTTTGGCCAACCAAGCAACCTGGAAAGGCTAATCAGCGCTACAAAGAAGTCTCGCTTCCCATCGGTCAAAAGGGCCATGCTGCAAAAAGTGTCAAAACCAGAAATGCAGGACAGGCCATGGAGAAATGGCAGCCTTGCTACGCTGATGGGCGGGATGTAAATTGCCAACAGCCACTCTGGAGAAGTGTAAGGTGTGTCCTGAAACATCGAAAAAACACAGCTTAGGGAGCATAGGGCACGTCCTCTCATGGGCGTATAGATTGGGATAACTAAAAATCAGCAAGACACAGGCACCCCAAAGTTTAGGGCTGCTCTGTTGACAAGAACCTCCACTTCATGACACCTTAAATATCCCAGGAAAGAGAAAAATGGATAAAGAAGTTGTGGTCCTTATGTACAATGGAATATCACTCAGACATGAAATCAATGTCATAAGGCTAGTAGAAGCAAGATGAGTGGATTTAGGTACGACGATTCTAAGTGAAATAAGTCACACAGAAAAAGACACTTATCATAAGCTATCACTTATAGAGGGAATGTAAAAACCGCTACACTTGAACTGAATTACAAAACAGAACAGAGTCACACGTTTAGAAAACACAGTATGGCTGCTTAACGGGAAAGGTGAGGTGGGGTGAGGCATAAAACAAGGGTTTCAAATTCGCTCAGATACCGTTCCATACACCCAATATGTAATAGACAAGACCTACGCCTTGCTCAGTGAACAGGACTCAACACCCCCTATTCACCGCACAAGAATATATGTGACTAGTAAGAATCTTAAAACCTATGTATTGATATCTGTCAGGAAGTGGGTCAAGTGGGTGTAAAGCTGCATAAACACAGCCGTGAAAAGCAGCTAAACCCCATTATAAAAATAAATTACTTTTAAAAACCCGTAAAACAAAGACAGTGAAAGAGAGAGAAATTCTTACAAAACTCGTTCAGAGGCTGTGATGCAACCTGGATTGACCATATCTAGACCCACAGCTGGATGAGACATAAGGGTGGACACTCTTGGGGCTGAAAGGTTGGGTGAGGTTGGGTGAGCAAACGCAGACCCTTTAAAGTAATACTGCCTGGTACCCATCCCATGGGTCCCAAATCTCCAGGTTCAAGGGCATCTTCCTACATCGAAAACATGCATGAGAAACCCAGAAGATGGTACACCGTGTGATTTTCAAAGGTTTCTAATACGCACCTCATTTCTCATCTCCTTGTGCTCGGGTTCGCCTTTCCAGCTATTTTACTAGAAATCTCCCTACTTGGAGAATCAGCACCTTTAAGCTCCTGTTCCCTACAGGTTGCAATTTGTCCTGAGGATGAACGGGAAGAGGGGCAACCAATGAGAGACTAGATATAGGTGTTGGGACAGGCACAGCTCACTCTATTTTCCCATCGGTAAGAAGAATTAACCACAGGCTCAGCCTGCTGCCCAGAAGCAGAATAGGGCCTGAGGCAATTCCGCGCTTTTGCGGCCAGCTCCCAAAAAAGCCAGTTGAAAAATGGAGCTCAGGGACACTGCAATTCACAAACCCGCAGAGCTATAAATGATAACTCTCATCCACAGATATATTGAGGGAAGGCAACGAAGAGGATTTGAAAGCAAGGCAGAATTGCAGGAAACAGGTTTCAGGAGGTAGATTCAAATCGCCTTAAAAGCACATGAAAAGTGGTAAAACGTCGACAATAATGCCCTTGGCCAAACAGGGCGTATGCGTTTTTTCCTGAATATATTCAGGAAAAAACGCATACGCCCTTTTTGGCCAACCAAGCAACCTGGAAAGGCTAATCAGCGCTACAAAGAAGTCTCGTTTCCATCGGTCAAAAGGGCCATGCTGCAAAAAGTGTCAAAACCAGAAATGCAGGACAGGCCATGGAGAAATGGCAGCCTTGCTACGCTGATGGGCGGGATGTAAATTGCCAACAGCCACTCTGGAGAAGTGTACGGTGTGTCCTGAAACATCGAAAAAACACAGCTTAGGGAGCATAGGGCACGTCCTCTCATGGGCGTATAAATTGGGAAAACTAAAAATCAGCAAGACACAGGTACCCCAAAGTTTAGGGCTGCTCTGTTGACAAGAACCTCCACTTCATGACACCTTAAATATCCCAGGAAAGAGAAAAATGGATAAAGAAGTTGTGGTCCTTATGTACAATGGAATATCACTCAGACATGAAATCAATGTCATAACGCTAGTAGAAGCAAGATGAGTGGATTTAGGTACGATGATTCTAAGTGAAATAAGTCACACAGAAAAAGACACTTATCATAAGCTATCACTTAGAGAGGGAATGTAAAAACCGCTACACTTGAACTGAATTACAAAACAGAACAGAGTCACACGTTTAGAAAACACACTATGCCTGCTTAACGGGAAAGGTGAGGTGGGGTGAGGCATAAAACAAGGGTTTCAAATTCGCTCAGATACCGTTCCATACACCCAATATGTAATAGACAAGACCTACTCCTTGCTCAGTGAACTGGACTCAACACCCCCTATTCACCGCACAAGAATATATGTGACTAGTAAGAATCTTAAAACCTATGTATTGATATCTGTCTGGAAGTGAGTCAAGTGGGTGTAAAGCTGCATAAACACAGCCGTGAAAAGCAGCTAAACCCCATTATAAAAATAAATTACTTTTAAAAACCCGTAAAACAAAGACAGTGAAAGCGAGAGAAATTATTACAAAATTCGTTCAGAGGCTCTGATGCAACCTGGATTGACCATATCTAGACCCACAGCTGGATGAGACATAAGGGTGGACACTCTTGGGGCTGAACGGTTGGGTGAGGTTGGGTGAGCAAACGCAGACCCTTTAAAGTAATACTGCCTGGTATCCATCCCATGGGTCCCAAATCTCCAGGTTCAAGGGCATCTTCCTACATCGAAAACATGCATGAGAAACCCAGAAGATGGTACACCGTGTGATTTTGAAAGGTTTCTAATACGCACCTCATTTCTCATCTCCTTGTGCTCGGGTTCGCCTTTCCAGCTACTTTACTAGCAATCTCCCTACTTGGAGAATCAGCACCTTTAAGCTCCTGTTCCCTACAGGTTGCAATTTGTCCTGAGGATGAACGGGAAGAGGGGAAACCAATGAGAGACTAGATCTTGGTGTTGGGACAGGCACAGGTCACTCTATTTTCCCATCGGGAAGAAGAATTAACCACAGGCTCAGCCTGCCGGCCAGAAGCTGAATAGGGCCTGAGGCAATCCCGCGCTTTTGCGGCCAGCTCCCAAAAAAGCCAGTTGAAAAATGGAGCTCAGGGACACTGCAATTCACAAACCCGCAGAGCTATAAATGATAACTCTCATCCACAGATATATTGAGGGAAGGCAACGAAGAGGATTTGAAAGCAAGGCAGGATTGCAGGAAACAGGTTTCAGGAGGTAGATTCAAATCGCCTTAAAAGCACATGAAAAGTGGTAAAACGTCGACAATAATGCCCTTGGCCAAACAGGGCGTATGCGTTTTTTCCTGAATATATTCAGGAAAAAACGCATACGCCCTGTTTGGCCAACCAAGCAACCTGGAAAGGCTAATCAGCGCTACAAAGAAGTCTCGCTTCCCATCGGTCAAAAGGGCCATGCTGCAAAAAGTGTCAAAACCAGAAATGCAGGACAGGCCCTGGAGAAATGGCAGCCTTGCTACGCTGATGGGCGGGATGTAAATTGCCAACAGCCACTCTGGAGAAGTGTAAGGTGTGTCCTGAAACATCGAAAAAACACAGCTCTAGGAGCATAGGGCACGTCCTCTCATGGGCGTATAAATTGGGAAAACTAAAAATCAGCAAGACACAGGCACCCCAAAGTTTAGGGCTGCTCTGTTGACAAGAACCTCCACTTCATGACACCTTAAATATCCCAGGAAAGAGAAAAATGGATAAAGAAGTTGTGGTCCTTATGTACAATGGAATATCACTCAGACATGAAATCAATGTCATAAGGCTAGTAGAAGCAAGATGAGTGGATTTAGGTACGACGATTCTAAGTGAAATAAGTCACACAGAAAAAGACACTTATCATAAGCTATCACTTATAGAGGGAATGTAAAAACCGCTACACTTGAACTGAATTACAAAACAGAACAGAGTCACACGTTTAGAAAACACACTATGGCTGCTTAACGGGAAAGGTGAGGTGGGGTGAGGCATAAAACAAGGGTTTCAAATTCGCTCAGATACCGTTCCATACACCCAATATGTAATAGACAAGACCTACTCCTTGCTCAGTGAACAGGACTCAACACCCCCTATTCACCGCACAAGAATATATGTGACTAGTAAGAATCTTAAAACCTATGTATTGATATCTGTCTGGAAGTGAGTCAAGTGGGTGTAAAGCCGCATAAACACAGCCGTGAAAAGCAGCTAAACCCCATTATAAAAATAAATTACTTTTAAAAACCCGTAAAACAAAGACAGTGAAAGAGAGAGAAATTATTACAAAATTCGTTCAGAGGCTGTGATGCAACCTGGATTGACCATATCTAGACCCACAGCTGGATGAGACATAAGGGTGGACACTCTTGGGGCTGAAAGGTTGGGTGAGGCTGGGTGAGCAAACGCAGACCCTTTAAAGTAATACTGCCTGGTACCCATCCCATGGGTCCCAAATCTCCAGGTTCAAGGGCATCTTCCTACATCGAAAACATGCATGAGAAACCCAGAAGATGGTACACCGTGTGATTTTCAAAGGTTTCTAATACGCACCTCATTTCTCATCTCCTTGTGCTCGGGTTCACCTTTCCAGCTACTTTACTAGCAATCTCCCTACTTGGAGAATCAGCACCTTTAAGCTCCTGTTCCCTACAGGTTGCAATTTGTCCTGAGGATGAACGGGAAGAGGGGCAACCAATGAGAGACTAGATGTAGGTGTTGGGACAGGCACAGCTCACTCTATTTTCCCATCGGTAAGAAGAATTAACCACAGGCTCAGCCTGCCGCCCAGAAGCAGAATAGGGCCTGAGGCAATTCCGCGCTTTTGCGGCCAGCTCCCAAAAAAGCCAGTTGAAAAATGGAGCTCAGGGACACTGCAATTCACAAACCCGCAGAGCTATAAATGATAACTCTCATCCACAGATATATTGAGGGAAGGCAACGAAGAGGATTTGAAAGCAAGGCAGAATTGCAGGAAACAGGTTTCAGGAGGTAGATTCAAATCGCCTTAAAAGCACATGAAAAGTGGTAAAACGTCGACAATAATGCCCTTGGCCAAACAGGGCGTATGCGTTTTTTCCTGAATATATTCAGGAAAAAACGCATACGCCCTGTTTGGCCAACCAAGCAACCTGGAAAGGCTAATCAGCGCTACAAAGAAGTCTCGCTTCCCATCGGTCAAAAGGGCCATGCTGCAAAAAGTGTCAAAACCAGAAATGCAGGACAGGCCATGGAGAAATGGCAGCCTTGCTACGCTGATGGGCGGGATGTAAATTGCCAACAGCCACTCTGGAGAAGTGTAAGGTGTGTCCTGAAACATCGAAAAAACACAGCTTAGGGAGCATAGGGCACGTCCTCTCATGGGCGTATAGATTGGGATAACTAAAAATCAGCAAGACACAGGCACCCCAAAGTTTAGGGCTGCTCTGTTGACAAGAACCTCCACTTCATGACACCTTAAATATCCCAGGAAAGAGAAAAATGGATAAAGAAGTTGTGGTCCTTATGTACAATGGAATATCACTCAGACATGAAATCAATGTCATAAGGCTAGTAGAAGCAAGATGAGTGGATTTAGGTACGACGATTCTAAGTGAAATAAGTCACACAGAAAAAGACACTTATCATAAGCTATCACTTATAGAGGGAATGTAAAAACCGCTACACTTGAACTGAATTACAAAACAGAACAGAGTCACACGTTTAGAAAACACACTATGGCTGCTTAACGGGAAAGGTGAGGTGGGGTGAGGCATAAAACAAGGGTTTCAAATTCGCTCAGATACCGTTCCATACACCCAATATGTAATAGACAAGACCTACGCCTTGCTCAGTGAACAGGACTCAACACCCCCTATTCACCGCACAAGAATATATGTGACTAGTAAGAATCTTAAAACCTATGTATTGATATCTGTCAGGAAGTGGGTCAAGTGGGTGTAAAGCTGCATAAACACAGCCGTGAAAAGCAGCTAAACCCCATTATAAAAATAAATTACTTTTAAAAACCCGTAAAACAAAGACAGTGAAAGAGAGAGAAATTCTTACAAAATTCGTTCAGAGGCTGTGATGCAACCTGGATTGACCATATCTAGACCCACAGCTGGATGAGACATAAGGGTGGACACTCTTGGGGCTGAAAGGTTGGGTGAGGTTGGGTGAGCAAACGCAGACCCTTTAAAGTAATACTGCCTGGTACCCATCCCATGGGTCCCAAATCTCCAGGTTCAAGGGCATCTTCCTACATCGAAAACATGCATGAGAAACCCAGAAGATGGTACACCGTGTGATTTTCAAAGGTTTCTAATACGCACCTCATTTCTCATCTCCTTGTGCTCGGGTTCGCCTTTCCAGCTATTTTACTAGAAATCTCCCTACTTGGAGAATCAGCACCTTTAAGCTCCTGTTCCCTACAGGTTGCAATTTGTCCTGAGGATGAACGGGAAGAGGGGCAACCAATGAGAGACTAGATATAGGTGTTGGGACAGGCACAGCTCACTCTATTTTCCCATCGGTAAGAAGAATTAACCACAGGCTCAGCCTGCTGCCCAGAAGCAGAATAGGGCCTGAGGCAATTCCGCGCTTTTGCGGCCAGCTCCCAAAAAAGCCAGTTGAAAAATGGAGCTCAGGGACACTGCAATTCACAAACCCGCAGAGCTATAAATGATAACTCTCATCCACAGATATATTGAGGGAAGGCAACGAAGAGGATTTGAAAGCAAGGCAGAATTGCAGGAAACAGGTTTCAGGAGGTAGATTCAAATCGCCTTAAAAGCACATGAAAAGTGGTAAAACGTCGACAATAATGCCCTTGGCCAAACAGGGCGTATGCGTTTTTTCCTGAATATATTCAGGAAAAAACGCATACGCCCTTTTTGGCCAACCAAGCAACCTGGAAAGGCTAATCAGCGCTACAAAGAAGTCTCGTTTCCATCGGTCAAAAGGGCCATGCTGCAAAAAGTGTCAAAACCAGAAATGCAGGACAGGCCATGGAGAAATGGCAGCCTTGCTACGCTGATGGGCGGGATGTAAATTGCCAACAGCCACTCTGGAGAAGTGTACGGTGTGTCCTGAAACATCGAAAAAACACAGCTTAGGGAGCATAGGGCACGTCCTCTCATGGGCGTATAAATTGGGAAAACTAAAAATCAGCAAGACACAGGTACCCCAAAGTTTAGGGCTGCTCTGTTGACAAGAACCTCCACTTCATGACACCTTAAATATCCCAGGAAAGAGAAAAATGGATAAAGAAGTTGTGGTCCTTATGTACAATGGAATATCACTCAGACATGAAATCAATGTCATAACGCTAGTAGAAGCAAGATGAGTGGATTTAGGTACGATGATTCTAAGTGAAATAAGTCACACAGAAAAAGACACTTATCATAAGCTATCACTTAGAGAGGGAATGTAAAAACCGCTACACTTGAACTGAATTACAAAAGAGAACAGAGTCACACGTTTAGAAAACACACTATGGCTGCTTAACGGGAAAGGTGAGGTGGGGTGAGGCATAAAACAAGGGTTTCAAATTCGCTCAGATACCGTTCCATACACCCAATATGTAATAGACAAGACCTACTCCTTGCTCAGTGAACTGGACTCAACACCCCCTATTCACCGCACAAGAATATATGTGACTAGTAAGAATCTTAAAACCTATGTATTGATATCTGTCTGGAAGTGAGTCAAGTGGGTGTAAAGCTGCATAAACACAGCCGTGAAAAGCAGCTAAACCCCATTATAAAAATAAATTACTTTTAAAAACCCGTAAAACAAAGACAGTGAAAGCGAGAGAAATTATTACAAAATTCGTTCAGAGGCTCTGATGCAACCTGGATTGACCATATCTAGACCCACAGCTGGATGAGACATAAGGGTGGACACTCTTGGGGCTGAACGGTTGGGTGAGGTTGGGTGAGCAAACGCAGACCCTTTAAAGTAATACTGCCTGGTATCCATCCCATGGGTCCCAAATCTCCAGGTTCAAGGGCATCTTCCTACATCGAAAACATGCATGAGAAACCCAGAAGATGGTACACCGTGTGATTTTGAAAGGTTTCTAATACGCACCTCATTTCTCATCTCCTTGTGCTCGGGTTTGCCTTTCCAGCTACTTTACTAGCAATCTCCCTACTTGGAGAATCAGCACCTTTAAGCTCCTGTTCCCTACAGGTTGCAATTTGTCCTGAGGATGAACGGGAAGAGGGGAAACCAATGAGAGACTAGATCTTGGTGTTGGGACAGGCACAGGTCACTCTATTTTCCCATCGGGAAGAAGAATTAACCACAGGCTCAGCCTGCCGGCCAGAAGCTGAATAGGGCCTGAGGCAATCCCGCGCTTTTGCGGCCAGCTCCCAAAAAAGCCAGTTGAAAAATGGAGCTCAGGGACACTGCAATTCACAAACCCGCAGAGCTATAAATGATAACTCTCATCCACAGATATATTGAGGGAAGGCAACAAAGAGGATTTGAAAGCAAGGCAGGATTGCAGGAAACAGGTTTCAGGAGGTAGATTCGAATCGCCTTTAAAGCACATGAAAAGTGGTAAAACGTCGACAATGATGCCCTTGGCCAAACAGGGCGTATGCGTTTTTTCCTGAATATATTCAGGAAAAAACGCATACGCCCTGTTTGGCCAACCAAGCAACCTGGAAAGGCTAATCAGCGCTACAAAGAAGTCTCACTTCCCATCGGTCAAAAGGGCCATGCTGCAAAAAGTGTCAAAACCAGAAATGCAGGACAGGCCCTGGAGAAATGGCAGCCTTGCTACGCTGATGGGCGGGATGTAAATTGCCAACAGCCACTCTGGAGAAGTGTAAGGTGTGTCCTGCAACATCGAAAAAACACAGCTCTAGGAGCATAGGGCACGTCCTCTCATGGGCGTATAAATTGGGAAAACTAAAAATCAGCAAGACACAGGTACCCCAAAGTTTAGGGCTGCTCTGTTGACAAGAACCTCCACTTCATGACACCTTAAATATCCCAGGAAAGAGAAAAATGGATAAAGAAGTTGTGGTCCTTATGTACAATGGAATATCACTCAGACATGAAATCAATGTCATAAGGCTAGTAGAAGCAAGATGAGTGGATTTAGGTACGACGATTCTAAGTGAAATAAGTCACACAGAAAAAGACACTTATCATAAGCTATCACTTATAGAGGGAATGTAAAAACCGCTACACTTGAACTGAATTACAAAACAGAACAGAGTCACACGTTTAGAAAACACACTATGGCTGCTTAACGGGAAAGGTGAGGTGGGGTGAGGCATAAAACAAGGGTTTCAAATTCGCTCAGATACCGTTCCATACACCCAATATGTAATAGACAAGACCTACTCCTTGCTCAGTGAACAGGACTCAACACCCCCTATTCACCGCACAAGAATATATGTGACTAGTAAGAATCTTAAAACCTATGTATTGATATCTGTCTGGAAGTGAGTCAAGTGGGTGTAAAGCCGCATAAACACAGCCGTGAAAAGCAGCTAAACCCCATTATAAAAATAAATTACTTTTAAAAACCCGTAAAACAAAGACAGTGAAAGAGAGAGAAATTCTTACAAAATTCGTTCAGAGGCTGTGATGCAACCTGGATTGACCATATCTAGACCCACAGCTGGATGAGACATAAGGGTGGACACTCTTGGGGCTGAAAGTTTGGGTGAGGTTGGGTGAGCAAACGCAGACCCTTTAAAGTAATACTGCCTGGTACCCATCCCATGGGTGCCAAATCTCCAGGTTCAAGGGCATCTTCCTACATCGAAAACATGCATGAGAAACCCAGAAGATGGTACACCGTGTGATTTTGAAAGGTTTCTAATACGCACCTCATTTCTCATCTCCTTGTGCTCGGGTTCACCTTTCCAGCTACTTTACTAGAAATCTCCCTACTTGGAGAATCAGCACCTTTAAGCTCCTGTTCCCTACAGGTTGCAATTTGTCCTGAGGATGAACGGGAAGAGGGGCAACCAATGAGAGACTAGATGTAGGTGTTGGGACAGGCACAGCTCACTCTATTTTCCCATCGGTAAGAAGAATTAACCACAGGCTCAGCCTGCCGCCCAGAAGCAGAATAGGGCCTGAGGCAATTCCGCGCTTTTGTGGCCAGCTCCCAAAAAAGCCAGTTGAAAAATGGAGCTCAGGGACACTGCAATTCACAAACCCGCAGAGCTATAAATGATAACTCTCATCCACAGATATATTGAGGGAAGGCAACGAAGAGGATTTGAAAGCAAGGCAGAATTGCAGGAAACAGGTTTCAGGAGGTAGATTCAAATCGCCTTAAAAGCACATGAAAAGTGGTAAAACGTCGACAATAATGCCCTTGGCCAAACAGGGCGTATGCGTTTTTTCCTGAATATATTCAGGAAAAAACGCATACGCCCTGTTTGGCCAACCAAGCAACCTGGAAAGGCTAATCAGCGCTACAAAGAAGTCTCGCTTCCCATCGGTCAAAAGGGCCATGCTGCAAAAAGTGTCAAAACCAGAAATGCAGGACAGGCCATGGAGAAATGGCAGCCTTGCTACGCTGATGGGCGGGATGTAAATTGCCAACAGCCACTCTGGAGAAGTGTAAGGTGTGTCCTGAAACATCGAAAAAACACAGCTTAGGGAGCATAGGGCACGTCCTCTCATGGGCGTATAGATTGGGATAACTAAAAATCAGCAAGACACAGGCACCCCAAAGTTTAGGGCTGCTCTGTTGACAAGAACCTCCACTTCATGACACCTTAAATATCCCAGGAAAGAGAAAAATGGATAAAGAAGTTGTGGTCCTTATGTACAATGGAATATCACTCAGACATGAAATCAATGTCATAAGGCTAGTAGAAGCAAGATGAGTGGATTTAGGTACGACGATTCTAAGTGAAATAAGTCACACAGAAAAAGACACTTATCATAAGCTATCACTTATAGAGGGAATGTAAAAACCGCTACACTTGAACTGAATTACAAAACAGAACAGAGTCACACGTTTAGAAAACACACTATGGCTGCTTAACGGGAAAGGTGAGGTGGGGTGAGGCATAAAACAAGGGTTTCAAATTCGCTCAGATACCGTTCCATACACCCAATATGTAATAGACAAGACCTACGCCTTGCTCAGTGAACAGGACTCAACACCCCCTATTCACCGCACAAGAATATATGTGACTAGTAAGAATCTTAAAACCTATGTATTGATATCTGTCAGGAAGTGGGTCAAGTGGGTGTAAAGCTGCATAAACACAGCCGTGAAAAGCAGCTAAACCCCATTATAAAAATAAATTACTTTTAAAAACCCGTAAAACAAAGACAGTGAAAGAGAGAGAAATTCTTACAAAATTCGTTCAGAGGCTGTGATGCAACCTGGATTGACCATATCTAGACCCACAGCTGGATGAGACATAAGGGTGGACACTCTTGGGGCTGAAAGGTTGGGTGAGGTTGGGTGAGCAAACGCAGACCCTTTAAAGTAATACTGCCTGGTACCCATCCCATGGGTCCCAAATCTCCAGGTTCAAGGGCATCTTCCTACATCGAAAACATGCATGAGAAACCCAGAAGATGGTACACCGTGTGATTTTCAAAGGTTTCTAATACGCACCTCATTTCTCATCTCCTTGTGCTCGGGTTCGCCTTTCCAGCTATTTTACTAGAAATCTCCCTACTTGGAGAATCAGCACCTTTAAGCTCCTGTTCCCTACAGGTTGCAATTTGTCCTGAGGATGAACGGGAAGAGGGGCAACCAATGAGAGACTAGATATAGGTGTTGGGACAGGCACAGCTCACTCTATTTTCCCATCGGTAAGAAGAATTAACCACAGGCTCAGCCTGCTGCCCAGAAGCAGAATAGGGCCTGAGGCAATTCCGCGCTTTTGCGGCCAGCTCCCAAAAATGCCAGTTGAAAAATGGAGCTCAGGGACACTGCAATTCACAAACCCGCAGAGCTATAAATGATAACTCTCATCCACAGATATATTGAGGGAAGGCAACGAAGAGGATTTGAAAGCAAGGCAGAATTGCAGGAAACAGGTTTCAGGAGGTAGATTCAAATCGCCTTAAAAGCACATGAAAAGTGGTAAAACGTCGACAATAATGCCCTTGGCCAAACAGGGCGTATGCGTTTTTTCCTGAATATATTCAGGAAAAAACGCATACGCCCTTTTTGGCCAACCAAGCAACCTGGAAAGGCTAATCAGCGCTACAAAGAAGTCTCGTTTCCATCGGTCAAAAGGGCCATGCTGCAAAAAGTGTCAAAACCAGAAATGCAGGACAGGCCATGGAGAAATGGCAGCCTTGCTACGCTGATGGGCGGGATGTAAATTGCCAACAGCCACTCTGGAGAAGTGTACGGTGTGTCCTGAAACATCGAAAAAACACAGCTTAGGGAGCATAGGGCACGTCCTCTCATGGGCGTATAAATTGGGAAAACTAAAAATCAGCAAGACACAGGTACCCCAAAGTTTAGGGCTGCTCTGTTGACAAGAACCTCCACTTCATGACACCTTAAATATCCCAGGAAAGAGAAAAATGGATAAAGAAGTTGTGGTCCTTATGTACAATGGAATATCACTCAGACATGAAATCAATGTCATAACGCTAGTAGAAGCAAGATGAGTGGATTTAGGTACGATGATTCTAAGTGAAATAAGTCACACAGAAAAAGACACTTATCATAAGCTATCACTTAGAGAGGGAATGTAAAAACCGCTACACTTGAACTGAATTACAAAACAGAACTGAGTCACACGTTTAGAAAACACACTATGGCTGCTTAACGGGAAAGGTGAGGTGGGGTGAGGCATAAAACAAGGGTTTCAAATTCGCTCAGATACCGTTCCATACACCCAATATGTAATAGACAAGACCTACTCCTTGCTCAGTGAACTGGACTCAACACCCCCTATTCACCGCACAAGAATATATGTGACTAGTAAGAATCTTAAAACCTATGTATTGATATCTGTCAGGAAGTGAGTCAAGTGGGTGTAAAGCTGCATAAACACAGCCGTGAAAAGCAGCTAAACCCCATTATAAAAATAAATTACTTTTAAAAACCCGTAAAAGAAAGACAGTGAAAGAGAGAGAAATTCTTACAAAATTCGTTCAGAGGCTGTGATGCAACCTGGATTGACCATATCTAGACCCACAGCTGGATGAGACATAAGGGTGGACACTCTTGGGGCTGAAATGTTGGGTGAGGTTGGGTGAGCAAACGCAGACCCTTTAAAGTAATACTGCCTGGTACCCATCCCATGGGTCCCAAATCTCCAGGTTCAAGGGCATCTTCCTACATCGAAAACATGCATGAGAAACCCAGAAGATGGTACACCGTGTGATTTTCAAAGGTTTCTAATACGCACCTCATTTCTCATCTCCTTGTGCTCGGGTTCGCCTTTCCAGCTATTTTACTAGAAATCTCCCTACTTGGAGAATCAGCACCTTTAAGCTCCTGTTCCCTACAGGTTGCAATTTGTCCTGAGGATGAACGGGAAGAGGGGCAACCAATGAGAGACTAGATATAGGTGTTGGGACAGGCACAGCTCACTCTATTTTCCCATCGGTAAGAAGAATTAACCACAGGCTCAGCCTGCTGCCCAGAAGCAGAATAGGGCCTGAGGCAATTCCGCGCTTTTGCGGCCAGCTCCCAAAAAAGCCAGTTGAAAAATGGAGCTCAGGGACACTGCAATTCACAAACCCGCAGAGCTATAAATGATAACTCTCATCCACAGATATATTGAGGGAAGGCAACGAAGAGGATTTGAAAGCAAGGCAGAATTGCAGGAAACAGGTTTCAGGAGGTAGATTCAAATCGCCTTAAAAGCACATGAAAAGTGGTAAAACGTCGACAATAATGCCCTTGGCCAAACAGGGCGTATGCGTTTTTTCCTGAATATATTCAGGAAAAAACGCATACGCCCTTTTTGGCCAACCAAGCAACCTGGAAAGGCTAATCAGCGCTACAAAGAAGTCTCGTTTCCATCGGTCAAAAGGGCCATGCTGCAAAAAGTGTCAAAACCAGAAATGCAGGACAGGCCATGGAGAAATGGCAGCCTTGCTACGCTGATGGGCGGGATGTAAATTGCCAACAGCCACTCTGGAGAAGTGTACGGTGTGTCCTGAAACATCGAAAAAACACAGCTTAGGGAGCATAGGGCACGTCCTCTCATGGACGTATAAATTGGGAAAACTAAAAATCAGCAAGACACAGGTACCCCAAAGTTTAGGGCTGCTCTGTTGACAAGAACCTCCACTTCATGACACCTTAAATATCCCAGGAAAGAGAAAAATGGATAAAGAAGTTGTGGTCCTTATGTACAATGGAATATCACTCAGACATGAAATCAATGTCATAACGCTAGTAGAAGCAAGATGAGTGGATTTAGGTACGATGATTCTAAGTGAAATAAGTCACACAGAAAAAGACACTTATCATAAGCTATCACTTAGAGAGGGAATGTAAAAACCGCTACACTTGAAGTGAATTACAAAACAGAACAGAGTCACACGTTTAGAAAACACACTATGGCTGCTTAACGGGAAAGGTGAGGTGGGGTGAGGCATAAAACAAGGGTTTCAAATTCGCTCAGATAACGTTCCATACACCCAATATGTAATAGACAAGACCTACTCCTTGCTCAGTGAACTGGACTCAACACCCCCTATTCACCGCACAAGAATATATGTGACTAGTAAGAATCTTAAAACCTATGTATTGATATCTGTCTGGAAGTGAGTCAAGTGGGTGTAAAGCTGCATAAACACAGCCGTGAAAAGCAGCTAAACCCCATTATAAAAATAAATTACTTTTAAAAACCCGTAAAACAAAGACAGTGAAAGCGAGAGAAATTATTACAAAATTCGTTCAGAGGCTCTGATGCAACCTGGATTGACCATATCTAGACCCACAGCTGGATGAGACATAAGGGTGGACACTCTTGGGGCTGAACGGTTGGGTGCGGTTGGGTGAGCAAACGCAGACCCTTTAAAGTAATACTGCCTGGTATCCATCCCATGGGTCCCAAATCTCCAGGTTCAAGGGCATCTTCCTACATCGAAAACATGCATGAGAAACCCAGAAGATGGTACACCGTGTGATTTTGAAAGGTTTCTAATACGCACCTCATTTCTCATCTCCTTGTGCTCGGGTTCGCCTTTCCAGCTACTTTACTAGCAATCTCCCTACTTGGAGAATCAGCACCTTTAAGCTCCTGTTCCCTACAGGTTGCAATTTGTCCTGAGGATGAACGGGAAGAGGGGAAACCAATGAGAGACTAGATCTTGGTGTTGGGACAGGCACAGGTCACTCTATTTTCCCATCGGGAAGAAGAATTAACCACAGGCTCAGCCTGCCGGCCAGAAGCTGAATAGGGCCTGAGGCAATCACGCGCTTTTGCGGCCAGCTCCCAAAAAAGCCAGTTGAAAAATGGAGCTCAGGGACACTGCAATTCACAAACCCGCAGAGCTATAAATGATAACTCTCATCCACAGATATATTGAGGGAAGGCAACGAAGAGGATTTGAAAGCAAGGCAGGATTGCAGGAAACAGGTTTCAGGAGGTAGATTCGAATCGCCTTTAAAGCACATGAAAAGTGGTAAAACGTCGACAATGATGCCCTTGGCCAAACAGGGCGTATGCATTTTTTCCTGAATATATTCAGGAAAAAACGCATACGCCCTGTTTGGCCAACCAAGCAACCTGGAAAGGCTAATCAGCGCTACAAAGAAGTCTCGCTTCCCATCGGTCAAAAGGGCCATGCTGCAAAAAGTGTCAAAACCAGAAATGCAGGACAGGCCCTGGAGAAATGGCAGCCTTGCTACGCTGATGGGCGGGATGTAAATTGCCAACAGCCACTCTGGAGAAGTGTAAGGTGTGTCCTGAAACATCGAAAAAACACAGCTCTAGGAGCATAGGGCACGTCCTCTCATGGGCGTATAAATTGGGAAAACTAAAAATCAGCAAGACACAGGCACCCCAAAGTTTAGGGCTGCTCTGTTGACAAGAACCTCCACTTCATGACACCTTAAATATCCCAGGAAAGAGAAAAATGGATAAAGAAGTTGTGGTCCTTATGTACAATGGAATATCACTCAGACATGAAATCAATGTCATAAGGCTAGTAGAAGCAAGATGAGTGGATTTAGGTACGACGATTCTAAGTGAAATAAGTCACACAGAAAAAGACACTTATCATAAGCTATCACTTATAGAGGGAATGTAAAAACCGCTACACTTGAACTGAATTACAAAACAGAACAGAGTCACACGTTTAGAAAACACACTATGGCTGCTTAACGGGAAAGGTGAGGTGGGGTGAGGCATAAAACAAGGGTTTCAAATTCGCTCAGATACCGTTCCATACACCCAATATGTAATAGACAAGACCTACGCCTTGCTCAGTGAACAGGACTCAACACCCCCTATTCACCGCACAAGAATATATGTGACTAGTAAGAATCTTAAAACCTATGTATTGATATCTGTCAGGAAGTGGGTCAAGTGGGTGTAAAGCTGCATAAACACAGCCGTGAAAAGCAGCTAAACCCCATTATAAAAATAAATTACTTTTAAAAACCCGTAAAACAAAGACAGTGAAAGAGAGAGAAATTCTTACAAAATTCGTTCAGAGGCTGTGATGCAACCTGGATTGACCATATCTAGACCCACAGCTGGATGAGACATAAGGGTGGACACTCTTGGGGCTGAAAGGTTGGGTGAGGTTGGGTGAGCAAACGCAGACCCTTTAAAGTAATACTGCCTGGTACCCATCCCATGGGTCCCAAATCTCCAGGTTCAAGGGCATCTTCCTACATCGAAAACATGCATGAGAAACCCAGAAGATGGTACACCGTGTGATTTTCAAAGGTTTCTAATACGCACCTCATTTCTCATCTCCTTGTGCTCGGGTTCGCCTTTCCAGCTATTTTACTAGAAATCTCCCTACTTGGAGAATCAGCACCTTTAAGCTCCTGTTCCCTACAGGTTGCAATTTGTCCTGAGGATGAACGGGAAGAGGGGCAACCAATGAGAGACTAGATATAGGTGTTGGGACAGGCACAGCTCACTCTATTTTCCCATCGGTAAGAAGAATTAACCACAGGCTCAGCCTGCTGCCCAGAAGCAGAATAGGGCCTGAGGCAATTCCGCGCTTTTGCGGCCAGCTCCCAAAAATGCCAGTTGAAAAATGGAGCTCAGGGACACTGCAATTCACAAACCCGCAGAGCTAAAAATGATAACTCTCATCCACAGATATATTGAGGGAAGGCAACGAAGAGGATTTGAAAGCAAGGCAGAATTGCAGGAAACAGGTTTCAGGAGGTAGATTCAAATCGCCTTAAAAGCACATGAAAAGTGGTAAAACGTCGACAATAATGCCCTTGGCCAAACAGGGCGTATGCGTTTTTTCCTGAATATATTCAGGAAAAAACGCATACGCCCTTTTTGGCCAACCAAGCAACCTGGAAAGGCTAATCAGCGCTACAAAGAAGTCTCGTTTCCATCGGTCAAAAGGGCCATGCTGCAAAAAGTGTCAAAACCAGAAATGCAGGACAGGCCATGGAGAAATGGCAGCCTTGCTACGCTGATGGGCGGGATGTAAATTGCCAACAGCCACTCTGGAGAAGTGTACGGTGTGTCCTGAAACATCGAAAAAACACAGCTTAGGGAGCATAGGGCACGTCCTCTCATGGGCGTATAAATTGGGAAAACTAAAAATCAGCAAGACACAGGTACCCCAAAGTTTAGGGCTGCTCTGTTGACAAGAACCTCCACTTCATGACACCTTAAATATCCCAGGAAAGAGAAAAATGGATAAAGAAGTTGTGGTCCTTATGTACAATGGAATATCACTCAGACATGAAATCAATGTCATAACGCTAGTAGAAGCAAGATGAGTGGATTTAGGTACGATGATTCTAAGTGAAATAAGTCACACAGAAAAAGACACTTATCATAAGCTATCACTTAGAGAGGGAATGTAAAAACCGCTACACTTGAACTGAATTACAAAACAGAACTGAGTCACACGTTTAGAAAACACACTATGGCTGCTTAACGGGAAAGGTGAGGTGGGGTGAGGCATAAAACAAGGGTTTCAAATTCGCTCAGATACCGTTCCATACACCCAATATGTAATAGACAAGACCTACTCCTTGCTCAGTGAACTGGACTCAACACCCCCTATTCACCGCACAAGAATATATGTGACTAGTAAGAATCTTAAAACCTATGTATTGATATCTGTCTGGAAGTGAGTCAAGTGGGTGTAAAGCTGCATAAACACAGCCGTGAAAAGCAGCTAAACCCCATTATAAAAATAAATTACTTTTAAAAACCCGTAAAACAAAGACAGTGAAAGCGAGAGAAATTATTACAAAATTCGTTCAGAGGCTCTGATGCAACCTGGATTGACCATATCTAGACCCACAGCTGGATGAGACATAAGGGTGGACACTCTTGGGGCTGAACGGTTGGGTGAGGTTGGGTGAGCAAACGCAGACCCTTTAAAGTAATACTGCCTGGTACCCATCCCATGGGTCCCAAATCTCCAGGTTCAAGGGCATCTTCCTACATCGAAAACATGCATGAGAAACCCAGAAGATGGTACACCGTGTGATTTTCAAAGGTTTCTAATACGCACCTCATTTCTCATCTCCTTGTGCTCGGGTTCGCCTTTCCAGCTATTTTACTAGAAATCTCCCTACTTGGAGAATCAGCACCTTTAAGCTCCTGTTCCCTACAGGTTGCAATTTGTCCTGAGGATGAACGGGAAGAGGGGCAACCAATGAGAGACTAGATATAGGTGTTGGGACAGGCACAGCTCACTCTATTTTCCCATCGGTAAGAAGAATTAACCACAGGCTCAGCCTGCTGCCCAGAAGCAGAATAGGGCCTGAGGCAATTCCGCGCTTTTGCGGCCAGCTCCCAAAAAAGCCAGTTGAAAAATGGAGCTCAGGGACACTGCAATTCACAAACCCGCAGAGCTATAAATGATAACTCTCATCCACAGATATATTGAGGGAAGGCAACGAAGAGGATTTGAAAGCAAGGCAGAATTGCAGGAAACAGGTTTCAGGAGGTAGATTCAAATCGCCTTAAAAGCACATGAAAAGTGGTAAAACGTCGACAATAATGCCCTTGGCCAAACAGGGCGTATGCGTTTTTTCCTGAATATATTCAGGAAAAAACGCATACGCCCTTTTTGGCCAACCAAGCAACCTGGAAAGGCTAATCAGCGCTACAAAGAAGTCTCGTTTCCATCGGTCAAAAGGGCCATGCTGCAAAAAGTGTCAAAACCAGAAATGCAGGACAGGCCATGGAGAAATGGCAGCCTTGCTACGCTGATGGGCGGGATGTAAATTGCCAACAGCCACTCTGGAGAAGTGTACGGTGTGTCCTGAAACATCGAAAAAACACAGCTTAGGGAGCATAGGGCACGTCCTCTCATGGACGTATAAATTGGGAAAACTAAAAATCAGCAAGACACAGGTACCCCAAAGTTTAGGGCTGCTCTGTTGACAAGAACCTCCACTTCATGACACCTTAAATATCCCAGGAAAGAGAAAAATGGATAAAGAAGTTGTGGTCCTTATGTACAATGGAATATCACTCAGACATGAAATCAATGTCATAAGGCTAGTAGAAGCAAGATGAGTGGATTTAGGTACGACGATTCTAAGTGAAATAAGTCACACAGAAAAAGACACTTATCATAAGCTATCACTTATAGAGGGAATGTAAAAACCGCTACACTTGAACTGAATTACAAAACAGAACAGAGTCACACGTTTAGAAAACACACTATGGCTGCTTAACGGGAAAGGTGAGGTGGGGTGAGGCATAAAACAAGGGTTTCAAATTCGCTCAGATACCGTTCCATACACCCAATATGTAATAGACAAGACCTACGCCTTGCTCAGTGAACAGGACTCAACACCCCCTATTCACCGCACAAGAATATATGTGACTAGTAAGAATCTTAAAACCTATGTATTGATATCTGTCAGGAAGTGGGTCAAGTGGGTGTAAAGCTGCATAAACACAGCCGTGAAAAGCAGCTAAACCCCATTATAAAAATAAATTACTTTTAAAAACCCGTAAAACAAAGACAGTGAAAGAGAGAGAAATTCTTACAAAATTCGTTCAGAGGCTGTGATGCAACCTGGATTGACCATATCTAGACCCACAGCTGGATGAGACATAAGGGTGGACACTCTTGGGGCTGAAATGTTGGGTGAGGTTGGGTGAGCAAACGCAGACCCTTTAAAGTAATACTGCCTGGTACCCATCCCATGGGTCCCAAATCTCCAGGTTCAAGGGCATCTTCCTACATCGAAAACATGCATGAGAAACCCAGAAGATGGTACACCGTGTGATTTTCAAAGGTTTCTAATACGCACCTCATTTCTCATCTCCTTGTGCTCGGGTTCGCCTTTCCAGCTATTTTACTAGAAATCTCCCTACTTGGAGAATCAGCACCTTTAAGCTCCTGTTCCCTACAGGTTGCAATTTGTCCTGAGGATGAACGGGAAGAGGGGCAACCAATGAGAGACTAGATATAGGTGTTGGGACAGGCACAGCTCACTCTATTTTCCCATCGGTAAGAAGAATTAACCACAGGCTCAGCCTGCTGCCCAGAAGCAGAATAGGGCCTGAGGCAATTCCGCGCTTTTGCGGCCAGCTCCCAAAAAAGCCAGTTGAAAAATGGAGCTCAGGGACACTGCAATTCACAAACCCGCAGAGCTATAAATGATAACTCTCATCCACAGATATATTGAGGGAAGGCAACGAAGAGGATTTGAAAGCAAGGCAGAATTGCAGGAAACAGGTTTCAGGAGGTAGATTCAAATCGCCTTAAAAGCACATGAAAAGTGGTAAAACGTCGACAATAATGCCCTTGGCCAAACAGGGCGTATGCGTTTTTTCCTGAATATATTCAGGAAAAAACGCATACGCCCTTTTTGGCCAACCAAGCAACCTGGAAAGGCTAATCAGCGCTACAAAGAAGTCTCGTTTCCATCGGTCAAAAGGGCCATGCTGCAAAAAGTGTCAAAACCAGAAATGCAGGACAGGCCATGGAGAAATGGCAGCCTTGCTACGCTGATGGGCGGGATGTAAATTGCCAACAGCCACTCTGGAGAAGTGTACGGTGTGTCCTGAAACATCGAAAAAACACAGCTTAGGGAGCATAGGGCACGTCCTCTCATGGACGTATAAATTGGGAAAACTAAAAATCAGCAAGACACAGGTACCCCAAAGTTTAGGGCTGCTCTGTTGACAAGAACCTCCACTTCATGACACCTTAAATATCCCAGGAAAGAGAAAAATGGATAAAGAAGTTGTGGTCCTTATGTACAATGGAATATCACTCAGACATGAAATCAATGTCATAACGCTAGTAGAAGCAAGATGAGTGGATTTAGGTACGATGATTCTAAGTGAAATAAGTCACACAGAAAAAGACACTTATCATAAGCTATCACTTAGAGAGGGAATGTAAAAACCGCTACACTTGAAGTGAATTACAAAACAGAACAGAGTCACACGTTTAGAAAACACACTATGGCTGCTTAACGGGAAAGGTGAGGTGGGGTGAGGCATAAAACAAGGGTTTCAAATTCGCTCAGATAACGTTCCATACACCCAATATGTAATAGACAAGACCTACTCCTTGCTCAGTGAACTGGACTCAACACCCCCTATTCACCGCACAAGAATATATGTGACTAGTAAGAATCTTAAAACCTATGTATTGATATCTGTCTGGAAGTGAGTCAAGTGGGTGTAAAGCTGCATAAACACAGCCGTGAAAAGCAGCTAAACCCCATTATAAAAATAAATTACTTTTAAAAACCCGTAAAACAAAGACAGTGAAAGCGAGAGAAATTATTACAAAATTCGTTCAGAGGCTCTGATGCAACCTGGATTGACCATATCTAGACCCACAGCTGGATGAGACATAAGGGTGGACACTCTTGGGGCTGAACGGTTGGGTGAGGTTGGGTGAGCAAACGCAGACCCTTTAAAGTAATACTGCCTGGTATCCATCCCATGGGTCCCAAATCTCCAGGTTCAAGGGCATCTTCCTACATCGAAAACATGCATGAGAAACCCAGAAGATGGTACACCGTGTGATTTTGAAAGGTTTCTAATACGCACCTCATTTCTCATCTCCTTGTGCTCGGGTTCGCCTTTCCAGCTACTTTACTAGCAATCTCCCTACTTGGAGAATCAGCACCTTTAAGCTCCTGTTCCCTACAGGTTGCAATTTGTCCTGAGGATGAACGGGAAGAGGGGAAACCAATGAGAGACTAGATCTTGGTGTTGGGACAGGCACAGGTCACTCTATTTTCCCATCGGGAAGAAGAATTAACCACAGGCTCAGCCTGCCGGCCAGAAGCTGAATAGGGCCTGAGGCAATCCCGCGCTTTTGCGGCCAGCTCCCAAAAAAGCCAGTTGAAAAATGGAGCTCAGGGACACTGCAATTCACAAACCCGCAGAGCTATAAATGATAACTCTCATCCACAGATATATTGAGGGAAGGCAACGAAGAGGATTTGAAAGCAAGGCAGGATTGCAGGAAACAGGTTTCAGGAGGTAGATTCGAATCGCCTTTAAAGCACATGAAAAGTGGTAAAACGTCGACAATGATGCCCTTGGCCAAACAGGGCGTATGCATTTTTTCCTGAATATATTCAGGAAAAAACGCATACGCCCTGTTTGGCCAACCAAGCAACCTGGAAAGGCTAATCAGCGCTACAAAGAAGTCTCGCTTCCCATCGGTCAAAAGGGCCATGCTGCAAAAAGTGTCAAAACCAGAAATGCAGGACAGGCCCTGGAGAAATGGCAGCCTTGCTACGCTGATGGGCGGGATGTAAATTGCCAACAGCCACTCTGGAGAAGTGTAAGGTGTGTCCTGAAACATCGAAAAAACACAGCTCTAGGAGCATAGGGCACGTCCTCTCATGGGCGTATAAATTGGGAAAACTAAAAATCAGCAAGACACAGGCACCCCAAAGTTTAGGGCTGCTCTGTTGACAAGAACCTCCACTTCATGACACCTTAAATATCCCAGGAAAGAGAAAAATGGATAAAGAAGTTGTGGTCCTTATGTACAATGGAATATCACTCAGACATGAAATCAATGTCATAAGGCTAGTAGAAGCAAGATGAGTGGATTTAGGTACGACGATTCTAAGTGAAATAAGTCACACAGAAAAAGACACTTATCATAAGCTATCACTTATAGAGGGAATGTAAAAACCGCTACACTTGAACTGAATTACAAAACAGAACAGAGTCACACGTTTAGAAAACACACTATGGCTGCTTAACGGGAAAGGTGAGGTGGGGTGAGGCATAAAACAAGGGTTTCAAATTCGCTCAGATACCGTTCCATACACCCAATATGTAATAGACAAGACCTACGCCTTGCTCAGTGAACAGGACTCAACACCCCCTATTCACCGCACAAGAATATATGTGACTAGTAAGAATCTTAAAACCTATGTATTGATATCTGTCAGGAAGTGGGTCAAGTGGGTGTAAAGCTGCATAAACACAGCCGTGAAAAGCAGCTAAACCCCATTATAAAAATAAATTACTTTTAAAAACCCGTAAAACAAAGACAGTGAAAGAGAGAGAAATTCTTACAAAATTCGTTCAGAGGCTGTGATGCAACCTGGATTGACCATATCTAGACCCACAGCTGGATGAGACATAAGGGTGGACACTCTTGGGGCTGAAAGGTTGGGTGAGGTTGGGTGAGCAAACGCAGACCCTTTAAAGTAATACTGCCTGGTACCCATCCCATGGGTCCCAAATCTCCAGGTTCAAGGGCATCTTCCTACATCGAAAACATGCATGAGAAACCCAGAAGATGGTACACCGTGTGATTTTCAAAGGTTTCTAATACGCACCTCATTTCTCATCTCCTTGTGCTCGGGTTCGCCTTTCCAGCTATTTTACTAGAAATCTCCCTACTTGGAGAATCAGCACCTTTAAGCTCCTGTTCCCTACAGGTTGCAATTTGTCCTGAGGATGAACGGGAAGAGGGGCAACCAATGAGAGACTAGATATAGGTGTTGGGACAGGCACAGCTCACTCTATTTTCCCATCGGTAAGAAGAATTAACCACAGGCTCAGCCTGCTGCCCAGAAGCAGAATAGGGCCTGAGGCAATTCCGCGCTTTTGCGGCCAGCTCCCAAAAAAGCCAGTTGAAAAATGGAGCTCAGGGACACTGCAATTCACAAACCCGCAGAGCTATAAATGATAACTCTCATCCACAGATATATTGAGGGAAGGCAACGAAGAGGATTTGAAAGCAAGGCAGAATTGCAGGAAACAGGTTTCAGGAGGTAGATTCAAATCGCCTTAAAAGCACATGAAAAGTGGTAAAACGTCGACAATAATGCCCTTGGCCAAACAGGGCGTATGCGTTTTTTCCTGAATATATTCAGGAAAAAACGCATACGCCCTTTTTGGCCAACCAAGCAACCTGGAAAGGCTAATCAGCGCTACAAAGAAGTCTCGTTTCCATCGGTCAAAAGGGCCATGCTGCAAAAAGTGTCAAAACCAGAAATGCAGGACAGGCCATGGAGAAATGGCAGCCTTGCTACGCTGATGGGTGGGATGTAAATTGCCAACAGCCACTCTGGAGAAGTGTACGGTGTGTCCTGAAACATCGAAAAAACACAGCTTAGGGAGCATAGGGCACGTCCTCTCATGGGCGTATAAATTGGGAAAACTAAAAATCAGCAAGACACAGGTACCCCAAAGTTTAGGGCTGCTCTGTTGACAAGAACCTCCACTTCATGACACCTTAAATATCCCAGGAAAGAGAAAAATGGATAAAGAAGTTGTGGTCCTTATGTACAATGGAATATCACTCAGACATGAAATCAATGTCATAACGCTAGTAGAAGCAAGATGAGTGGATTTAGGTACGATGATTCTAAGTGAAATAAGTCACACAGAAAAAGACACTTATCATAAGCTATCACTTAGAGAGGGAATGTAAAAACCGCTACACTTGAACTGAATTACAAAACAGAACAGAGTCACACGTTTAGAAAACACACTATGGCTGCTTAACGGGAAAGGTGAGGTGGGGTGAGGCATAAAACAAGGGTTTCAAATTCGCTCAGATACCGTTCCATACACCCAATATGTAATAGACAAGACCTACTCCTTGCTCAGTGAACTGGACTCAACACCCCCTATTCACCGCACAAGAATATATGTGACTAGTAAGAATCTTAAAACCTATGTATTGATATCTGTCTGGAAGTGAGTCAAGTGGGTGTAAAGCTGCATAAACACAGCCGTGAAAAGCAGCTAAACCCCATTATAAAAATAAATTACTTTTAAAAACCCGTAAAACAAAGACAGTGAAAGCGAGAGAAATTATTACAAAATTCGTTCAGAGGCTCTGATGCAACCTGGATTGACCATATCTAGACCCACAGCTGGATGAGACATAAGGGTGGACACTCTTGGGGCTGAATGGTTGGGTGAGGTTGGGTGAGCAAACGCAGACCCTTTAAAGTAATACTGCCTGGTATCCATCCCATGGGTCCCAAATCTCCAGGTTCAAGGGCATCTTCCTACATCGAAAACATGCATGAGAAACCCAGAAGATGGTACACCGTGTGATTTTGAAAGGTTTCTAATACGCACCTCATTTCTCATCTCCTTGTGCTCGGGTTCGCCTTTCCAGCTACTTTACTAGCAATCTCCCTACTTGGAGAATCAGCACCTTTAAGCTCCTGTTCCCTACAGGTTGCAATTTGTCCTGAGGATGAACGGGAAGAGGGGAAACCAATGAGAGACTAGATCTTGGTGTTGGGACAGGCACAGGTCACTCTATTTTCCCATCGGGAAGAAGAATTAACCACAGGCTCAGCCTGCCGGCCAGAAGCTGAATAGGGCCTGAGGCAATCCCGCGCTTTTGCGGCCAGCTCCCAAAAAAGCCAGTTGAAAAATGGAGCTCAGGGACACTGCAATTCACAAACCCGCAGAGCTATAAATGATAACTCTCATCCACAGATATATTGAGGGAAGGCAACGAAGAGGATTTGAAAGCAAGGCAGGATTGCAGGAAACAGGTTTCAGGAGGTAGATTCGAATCGCCTTTAAAGCACATGAAAAGTGGTAAAACGTCGACAATGATGCCCTTGGCCAAACAGGGCGTATGCGTTTTTTCCTGAATATATTCAGGAAAAAACGTATACGCCCTGTTTGGCCAACCAAGCAACCTGGAAAGGCTAATCAGCGCTACAAAGAAGTCTCGCTTCCCATCGGTCAAAAGGGCCATGCTGCAAAAAGTGTCAAAACCAGAAATGCAGGACAGGCCCTGGAGAAATGGCAGCCTTGCTACGCTGATGGGCGGGATGTAAATTGCCAACAGCCACTCTGGAGAAGTGTAAGGTGTGTCCTGAAACATCGAAAAAACACAGCTCTAGGAGCATAGGGCACGTCCTCTCATGGGCGTATAAATTGGGAAAACTAAAAATCAGCAAGACACAGGCACCCCAAAGTTTAGGGCTGCTCTGTTGACAAGAACCTCCACTTCATGACACCTTAAATATCCCAGGAAAGAGAAAAATGGATAAAGAAGTTGTGGTCCTTATGTACAATGGAATATCACTCAGACATGAAATCAATGTCATAAGGCTAGTAGAAGCAAGATGAGTGGATTTAGGTACGACGATTCTAAGTGAAATAAGTCACACAGAAAAAGACACTTATCATAAGCTATCACTTATAGAGGGAATGTAAAAACCGCTACACTTGAACTGAATTACAAAACAGAACAGAGTCACACGTTTAGAAAACACACTATGGCTGCTTAACGGGAAAGGTGAGGTGGGGTGAGGCATAAAACAAGGGTTTCAAATTCGCTCAGATACCGTTCCATACACCCAATATGTAATAGACAAGACCTACTCCTTGCTCAGTGAACAGGACTCAACACCCCCTATTCACCGCACAAGAATATATGTGACTAGTAAGAATCTTAAAACCTATGTATTGATATCTGTCTGGAAGTGAGTCAAGTGGGTGTAAAGCCGCATAAACACAGCCGTGAAAAGCAGCTAAACCCCATTATAAAAATAAATTACTTTTAAAAACCCGTAAAACAAAGACAGTGAAAGAGAGAGAAATTCTTACAAAATTCATTCAGAGGCTGTGATGCAACCTGGATTGACCATATCTAGACCCACAGCTGGATGAGACATAAGGGTGGACACTCTTGGGGCTGAAAGGTTGGGTGAGGTTGGGTGAGCAAACGCAGACCCTTTAAAGTAATACTGCCTGGTACCCATCCCATGGGTCCCAAATCTCCAGGTTCAAGGGCATCTTCCTACATCGAAAACATGCATGAGAAACCCAGAAGATGGTACACCGTGTGATTTTGAAAGGTTTCTAATACGCACCTCATTTCTCATCTCCTTGTGCTCGGGTTCACCTTTCCAGCTACTTTACTAGCAATCTCCCTACTTGGAGAATCAGCACCTTTAAGCTCCTGTTCCCTACAGGTTGCAATTTGTCCTGAGGATGAACGGGAAGAGGGGCAACCAATGAGAGACTAGATGTAGGTGTTGGGACAGGCACAGCTCACTCTATTTTCCCATCGGTAAGAAGAATTAACCACAGGCTCAGCCTGCCGCCCAGAAGCAGAATAGGGCCTGAGGCAATTCCGCGCTTTTGCGGCCAGCTCCCAAAAAAGCCAGTTGAAAAATGGAGCTCAGGGACACTGCAATTCACAAACCCGCAGAGCTATAAATGATAACTCTCATCCACAGATATATTGAGGGAAGGCAACGAAGAGGATTTGAAAGCAAGGCAGAATTGCAGGAAACAGGTTTCAGGAGGTAGATTCAAATCGCCTTAAAAGCACATGAAAAGTGGTAAAACGTCGACAATAATGCCCTTGGCCAAACAGGGCGTATGCGTTTTTTCATGAATATATTCAGGAAAAAACGCATACGCCCTTTTTGGCCAACCAAGCAACCTGGAAAGGCTAATCAGCGCTACAAAGAAGTCTCGCTTCCCATCGGTCAAAAGGGCCATGCTGCAAAAAGTGTCAAAACCAGAAATGCAGGACAGGCCATGGAGAAATGGCAGCCTTGCTACGCTGATGGGCGGGATGTAAATTGCCAACAGCCACTCTGGAGAAGTGTAAGGTGTGTCCTGAAACATCAAAAAAACACAGCTTAGGGAGCATAGGGCACGTCCTCTCATGGGCGTATAAATTGGGAAAACTAAAAATCAGCAAGACACAGGTACCCCAAAGTTTAGGGCTGCTCTGTTGACAAGAACCTCCACTTCATGACACCTTAAATATCCCAGGAAAGAGAAAAATGGATAAAGAAGTTGTGGTCCTTATGTACAATGGAATATCACTCAGACATGAAATCAATGTCATAACGCTAGTAGAAGCAAGATGAGTGGATTTAGGTACGATGATTCTAAGTGAAATAAGTCACACAGAAAAAGACACTTATCATAAGCTATCACTTAGAGAGGGAATGTAAAAACCGCTACACTTGAACTGAATTACAAAACAGAACAGAGTCACACGTTTAGAAAACACACTATGGCTGCTTAACGGGAAAGGTGAGGTGGGGTGAGGCATAAAACAAGGGTTTCAAATTCGCTCAGATACCGTTCCATACACCCAATATGTAATAGACAAGACCTACTCCTTGCTCAGTGAACTGGACTCAACACCCCCTATTCACCGCACAAGAATATATGTGACTAGTAAGAATCTTAAAACCTATGTATTGATATCTGTCTGGAAGTGAGTCAAGTGGGTGTAAAGCTGCATAAACACAGCCGTGAAAAGCAGCTAAACCCCATTATAAAAATAAATTACTTTTAAAAACCCGTAAAACAAAGACAGTGAAAGCGAGAGAAATTATTACAAAATTCGTTCAGAGGCTCTGATGCAACCTGGATTGACCATATCTAGACCCACAGCTGGATGAGACATAAGGGTGGACACTCTTGGGGCTGAACGGTTGGGTGAGGTTGGGTGAGCAAACGCAGACCCTTTAAAGTAATACTGCCTGGTATCCATCCCATGGGTCCCAAATCTCCAGGTTCAAGGGCATCTTCCTACATCGAAAACATGCATGAGAAACCCAGAAGATGGTACACCGTGTGATTTTGAAAGGTTTCTAATACGCACCTCATTTCTCATCTCCTTGTGCTCGGGTTCGCCTTTCCAGCTACTTTACTAGCAATCTCCCTACTTGGAGAATCAGCACCTTTAAGCTCCTGTTCCCTACAGGTTGCAATTTGTCCTGAGGATGAACGGGAAGAGGGGAAACCAATGAGAGACTAGATCTTGGTGTTGGGACAGGCACAGGTCACTCTATTTTCCCATCGGGAAGAAGAATTAACCACAGGCTCAGCCTGCCGGCCAGAAGCTGAATAGGGCCTGAGGCAATCCCGCGCTTTTGCGGCCAGCTCCCAAAAAAGCCAGTTGAAAAATGGAGCTCAGGGACACTGCAATTCACAAACCCGCAGAGCTATAAATGATAACTCTCATCCACAGATATATTGAGGGAAGGCAACGAAGAGGATTTGAAAGCAAGCAGGATTGCAGGAAACAGGTTTCAGGAGGTAGATTCGAATCGCCTTTAAAGCACATGAAAAGTGGTAAAACGTCGACAATGATGCCCTTGGCCAAACAGGGCGTATGCGTTTTTTCCTGAATATATTCAGGAAAAAACGCATACGCCCTGTTTGGCCAACCAAGCAACCTGGAAAGGCTAATCAGCGCTACAAAGAAGTCTCGCTTCCCATCGGTCAAAAGGGCCATGCTGCAAAAAGTGTCAAAACCAGAAATGCAGGACAGGCCCTGGAGAAATGGCAGCCTTGCTACGCTGATGGGCGGGATGTAAATTGCCAACAGCCACTCTGGAGAAGTGTAAGGTGTGTCCTGAAACATCGAAAAAACACAGCTCTAGGAGCATAGGGCACGTCCTCTCATGGGCGTATAAATTGGGAAAACTAAAAATCAGCAAGACACAGGCACCCCAAAGTTTAGGGCTGCTCTGTTGACAAGAACCTCCACTTCATGACACCTTAAATATCCCAGGAAAGAGAAAAATGGATAAAGAAGTTGTGGTCCTTATGTACAATGGAATATCACTCAGACATGAAATCAATGTCATAAGGCTAGTAGAAGCAAGATGAGTGGATTTAGGTACGACGATTCTAAGTGAAATAAGTCACACAGAAAAAGACACTTATCATAAGCTATCACTTATAGAGGGAATGTAAAAACCGCTACACTTGAACTGAATTACAAAACAGAACAGAGTCACACGTTTAGAAAACACACTATGGCTGCTTAACGGGAAAGGTGAGGTGGGGTGAGGCATAAAACAAGGGTTTCAAATTCGCTCAGATACCGTTCCATACACCCAATATGTAATAGACAAGACCTACTCCTTGCTCAGTGAACAGGACTCAACACCCCCTATTCACCGCACAAGAATATATGTGACTAGTAAGAATCTTAAAACCTATGTATTGATATCTGTCTGGAAGTGAGTCAAGTGGGTGTAAAGCCGCATAAACACAGCCGTGAAAAGCAGCTAAACCCCATTATAAAAATAAATTACTTTTAAAAACCCGTAAAACAAAGACAGTGAAAGAGAGAGAAATTCTTACAAAATTCATTCAGAGGCTGTGATGCAACCTGGATTGACCATATCTAGACCCACAGCTGGATGAGACATAAGGGTGGACACTCTTGGGGCTGAAAGGTTGGGTGAGGTTGGGTGAGCAAACGCAGACCCTTTAAAGTAATACTGCCTGGTACCCATCCCATGGGTCCCAAATCTCCAGGTTCAAGGGCATCTTCCTACATCGAAAACATGCATGAGAAACCCAGAAGATGGTACACCGTGTGATTTTGAAAGGTTTCTAATACGCACCTCATTTCTCATCTCCTTGTGCTCGGGTTCACCTTTCCAGCTACTTTACTAGCAATCTCCCTACTTGGAGAATCAGCACCTTTAAGCTCCTGTTCCCTACAGGTTGCAATTTGTCCTGAGGATGAACGGGAAGAGGGGCAACCAATGAGAGACTAGATGTAGGTGTTGGGACAGGCACAGCTCACTCTATTTTCCCATCGGTAAGAAGAATTAACCACAGGCTCAGCCTGCCGCCCAGAAGCAGAATAGGGCCTGAGGCAATTCCGCGCTTTTGCGGCCAGCTCCCAAAAAAGCCAGTTGAAAAATGGAGCTCAGGGACACTGCAATTCACAAACCCGCAGAGCTATAAATGATAACTCTCATCCACAGATATATTGAGGGAAGGCAACGAAGAGGATTTGAAAGCAAGGCAGAATTGCAGGAAACAGGTTTCAGGAGGTAGATTCAAATCGCCTTAAAAGCACATGAAAAGTGGTAAAACGTCGACAATAATGCCCTTGGCCAAACAGGGCGTATGCGTTTTTTCCTGAATATATTCAGGAAAAAACGCATACGCCCTTTTTGGCCAACCAAGCAACCTGGAAAGGCTAATCAGCGCTACAAAGAAGTCTCGCTGCCCATCGGTCAAAAGGGCCATGCTGCAAAAAGTGTCAAAACCAGAAATGCAGGACAGGCCATGGAGAAATGGCAGCCTTGCTACGCTGATGGGCGGGATGTAAATTGCCAACAGCCACTCTGGAGAAGTGTAAGGTGTGTCCTGAAACATCGAAAAAACACAGCTTAGGGAGCATAGGGCACGTCCTCTCATGGGCGTATAGATTGGGATAACTAAAAATCAGCAAGACACAGGCACCCCAAAGTTTAGGGCTGCTCTGTTGACAAGAACCTCCACTTCATGACACCTTAAATATCCCAGGAAAGAGAAAAATGGATAAAGAAGTTGTGGTCCTTATGTACAATGGAATATCACTCAGACATGAAATCAATGTCATAAGGCTAGTAGAAGCAAGATGAGTGGATTTAGGTACGACGATTCTAAGTGAAATAAGTCACACAGAAAAAGACACTTATCATAAGCTATCACTTATAGAGGGAATGTAAAAACCGCTACACTTGAACTGAATTACAAAACAGAACAGAGTCACACGTTTAGAAAACACACTATGGCTGCTTAACGGGAAAGGTGAGGTGGGGTGAGGCATAAAACAAGGGTTTCAAATTCGCTCAGATACCGTTCCATACACCCAATATGTAATAGACAAGACCTACGCCTTGCTCAGTGAACAGGACTCAACACCCCCTATTCACCGCACAAGAATATATGTGACTAGTAAGAATCTTAAAACCTATGTATTGATATCTGTCAGGAAGTGGGTCAAGTGGGTGTAAAGCTGCATAAACACAGCCGTGAAAAGCAGCTAAACCCCATTATAAAAATAAATTACTTTTAAAAACCCGTAAAACAAAGACAGTGAAAGAGAGAGAAATTCTTACAAAATTCGTTCAGAGGCTGTGATGCAACCTGGATTGACCATATCTAGACCCACAGCTGGATGAGACATAAGGGTGGACACTCTTGGGGCTGAAAGTTTGGGTGAGGTTGGGTGAGCAAACGCAGACCCTTTAAAGTAATACTGCCTGGTACCCATCCCATGGGTCCCAAATCTCCAGGTTCAAGGGCATCTTCCTACATCGAAAACATGCATGAGAAACCCAGAAGATGGTACACCGTGTGATTTTCAAAGGTTTCTAATACGCACCTCATTTCTCATCTCCTTGTGCTCGGGTTCGCCTTTCCAGCTATTTTACTAGAAATCCCCCTACTTGGAGAATCAGCACCTTTAAGCTCCTGTTCCCTACAGGTTGCAATTTGTCCTGAGGATGAACGGGAAGAGGGGCAACCAATGAGAGACTAGATATAGGTGTTGGGACAGGCACAGCTCACTCTATTTTCCCATCGGTAAGAAGAATTAACCACAGGCTCAGCCTGCTGCCCAGAAGCAGAATAGGGCCTGAGGCAATTCCGCGCTTTTGCGGCCAGCTCCCAAAAAAGCCAGTTGAAAAATGGAGCTCAGGGACACTGCAATTCACAAACCCGCAGAGCTATAAATGATAACTCTCATCCACAGATATATTGAGGGAAGGCAACGAAGAGGATTTGAAAGCAAGGCAGAATTGCAGGAAACAGGTTTCAGGAGGTAGATTCAAATCGCCTTAAAAGCACATGAAAAGTGGTAAAACGTCGACAATAATGCCCTTGGCCAAACAGGGCGTATGCGTTTTTTCCTGAATATATTCAGGAAAAAACGCATACGCCCTTTTTGGCCAACCAAGCAACCTGGAAAGGCTAATCAGCGCTACAAAGAAGTCTCGTTTCCATCGGTCAAAAGGGCCATGCTGCAAAAAGTGTCAAAACCAGAAATGCAGGACAGGCCATGGAGAAATGGCAGCCTTGCTACGCTGATGGGCGGGATGTAAATTGCCAACAGCCACTCTGGAGAAGTGTACGGTGTGTCCTGAAACATCGAAAAAACACAGCTTAGGGAGCATAGGGCACGTCCTCTCATGGGCGTATAAATTGGGAAAACTAAAAATCAGCAAGACACAGGTACCCCAAAGTTTAGGGCTGCTCTGTTGACAAGAACCTCCACTTCATGACACCTTAAATATCCCAGGAAAGAGAAAAATGGATAAAGAAGTTGTGGTCCTTATGTACAATGGAATATCACTCAGACATGAAATCAATGTCATAACGCTAGTAGAAGCAAGATGAGTGGATTTAGGTACGATGATTCTAAGTGAAATAAGTCACACAGAAAAAGACACTTATCATAAGCTATCACTTAGAGAGGGAATGTAAAAACCGCTACACTTGAACTGAATTACAAAACAGAACAGAGTCACACGTTTAGAAAACACACTATGCCTGCTTAACGGGAAAGGTGAGGTGGGGTGAGGCATAAAACAAGGGTTTCAAATTCGCTCAGATACCGTTCCATACACCCAATATGTAATAGACAAGACCTACTCCTTGCTCAGTGAACTGGACTCAACACCCCCTATTCACCGCACAAGAATATATGTGACTAGTAAGAATCTTAAAACCTATGTATTGATATCTGTCTGGAAGTGAGTCAAGTGGGTGTAAAGCTGCATAAACACAGCCGTGAAAAGCAGCTAAACCCCATTATAAAAATAAATTACTTTTAAAAACCCGTAAAACAAAGACAGTGAAAGCGAGAGAAATTATTACAAAATTCGTTCAGAGGCTCTGATGCAACCTGGATTGACCATATCTAGACCCACAGCTGGATGAGACATAAGGGTGGACACTCTTGGGGCTGAACGGTTGGGTGAGGTTGGGTGAGCAAACGCAGACCCTTTAAAGTAATACTGCCTGGTATCCATCCCATGGGTCCCAAATCTCCAGGTTCAAGGGCATCTTCCTACATCGAAAACATGCATGAGAAACCCAGAAGATGGTACACCGTGTGATTTTGAAAGGTTTCTAATACGCACCTCATTTCTCATCTCCTTGTGCTCGGGTTCGCCTTTCCAGCTACTTTACTAGCAATCTCCCTACTTGGAGAATCAGCACCTTTAAGCTCCTGTTCCCTACAGGTTGCAATTTGTCCTGAGGATGAACGGGAAGAGGGGAAACCAATGAGAGACTAGATCTTGGTGTTGGGACAGGCACAGGTCACTCTATTTTCCCATCGGGAAGAAGAATTAACCACAGGCTCAGCCTGCCGGCCAGAAGCTGAATAGGGCCTGAGGCAATCCCGCGCTTTTGCGGCCAGCTCCCAAAAAAGCCAGTTGAAAAATGGAGCTCAGGGACACTGCAATTCACAAACCCGCAGAGCTATAAATGATAACTCTCATCCACAGATATATTGAGGGAAGGCAACGAAGAGGATTTGAAAGCAAGGCAGGATTGCAGGAAACAGGTTTCAGGAGGTAGATTCGAATCGCCTTTAAAGCACATGAAAAGTGGTAAAACGTCGACAATGATGCCCTTGGCCAAACAGGGCGTATGCGTTTTTTCCTGAATATATTCAGGAAAAAACGCATACGCCCTGTTTGGCCAACCAAGCAACCTGGAAAGGCTAATCAGCGCTACAAAGAAGTCTCGCTTCCCATCGGTCAAAAGGGCCATGCTGCAAAAAGTGTCAAAACCAGAAATGCAGGACAGGCCCTGGAGAAATGGCAGCCTTGCTACGCTGATGGGCGGGATGTAAATTGCCAACAGCCACTCTGGAGAAGTGTAAGGTGTGTCCTGAAACATCGAAAAAACACAGCTCTAGGAGCATAGGGCACGTCCTCTCATGGGCGTATAAATTGGGAAAACTAAAAATCAGCAAGACACAGGCACCCCAAAGTTTAGGGCTGCTCTGTTGACAAGAACCTCCACTTCATGACACCTTAAATATCCCAGGAAAGAGAAAAATGGATAAAGAAGTTGTGGTCCTTATGTACAATGGAATATCACTCAGACATGAAATCAATGTCATAAGGCTAGTAGAAGCAAGATGAGTGGATTTAGGTACGACGATTCTAAGTGAAATAAGTCACACAGAAAAAGACACTTATCATAAGCTATCACTTATAGAGGGAATGTAAAAACCGCTACACTTGAACTGAATTACAAAACAGAACAGAGTCACACGTTTAGAAAACACACTATGGCTGCTTAACGGGAAAGGTGAGGTGGGGTGAGGCATAAAACAAGGGTTTCAAATTCGCTCAGATACCGTTCCATACACCCAATATGTAATAGACAAGACCTACTCCTTGCTCAGTGAACAGGACTCAACACCCCCTATTCACCGCACAAGAATATGTCTGAGTAGTAAGAATCTTAAAACCTATGTATTGATATCTGTCTGGAAGTGAGTCAAGTGGGTGTAAAGCCGCATAAACACAGCCGTGAAAAGCAGCTAAACCCCATTATAAAAATAAATTACTTTTAAAAACCCGTAAAACAAAGACAGTGAAAGAGAGAGAAATTCTTACAAAATTCGTTCAGGGGCTGTGATGCAACCTGGATTGACCATATCTAGACCCACACCTGGATGAGACATAAGGGTGGACACTCTTGGGGCTGAGAGGTTGGGTGAGGTTGGGTGAGCAAACGCAGACCCTTTAAAGTAATACTGTGTGGTACCCATCCCATGGGTCCCAAATCTCCAGGTTCAAGGGCATCTTCCTACATCGAAAACATGCATGAGAAACCCAGAAGATGGTACACCCTGTGATTTTGAAAGGTTTCTAAAACGCACCCAATTTCTCATCTCCTTGTGCTCGGGTTCGCCTTTCCAGCTACTTTACTAGCAATCTCCCTACTTGGAGAATCAGCACCTTTAAGCTCCTGTTCCCTACAGGTTGCAATTTGTCCTGAGGATGAACGGGAAGAGGGGCAACCAATGAGAGACTAGATCTAGGTGTTGGGACAGACCCAGGTCACTCTATTTTCCCATCAGGAAGAAGAATTAACCACAGGCTCAGCCTGCCGCCAGGAACCAGAATAGGGCCTGAGGCAATCCCGCGCTTTTGCGGCCAGCTCCCAAAAAAGCGAGTTGAAAAATGGAGCTCAGGGACACTGCAATTCACAAACCCGCAGAGTTATAAATGATAACTCTCATCCACAGATATATTGAGGGAAGGCAACGAAGAGGATTTGAAAGCAAGGCAGAATTGCAGGAAACAGATTTCAGGAGGTAGATTCGAATCGCCTTTAAAGCACATGAAAAGCGGCAAAACGTCGACAATGATGCCCTTGGCCAAAAAGGGCGTATGCGTTTTTTCCTGAATATATTCAGGAAAAAACGCATACGCCCTTTTTGGCCAACCAAGCAACCTGGAAAGGCAAATCAGCGCTTCAAAGAAGTTTCGCTTCCCATCGGTCAAAAGGGTCATGCTGCAAAAAGTGTCAAAACCAGAAATGCAGGACAGGCCATGGAGAAATGGCAGCCTTGCTACGCTGATGGGCGGGATGTAAATTGCCAACAGCCACTCTGGAGAAGTGTATGGTGTGTCATGAAACATCGAAAAAACACAGCTTAGGGAGCATAGGGCACCTCCACTCATGGGCGTATAAATTGGGAAAACTAAAAATCAGCAAGACACAGGCACCCCAATGTTTAGGGCTGCTATGTTGACAAGAACCTCCACTTCATGACACCTTAAATATCCCAGGAAAGAGAAAAATGGATAAAGAAGTTGTGGTCCTTATGTACAAAGGAATATCACTCAGACATGAAATCAATGTCATAAGGCTAGTAGAAGCAAGATGAGTGGATTTAGGTATGACGATTCTAAGTGAAATAAGTCACACAGAAAAAGACACTTATCATAAGCTATCACTTATAGAGGGAATGTAAAAACCGCTACACTTGAACTGAATTACAAAACAGAACAGAGTCACACGTTTAGAAAACACACTATGGCTGCTTAACGGGAAAGGTGAGGTGGGTTGAGGCATAAAACAAGGGTTTCAAATTCGCTCAGATACCGTTCCATACACCCAATATGTAATAGACAAGACCTACGCCTTGCTCAGTGAACAGGACTCAACACCCCCTATTCACCGCACAAGAATATATGTGACTAGTAAGAATCTTAAAACCTATGTATTGATATCTGTCAGGAAGTGGGTCAAGTGGGTGTAAAGCTGCATAAACACAGCCGTGAAAAGCAGCTAAACCCCATTATAAAAATAAATTACTTTTAAAAACCCGTAAAACAAAGACAGTGAAAGAGAGAGAAATTCTTACAAAATTCGTTCAGAGGCTGTGATGCAACCTGGATTGACCATATCTAGACCCACAGCTGGATGAGACATAAGGGTGGACACTCTTGGGGCTGAAAGTTTGGGTGAGGTTGGGTGAGCAAACGCAGACCCTTTAAAGTAATACTGCCTGGTACCCATCCCATGGGTCCCAAATCTCCAGGTTCAAGGGCATCTTCCTACATCGAAAACATGCATGAGAAACCCAGAAGATGGTACACCGTGTGATTTTCAATGGTTTCTAATACGCACCTCATTTCTCATCTCCTTGTGCTCGGGTTCGCCTTTCCAGCTATTTTACTAGAAATCCCCCTACTTGGAGAATCAGCACCTTTAAGCTCCTGTTCCCTACAGGTTGCAATTTGTCCTGAGGATGAACGGGAAGAGGGGCAACCAATGAGAGACTAGATATAGGTGTTGGGACAGGCACAGCTCACTCTATTTTCCCATCGGTAAGAAGAATTAACCACAGGCTCAGCCTGCTGCCCAGAAGCAGAATAGGGCCTGAGGCAATTCCGCGCTTTTGCGGCCAGCTCCCAAAAAAGCCAGTTGAAAAATGGAGCTCAGGGACACTGCAATTCACAAACCCGCAGAGCTATAAATGATAACTCTCATCCACAGATATATTGAGGGAAGGCAACGAAGAGGATTTGAAAGCAAGGCAGAATTGCAGGAAACAGGTTTCAGGAGGTAGATTCAAATCGCCTTAAAAGCACATGAAAAGTGGTAAAACGTCGACAATAATGCCCTTGGCCAAACAGGGCGTATGCGTTTTTTCCTGAATATATTCAGGAAAAAACGCATACGCCCTTTTTGGCCAACCAAGCAACCTGGAAAGGCTAATCAGCGCTACAAAGAAGTCTCGTTTCCATCGGTCAAAAGGGCCATGCTGCAAAAAGTGTCAAAACCAGAAATGCAGGACAGGCCATGGAGAAATGGCAGCCTTGCTACGCTGATGGGCGGGATGTAAATTGCCAACAGCCACTCTGGAGAAGTGTACGGTGTGTCCTGAAACATCGAAAAAACACAGCTTAGGGAGCATAGGGCACGTCCTCTCATGGGCGTATAAATTGGGAAAACTAAAAATCAGCAAGACACAGGTACCCCAAAGTTTAGGGCTGCTCTGTTGACAAGAACCTCCACTTCATGACACCTTAAATATCCCAGGAAAGAGAAAAATGGATAAAGAAGTTGTGGTCCTTATGTACAATGGAATATCACTCAGACATGAAATCAATGTCATAACGCTAGTAGAAGCAAGATGAGTGGATTTAGGTACGATGATTCTAAGTGAAATAAGTCACACAGAAAAAGACACTTATCATAAGCTATCACTTAGAGAGGGAATGTAAAAACCGCTACACTTGAACTGAATTACAAAACAGAACAGAGTCACACGTTTAGAAAACACACTATGCCTGCTTAACGGGAAAGGTGAGGTGGGGTGAGGCATAAAACAAGGGTTTCAAATTCGCTCAGATACCGTTCCATACACCCAATATGTAATAGACAAGACCTACTCCTTGCTCAGTGAACTGGACTCAACACCCCCTATTCACCGCACAAGAATATATGTGACTAGTAAGAATCTTAAAACCTATGTATTGATATCTGTCTGGAAGTGAGTCAAGTGGGTGTAAAGCTGCATAAACACAGCCGTGAAAAGCAGCTAAACCCCATTATAAAAATAAATTACTTTTAAAAACCCGTAAAACAAAGACAGTGAAAGCGAGAGAAATTATTACAAAATTCGTTCAGAGGCTCTGATGCAACCTGGATTGACCATATCTAGACCCACAGCTGGATGAGACATAAGGGTGGACACTCTTGGGGCTGAACGGTTGGGTGAGGTTGGGTGAGCAAACGCAGACCCTTTAAAGTAATACTGCCTGGTATCCATCCCATGGGTCCCAAATCTCCAGGTTCAAGGGCATCTTCCTACATCGAAAACATGCATGAGAAACCCAGAAGATGGTACACCGTGTGATTTTGAAAGGTTTCTAATACGCACCTCATTTCTCATCTCCTTGTGCTCGGGTTCGCCTTTCCAGCTACTTTACTAGCAATCTCCCTACTTGGAGAATCAGCACCTTTAAGCTCCTGTTCCCTACAGGTTGCAATTTGTCCTGAGGATGAACGGGAAGAGGGGAAACCAATGAGAGACTAGATCTTGGTGTTGGGACAGGCACAGGTCACTCTATTTTCCCATCGGGAAGAAGAATTAACCACAGGCTCAGCCTGCCGGCCAGAAGCTGAATAGGGCCTGAGGCAATCCCGCGCTTTTGCGGCCAGCTCCCAAAAAAGCCAGTTGAAAAATGGAGCTCAGGGACACTGCAATTCACAAACCCGCAGAGCTATAAATGATAACTCTCATCCACAGATATATTGAGGGAAGGCAACGAAGAGGATTTGAAAGCAAGGCAGGATTGCAGGAAACAGGTTTCAGGAGGTAGATTCGAATCGCCTTTAAAGCACATGAAAAGTGGTAAAACGTCGACAATGATGCTCTTGGCCAAACAGGGCGTATGCGTTTTTTCCTGAATATATTCAGGAAAAAACGCATACGCCCTGTTTGGCCAACCAAGCAACCTGGAAAGGCTAATCAGCGCTACAAAGAAGTCTCGCTTCCCATCGGTCAAAAGGGCCATGCTGCAAAAAGTGTCAAAACCAGAAATGCAGGACAGGTCATGGAGAAATGGCAGCCTTGCTACGCTGATGGGCGGGATGTAAATTGCCAACAGCCACTCTGGAGAAGTGTAAGGTGTGTCCTGAAACATCGAAAAAACACAGCTCTAGGAGCATAGGGCACGTCCTCTCATGGGCGTATAAATTGGGAAAACTAAAAATCAGCAAGACACAGGCACCCCAAAGTTTAGGGCTGCTCTGTTGACAAGAACCTCCACTTCATGACACCTTAAATATCCCAGGAAAGAGAAAAATGGATAAAGAAGTTGTGGTCCTTATGTACAATGGAATATCACTCAGACATGAAATCAATGTCATAAGGCTAGTAGAAGCAAGATGAGTGGATTTAGGTATGACGATTCTAAGTGAAATAAGTCACACAGAAAAAGACACTTATCATAAGCTATCACTTATAGAGGGAATGTAAAAACCGCTACACTTGAACTGAATTACAAAACAGAACAGAGTCACACGTTTAGAAAACACACTATGGCTGCTTAACGGGAAAGGTGAGGTGGGGTGAGGCATAAAACAAGGGTTTCAAATTCGCTCAGATACCGTTCCATACACCCAATATGTAATAGACAAGACCTACTCCTTGCTCAGTGAACAGGACTCAACACCCCCTATTCACCGCACAAGAATATGTCTGAGTAGTAAGAATCTTAAAACCTATGTATTGATATCTCTCTGGAAGTGAGCCAAGTGGGTGTAAAGCCGCATAAACACAGCCGTGAAAAGCAGCTAAACCCCATTATAAAAATAAATTACTTTTAAAAACCCGTAAAACAAAGACAGTGAAAGAGAGAGAAATTCTTACAAAATTCTTTCAGAGGCTGTGATGCAACCTGGATTGACCATATCTAGACCCACAGCTGGATGAGACATAAGGGTGGACAATCTTGGGGCTGAAAGTTTGGGTGAGGTTGGGTGAGCAAACGCACACCCTTTAAAGTAATACTGCCTGGTACCCATCCCATGGGTCCCAAATCTCCAGGTTCAAGGGCATCTTCCTACATCGAAAACATGCATGAGAAACCCAGAAGATGGTACACCGTGTGATTTTGAAAGGTTTCTAATACGCACCTCATTTCTCATCTCCTTGTGCTCGGGTTCGCCTTTCCAGCTACTTTACTAGCAATCTCCCTACTTGCAGAATCAGCACCTTTAAGCTCCTGTTCCCTACAGGTTGCAATTTGTCCTGAGGATGAACGGGAAGAGGGGAAACCAATGAGAGACTAGATCTTGGTGTTGGGACAGGCACAGGTCACTCTATTTTCCCATCGGGAAGAAGAATTAACCACAGGCTCAGCCTGCCGGCCAGAAGCTGAATAGGGCCTGAGGCAATCCCGCGCTTTTGCGGCCAGCTCCCAAAAAAGCGAGTTGAAAAATGGAGCTCAGGGACACTGCAATTCACAAACCCGCAGAGTTATAAATGATAACTCTCATCCACAGATATATTGAGGGAAGGCAACGAAGAGGATTTGAAAGCAAGGCAGAATTGCAGGAAACAGATTTCAGGAGGTAGATTCGAATCGCCTTTAAAGCACATGAAAAGCGGCAAAACGTCGACAATGATGCCCTTGGCCAAAAAGGGCGTATGCGTTTTTTCCTGAATATATTCAGGAAAAAACGCATACGCCCTTTTTGGCCAACCAAGCAACCTGGAAAGGCAAATCAGCGCTTCAAAGAAGTTTCGCTTCCCATCGGTCAAAAGGGTCATGCTGCAAAAAGTGTCAAAACCAGAAATGCAGGACAGGCCATGGAGAAATGGCAGCCTTGCTACGCTGATGGGCGGGATGTAAATTGCCAACAGCCACTCTGGAGAAGTGTATGGTGTGTCATGAAACATCGAAAAAACACAGCTTAGGGAGCATAGGGCACCTCCACTCATGGGCGTATAAATTGGGAAAACTAAAAATCAGCAAGACACAGGCACCCCAATGTTTAGGGCTGCTATGTTGACAAGAACCTCCACTTCATGACACCTTAAATATCCCAGGAAAGAGAAAAATGGATAAAGAAGTTGTGGTCCTTATGTACAAAGGAATATCACTCAGACATGAAATCAATGTCATAAGGCTAGTAGAAGCAAGATGAGTGGATTTAGGTATGACGATTCTAAGTGAAATAAGTCACACAGAAAAAGACACTTATCATAAGCTATCACTTATAGAGGGAATGTAAAAACCGCTACACTTGAACTGAATTACAAAACAGAACAGAGTCACACGTTTAGAAAACACACTATGGCTGCTTAACGGGAAAGGTGAGGTGGGGTGATGCATAAAACAAGGGTTTCAAATTCGCTCAGATACTGTTCCATACACCCAATATGTAATAGACAAGACCTACTCCTTGCTCAGTGAACTGGACTCAACACCCCCTATTCACCGCACAAGAATATATCTGACTAGTAAGAATCGTAAAACCTATGTATTGATATCTCTCTGGAAGTGAGCCAAGTGGGTGTAAAGCCGCATAAACACAGCCGTGAAAAGCAGCTAAACCCCATTATAAAAATAAATTACTTTTAAAAACCCGTAAAACAAAGACAGTGAAAGAGAGAGAAATTCTTACAAAATTCGTTCAGGGGCTGTGATGCAACCTGGATTGACCATATCTAGACCCACAGCTGGATGAGACATAAGGGTGGACACTCTTGGGGCTGAGAGGTTGGGTGAGGTTGGGTGAGCAAACGCAGACCCTTTAAAGTAATACTGTGTGGTACCCATCCCATGGGTCCCAAATCTCCAGGTTCAAGGGCATCTTCCTACATCGAAAACATGCATGAGAAACCCAGAAGATGGTACACCGTGTGATTTTGAAAGGTTTCTAAAACGCACCCCATTTCTCATCTTCTTGTGCTCGGGTTCGCCTTTCCAGCTATTTTACTAGCAATCTCCCTACTTGGAGAATCAGCACCTTTAAGCTCCTGTTCCCTACAGGTTGCAATTTGTCCTGAGGATGAACGGGAAGAGGGGCAACCAATGAGAGACTAGATCTAGATGTTGGGACAGGCCCAGGTCACTCTATTTTCCCATCAGGAAGAAGAATTAACCACAGGCTCAGCCTGCCGCCAGGAACCAGAATAGGGCCTGAGGCAATCCCGCGCTTTTGCGGCCAGCTACCAAAAAAGCGAGTTGAAAAATGGAGCTCAGGGACACTGCAATTCACAAACCCGCAGAGTTATAAATGATAACTCTCATCCACAGATATATTGAGGGAAGGCAACGAAGAGGATTTGAAAGCAAGGCAGAATTGCAGGAAACAGATTTCAGGAGGTAGATTCGAATCGCCTTTAAAGCACATGAAAAGCGGCAAAACGTCGACAATGATGCCCTTGGCCAAAAAGGGCGTATGCGTTTTTTCCTGAATATATTCAGGAAAAAACGCATACGCCCTTTTTGGCCAACCAAGCAACCTGGAAAGGCAAATCAGCGCTTCAAAGAAGTTTCGCTTCCCATCAGTCAAAAGGGTGATGCTGCAAAAAGTGTCAAAACCAGAAATGCAGGACAGGCCATGGAGAAATGGCAGCCTTGCTACGCTGATGGGCGGGATGTAAATTGCCAAAAGCCACTCTGGAGAAATGTACGGTGTGTCCTGAAACATCGAAAAAACACAGCTTAGGGAGCATAGGGCACGTCCACTCATGGGCGTATAAATTGGGAAAACTAAAAATCAGCAAGACACAGGCACCCCAATGTTTAGGGCTGCTATGTTGACAAGAACCTCCACTTCATGACACCTTAAATATCCCAGGAAAGAGAAAAATGGATAAAGAAGTTGTGGTCCTTATATACAAAGGAATATCCCTCAGACATGAAATCAATGTCATAAGGCTAGTAGAAGCAAGATGAGTGGATTTAGGTACGACGATTCTAAGTGAAATAAGTGACACAGAAAAAGACACTTATCATAAGCTATCACTTATAGAGGGAATGTAAAAACCGCTACACCTGAAATGAATTACAAAACATAACAGAGTCACACGTTTAGAAAACACACTATGGCTGCTTAACGGGAAAGGTGAGGTGGGGTGATGCATAAAACAAGGATTTCAAATTCGCTCAGATACCGTTCCATACACCCAATATGTAATAGACAAGACCTACTCCTTGCTCAGTGAACTGGACTCAACACCCCCTATTCACCGCACAAGAATATATCTGACTAGTAAGAATCTTAAAACCTATGTATTGATATCTCTCTGGAAGTGAGCCAAGTGGGTGTAAAGCCGCATAAACACAGCCGTGAAAAGCAGCTAAACACCATTATAAAAATAAATTACTTTTAAAAACCCGTAAAACAAAGACAGTGAAAGAGAGAGAAATTCTTACAAAATTCGTTCAGGGGCTGTGATGCAACCTGGATTGACCATATCTAGACCCACACCGGGATGAGACATAAGGGTGGACACTCTTGGGGCTGAGAGGTTGGGTGAGGATGGGTGAGCAAACTCAGACCCTTTAAAGTAATACTGCGTGGTACCAATCCCATGGGTCCCAAATCTCCAGGTTCAAAGGCATCTTCCTACATAGAAAACATGCATGAGAAACCCAGAAGATGGTACACCGTTTGATTTTGAAAGGTTTCTAAAACGCACCCAATTTCTCATCTCCTTGTGCTCGGGTTCACCTTTCCAGCTACTTTACTAGCAATCTCCCTACTTGGAGAATCAGCACCTTTAACCTCCTGTTCCCTACAGGTTGCAATTTGTCCTGAGGATGAACGGGAAGAGGGGAAACAAACGAGAGACTAGATCTAGGTGTTGGGACAGGCACAGGTCACTCTATTTTCCCATCAGGAAGAAGAATTAAACACAGGCTCAGCCTGCCGCCCGGAACCAGAATAGGGCCTGAGGCAATCCCGAGCTTTTGCGGCCAGCTCCCAAAAAAGACAGTTGAAAAATGGAGCTCAGGGGCACTGCAATTCACAAACCTGCTGAGTTATAAATGATAACTCTCGTCCACAAATATATTGAGGGAAGGCAACGAAGAGGAGTTGAAAGCAAGGCAGAATTGCAGGAAACAGGTTTCAGGAGGTAGATTCGAATCGCCTTTAAAGCACATGAAAAGTGGCAAAACATCGACAGTGATGCCCTTGGCCAAAAAGGGCGTAAGCGTTTTTTCCTGAATATATTCAGGAAAAAACGCATACGCCCTTTTTGGCCAACCAAGCAACCTGGAAAGGCAAATCAGCGCTACAAAGAAGTCTCGCTTCCCATCGGGCAAAAGGGCCATGCTGCAAAAAGTGTCAAAACCAGAAATGCAGGACAGGCCATGGAGAAATGGCAGCCTTGCTACGCTGATGGGCGGGATGTAAATTGCCAACAGCCACTCTGGAGAAGTGTACGGTGTGTCCTGAAACATCGAAAAAACACAGCTTAGGGAGCATAGGGCACGACCACTCATGGGCGTATAAATTGGGAAAACTAAAAATCAGCAAGACACAGGCACCCCAATGTTTAGGGCTGCTATGTTGACAAGAACCTCCACTTCATGACACCTTAAATATCCCAGGAAAGAGAAAAATGGATAAAGAAGTTGTGGTCCTTATGTACAAAGGAATATCACTCAGACATGAAATCAATGTCATAAGGCTAGTAGAAGCAAGATGAGTGGATTTAGGTATAACGATTCTAAGTGAAATAAGTCACACAGAAAAAGACACTTATCATAAGCTATCACTTATAGAGGGAATGTAAAAACCGCTACACTTGAACTGAATTACAAAACAGAACAGAGTCACACGTTTAGAAAACACACTATGGCTGCTTAACGGGAAAGATGAGGTGGGGTGATGCATAAAACAAGGGTTTCAAATTCGCTCAGATACTGTTCCATACACCCAATATGTAATAGACAAGACGTACTCCTTGCTCAGTGAACTGGACTCAACACCCCCTATTCACCGCACAAGAATATATCTGACTAGTAAGAATCGTAAAACCTATGTATTGATATCTCTCTGGAAGTGAGCCAAGTGGGTGTAAAGCCGCATAAACACAGCCGTGAAAAGCAGCTAAACCCCATTATAAAAATAAATTACTTTTAAAAACCCGTAAAACAAAGACAGTGAAAGAGAGAGAAATTCTCACAAAATTCGTTCAGGGGCTGTGATGCAACCTGGATTGAACATATCTAGACACACACCTGGATGAGACATAAGGGTGGACACTCTTGGGGCTGAGAGGTTGGGTGAGCAAACTCAGACCCTTTAAAGTAATACTGCGTGGTACCCATCCCATGGGTCCCAAATCTCCAGGTTCAAAGGCATCTTCCTACATCGAAAACATGCATGAGAAACCCAGAAGATGGTACACCGTGTGATTTTGAAAGTTTTCTAAAACGCACCCAATTTCTCATCTCCTAGTGCTCGGGTTCTCCTTTCCAGCTACTTTACTAGCAATCTCCCTACTTGGAGAATCAGCACCTTTAAGCTCCTGTTCCCTACAGGTTGCAATTTGTCCTGAGGATGAACGGGAAGAGGGGCAAATAATGAGAGACTAGATCTAGGTGTTGGGACAGGCACAGGTCACTCTATTTTCCCATCAGAGAGAAGAATTAAACACAGGCTCAGCCTGCCGCTGGGAACCAGAATAGGGCCTGAGGCAATCCCGTGCTTTTGCGGCCAGCTCCCAAAAAAGACAGTTGAAAAATGGAGCTCAGGGGCACTGCAATTCACAAACCTGCTGAGTTATAAATGATAACTCTCGTCCACAAATATATTGAGGGAAGGCAACGAAGAGGATTTGAAAGCAAGGCAGAATTGCAGGAAACAGGTTTCAGGAGGTAGATTCGAATCGCCTTTAAAGCACATGAAAAGTGGCAAAACGTCGACAGTGATGCCCTTGGCCAAAAAGGGCGTAAGCGTTTTTTCCTGAATATATTCAGGAAAAAACGCATACGCCCTTTTTGGCCAACCAAGCAAACTGGAAAGGCAAATCAGCGCTACAAAGAAGTCTCGCTTCCCATCGGTCAAAAGGGCCATGCTGCAAAAAGTGTCAAAACCAGAAATGCAGGACAGGCCATGGAGAAATGGCAGCCTTGCTACGCTGATGGGCGGGATGTAAATTGCCAACAGCCACTCTGGAGAAGTGTACGGTGTGTCCTGAAACATCGAAAAAACACAGCTTAGGGAGCATAGGGCACGTCCACTCATTGGCGTATAAATTGGGAAAACTAAAAATCAGCAAGACACAGGCACCCCAATGTTTAGGGCTGCTATGTTGACAAGAACCTCCACTTCATGACACCTTAAATATCCCAGGAAAGAGAAAAATGGATAAAGAAGTTGTGGTCCTTATGTACAAAGGAATATCACTCAGACATGAAATCAATGTCATAAGGCTAGTAGAAGCAAGATGAGTGGATTTAGGTACGACGATTCTAAGTGAAATAAGTCACACAGAAAAAGACACTTATCATAAGCTATCACTTATAGAGGGAATGTAAAAACCGCTACACTTGAACTGAATTACAAAACAGAACAGAGTCACACGTTTAGAAAACACACTATGGCTGCTTAACGGGAAAGGTGAGGTGGGGTGATGCATAAAACAACGGTTTCAAATTCGCTCAGATACAGTTCCATACACCCAATATGTAATAGACAAGACCTACTCCTTGCTCAGTGAACTGGACTCAACACCCCCTATTCACCGCACAAGAATATATCTGACTAGTAAGAATCGTAAAACCTATGTATTGATATCTCTCTGGAAGTGAGCCAAGTGGGTGTAAAGCCGCATAAACACAGCCGTGAAAAGCAGCTAAACCCCATTATAAAAATAAATTACTTTTAAAAACCCGTAAAACAAAGACAGTGAAAGAGAGAGAAATTCTTACAAAATTCGTTCAGGGGCTGTGATGCAACCTGGATTGACCATATCTAGACCCACAGCTGGATGAGACATAAGGGTGGACACTCTTGGGGCTGAGAGGTTGGGTGAGGTTGGGTGAGCAAACACAGACCCTTTAAAGTAATACTGTGTGGTACCCATCCCATGGGTCCCAAATCTCCAGGTTCAAGGGCATCTTCCTACATCGAAAACATGCATGAGAAACCCAGAAGATGGTACACCGTGTGATTTTGAAAGGTTTCTAAAACGCACCCCATTTCTCATCTTCTTGTGCTCGGGTTCGCCTTTCCAGCTATTTTACTAGCAATCTCCCTACTTGGAGAATCAGCACCTTTAAGCTCCTGTTCCCTACAGGTTGCAATTTGTCCTGAGGATGAACAGGAAGAGGGGCTACCAATGAGAGACTAGATCTAGGTGTTGGGACAGGCCCAGGTCACTCTATTTTCCCATCAGGAAGAAGAATTAACCACAGGCTCAGCCTGCCGCCAGGAACCAGAATAGGGCCTGAGGCAATCCCGCGCTTTTGCGGCCAGCTACCAAAAAAGCGAGTTGAAAAATGGAGCTCAGGGACACTGCAATTCACAAACCCGCAGAGTTATAAATGATAACTCTCATCCACAGATATATTGAGGGAAGGCAACGAAGAGGATTTGGAAGCAAGGCAGAATTGCAGGAAACAGATTTCAGGAGGTAGATTCGAATCGCCTTTAAAGCACATGAAAAGCGGCAAAACGTCGACAATGATGCCCTTGGCCAAAAAGGGCGTATGCGTTTTTTCCTGAATATATTCAGGAAAAAACGCATACGCCCTTTTTGGCCAACCAAGCAACCTGGAAAGGCAAATCAGCGCTTCAAAGAAGTTTCGCTTCCCATCAGTCAAAAGGGTGATGCTGCAAAAAGTGTCAAAACCAGAAATGCAGGACAGGCCATGGAGAAATGGCAGCCTTGCTACGCTGATGGGCGGGATGTAAATTGCCAACAGCCACTCTGGAGAAGTGTACGGTGTGTCCTGAAACATCGAAAAAACACAGCTTAGGGAGCATAGGGCACGTCCACTCATGGGCGTATAAATTGGGAAAACTAAAAATCAGCAAGACACAGGCACCCCAAAGTTTAGGGCTGCTCTGTTGACAAGAACCTCCACTTCATGACAACTTAAATATCCCAGGAAAGAGAAAAATGGATAAAGAAGTTGTGGTCCTTATGTACAATGGAATATCACTCAGACATGAAATCAATGTCATAAGGCTAGTAGAAGCAAGATGAGTGGACTTAGGTACGACGATTCTAAGTGAAATAAGTCACACAGAAAAAGACACTTATCATAAGCTATCACTTATAGAGGGAATGTAAAAACCGCTACACTTGAACTGAATTACAAAACAGAACAGAGTCACACGTTTAGAAAACACACTATGGCTGCTTAACGGGAAAGGTGAGGTGGGGTGATGCATAAAACAAGGGTTTCAAATTCGCTCAGATACTGTTCCATACACCCAATATGTAATAGACAAGACCTACTCCTTGCTCAGTGAACTGGACTCAACACCCCCTATTCACCGCACAAGAATATATGTGTCTAGTAAGAATCTTAAAACCTATGTATTGATATCTGTCTGGAAGTGAGTCAAGTGGGTGTAAAGCCGCATAAACACAGCCGTGAAAAGCAGCTAAACCCCATTATAAAAATAAATTACTTTTAAAAACCCGTAAAACAAAGACAGTGAAAGAGAGAGAAATTCTTACAAAATTCGTTCAGGGGCTGTGATGCAACCTGGATTGACCATATCTAGACCCACACCTGGATGAGACATAAGGGTGGACACTCTTGGGGCTGAGAGGTTGGGTGAGGTTGGGTGAGCAAACGCAGACCCTTTAAAGTAATACTGTGTGGTACCCATCCCATGGGTCCCAAATCTCCAGGTTCAAGGGCATCTTCCTACATCGAAAACATGAATGAGAAACCCAGAAGATGGTACACCGTGTGATTTTGAAAGGTTTCTAAAACGCACCCAATTTCTCATCTCCTTGTGCTCGGGTTCGCCTTTCCAGCTACTTTACTAGCAATCTCCCTACTTGGAGAATCAGCACCTTTAAGCTCCTGTTCCCTACAGGTTGCAATTTGTCCTGAGGATGAACGGGAAGAGGGGCAACCAATGAGAGACTAGATCTAGGTGTTGGGACAGGCCCAGGTCACTCTATTTTCCCATCAGGAAGAAGAATTAACCACAGGCTCAGCCTGCCGCCAGGAACCAGAATAGGGCCTGAGGCAATCCCACGCTTTTGCGGCCAGCTCCCAAAAAAGCGAGTTGAAAAATGGAGCTCAGGGACACTGCAATTCACAAACCCGCAGAGTTATAAATGATAACTCTCATCCACAGATATATTGAGGGAAGGCAACGAAGTGGATTTGAAAGCAAGGCAGAATTGCAGGAAACAGATTTCAGGAGGTAGATTCGAATCGCCTTTAAAGCACATGAAAAGCGGCAAAACGTCGACAATGATGCCCTTGGCCAAAAAGGGCGTATGCGTTTTTTCCTGAATATATTCAGGAAAAAACGCATACGCCCTTTTTGGCCAACCAAGCAACCTGGAAAGGCAAATCAGCGCTTCAAAGAAGTTTCGCTTCCCATCAGTCAAAAGGGTGATGCTGCAAAAAGTGTCAAAACCAGAAATGCAGGACAGGCCATGGAGAAATGGCAGCCTTGCTACGCTGATGGGCGGGATGTAAATTGCCAACATCCACTCTGGAGAAGTGTACGGTGTGTCCTGAAACATCGAAAAAACACAGCTTAGGGAGCATAGGGCACGACCACTCATGGGCGTATAAATTGGGAAAACTAAAAATCAGCAAGACACAGGCACCCCAATGTTTAGGGCTGCTATGTTGACAAGAACCTCCACTTCATGACACCTTAAATATCCCAGGAAAGAGAAAAATGGATAAAGAAGTTGTGGTCCTTATGTACAAAGGAATATCACTCAGACATGAAATCAATGTCATAAGGCTAGTAGAAGCAAGATGAGTGGATTTAGGTATAACGATTCTAAGTGAAATAAGTCACACAGAAAAAGACACTTATCATAAGCTATCACTTATAGAGGGAATGTAAAAACCGCTACACTTGAACTGAATTACAAAACAGAACAGAGTCACACGTTTAGAAAACACACTATGGCTGCTTAACGGGAAAGATGAGGTGGGGTGATGCATAAAACAAGGGTTTCAAATTCGCTCAGATACTGTTCCATACACCCAATATGTAATAGACAAGACGTACTCCTTGCTCAGTGAACTGGACTCAACACCCCCTATTCACCGCACAAGAATATATCTGACTAGTAAGAATCGTAAAACCTATGTATTGATATCTCTCTGGAAGTGAGCCAAGTGGGTGTAAAGCCGCATAAACACAGCCGTGAAAAGCAGCTAAACCCCATTATAAAAATAAATTACTTTTAAAAACCCGTAAAACAAAGACAGTGAAAGAGAGAGAAATTCTCACAAAATTCGTTCAGGGGCTGTGATGCAACCTGGATTGACCATATCTAGACACACACCTGGATGAGACATAAGGGTGGACACTCTTGGGGCTGAGAGGTTGGGTGAGGTTGGGTGAGCAAACGCAGACCCTTTAAAGTAATACTGTGTGGTACCCATCCCATGTGTCCCAAATCTCCAGGTTCAAGGGCATCTTCTTACATCGAAAACATGCATGAGAAACCCAGATGATGGTACACCGTGTGATTTTGAAAGGTTTCTAAAACGCACACAATGTCTCATCTCCTTGTGCTCGGGTTCGCCTTTCCAGCTACTTTACTAGCAATCTCCCTACTTGGAGAATCAGCACCTTTAAGCTCCTGTTCCCTACAGGTTGCAATTTGTCCTGAGGATGAACGGGAAGAGGGGCAACCAATGAGAGACTAGATCTAGGTGTTGGGACAGGCCCAGGTCACTCTATTTTCCCATCAGGAAGAAGAATTAACCACAGGCTCAGCCTGCCGCCAGGAACCAGAATAGGGCCTGAGGCAATCCCACGCTTTTGCGGCCAGCTCCCAAAAAAGCGAGTTGAAAAATGGAGCTCAGGGACACTGCAATTCACAAACCCGCAGAGTTATAAATGATAACTCTCATCCACAGATATATTGAGGGAAGGCAACGAAGAGGATTTGAAAGCAAGGCAGAATTGCAGGAAACAGATTTCAGGAGGTAGATTCGAATCGCCTTTAAAGCACATGAAAAGCGGCAAAACGTCGACAATGATGCCCTTGGCCAAAAAAGGCGTATGCGTTTTTTCCTGAATATATTCAGGAAAAAACGCATACGCCCTTTTTGGCCAACCAAGCAACCTGGAAAGGCAAATCAGCGCTTCAAAGAAGTTTCGCTTCCCATCGGTCAAAAGGGTCATGCTGCAAAAAGTGTCAAAACCAGAAATGCAGGACAGGCCATGGAGAAATGGCAGCCTTGCTACGCTGATGGGCGGGATGTAAATTGCCAACAGCCACTCTGGAGAAGTGTATGGTGTGTCCTGAAACATCGAAAAAACACAGCTTAGGGAGCATAGGGCACCTCCACTCATGGGCGTATAAATTGGGAAAACTAAAAATCAGCAAGACACAGGCACCCCAATGTTTAGGGCTGCTATGTTGACAAGAACCTCCACTTTATGACACCTTAAATATCCCAGGAAAGAGAAAAATGGATAAAGAAGTTGTGGTCCTTATGTACAAAGGAATATCACTCAGACATGAAATCAATGTCATAAGGCTAGTAGAAGCAAGATGAGTGGATTTAGGTATGACGATTCTAAGTGAAATAAGTCACACAGAAAAAGACACTTATCATAAGCTATCACTTATAGAGGGAATGTAAAAACCGCTACACTTGAACTGAATTACAAAACAGAACAGAGTCACACGTTTAGAAAACACACTATGGCTGCTTAACGGGAAAGGTGAGGTGGGGTGATGCATAAAACAAGGGTTTCAAATTCGCTCAGATACTGTTCCATACACCCAATATGTAATAGACAAGACCTACTCCTTGCTCAGTGAACTGGACTCAACACCCCCTATTCACCGCACAAGAATATATCTGACTAGTAAGAATCGTAAAACCTATGTATTGATATCTCTCTGCAAGTGAGCCAAGTGGGTGTAAAGCCGCATAAACACAGCCGTGAAAAGCAGCTAAACCCCATTATAAAAATAAATTACTTTTAAAAACCCGTAAAACAAAGACAGTGAAAGAGAGAGAAATTCTTACAAAATTCGTTCAGGGGCTGTGATGCAACCTGGATTGACCATATCTAGACCCACAGCTGGATGAGACATAAGGGTGGACACTCTTGGGGCTGAGAGGTTGGGTGAGGTTGGGTGAGCAAACGCAGACCCTTTAAAGTAATACTGTGTGGTACCCATCCCATGGGTCCCAAATCTCCAGGTTCAAGGGCATCTTCCTACATCGAAAACATGCATGAGAAACCCAGAAGATGGTACACCGTGTGATTTTGAAAGGTTTCTAAAACGCACCCCATTTCTCATCTTCTTGTGCTCGGGTTCGCCTTTCCAGCTATTTTACTAGCAATCTCCCTACTTGGAGAATCAGCACCTTTAAGCTCCTGTTCCCTACAGGTTGCAATTTGTCCTGAGGATGAACGGGAAGAGGGGCAACCAATGAGAGACTAGATCTAGATGTTGGGACAGGCCCAGGTCACTCTATTTTCCCATCAGGAAGAAGAATTAACCACAGGCTCAGCCTGCCGCCAGGAACCAGAATAGGGCCTGAGGCAATCCCGCGCTTTTGCGGCCAGCTACCAAAAAAGCGAGTTGAAAAATGGAGCTCAGGGACACTGCAATTCACAAACCCGCAGAGTTATAAATGATAACTCTCATCCACAGATATATTGAGGGAAGGCAACGAAGAGGATTTGAAAGCAAGGCAGAATTGCAGGAAACAGATTTCAGGAGGTAGATTCGAATCGCCTTTAAAGCACATGAAAAGCGGCAAAACGTCGACAATGATGCCCTTGGCCAAAAAGGGCGTATGCGTTTTTTCCTGAATATATTCAGGAAAAAACGCATACGCCCTTTTTGGCCAACCAAGCAACCTGGAAAGGCAAATCAGCGCTTCAAAGAAGTTTCGCTTCCCATCAGTCAAAAGGGTGATGCTGCAAAAAGTGTCAAAACCAGAAATGCAGGACAGGCCATGGAGAAATGGCAGCCTTGCTACGCTGATGGGCGGGATGTAAATTGCCAAAAGCCACTCTGGAGAAATGTACGGTGTGTCCTGAAACATCGAAAAAACACAGCTTAGGGAGCATAGGGCACCTCCACTCATGGGCGTATAAATTGGGAAAACTAAAAATCAGCAAGACACAGGCACCCCAATGTTTAGGGCTGCTATGTTGACAAGAACCTCCACTTCATGACACCTTAAATATCCCAGGAAAGAGAAAAATGGATAAAGAAGTTGTGGTCCTTATATACAAAGGAATATCCCTCAGACATGAAATCAATGTCATAAGGCTAGTAGAAGCAAGATGAGTGGATTTAGGTACGACGATTCTAAGTGAAATAAGTGACACAGAAAAAGACACTTATCATAAGCTATCACTTATAGAGGGAATGTAAAAACCGCTACACCTGAAATGAATTACAAAACATAACAGAGTCACACGTTTAGAAAACACACTATGGCTGCTTAACGGGAAAGGTGAGGTGGGGTGATGCATAAAACAACGGTTTCAAATTCGCTCAGATACCGTTCCATACACCCAATATGTAATAGACAAGACCTACTCCTTGCTCAGTGAACTGGACTCAACACCCCCTATTCACCGCACAAGAATATATCTGACTAGTAAGAATCTTAAAACCTATGTATTGATATCTCTCTGGAAGTGAGCCAAGTGGGTGTAAAGCCGCATAAACACAGCCGTGAAAAGCAGCTAAACACCATTATAAAAATAAATTACTTTTAAAAACCCGTAAAACAAAGAGAGTGAAAGAGAGAGAAATTCTTACAAAATTCGTTCAGGGGCTGTGATGCAACCTGGATTGACCATATCTAGACCCACACCGGGATGAGACATAAGGGTGGACACTCTTGGGGCTGAGAGGTTGGGTGAGGTTGGGTGAGCAAACTCAGACCCTTTAAAGTAATACTGCATGGTACCCATCCCATGGGTCCCAAATCTCCAGGTTCAAAGGCATCTTCCTACATAGAAAACATGCATGAGAAACCCAGAAGATGGTACACCGTGTGATTTTGAAAGGTTTCTAAAACGCACCCAATTTCTCATCTCCTTGTGCTCGGGTTCACCTTTCCAGCTACTTTACTAGCAATCTCCCTACTTGGAGAATCAGCACCTTTAACCTCCTGTTCCCTACAGGTTGCAATTTGTCCTGAGGATGAACGGGAAGAGGGGAAACAAATGAGAGACTAGATCTAGGTGTTGGGACAGGCACAGGTCACTCTATTTTCCCATCAGGAAGAAGAATTAAACACAGGCTCAGCCTGCCGCCGGGAACCAGAATAGGGCCTGAGGCAATCCCGAGCTTTTGCGGCCAGCTCCCAAAAAAGACAGTTGAAAAATGGAGCTCAGGGGCACTGCAATTCACAAACCTGCTGAGTTATAAATGATAACTCTCGTCCACAAATATATTGAGGGAAGGCAACGAAGAGGAGTTGAAAGCAAGGCAGAATTGCAGGAAACAGGTTTCAGGAGGTAGATTCGAATCGCCTTTAAAGCACATGAAAAGTGGCAAAACATCGACAGTGATGCCCTTGGCCAAAAAGGGCGTAAGCGTTTTTTCCTGAATATATTCAGGAAAAAACGCATACGCCCATTTTGGCCAACCAAGCAACCTGGAAAGGCAAATCAGCGCTACAAAGAAGTCTCGCTTCCCATCGGGCAAAAGGGCCATGCTGCAAAAAGTGTCAAAACCAGAAATGCAGGACAGGCCATGGAGAAATGGCAGCCTTGCTACGCTGATGGGCGGGATGTAAATTGCCAACAGCCACTCTGGAGAAGTGTACGGTGTGTCCTGAAACATCGAAAAAACACAGCTTAGGGAGCATAGGGCACGAACAATCATGGGCGTATAAATTGGGAAAACTAAAAATCAGCAAGACACAGGCACCCCAATGTTTAGGGCTGCTATGTTGACAAGAACCTCCACTTCATGACACCTTAAATATCCCAGGAAAGAGAAAAATGGATAAAGAAGTTGTGGTCCTTATGTACAATGGAATATCACTCAGACATGAAATCAATGTTATAAGGCTAGTAGAAGCAAGATGAGTGGATTTAGGTATGACGATTCTAAGTGAAATAAGTCACACAGAAAAAGACACTTATCATAAGCTATCACTTATAGAGGGAATGTAAGAAGCGCTACACTTGAACTGAATTACAAAACAGAACAGAGTCACACGTTTAGAAAACACACTATGGCTGCTTAACGGGAAAGGTGAGGTGGGGTGATGCATAAAACAAGGGTTTCAAATTCGCTCAGATACTGTTCCATACACCCAATATGTAATAGACAAGACCTACTCCTTGCTCAGTGAACTGGACTCAACACCCCCTATTCACCGCACAAGAATATATCTGACTAGTAAGAATCGTAAAACCTATGTATTGATATCTCTCTGGAAGTGAGCCAAGTGGGTGTAAAGCCGCATAAACACAGCCGTGAAAAGCAGCTAAACCCCATTATAAAAATAAATTACTTTTAAAAACCCGTAAAACAAAGACAGTGAAAGAGAGAGAAATTCTCACAAAATTCGTTCAGGGGCTGTGATGCAACCTGGATTGACCATATCTAGACCCACACTGGGATGAGACATAAGGGTGGACACTCTTGGGGCTGAGAGGTTGGGTGAGCAAACTCAGACCCTTTAAAGTAATACTGCGTGGTACCCATCCCATGGGTCCCAAATCTCCAGGTTCAAAGGCATCTTCCTACATCGAAAACATGCATGAGAAACCCAGAAGATGGTACACCATGTGATTTTGAAAGGTTTCTAAAACGCACCCAATGTCTCATCTCCCTGTGTTCGGGTTCGCCTTTCCAGCTACTTTACTAGCAATCTCCCTACTTGGAGAATCAGCACCTTTAAGCTCCTGTTCCCTACAGGTTGCAATTTGTCCTGAGGATGAACGGGAAGAGGGGCAACCAATGAGAGACTAGATCTAGGTGTTGGGACAGGCCCAGGTCACTCTATTTTCCCATCAGGAAGAAGAATTAACCACAGGCTCAGCCTGCCGCCAGGAACCAGAATAGGGCCTGAGGCAATCCCGCGCTTTTGCGGCCAGCTCCCAAAAAAGCGAGTTGAAAAATGGAGCTCAGGGACACTGCAATTCACAAACCCGCAGAGTTATAAATGATAACTCTCATCCACAGATATATTGAGGGAAGGCAACGAAGAGGATTTGAAAGCAAGGCAGAATTGCAGGAAACAGATTTCAGGAGGTAGATTCGAATCGCCTTTAAAGCACATGAAAAGCGGCAAAACGTCGACAATGATGCCCTTGGCCAAAAAAGGCGTATGCGTTTTTTCCTGAATATATTCAGGAAAAAACGCATACGCCCTTTTTGGCCAACCAAGCAACCTGGAAAGGCAAATCAGCGCTTCAAAGAAGTTTCGCTTCCCATCGGTCAAAAGGGTCATGCTGCAAAAAGTGTCAAAACCAGAAATGCAGGACAGGCCATGGAGAAATGGCAGCCTTGCTACGCTGATGGGCGGGATGTAAATTGCCAACAGCCACTCTGGAGAAGTGTATGGTGTGTCCTGAAACATCGAAAAAACACAGCTTAGGGAGCATAGGGCACCTCCACTCATGGGCGTATAAATTGGGAAAACTAAAAATCAGCAAGACACAGGCACCCCAATGTTTAGGGCTGCTATGTTGACAAGAACCTCCACTTCATGACACCTTAAATATCCCAGGAAAGAGAAAAATGGATAAAGAAGTTGTGGTCCTTATGTACAAAGGAATATCACTCAGACATGAAATCAATGTCATAAGGCTAGTAGAAGCAAGATGAGTGGATTTAGGTATGACGATTCTAAGTGAAATAAGTCACACAGAAAAAGACACTTATCATAAGCTATCACTTATAGAGGGAATGTAAAAACCGCTACACTTGAACTGAATTACAAAACAGAACAGAGTCACACGTTTAGAAAACACACTATGGCTGCTTAACGGGAAAGGTGAGGTGGGGTGATGCATAAAACAAGGGTTTCAAATTCGCTCAGATACCGTTCCATACACCCAATATGTAATAGACAAGACCTACTCCTTGCTCAGTGAACTGGACTCAACACCCCCTATTCACCGCACAAGAATATATCTGACTAGTAAGAATCGTAAAACTTATGTATTGATATCTCTCTGGAAGTGAGCCAAGTGGGTGTAAAGCCGCATAAACACAGCCGTGAAAAGCAGCTAAACCCCATTATAAAAATAAATTACTTTTAAAAACCCGTAAAACAAAGACAGTGAAAGAGAGAGAAATTCTTACAAAATTCGTTCAGGGGCTGTGATGCAACCTGGATTGACCATATCTAGACCCACAGCTGGATGAGACATAAGGGTGGACACTCTTGGGGCTGAGAGGTTGGGTGAGGTTGGGTGAGCAAACGCAGACCCTTTAAAGTAATACTGTGTGGTACCCATCCCATGGGTCCCAAATCTCCAGGTTCAAGGGCATCTTCCTACATCGAAAACATGCATGAGAAACCCAGAAGATGGTACACCGTGTGATTTTGAAAGGTTTCTAAAACGCACCCCATTTCTCATCTTCTTGTGCTCGGGTTCGCCTTTCCAGCTATTTTACTAGCAATCTCCCTACTTGGAGAATCAGCACCTTTAAGCTCCTGTTCCCTACAGGTTGCAATTTGTCCTGAGGATGAACGGGAAGAGGGGCAACCAATGAGAGACTAGATCTAGGTGTTGGGACAGGCCCAGGTCACTCTATTTTCCCATCAGGAAGAAGAATTAACCACAGGCTCAGCCTGCCGCCAGGAACCAGAATAGGCCCTGAGGCCATCCCGCGCTTTTGCGGCCAGCTACCAAAAAAGCGAGTTGAAAAATGGAGCTCAGGGACACTGCAATTCACAAACCTGCAGAGTTATAAATGATAACTCTCATCCACAGATATATTGAGGGAAGGCAACGAAGAGGATTTGAAAGCAAGGCAGAATTGCAGGAAACAGATTTCAGGAGGTAGATTCGAATCGCCTTTAAAGCACATGAAAAGCGGCAAAACGTCGACAATGATGCCCTTGGCCAAAAAGGGCGTATGCGTTTTTTCCTGAATATATTCAGGAAAAAACGCATACGCCCTTTTTGGCCAACCAAGCAACCTGGACAGGCAAATCAGCGCTACAAAGAAGTCTCGCTTCCCATCGGTCAAAAGGGTCATGCTGCAAAAAGTGTCAAAACCAGAAATGCAGGACAGGTCATGGAGAAATGGCAGCCTTGCTACGCTGATGGGTGGGATGTAAATTGCCAAAAGCCACTCTGGAGAAATGTACGGTGTGTCCTGAAACATCGAAAAAACACAGCTTAGGGAGCATAGGGCACGTCCACTCATGGGCGTATAAATTGGGAAAACTAAAAATCAGCAAGGCACAGGCACCCCAATGTTTAGTGCTGCTATGTTGACAAGAACCTCCACTTCATGACACCTTAAATATCCCAGGAAAGAGAAAAATGGATAAAGAAGTTGTGGTCCTTATGTACAAAGGAATATCCCTCAGACATGAAATCAATGTCATAAGGCTAGTAGAAGCAAGATGAGTGGATTTAGGTACGACGATTCTAAGTGAAATAAGTGACACAGAAAAAGACACTTATCATAAGCTATCACTTATAGAGGGAATGTAAAAACCGCTACACCTGAAATGAATAACAAAACATAACAGAGTCACACGTTTAGAAAACACACTATGGCTGCTTAACGGGAAAGGTGAGGTGGGGTGATGCATAAAACAAGGATTTCAAATTCGCTCAGATACCGTTCCATACACCCAATATGTAATAGACAAGACCTACTCCTTGCTCAGTGAACTGGACTCAACACCCCCTATTCACCGCACAAGAATATATCTGACTAGTAAGAATCTTAAAACCTATGTATTGATATCTCTCTGGAAGTGAGCCAAGTGGGTGTAAAGCCGCATAAACACAGCCGTGAAAAGCAGCTAAACACCATTATAAAAATAAATTACTTTTAAAAACCCGTAAAACAAAGACAGTGAAAGAGAGAGAAATTCTTACAAAATTCGTTCAGGGGCTGTGATGCAACCTGGATTGACCATATCTAGACCCACTCCGGGATGAGACATAAGGGTGGACACTCTTGGGGCTGAGAGGTTGGGTGAGGTTGGGTGAGCAAACTCAGACCCTTTAAAGTAATACTGCGTGGTACCCATCCCATGGGTCCCAAATCTCCAGGTTCAAAGGCATCTTCCTACATAGAAAACATGCATGAGAAACCCAGAAGATGGTACACCGTGTGATTTTGAAAGGTTTCTAAAACGCACCCAATTTCTCATCTCCTTGTGCTCGGGTTCGCCTTTCCAGCTACTTTACTAGCAATCTCCCTACTTGGAGAATCAGCACCTTTAAGCTCCTGTTCCCTACAGGTTGCAATTTGTCCTGAGGATGAACGGGAAGAGGGGCAACCAATGAGAGACTAGATCTAGGTGTTGGGACAGGCCCAGGTCACTCTATTTTCCCATCAGGAAGAAGAATTAACCACAGGCTCAGCCTGCCGCCAGGAACCAGAATAGGGCCTGAGGCAATCCCACGCTTTTGCGGCCAGCTCCCAAAAAAGCGAGTTGAAAAATGGAGCTCAGGGACACTGCAATTCACAAACCCGCAGAGTTATAAATGATAACTCTCATCCACAGATATATTGAGGGAAGGCAACGAAGAGGATTTGAAAGCAAGGCAGAATTGCAGGAAACAGATTTCAGGAGGTAGATTCGAATCGCCTTTAAAGCACATGAAAAGCGGCAAAACGTCGACAATGATGCCCTTGGCCAAAAAAGGCGTATGCGTTTTTTCCTGAATATATTCAGGAAAAAACGCATACGCCCTTTTTGGCCCACCAAGCAACCTGGAAAGGCAAATCAGCGTTTCAAAGAAGTTTCGCTTCCCATCGTTCAAAAGGGTCATGCTGCAAAAAGTGTCAAAACCAGAAATGCAGGACAGGCCATGGAGAAATGGCAGCCTTGCTACGCTGATGGGCGGGATGTAAATTGCCAACAGCCACTCTGGAGAAGTGTACGGTGTGTCCTGAAACATCGAAAAAACACAGCTTAGGGAGCATAGGGCACCTCCACTCATGGGCGTATAAATTGGGAAAACTAAAAATCAGCAAGACACAGGCACCCAAAAGTTTAGGGCTGCTCTGTTGACAAGAACCTCCACTTCATGACACCTTAAATATCCCAGGAAAGAGAAAAATGGATAAAGAAGTTGTAGTTCTTATGTACAATGGAATATCACTCAGACATGAAATCAATGTCATAAGGCTAGTAGAAGCAAGATGAGTGGATTTAGGTATGACGATTCTAAGTGAAATAAGTCACACAGAAAAAGACACTTATCATAAGCTATCACTTATAGAGGGAATGTAAAAACCGCTACACTTGAACTGAATTACAAAACAGAACAGAGTCACACGTTTAGAAAACACACTATGGCTGCTTAACGGGAAAGGTGAGGTGGGGTGATGCATAAAACAAGGGTTTCAAATTCGCTCAGATACTGTTCCATACACCCAATATGTAATAGACAAGACCTACTCCTTGCTCAGTGAACTGGACTCAACACCCCCTATTCACGGCACAAGAATATATCTGACTAGTAAGAATCGTAAAACCTATGTATTGATATCTCTCTGGAAGTGAGCCAAGTGGGTGTAAAGCCGCATAAACACAGCCGTGAAAAGCATCTAAACCCCATTATAAAAATAAATTACTTTTAAAAACGCGTAAAACAAAGACAGTGAAAGAGAGAGAAATTCTTACAAAATTCGTTCAGGGGCTGTGATGCAACCTGGATTGACCATATCTAGACCCACACTGGGATGAGACATAAGGGTGGACACTCTTGGGGCTGAGAGGTTGGGTGAGCAAACTCAGACCCTTTAAAGTAATACTGCGTGGTACCCATCCCATGGGTCCCAAATCTCCAGGTTCAAAGGCATCTTCCTACATAGAAAACATGCATGAGAAACCCAGAAGATGGTACACCGTGTGATTTTGAAAGGTTTCTAAAATGCACCCAATTTCTCATCTCCTTGTGCTCGGGTTCACCTTTCCAGCTACTTTACTAGCAATCTCCCTACTTGGAGAATCAGCACCTTTAAGCTCCTGTTCCCTACAGGTTGCAATTTGTCCTGAGAATGAACGGGATGAGGGGCAAATAATGAGAGACTAGATCTAGGTGTTGGGACAGGCACAGGTCACTCTATTTTCCCATCAGGAAGAAGAATTAAACACAGGCTCAGCCTGCCGCCTGGAACCAGAATAGGGCCTGAGGCAATCCCGTGCTTTTGCGGCCAGCTCCCAAAAAAGACAGTTGAAAAATGGAGCTCAGGGGCACTGCAATTCACAAACCTGCTGAGTTATAAATGATAACTCTCGTCCACAAATATATTGAGGGAAGGCAACGAAGAGGATTTGAAAGCAAGGCAGAATTGCAGGAAACAGGTTTCAGGATGTAGATTCGAATCGCCTTTAAAGCACATGAAAAGTGGCAAAACGTCGACAGTGATGCCCTTGGCCAAAAAGGGCGTATGCGTTTTTTCCTGAATATATTCAGGAAAAAACGCATACGCCCTTTTTGGCCAACCAAGCAACCTGGAAATGCAAATCAGCGCTACAAAGAAGTCTCGCTTCCCATCGGTCAAAAGGGCCATGCTGCAAAAAGTGTCAAAACCAGAAATGCAGGACAGGCCATGGAGAAATGGCAGCCTTGCTACGCTGATGGGCGGGATGTAAATTGCCAACAGCCACTCTGGAGAAGTGTACGGTGTGTCCTGAAACATCGAAAAAACACAGCTTAGGGAGCATAGGGCACGTCCACTCATGGGCGTATAAATTGGGAAAACTAAAAATCAGCAAGACACAGGCACCCCAATGTTTAGGGCTGCTATGTTGACAAGAACCTCCACTTCATGACACCTTAAATATCCCAGGAAAGAGAAAAATGGATAAAGAAGTTGTGGTCCTTATGTACAAAGGAATATCACTCAGACATGAAATCAATGTCATAAGGCTAGTAGAAGCAAGATGAGTGGATTTAGGTATGACGATTCTAAGTGAAATAAGTCACACAGAAAAAGACACTTATCATAAGCTATCACTTATAGAGTGAATGTAAAAACCGCTACACTTGAACTGAATTACAAAACAGAACAGAGTCACACGTTTAGAAAACACACTATGGCTGCTTAACGGGAAAGGTGAGGTGGGGTGATGCATAAAACAAGGGTTTCAAATTCGCTCAGATACTGTTCCATACACCCAATATGTAATAGACAAGACCTACTCCTTGCTCAGTGAACTGGACTCAACACCCCCTATTCACCGCACAAGAATATATCTGACTAGTAAGAATCGTAAAACCTATGTATTGATATCTCTCTGGAAGTGAGCCAAGTGGGTGTAAAGCCGCATAAACACAGCCGTGAAAAGCAGCTAAACCCCATTATAAAAATAAATTACTTTAAAAACCCGTAAAACAAAGACAGTGAAAGAGAGAGAAATTCTTACAAAATTCGTTCAGGGGCTGTGATGACACCTGGATTGACCATATCTAGACCCACAGCTGGATGAGACATAAGGGTGGACACTCTTGGGGCTGAGAGGTTGGGTGAGGTTGGGTGAGCAAACGCAGACCCTTTAAAGTAATAGTGTGTGGTACCCATCCCATGGGTCCCAAATCTCCAGGTTCAAGGGCATCTTCCTACATCGAAAACATGCATGAGAAACCCAGAAGATGGTACACCGTGTGATTTTGAAAGGTTTCTAAAACGCACCCCATTTCTCATCTTCTTGTGCTCGGGTTCGCCTTTCTAGCTATTTTACTAGCAATCTCCCTACTTGGAGAATCAGCACCTTTAAGCTCCTGTTCCCTACAGGTTGCAATTTGTCCTGAGGATGAACGGGAAGAGGGGCAACCAATGAGAGACTAGATCTAGGTGTTGGGACAGGCCCAGGTCACTCTATTTTCCCATCAGGAAGAAGAATTAACCACAGGCTCAGCCTGCCGCCAGGAACCAGAATAGGGCCTGAGGCAATCCCGCGCTTTTGCGGCCAGCTACCAAAAAAGCGAGTTGAAAAATGGAGCTCAGGGACACTGCAATTCACAAACCCGCAGAGTTATAAATGATAACTCTCATCCACAGATATATTGAGGGAAGGCAACGAAGAGGATTTGAAAGCAAGGCAGAATTGCAGGAAACAGATTTCAGGAGGTAGATTCGAATCGCCTTTAAAGCACATGAAAAGCGGCAAAACGTCGACAATGATGCCCTTGGCCAAAAAGGGCGTATGCGTTTTTTCCTGAATATATTCAGGAAAAAACGCATACGCCCTTTTTGGCCAACCAAGCAACCTGGAAAGGCAAATCAGCGCTTCAAAGAAGTTTCGCTTCCCATCAGTCAAAAGGGTGATGCTGCAAAAAGTGTCAAAACCAGAAATGCAGGACAGGCCATGGAGAAATGGCAGCCTTGCTACGCTGATGGGCGGGATGTAAATTGCCAACAGCCACTCTGGAGAAGTGTACGGTGTGTCCTGAAACATCGAAAAAACACAGCTTAGGGAGCATAGGGCACGTCCACTCATGGGCGTATAAATTGGGAAAACTAAAAATCAGCAAGACACAGGCACCCCAAAGTTTAGGGCTGCTCTGTTGACAAGAACCTCCACTTCATGACAACTTAAATATCCCAGGAAAGAGAAAAATGGATAAAGATGTTGTGGTCCTTATGTACAATGGAATATCACTCAGACATGAAATCAATGTCATAAGGCTAGTAGAAGCAAGATGAGTGGACTTAGGTACGACGATTCTAAGTGAAATAAGTCACACAGAAAAAGACACTTATCATAAGCTATCACTTATAGAGGGAATGTAAAAACCGCTACACTTGAACTGAATTACAAAACAGAACAGAGTCACACGTTTAGAAAACACACTATGGCTGCTTAACGGGAAAGGTGAGGTGGGGTGATGCATAAAACAAGGGTTTCAAATTCGCTCAGATACTGTTCCATACACCCAATATGTAATAGACAAGACCTACTCCTTGCTCAGTGAACTGGACTCAACACCCCCTATTCACCGCACAAGAATATATGTGACTAGTAAGAATCTTAAAACCTATGTATTGATATCTGTCTGGAAGTGAGTCAAGTGGGTGTAAAGCCGCATAAACACAGCCGTGAAAAGCAGCTAAACCCCATTATAAAAATAAATTACTTTTAAAAACCCGTAAAACAAAGAGTGAAAGAGAGAGAAATTCTTACACAATTCGTTCAGGGGCTGTGATGCAACCTGGATTGACCATATCTAGACCCACACTGGGATGAGACATAAGGGTGGACACTCTTGGGGCTGAGAGGTTGGGTGAGCAAACTCAGACCCTTTAAATTAATACTGCGTGGTACCCATTCCATGGGTCCCAAATCTCCAGGTTCAAAGGCATCTTCCTACATCGAAAACATGCATGAGAAACCCAGAAGATGGTACACCGTGTGATTTTGAAAGGTTTCTAAAACGCACCCAATTTCTCATCTCCTTGTGCTCGGGTTCGCCTTTCCAGCTACTTTACTAGCAATCTCCCTACTTGGAGAATCAGCACCTTTAAGCTCCTGTTCCCTACAGGTTGCAATTTGTCCTGAGAATGAACGGGAAGAGGGGCAAATAATGAGAGACTAGATCTAGGTGTTGGGACAGGCACAGGTCACTCTATTTTCCCATCAGGAAGAAGAATTAAACACAGGCTCAGCCTGCCGCCGGGAACCAGAATAGGGCCTGAGGCAATCCCGCGCTTTTGCGGCCAGCTCCCAAAAAAGACAGTTGAAAAATGGAGCTCAGGGGCACTGCAATTCACAAACCTGCTGAGTTATAAATGATAACTCTCGTCCACAGATATATTGAGGGAAGGCAACGAAGAGGATTTGAAAGCAAGGCAGAATTGCAGGAAACAGGTTTCAGGATGTAGATTCGAATCGCCTTTAAAGCACATGAAAAGTGGCAAAACGTCGACAGTGATGCCCTTGGCCAAAAAGGGCGTATGCGTTTTTTCCTGAATATATTCAGGAAAAAACGCATACGCCCTTTTTGGCCAACCAAGCAAACTGGAAATGCAAATCAGCGCTACAAAGAAGTCTCGCTTCCCATCGGTCAAAAGGGCCATGCTGCAAAAAGTGTCAAAACCAGAAATGCAGGACAGGCCATGGAGAAATGGCAGCCTTGCTACGCTGATGGGCGGGATGTAAATTGCCAACAGCCACTCTGGAGGAGTGTACGGTGTGTCCTGAAACATCGAAAAAACACAGCTTAGGGAGCATAGGGCACGTCCACTCATTGGCGTATAAATTGGGAAAACTGAAAATCAGCAAGACACAGGCACCCCAATGTTTAGGGCTGCTATGTTGACAAGAACCTCCACTTCATGACACCTTAAATATCCCAGGAAAGAGAAAAATGGATAAAGAAGTTGTGGTCCTTATGTACAAAGGAATATCACTCAGACATGAAATCAATGTCATAAGGCTAGTAGAAGCAAGATGAGTGGATTTAGGTATGACGATTCTAAGTGAAATAAGTCACACAGAAAAAGACACTTATCATAAGCTATCACTTATAGAGGGAATGTAAAAACCGCTACACTTGAACTGAATTACAAAACAGAACAGAGTCACACGTTTAGAAAACACACTATGGCTGCTTAACGGGAAAGGTGAGGTGGGGTGATGCATAAAACAAGGGTTTCAAATTCGCTCAGATACTGTTCCATACACCCAATATGTAATAGACAAGACCTACTCCTTGCTCAGTGAACTGGACTCAACACCCCCTATTCACCGCACAAGAATATATCTGACTAGTAAGAATCGTAAAACCTATGTATTGATATCTCTCTGGAAGTGAGCCAAGTGGGTGTAAAGCCGCATAAACACAGCCGTGAAAAGCAGCTAAACCCCATTATAAAAATAAATTTCTTTTAAAAACCCGTAAAACAAAGGCAGTGAAAGAGAGAGAAATTCTTACAAAATTCGTTCAGGGGCTGTGATGCAACCTGGATTGACCATATCTAGACCCACAGCTGGATGAGACATAAGGGTGGACACTCTTGGGGCTGAGAGGTTGGGTGAGGTTGGGTGAGCAAACGCAGACCCTTTAAAGTAATACTGTGTGGTACCCATCCCATGGGTCCCAAATCTCCAGGTTCAAGGGCATCTTCCTACATCGAAAACATGCATGAGAAACCCAGAAGATGGTACACCGTGTGATTTTGAAAGTTTTCTAAAACGCACCCCATTTCTCATCTTCTTGTGCTCGGGTTCGCCTTTCCAGCTATTTTACTAGCAATCTCGCTACTTGGAGAATCAGCACCTTTAAGCTCCTGTTCCCTACAGGTTGCAAATTGTCCTGAGGATGAACGGGAAGAGGGGCAACCAATGAGAGACTAGATCTAGGTGTTGGGACAGGCCCAGGTCACTCTATTTTCCCATCAGAAAGAAGAATTAACCACAGGCTCAGCATGCCGCCAGGAACCAGAATAGGGCCTGAGGCAATCCCGCGCTTTTGCGGCCAGCTACCAAAAAAGCGAGTTGAAAAATGGAGCTCAGGGACACTGCAATTCACAAACCCGCAGAGTTATAAATGATAACTCTCATCCACAGATATATTGAGGGAAGGCAACGAAGAGGATTTGAAAGCAAGGCAGAATTGCAGGAAACAGATTTCAGGAGGTAGATTCGAATCGCCTTTAAAGCACATGAAAAGCGGCAAAACGTCGACAATGATGCCCTTGGCCAAAAAAGGCGTATGCGTTTTTTCCTGAATATATTCAGGAAAAAACGCATACGCCCTTTTTGGCCAACCAAGCAACCTGGAAAGGCAAATCAGCGCTTCAAAGAAGTTTCGCTACCCATCGGTCAAAAGGGTCATGCTGCAAAAAGTGTCAAAACCAGAAATGCAGGACAGGCCATGGAGAAATGGCAGCCTTGCTACGCTGATGGGCGGGATGTAAATTGCCAACAGCCACTCTGGAGAAGTGTACGGTGTGTCCTGAAACATTGAAAAAACACAGCTTAGGGAGCATAGGGCACCTCCACTCATGGGCGTATAAATTGGGAAAACTAAAAATCAGCAAGACACAGGCACCCAAAAGTTTAGGGCTGCTCTGTTGACAAGAACCTCCACTTCATGACACCTTAAATATCCCAGGAAAGAGAAAAATGGATAAAGAAGTTGTAGTTCTTATGTACAATGGAATATCACTCAGACATGAAATCAATGTCATAAGGCTAGTAGAAGCAAGATGAGTGGATTTAGGTATGACGATTCTAAGTGAAATAAGTCACACAGAAAAAGACACTTATCATAAGCTATCACTTATAGAGGGAATGTAAAAACCGCTACACTTGAACTGAATTACAAAACAGAACAGAGTCACACGTTTAGAAAACACACTATGGCTGCTTAACGGGAAAGGTGAGGTGGGGTGATGCATAAAACAAGGGTTTCAAATTCGCTCAGATACTGTTCCATACACCCAATATGTAATAGACAAGACCTACTCCTTGCTCAGTGAACTGGACTCAACACCCCCTATTCACCGCACAAGAATATATCTGACTAGTAAGAATCGTAAAACCTATGTATTGATATCTCTCTGGAAGTGAGCCAAGTGGGTGTAAAGCCGCATAAACACAGCCGTGAAAAGCAGCTAAACCCCATTATAAAAATAAATTACTTTTAAAAACCCGTAAAACAAAGACAGTGAAAGAGAGAGAAATTCTTACAAAATTCGTTCAGGGGCTGTGATGCAACCTGGATTGACCATATCTAGACCCACAGCTGGATGAGACATAAGGGTGGACACTCTTGGGGCTGAGAGGTTGGGTGAGGTTGGGTGAGCAAACGCAGACCCTTTAAAGTAATACTGTGTGGTACCCATCCCATGGGTCCCAAATCTCCAGGTTCAAGGGCATCTTCCTACATCGAAAACATGCATGAGAAACCCAGAAGATGGTACACCGTGTGATTTTGAAAGGTTTCTAAAACGCACCCCATTTCTCATCTTCTTGTGCTCGGGTTCGCCTTTCCAGCTATTTTACTAGAAATCTCCCTACTTGGAGAATCAGCACCTTTAAGCTCCTGTTCCCTACAGGTTGCAATTTATCCTGAGGATGAACGGGAAGAGGGGCAACCAATGAGAGACTAGATCTAGGTGTTGGGACAGGCCCAGGTCACTCTATTTTCCCATCAGGAAGAAGAATTAACCACAGGCTCAGCCTGCCGCCAGGAACCAGAATAGGGACTGAGGCAATCCCGTGCTTTTGCGGCCAGCTACCAAAAAAGCGAGTTGAAAAATGGAGCTCAGGGACACTGCAATTCACAAACCCGCAGAGTTATAAATGATAACTCTCATCCACAGATATATTGAGGGAAGGCAACGAAGAGGATTTGAAAGCAAGGCAGAATTGCAGGAAACAGATTTCAGGAGGTAGATTCCAATCGCCTTTAAAGCACATGAAAAGCGGCAAAACGTCGACAATGATGCCCTTGGCCAAAAAGGGCGTATGCGTTTTTTCCTGAATATATTCAGGAAAAAACGCATACGCCCTTTTTGGCCAACCAAGCAACCTGGAAAGGCAAATCAGCGCTTCAAAGAAGTTTCGCTTCCCATCAGTCAAAAGGGTGATGCTGCAAAAAGTGTCAAAACCAGAAATGCAGGACAGGCCATGGAGAAATGGCAGCCTTGCTACGCTGATGGGCGGGATGTAAATTGCCAACAGCCACTCTGGAGAAGTGTACGGTGTGTCCTGAAACATCGAAAAAACACAGCTTAGGGAGCATAGGGCACGTCCACTCATGGGCGTATAAATTGGGAAAACTAAAAATCAGCAAGACACAGGCACCCCAAAGTTTAGGGCTGCTCTGTTGACAAGAACCTCCACTTCATGACAACTTAAATATCCCAGGAAAGAGAAAAATGGATAAAGAAGTTGTGGTCCTTATGTACAATGGAATATCACTCAGACATGAAATCAATGTCATAAGGCTAGTAGAAGCAAGATGAGTGGACTTAAGTACGACGATTCTAAGTGAAATAAGTCACACAGAAAAAGACACTTATCATAAGCTATCACTTATAGAGGGAATGTAAAAACCGCTACACTTGAACTGAATTACAAAACAGAACAGAGTCACACGTTTAGAAAACACACTATGGCTGCTTAACGGGAAAGGTGAGGTGGGGTGATGCATAAAACAAGGGTTTCAAATTCGCTCAGATACTGTTCCATACACCCAATATGTAATAGACAAGACCTACTCCTTGCTCAGTGAACTGGACTCAACACCCCCTATTCACCGCACAAGAATATATGTGACTAGTAAGAATCTTAAAACCTATGTATTGATATCTCTCTGGAAGTGAGTCAAGTGGGTGTAAAGCCGCATAAACACAGCCGTGAAAAGCAGCTAAACCCCATTATAAAAATAAATTACTTTTAAAAACCCGTAAAACAAAGACAGTGAAAGAGAGAGAAATTCTTACAAAATTCGTTCAGAGGCTGTGATGCAACCTGGATTGACCATATCTAGACCCACAGCTGGATGAGACATAAGGGTGGACACTCTTGGGGCTTAGAGGTTGGGTGAGGTTGGGTGAGCAAACGCACACCCTTTAAAGTAATACTGTGTGGTACCCATCCCATGGGTCCCAAATCTCCAGGTTCAAGGGCATCTTCCTACATCGAAAACATGCATGAGAAACCCAGAAGATGGTACACCGTGTGATTTTGAAAGGTTTCTAAAACGCACCCAATTTCTCATCTCCTTGTACTCCGGTTCGCCTTTCCAGCTACTTTACTAGCAATCTCTCTACTTGGGGAATCAGCACCTTTAAGCTCCTGTTCCCTACAGGTTGCAATTTCTCCTGAGGATGAACGGGAAGAGGGGCAACCAATGAGAGACTAGATCTAGGTGTTGGGACAGGCCCAGGTCACTCTATTTTCCCATCAGGAAGAAGAATTAACCACAGGCTCAGCCTGCCGCCAGGAACCAGAATAGGGCCTGAGGCAATCCCGCGCTTTTGCGGCCAGCTCCCAAAAAAGCGAGTTGAAAAATGGAACTCAGGCACACTGCAGTTCACAAACCCGCAGAGTTATAAATGATAACTCTCATCCACAAATGTATTGAGGGAAGGCAACGAAGAGTATTTGAAAGCAAGGCAGAATTGCAGGAAACAGGTTTCAGGAGGTAGATTCGAATCGCCTTTAAAGCACATGAAAAGTGGCAAATCTTCGACAATGATGCCCTTGGCCAAAAAGGGCGTATGTGTTTTTTCCTGAATATATTCAGGAAAAAACGCATACACCCTTTTTTGCCAACCAAGCAACCTGGAAAGGCAAATCAGCGCTACAATGAAGTCTCGCTTCCCATCGGTCAAAAGGGCCATGCTGCATAAAGTGTCAAAACCAGAAATGCAGGACAGGCCATGGAGAAATGGCAGCCTTGCTACGCTGATGGGCGGGATGTAAATTGCCAACAGCCACTCTGAAGAAGTGTACGGTGTGTCCTGAAACATCGAAAAAACACAGCTTAGGGAGCATAGGGCACGTCCACTCATGGGCGTATAAATTGGGAAAACTAAAAATCAGCAAGACACAGGCACCCCAATGTTTAGGGCTGCTCTGTTGACAAGAACCTCCACTTCATGACACCTTAAATATCCCAGGAAAGAGAAAAATGGATAAAGAAGTTGTGTTCCTTATGTACAAAGGAATATCACTCAGACATGAAATCAATGTCATAAGGCTAGTAGAAGCAAGATGAGTGGATTTAGGTATGACAATTCTAAGTGAAATAAGTCACACAGAAAAAGACACTTATCATAAGCTATCACTTATAGAGGGAATGTAAAAACCGCTACAGTTGAACTGAATTACAAAACAGAACAGAGTCACACGTTTAGAAAACACACTATGGCTGCTTAACGGGAAAGGTGAGGTGGGGTGATGCATAAAACAAGGGTTTCAAATTCGCTCAGATACCGTTCCATACACCCAATATGTAATAGACAAGACCTACTCCTTGCTCAGTGAACTGGACTCAACACCCCCTATTCACCGCACAAGAATATATGTGACTAGTAAGAATCTTAAAACCTATGTATTGATATCTGTCTGGAAGTGAGTCAAGTGGGTGTAAAGCGGCATAAACACAGCAGTGAAAAGTAGCGAATCCCCATTTTAAATTAAATAACTTTAAAAAACCCAAAAAAATAAGACAGTGATAGAGAGAGGAAATTTTACATAATTCGTTCCTGGGCTGTGATGCAACCTTGTTTGATCATATCTAGACCCACAGCTGGATGAGAAATAAAGCTGGACACTCTTGCAGCTGAAGGACTCTTTCCCTAGTTACCAGATTGGGGAACGTAAAAAGGCTGCCGCCCTCTGGCCGTTACCTGCAAATGCAGCTTTAAAATCTGTGTTAATGGTCACTTCATATGAACAAGTACTTCAGGGCTGTAAATGAAACCTGCCCTCAAAATGTCTTGAGGGAGGTAGTGGCCAAAACTTTTCAAAATGTGACACTTACTTTAAGAAAACAATTTGAAGAACTAAGCTGTAATCACAGTTTGATAAATAAAAAGAGCATGCTTTAAAGATCAATTTCAACAGATTATGGGACACATGCAAATTCAGCCACACAGAGGTATCAGCTCGCACCTGTTAGAATAACCAGCAGCAAGCAAACTACAAACAATAAATATTGAAGGTGTTTTGGAGAAATGCATACCCTCAATTTTAAGTGGGACATAACCTGGAAAGAGCCACTAATGAGAACTGAATGGTGGTGCCTTTAAAACGTACACACTGAGCTACCATATGATACAGCAAGCCCACTCCTTGGCCTATAACATAAGGAGATAGAACTGGAAAGACACAGGCAAGCAAATGTGCATTGCAGCAGTATTACAATAACCAAGACATGGAGGCAACCAAAAAGTCCATCAAGAGGTGCGTGGCCAAAGAATAACTGGTACACGTACAGGTGGAATATTAGCCAGGGAAAAAAACAAAACAATGCCATTTGCAGCACTGTGTATGATTCTTGAGTTAATCAGGCAAATTGTACTAAGTCAGAAAGCAAAAGACACATATCCTATAATATCACTTATAGGTCTTAGCTAAAAATTGATACCAATGAAGATATTTCCACAGAGAAATGCAATCACAGATTCATTAAACAAACTTAGGGTTCACCAAATGGAAAGGTGTGAGGATTGGATACATTAGGATATTGGGGTTAAGATAGATATAGAAACACATGTGAAATATGTAATCACCAAAGACCTACGTAATACCAAGACAAGACTACTCAACATGGTGTCATAACCTACATGGGAAAATGATCCAAAGAAGAATAGATATATGTATATGTTTAAAAGAACCACATCTTGCACACCTAGAAGAAACAAAACATTTTAATCAAATTTGCTCTGACAAAAAATAAAAATTAAATTAAAAAAAGAACAAGAAGTAATGAGACATAAACTTAAGGGGCTTTGTGCTGGCACATTGCATTCTAATTTACAACCAGAACATGACTTCCATTAAGGCTCTGTCATCACTAATAAAGCAGCTTTATAAGCAATGTTGAAGGTAGCTTAAAAGAAGTCTCACTAATTATTGATAGTAACAAGGAAACAAAGAAAAGTAAAAATCTCACTGCAAAAAGTATACATAGGGTAAGGATAGTAGATCAAACACTGATTAAACTTCTGTAAAGAATAAAAGACAACAGTAGTATGTTTTGTTAAAAAAGAGAGGGCCCAAATAAATCTGAAATGAAAGAGATGATGTTACAACAGACACCACAGAAATACAAAGTATCCTAAGATACACACAGGGTAACTCAGGGCTCAGACTGGACAGAGCCCACTCTCCAGTCCCCTGTACATGACTTACAGGAGCCTCAGGAACTGAGGAGGAGGTCCCTGAGGAGAGGCTCAAGATAGAATATGGTAGGCATTAACATGACTGCATTCATCTTAAACATGCCTGAACTACATTCACACGAGATGATTTTGTCCTGTATGTACATCGGCACCTATAGCCGGAACTGCAGATCTTTGGCTTCAACACCTCTACTGACAACATTAGCTTCACCTGCTGTGGACCGTCTCCTATAGGATTTCTAGAATCACAAAACATCGAAGCTTCACAGGACCCAGAGTCTGTGCGACTCCACACAGAGTCTCAGAGTCTCAACTCCACTCAGATACTCCACTCTTGGAGGGCACACACAAAGTAGTGTGCACATCAGGACCCAGGGGAAGGAGCAGTGACCCCGTAGGGGAATGACCAGAACTACCTGCTACTTTTAGAGGGTCTCCTGCAGAGGCAGCTGGTGGCTGTGGCTGTGGCTCACCGTGAGGACAACAACACTGGCAGCAGAAGTTCTGGGAAATACTCCTTGGTGTGAGCCCTCCCAGAGTCCGCCATTAGCCCCACCAAGAGCAAGGTAGGCTCCAGTGCTGGGTCGCCTCAGGCCAAACAACCAACAGGGAGGGAACCCAGCCCCATGCATCAGCAGACAAGCAGATTCAACTTTTTATTAAAGTTTTATTTAATCCGTAGACAAGCGGATTAAAGCTCTGCCCACCAAAGCAACACCCAGCTCTACCCACCACCAGTCCCTCCCATCAGGAAGCTTGCACAAGCCTCTAAGATAGACTCATCCACCAGAGAGCAGACAGCAGAAGCAAGAAGAACTACAATTCTGCAGCCTGTGGAAGGAAAACCACATTCACAGAAAGATAGACAAAATGAAAAGGCAGAGGACTTTATACCAGATCAAGGAACAAGATAAAACCCCAGAAAAAAAACGGAATGAGGTGGAGATAGGGAACCTTCCAGAAAAAGAATTCAGAATAATGATAGTGAAGTTGAGCCAAGACCTTAGAAAAAGAAAGGAGGCAAAGATCGAGAAGACACAAGAAATGCTTAACAAAGACCTAGAAGAATTAAGGAACAAACACCTAGAAGAGTTAAAGAACAAACAAACAGAGGTGAACAATGTAATAACTGAAATGAAAAATACACTAGAAGGAATCAGTAGCAGAATAACTGTGGCAGAAGAACGGATAAGTGGCCTGGAAGACAGAAAGGTGGAAATCACTGCCATGGAACAGAATAAAGAAAAAGAATGAAAATAAATGAAGACACCCCAAGAGTCCTCTGGGACAACATTAAACGCAACAACATTCGCATTATAGGGGTCCCAGAAGGAGAAGAGAGAGAGAAAGGACCCGAGAATATATTTGAAGAGATTATGGTCAAAAACTTCCCTAGCATGGGAAAAGAAATAGCCACCCAAGTCCAGAAGCACAGAGTGTCCCAGGCAGGAGAAACCAAAGGAGAAAAATGACAAGACACATAGTAATCAAATTGACAAAAATTAACGACAAAGAAAAATTATTGAAAGCAGCAAGGGAAAAATGACAAATAACATACAAGGGAAATCCCATAAGGATAACAGCTGATTTCTCAGCAGAAAATCTACAAGCCAGAAGGAAGTGGCATGATAAATTTAAAGTGATGAAAGGGAAGAACCTACAACCAAGGGTACTGCACCCTGCAAAGAGCTCATTCAGATTTGATGGAGAAATCAAAAGCCTTACAGACAAGCAAAAGCTAAGAGAATTCAGCACCATGCAACCAGCTCTACACCAAATGCTAAAAGAACTTCTCTAAGTGGGAAACACAAGAGAAGAAAAGGACCCACCAAGACAAACCCATAACAATTAAGAAAATAGTAGTAGGAACATACATATCGATAATTACCTTAAACGTGAATGCACTAAATGTTCCAACCAAAAGACATAGACTGGCTGAATGGATACAAAAACAAGACCCATATATATGCTGTCTACAAGAGACCCATTTCAGACCTAGGGACACATACAGACTGAAAGTGAGGCGATGGAAAAATATATTCTATGCTAATGAAAATCAAAAGAAAGCTGGAGTAGCAATACTCATATCAGATAAAATAGACTTTAAAATAAAGAATGTTACAAGAGACAAGGAAAGACACTACATAATGGTCAAGGGATCAATCCAAGAAGAAGATATAACAATTATAAATATATATGTACCCAACATAGGAGCACCTCAATGTATAAGGCAACTGCTAACAGCTATAAAAGAGGAAATCGACAGTAACACAATAATAGCGGGGGACTTTAACAGCTCACTTACACCAGTGGAGATCAGCCAGACAGAAAATTAATAAGGAAACACAAGCTTTAAATGACACAATAGACCAGATAGAGTTCATTGATATTTATAGGACATTCCATCCAAAAACAGCAGATTACACGTTCTTCTCAACTGCACACGGAACATTCTCCAGGATAGATCACATCTTGGGTCACAGATAAAGCCTCAGTAAATTTAAGAAAACTGAAATCATATCAAGCAGCTGTTCCGACCACAATGCTATGAGATTAGAAATCAATTACACGGAAAAAACCGTAAAAAACACAAACACATGGAGGCTAAACAATACGTTACTAAATAACCAAGAGATCACTGAAGAAATCAAAGGGGAAATCAAAAACTACCTAGAGACAAATGACAACCAAAACACGATGATCCAAAACCTATGGGATGCAGCAAAAGGAGTTCTAAGAGGGAAGTTTATAGCAATACAAGCCTACCTCAAGAAACAAGAAAAATCTCAAATAAACAATCTAACCTTACACCTAGAGGAACTAGAGAAAGAAGAACAAAACCCAAAGTTAGTAGAAGGAAAGAAATCCTAAAGATCAGAGCAGAAATAAATGAAATAGAAACAAAGAAAACGGAAGCAAAGATCATCAAAACTAAAAGCTGGTTCTTTGAGAAGATAAGCAAAAATGATCAACCTTTAGCCACACTCAAGAAAAAGAGGGAGAGGACGCAAATCAACAAAATTAGAAGTGAAAAAGGAGAAGTTACAACAGACACCACAGGAATACAAAGCATCCTAAGAGACTACTACAAGCAACTCTGTGCCAATAAAATGGACAATCTGGAAGAAATGGACAAATTCTTAGAAAGGTATAACCTTCTAAGACTGAACCAGGAAGAAATAGAAAATATGAACAAACCTATCACAAGCAATGAAATTGAAACTGTGATTAAAAATCTTCCAACAAACAAAAGTCCAGAACCAGATGGCATTACAGGTGAATTCTATCAAACATTTAGAGAAGAGCTAACACCCAACCTTCTCAAATTCTTCAAAACAATTGCAGGGGAAGGAACACTCCCAAACTCATTCTATGAGACCACCATCACCCTGATACCAAAATCAGACAGAGATACTACAAGGAAAGAAAATTATAGACCAATATCCCTGATGAATATAGATGCAAAAATCCTCAACAAAATACTAGCAAACAGAATCGAACAACACATTAAAAGGATCATACACCATGATCAAGTGGGGTTTATCCCAGGGATGCAAGGATTCTTCAATATACACAAATCAATGTGATACACCATATTAACAAATTGTAGAATAAAACCATATGGTCATCTCAATAGATGAAGGAAAAGATTTTGAGAAAATTCAACACTCATTTACGATAAAAACTCTGCAGAGTGTGGGCATAGACGGAAACTACCTCAACATAATAAAGGCCATATATGACAAACCCACAGCAAACAGCATTCTCAATGGTGAAAAACTGAAAGCGTTTCCTCTAAGATCAGGAACAAGACGAGGATGTCCACTCTCACCACTGCTATTCAACATAGTTTTGGAAGTCCTAGCCATGGCAATCAGAGAAGAAAAAGAAATAAAAGGAATACAAAACGGAAAAGAAGAAGTAAAATTGTCACTGTTTGCAGATGACATGATATCATAGATAGAGAATCTTAAAGATGCCACCAGAAAACCACTGGAGCTAATCAATGAATTTGGTAAAGTTGCAGGATACAAAATTAATGCACAGAAATTGCTTGCATTCCTATACACTAACAATGAAAGATCAGAAAGAGAAATTAAGGAAACAATCCCATTACCACTGCAACAAAAAGAATAAAATACCTAGGAATAAACCTACCTAAGGAAGTAAAAGACCTGTACTCAGAAAACTATAAGACACTGATGAAAGAAATCAAAGATGATATAAACAGATGGAGACATATACCATGTCCTTGGATTAGAAGAATCAATATTGTGAAAATGACTATACTACCCAAAGCAATCTACAGATTCAATGCAATCCCGATCAAAATACCTTTGGCATTTTCTACAGAACAAGAAAAAAAATCTTAAAATTTGTAGGGAGACACAAAAGACCCTGGATAGCCAAAGCAGTCTTGAGGGGGAAAAAAAAGAGCTGGAGGAATCAGACTTCCAGACTTCAGACTATATTACAAAGCTACAGTAATCAAGATAATATGGTACTGACACAAACACAGAAATATAGGTCAATAGAAAAGGATAGAAAGCACAGAGATAAACCCACGTACCTATGGTTAACTAATCTATGACAAAGGAGGCAAGGGTATACAATGGAGAAAAGACAGTGTCTTCAGTAAGTGGTGCTGGGAAAACTGGACAGCTACATGTAAAAGAATGAAATTAGTACACTCCCTAACACCATACACAAAAGTAACTCAAAATGGATTAGAGACCTAAATATAAGACCAGCCACTATAAAACTCTTAGAAGAAAACATAAGCAGAACAGTCTATGACATAAATCACAGCAAGATCCTTTTTGACCCACCTCCTAGAGAAATGGAAATAAAAACAAAAATTAAAAAATGGGACCGAATGAAACATAAATTCTTTTGCACAGCAAAGGAAAACTTAAGCAAGATGAAAAGACAACCATCAGAATGGGAGAAAATATTTTCAAATGAAGCAAATGGCAAAGGATTAATCTACAAAAAGCAGCTCATGTAGCTCAATATCACAAAACCAAACAACCCAATCCAAAAATGGGCAGAAGACCTAAATAGAAATTTCTCCAAAGAAGATATACAGGTTGCCAACAAACACATGAAAGGATGCTGAGCATCACTAATCATTAGAGAAATGCAAATCAAAACTACAGTGAGGTATCACCTCACACCAGTCAGAATGGCCATCATCAAAAAATCTACCAACAGTAAATGCTGGAGAGGCATTTATTGGAGAAAAGGGAACCCTCTTGCACTGTAGGTGGGAATGTAAATTGATATAGCCACTAGGGAGAACGGTATGGGGCTTCCTTAAAAACTAAAAATAGAACTACCATACAACCCAGCAAACCCACTCCTGGACATTTACCCTGAGAAAACCATAATTCAAAAAGAGTCATGTACCACAATGTTCACTGTAGCTCTATTTACAATAGCCAGGACATGGAAGCAACCTAAGTGTCCATCAACAGATAAATGGAAAAAGAAGATGTGGCACATATATACGATGGAACATTATTCAGCCATAAAAAGAAACGAAATTGAGTTATTTTTAGTGAGGTGGATGGATCTAGAGTCTGTCCTACAGAGTGAAGTAAGTCAGAAAGAGAAAAACAAATACCATATGCTAACACATATATATGGAATCTAAAAAAAAAAAGTTTATGAAGAACCTAGGGGCAGGAAAGGATTAAGGACACAGACGTAGAGAAAGGACTTGAGGACATGGGGAGAGGGAAGGGTAAGCTGGGACAAAGTGAGAGAGTGGTATGGACATATATACACTACCAAATGTAAAATTGATAGCTACTGGGAAGCAGCCACATAGCACAGGGAGATCAGCTCTGTGCTTTGTGACCACCTAAAAGGGTGGGATAAGGGAGTGAGAGGGAGGTGCAAGAGGGAGGGGATATGGTGTTATATGTATACGCATAGCTGATTCACTTTTTTATACAGCAGAAACTAACACACAATTGTAAAGCAATTATACTCCAATAAAGATGTAAAGAAAAAAAAAAAAAAAGAAAGAAAGCCCAGAGATAAACCTACACACCTATGGCCCACTAATCTATGACAAAGGAGGCAAGGGTATACAATGGAGAAAAGACAGTCTCTTCAATAAGTGGTGCTGGGAAAAATGGACAGCTACATGTAAAAGAATGAAATTAGAACACTCCCTAACACCATACACAAAAAATAAACTCCAAATGGATTAGAGACCGAAATGTAAGACCGGACACTATAAAACTCTTAGAGGAAAACATAGGAAGAATACTCTTTGACATAAATCACAGCAAGATATTTTTTGATCCACCTCCTAGAGTAATGGAATAAAAAAAAAAAAAAAAAAAAACAAATGGAAGCAAATGAAACCTAAAAGCTTTTGCAAAGCAAAGGAAACTACAAACAAGACGAAAAGACAACCCTCAGAATGGGAGAAAATATTTGCAAACGAATCAATGGACAAAGGATTAATCTCCAATGTATATAAACAGCTCATGCAGCTCAACAGTAAAAAAACAAACAAACCAATCCAAAAATGGGCAGATGACGTAAATAGACATTTGTCCCAAGAAGACATACAGATGACCAAGAAACACATGAAAAGCTACTCAACATCACTAATTATTAGAGAAATATAAACCAAAACTACAATGAGGTATCACCTCACACGAGTTAGAATGGGCATCATCAGAAAATCTACAAACAACAAATGCTGGAGAGGGTGTGGAGAAAAGGGAACCCTCTTACACTATTTGTGGGAATGTAAATTGATACAGTCACTATGGAGAACAGTATGGAGGTTCCTTAAAAAACTAAAAATAGAATAACCATATGACCCAGCAATCCCACTACTGGCCATATACCCAGAGAAAACCATAATTCAAAAAGACATATTCACCACAATATTCATTGCAGCACTATTTACAATAGCCAGGTCATGGAAGCAACCTAAATGCCCATAGACAGACGAACGGAAAAGATGTGCTACATATATAAAATGGAATATTACTCAGCCATAAAAAGGAATGAAATTGGGTCATTTGTAGAGACGTGGATAGATCTAGAGACTGTCATACAGAGTGAAGTAAGTCAGAAAGAGAAAAACAAATATCGTATATTAACGCATACATGTAGAACCTAGAAAAATGGTAAAGATGAACTGGTTTGCAAGGCAGAAATAGAGACACAGATGTAGAGAACAAATGTATGGACACCAAGGGGGGAAAGTGGCAGGGTGGTGGTGGTGGGATGAATTGCAACCCTGGGATTGACACATATACACTTATATGTATAAAATAGATAACCAATAAGAGCCTGCTGTATAAAAAAATGAATAAAATAAATTCAAAAATTAAAAAATAAATAATACTTAAGAAAATAAAACAGAAAAAAAAGTTCTGTCCTTCCCATAGACGTATTTATATGAATGAATGATTTCCATGCTTATATCCATAAATACAAAAAGAGGAATAAAACTTACCTTGAACCAAAAAAGAAAAAAAAAAAAACTGAACCCACTGGTCATACAGAGGAAAACCCTATCAGCGCACTTGCTCCAGTGGTAAACAATTCTTAAGTTGGTCACAGGTGGGGAATCATCTCCCATGCAGCCAGCAGCCCCCACACAAGGAGCGTCCTCATTGCAAAGCTGGGGGACCGTGAGGAGGCGTCTCTGACTAAACGTGAGCTGAGCCCCAGGCCAGCTGCTGCTGAACTTTTCCCACCGTTCCCAGGTAAAACACCTGAATGTGTGCAAAGACTAAAAACTAGAGGAAGGGGCTTGGAGTCACACCAGCGACAGCACGCAGGCCGACTTGGTGCCTGCAGGCCAGCCAGGATGGTCCTGGCCCCGGGCGCTCGTCTGGAAACTTTCCATTTCCCTGCCTGAGGTACCCCTCCTGTCCCGGCCCCCACTGCTTTTTTCCTTCCTTACCTCTGCCCGGGGAGAAATTCCAGCAGCAAGTATGGGTGACACATCCTCTTATTTAGCAGGTGGCAGCCCGGCAACTCCTGCAGAAAGTCCAGTAGAGCCCCAGTCACAACGGGCCACTCATAGAGCCGTGGGCCCTACTGCCTCCCACCAGCCCAACCCCGAGACTGCTGACGGGGCAGAGAATATGGCGTCAGGCACAGCTGCAGAGGCTTTTGCTGCCTGGAGGGGTGTTTATATTGACCTCAACCCAGGCACACCTGGGAAGGGCTGGCCGGCCGGGTCAGGCTGCCCAGGTCAGCCAATCCTCGCCCCTCAGGGGCTCAGATTTGCAGAAAATGGGCCTTGCTGCACCGGCCAGATCCAAGGAACAGGTGTAGGGTCCCGAGAGTCAGGATAGATAAGGGGCGGCAGCCCTGGCTTGTTTTCTAATCATTTTATCTGGTCCAGGAGTGGGAGACAACTTCAAGAAGACCCTCTGCTAATGAGAGGAACCCAGGAGTCAGGGAGAGGAGGGGTGGTGGGTGGAGACAGAGGCCTGGTGCCCCGGCTGCTGTGGAAGCCCCTAGAAGACCAGGCAGAGGGAGGCCGCACAGAGTGAAGCCTAGGGTCACAGACCTGTTGGAGCTGCTGTTTATTAGTTCAAGCTCTGCTCTGAGGTGCTCTGTGTCAGCTCTGAGTGACAGGTGTGCTGGGGGTGCTCTGCAATGAGGGCTATATGCACAGTTCCTGTGTGCCCAGCCCTGTCGGGGTACCTGTCCACGGGAGCTCCATATCCAGGGAGGGGCATGCCCACGAGAGCCCTGTGGGCTGCTGCGTACCTGCCCAGGTGAGCTCCATATCCTGGGAGGGGCCTGACCATGATGGCCCCATGGGCTGCTGGGTACCTGCCCAGGTGAGCTCCATATCCTGGGAGGGGCCTAACCACCACAGCCCCGTGGGCTGCTGGGTACCTGCCCAGGTGAGCTCCATATCCTGGGAGGGACCTGACCACAAGAGCCCCGTGAGCTGCTGGGGACCTGGTAGAGGACGCCAGGACAGTCAGTGAAGCCACAGAGGATATACATCTAGTAGTTCCTAATTCCTACACCCTGCTGGTCATTCTACCATCCACCAGGACATGGTATTCTGTATTAGACTTCAATGATGCCTTCTTCTGTATTCCATTCGTCCCAGAGTCACAAGAAATTTTGGCTGTGAGTGGCAGGACTCAACATACAACAAAAACAATACTGCTGGGCCGTCCTGCCCCAGGGGTTCAAAAATTCCCACACCATCTTTGGGGAAATGTTAGCTAAAGACCTAAAAAATCTACCTCTGGAGAAGGGAACCCTCCTTCAATATGCAGATGACATTCTGATCACCAGCCCGACTAAGGAGGCCTCTGAACTACCTAGCCAATAAAAGATAGAAGGTGTCCAAGAAAAAGGCTCAAATATCACAAACTAAGGTGACCTTCCTGGGCTTCATTCGCTCAGAATGTCGGAGAAGCCCACCCCAGGAAAGGGAAGAAGCCATTTGCAGCCTCACCCTTCCTGAAACTAGAAGACAGCTTAGGGGTTCCTGGGGAGACCGGGGTTTGCTGCATCTGGATCCCTAACTACAGTCTAATAGCTGGGCCTCTATATGAAACACTGAAAGGAAAAGATGATGATCCTTTTGAATAGAATCCAGAAGCGGCCTTTCAAGAATGGAAAGAGCAGTCAGTTCAGATCCTTGCCCTGGACCTCCCTAAGTTAGCTAAACCCTTTGACCTTTACATTCCTGGTCCAAGGCGAATCGCCCTTGGAGTATTAGTGCAAAAACTGGGACCACTTGAAATGGAACAATGCAAGAATGCCCTCCAGGCATTGGCCAGCCACCCCATCCGACCAGGATACTGGGGGTATCTAAAAACCTGGAAATCAGCAGCCCGCAAGGCCAGCTCCCTCCTAAGGGAAAAGGACGCCACTTGGTGATCCTAACCACCCACCATGCCCTGAAGTTGCAGGGATTGCTCCGTGGGCACAATGACCTCGAGTGAGGAGGCCCTCCAACACCAACCTCCAGAGAGAAAACCTGGAGCAATGGGCCCCCATGACGACTCGTTTGACCATCACTTGACCTGGAGCTTCTCTCAGAAAACAACAAGAGTGTGTCCCAAAAGAGCAGACTATTGCTTACAGGACTTACTGCACCCAGAGCGGAGCTAATAAACTTGGCAGGGGAACCGTAAATAACGCTGCCACCATAGAAAAGCCTACAGACACCACGGTGACGGCGGCCAATGAGACCGGCTGCACTCCTGGCTACTTCAAAAGGCCGTTGACTGAGTGGCCGTGAAGGTCCTGGATCACCACCGGCCCTGGACTGTCTGGGAGTTGAGCAAGCAGGGCTCTGACACCTGGTGTTGTTTGTACGTTAATTCAGTGGCCTAACTGAAGAAAGCGCAGAGTACTGGTCAGAGCATCTAGGCTAGCAGGAACTGTCAGCCTAAGGGGGCCGAACCAATGTGGAGCATGGTAAAACGGCCCACCCCACCCCCAGCGTCTCTGCACATCTCTTTCCTGGACCCTTAAAGGTCATTAGAATCTATAAAACTTCCAATGCTGGTGCTCAGGCAGACGAGCAGTGAGGGAGGAGGCCTGGGGACAATCAACCTCACCTGGAGGCTGCTTGGGAGAAGTCCTCCCCCTCGCCCCGGGTATGAGGACACCCAACTCAGCACGAAGCATTTACAGAAGAGGTGTCTGCACCCTCAGCACCCCAAGAATGAGGAATGGGACAAAAGGCAGAGGAGGGCTTTGTCACTGGCAAAGCCCATGAAAAATTCCTGGGAGATGAAAATAGAATCTGGGCAATAAAATAAAGTCTAACCATTTTTTCCTTTGTGCTTTGTCTAATTTCACTTGCTCCTAGGTTTCCACATGCAGAGGTCCCACACCCGACACTTCAGACCCGATTTCCTAGTGCAAAATGGCTGGGCCGACACCTCAGCTCGTGGGGCCCCGTGCAGACTCTGCGACATAGAGCCTGAGCTCCAGCCAACCCGGCCCTCGAGAGCTCCGCCCCCTCCCTCCCGCTGACGGTGCCAGGATCTCTACACAGCAGCCCGGCCCACAACCCGCAGGGGAGCACACACTCTCACCTCTCCATTCTCTGATCATAATATAAAGTTTTCCTTTGCTTCTGAACCAAAGTCAGTCTCGATCTGTTGGCTCCAATGACACTAGGCAGGGAGACCCTTGTTGGGGCCCACTCTGCAGGATCAGTAACAGAATTTGAGAACATTGTAACTTCAAAGAACAGATGTGCGAGCCAAACTGTAATTAACATAGAGCAGTGTATAAGGCTCGTGTAAAATAAGATGTTTCTAACACTTCCATTTGATATTTCCATCACTTTATTATAAGCAAGTTCAGTGGAGGGGTTTGTCTTATTTGTCAGGTCAACAGTAGAGAAATGCAGTGATTTCTTTCCAAGGATGTACATCTAATAATCTTGGTTGAAGTTTTCAACCTTGTTTTGACTGATTTTCCATTGAAAATGATACCTCTCTTTCAGCTCCTAGATTTCTGAGAAGTATAAAATCTTATATTTTTTATTACCAAAGGGGGAAAGGTGGGAGGAGGGATAAATTAACAGTTTCAGATTAACATATACACACTGCTATGTATAAAATATATCATCAACAAGGATCTACTGTATAACACAGGGAACTATACTCAATATTTTGTAATGACCCCTAAGGGGAAATAATCTGAAAAACAATAGATATCTATATCGACATCATCTATCAACTACAGATAAAATGGAAACTAAAGGAGGCCGATGGTGAGCGTTTTCTGAACCTGAAGACTTCAATCATCTAAAGTTCGGACTCTGCCTACGGCCCAAGTCCCTTAATGAACACACATGTACCAGTAGCTTAAAAATTCCCCAGATTGGAGTTCGGGGAGACACTGATTTGGAAAAATCCCTGGTGTTCTCCTTACATACACGGGACCTTTCCTACAGCTAAAACATGCCTGTGACACCCAGAAGATGGAACACGGTTGGATCAGGGAGATTTTGGAAAAGGCACCAAAACTCCTAATTTCCTGGTTGTTGGGGTCACACCTCCAGCCTTTTTCCTTAAAATCTCCCCACCTGAGGATGTCAGCACCTTCAACATCCAGTTGCACACAATTTGGAATTTTTCGAAAGGAAGAAGGGGAAGGAGGAGAAACAAGGAGAGCCAAGCCCTAGATGTTCGGACAGGCACATGTCACTCTAATTTCCAATCAGGAAGAAGAATTAAGCATAGGCTTAGCCTGCCACCGGGAACCAGAGTAGGGCCAGAAGCAAAGCAGCGGTTCTGCGGACAGCTCCCAAAAAAGCGAGTTGAAAAATGGAGCTCAGGGGCACTGCAATTCACAAACCTGCAAAGTTATAAATTATAACTATCGTCCAAAACTATATTGAGGGAAGGCAACGAACAGGATTGGAAAGCAAGGCAGAATTGCAGGAAACAGATTTCAGGAGTTAGATTCGAATAGCCCCTAAAGCACATGAAAAGCGGCCAAAAGTCGACAACGATGCACATGGCCAAAAAGAGCATATGTGTTTTTTTTCTGAATAAATTCAGGAAAAAACGCATAGGCCCTTTTTGGCCAACCAAGCAAGCCGGAAATGCAATGCAGCACTACAAAGAAGTCTCACTTCCCATCGGTCAAAAGGGCCTTCCTAAAAAAGTGTAAAAAAAATACAGGAGAGGCCAGGGAGGAAAGGGAGCATTGTTACACTGATGGTCGGGATGTAAATTGCCAATGGCGACTCTGGAGAACGGTACGGTGTTTCCTAAAACATCTAAAAAACACAGCTAGAGAGAAAGGGGCACATCCATTCATGGGCGTATAAATTGGAAAAATTAAAATCAACAAGACACAGGCACCCCAAAGTTTAGGGCTGCTCTGGTTACAAGAACCTCCACTTGTGTACATCTTAAATATCCCAGGGATGAGAAAAATGGTAAAGAAGTTGTGGTACTTATGTACAATGGAATATCACTCAGCCATGAAATCAATATCATAAGGCTAGTAGCAGCATGATGAGTGGATTTAGGTACGACGATTCTAAGTGAAATAAGTCACACAGAAAAAGACACTTATCATAAGATATCACTTATAGAGGGAATGTAAAAACCGTTAGCCTTAAACTGAATTACAAAACAGAACACAGTCACCCATTTTAAAAACACACTATGGCTGCTTAACGGGAAAGGTGAGGTGGGGTGATGCATAAAACAAGGGTTTCAAATTAGCTCAGATACCGTTCCATAAACCCAATATGTAGTAGACAAGACCTACTCCTTGCTCAGTGAACTAGACTCAACACCCCCTATTCAGCGCACAAGAATATATCTGAGTAGTAAGAATCTGAAAACCTATGTATTGATCTCTCTCTGGAAGAGAGTCAAGTGAGTGTAAAGCGGCATAAACACAGCCGTGAAAAGCAGCTAAAACCCATTTTAAAAATAAATTACTTTTAAAAACCCGTAAAACAAAGACAGTGTAAGAGAGAGTAATTCTTACAAAATTCGTTCAGGCGTTGTGATGCAACCTGGATTGACCATATCTAGACCCACAGCTGGATGAGACATAAGGGTGGACACTCTTGGGGCTGAGAGTTTTGGTGAGGTTGGGTGAGCAAACGCAGACCCTTTAAAGTAATACTGCGTGGTCCCCATCCCATGGGTCCCAAATCTCCAGGTTCAAGGGCATCTTCCTACATCAAAAACATGCATGAGTAACCCAGATCATGGTACACTGTCTGATCGGGAAAGGTTTCTGAAACGCACCTCATTTCTCATCTCCTTGTGCTCGGGTTCGCCATTCCAGCTTCTTAACTAGTAATCTCCCTACATGGAGAAACAGCACCTTTAAGCTCCTGTTCCATACAGGTTGCAATTTGTCCTGAGGATGAACGGGAAGAGGGGCAACCAATGAGAGACTAGATCTAGGTGTTGGGACAGGCACAGGTCACTCTATTTTCCCATCAGGAAGAAGAAATAACCACAGGCTCAGCCTGCCGCCCGGAACCAGAATAGGGCCTGAGGCAATCCCGAACTTCTGCGGCCAGCTCCCAAAAAAGCCAGTTGAAAAATGGAGCACATGGGCACTGCAATTCACAAACCTGCAGAGTTATAATTGATAACTCTCGTCCACAAATATATTGAGGGAAGGCAACGAAGAGGAATTGAAAGCAAGGCAGAACTGCAGGAAACACATTTCAGGAGGTAGATTCGAATCGCCTTTAAAGCACATGAAAAGCGGCAAAACGTCGACAATGATGCCCTTGGCCAAAAAGGGCGTATGCGTTTTTTCCTGAATATATTCAGGAAAAAACGCATACGCCCTTTTTGGCCAACCAAGCAACCTGGAAAGGCAAATCAGCGCTACAAAGAAGTCTCGCTTTCGATCCGTCAAAAGGGCCATGCTGAAAAAAGTGTCAAAACCACAAATGCAGGACAGGCCAAGGAGAAATGGGAGCCTTGCCACGCTGATGGGCGGTATGTAAATTGCCAACAGCCACTCTGGAGAAGTGTACGGTGTGTACTGAAACATCGAAAAAACACAGCTTAGGGAGCATAGGGCACTTCCACTCATGGGCGTATAAATTGGGAAAACTAAAAATCACAAGACACAGGCACCACAAAGTTTAGGGCTGCTCTGTTGACAAGAACCTCCACTTCATGACACCTTAAATATCCCAGGAAAGAGAAAAATGGATAAAGAAGTTGTGGTCCTTATGTACAATGGAATATCACTCAGACATGAAATCAATGTCATAAGGCTAGTAGCAGCATGATGAGTGGATTTAGGTACGACGACTCTAAGTGAAATAAGTCACACAGAAAAAGACACTTATCGTAAGCTATCACTTATAGAGGGAATGTAAAAACCGCTACACTTGAACTGAATTACAAAAGAGAACAGAGTCACACGTTTAGAAAACACGCTATGGCTGCTTAACGGGAAAGGTGAGGTGGGGTGATGCATAAAACAAGGGTTTCAAATTAGCACAGATACCGTTCCATACACCCAATATGTAATAGACAAGACCTACTCCTTGCTCAGTGAACTGGACTCAACATCCCCTATTCACCACACAAGTATATATCTGACTAGTAAGAATCTTCAAACCTATGTATTGATATTTCTCTGGAAGTGTGTCAAGTGGGTGTAAAGCCGCATAAACACAGCCGTGAAAAGCAGCTAAACCCCATTATAAAAATAAATTACTTGTAAAAACCCGTAAAACAAAGACAGTGAAAGAGAGAGAAGTTCTTACACAGTTCGTTCAGGGGCCGTGATGCAACCTGGATTGACCAATTCTAGACCAACAGGTGGATGAGACCTAAGGGTGGACACTCTTGGGGCTGAAAGGTTGGGTGAGGTTGGGTGAGCAAACGCAGACCCTTTAAAGTAATACTGCGTGGTACCCATCCCATGGGTCCCAAATCTCCAGGTTCAAGGGCATCTTCCTGCATCGAAAACATGCATGAGAAACCCAGAAGATGGGACACCGTGTGATCGGGAAAGGTTTCTAAAACGCACCTCATTTCTCACCTCCTTGTGCTCGGGTTCGCCATTCCAGCTACTTTACTAGCAATCTCCCTTTTTGGAGAATCAGCACCTTTAACCTCCTGTTCTGTACAGGTTGCAATTTGTCCTGAGGATGAACGGGAAGAGGAGCAACCAATGAGAGACTAGATCTAGGTGTTGGGACAGGCACAGGTCACTCTATTTTCCCATTAGGAAGAAGAATTAACCACAGGCTCAGTCTGCCGCCCGGAACCAGAATAGGGCCTGAGGCAATCCCGCGCTTTTGCGGCCAGCTACCAAAAAAGCAAGTTGAAAAATGGAGCTCAGGGGCACTGCAATTCACAAACCTGCGGAGTTATAAATGATAACTCTCGTCCACAAATATATTGAGGGAAAGCAACGAAGAGGATTTGAAAGCAAGGCAGTATTGCAGGAAACAGATTTCAGGAGGTAGATTCGAATCGCCTTTAAAGCTCAAGAAAAGCGGCAAAACGTCGACAATGATGCCCTTGGCCAAAAAGGGCGTATGCGTTTTTTCCTGAATATATTCAGGAAAAAACGCATACGCCCTTTTTGGCCAACCAAGCAACCTGGAAAGGCAAATCAGCACTACAAAGAAGTCTCGCTTCCCATCGGTCAAAAGGGCAATGTTGAAAAATGTGTCAAAACCACAAATGCAGGACAGGCCATGGAGAAAAGGGAGCCTTGCTACGCTGATGGGCAGGATGTAAATTGCCAACAGTCACTCTGGAGAAGTGTACGGTGTGTCCTGAAACATCGAAAAAACACAGCTTAGGTAGCATAGGACACTTCCACTCATGGGCGTATAAATTGGGAAAACTAAAAATCAGCAAGTCACAGGCACCCCAAAGTTTAGGGCTACTCTGTTGACAAGAACCTCCACTTCATGACACCTTAAATATCCCAGGAAAGAGAAAAATGGATAAAGAAATTGTGGTTCTTATGTAAAATGGAATATCACTCTGCCATGACATCAATGTCATAAGGCCAGTAGACGCAAGATGCGTGTACTTAGGTACGACGATTCTAAGGGAAATAAGTCACACAGAAAAAGACACTTATCAAAAGCTATCACTTATAGAGGGAATGTAAAAACCGCTACACTTGAATTGAATTACAAATTAGAACATAGTCACACATTTAAAACACACTATGGCTGCTTAACGGGAAAGGTGACGTGGGGTGATGCATAAAACAAGGGTTTCAAATTAGCTCAGATACCGTTCCATACACCCAATATGTAATAGAAAAGACCTACTCCTTGCTCAGTGAACTGGACTCAACACCCCCTATTCACCGCACAAGAATATATCTGACTAGTGAGAATCTTAAAACTTATGTATTGATATCTCTCTGGAAGTGAGTCAAGTGGGTGTAAAGCCGCATAAACACAGCTGTGAAAAGCAGCTAAACCCCATTATAAAAATAAATTAGTTTTAAAAACCCATGAAACAAAGACAGTGAAAGACAGAGAAATTCTTACAAAATTCATTCAGGGGTTGTGATGCAACCTGGATTGAATATATCTAGACCCACAGTTGGATGAGACCTAAGGGTGGACACTCTTGGGGCTGACAGGTTTGGTGAGGTTGGGTGAGCAAACACAGACCCTTTAAGGTAATACTGCGTGGTACCCATCCCATGGGTCACAAATCTCCAGTTTCAAGGGCATCTTCCTACATCGAAAACTTGCATGAGGAACCCAGAAGATGGTACACCGTGTGATTTTGAAAGGTTTCTAAAACGCACCTCATTTCTCATCTCCTTGTGCTCGGGTTCGCCATTCCAGCTACTTTACTAGCAATCTCCCTACTTGGAGAATCAACACCTTTAACCTCCTGTTCTGTACAGGTTGCAATTTGTCCTGAGGATGAACGGGAAGAGGGGCAACCAATGAGAGACTAGATCTAGGTGTTGGGACAGGCACAGGTCACTCTATTTTCCCATCAGGAAGAAGAATTAAGCACAGGCTCAGCCTGCCGCCAGGAACCAGATTAGTGCCTGGGGCAATCCCGCGCTTCTGCGGCCAGCTCCGAAAAAAGCCAGTTGAAAAATGGAGCACATGGGCACTGCAATTCACAAACCTGCAGAGTTATAAATGATAACTCTCGTCCACAAATATATTGAGGGAAGGCAACGAAGAGGATTTGAAAGCAAGGCAGAGTTGCATGAAACAGGTTTCAGGAGGTAGATTCGAATCGCCTTTCAAGCACATGAAAAGCGGCAAAACGTGGAAAATGATGCCCTTGGCCAAAAAGGGCGTATGCGTTTTTTCCTGAATATATTCAGGAAAAAACGCATACGCCCTTTTTGGTCAACCAAGCAACCTGGAAAGGAAAATCAGCGCTACAAAGAAGTCTCGCTTCCCATGGGTCAAAAGGGCCATGCTGAAAAAAGTGTCAAAACCACAAATGCAGGACAGGCCATGGAGAAATGGGAGCCTTGCCACGCTGATGGGCGGGATGTAAATTGCCAACAGCCACTCTGGAGAAGTATACGGTGTGGCCTGAAACATCGAAAAAACAAAGTTTATGGAGCATAGGGCACTTCCACTCATGGGCGTATAAATTGGGAAAACTAAAAATCAGCAAGACTCAGGCACCCCAAAGTTTAGGGCTGCTCTGTTGACAAGAACCTCCACTTCACGAAACCTTAAATATCCCAGGAAGGAGAAAAATGGATAAAGAAGTCGTGGTCCTTATGTACAATGGAATATCACTCAGCCATGAAATCAATGTCATAAGGCTAGTAGCAGCATGATGAGTGGATTTAGGTACGACGACTCTAAGTGAAATAAGTCACACAGAAAAATACACTTATCAAAAGCTATGACTTATAAAGGGAATGTAAAAACCGCTACAATTGAACTGAATTAAAATCACAACAGAGTCACACATTTAGAAAACACACTATGGCTGCTTAACGGGAAAGGTGACGTGGGGTGATGCATAAAACAAGGGTTTCAAATTAGCTCAGATACCGTTCCATACACCCAATATGTAATAGACAAGACCTACTCCTTGCTCAGTGAACTGGACTCAACACCCCCTATTCACCACACAAGAATATATCTGACTAGTGAGAATCGTAAAACTTATGTATTGATATCTCTCTGGAAGTGAGTCAAGTGGGTGTAAAGCCGCATAAACACAGCCGTGAAAAGCAGCTAAACCCCATTATAAAAATAAATTAGTTTTAAAAACCCATGAAACAAAGACAGTGAAAGAGAGAGAAATTCTTACAAAATTCATTCAGGGGCTGTGACGCAACCTGGATTGACCATATCTAGACCCACAGCTGGATGAGACATAAGGGTGGACACTCTTGGGGCTGAGAGGTTTGGTGTGGTTGGGTGAGCAAATGCAGACCCTTTAAAGTAATACTGTGTGGTACCCATCCCATGCGTCCCAAATCTCCAGGTTCAAAGGCATCTTCCTACATCGAAAACATGCATGAGAAACCCAGAAGATGGTACACCGTGAGATTGGGAAAGTTTCTAAAACGCACCTCATTTCTCAACTCCGTGTGCTCGGGTTCCCCATTCCAGCTACTTTACTAGCAATCTCCCTACTTGGAGAATCAGCACCTTTAACCTCCTGTTCCATACAGGTTGCAATTTGTCCTAAGGATGAATGGGAAGAGGGGCAACCAATGAGAGACTAGATCTAGGTGTTGGGACAGGCACAGGTCACTCTATTTTCCCATCAGGAAGAAGAATTAACCACAGGCTCAGCCTGCCGCCCGGAACCAGAATAGGGCCTGAGGCAAACCCGCGCTTCTGCGGCCAGCTCCCAAAAAAGCCAGTTGAAAAATGGAGCACATGGGCACTGCAATTCACAAACCTGCAGAGTTTTAAATGATAACTCTCGTCCACAAATATATTGAGGGAAGGCAACGAAGAGGATTTGAAAGCAAGGCAGTATTGCAGGAAACAGATTTCAGGAGGTAGATTCGAATCGCCTTTAAAGCTCAAGAAAAGGGGCAAAACGTTGACAGTGATGCCCTTGGCCAAAAAAGGCGTATGCGATTTTTCCTGAATATATTCAGGAAAAAACGCATACGCCCTTTTTGGCCAACCAAGCAACCTGGAAAGGCAAATCAGCACTACAAAGAAGTCTCGCTTCCCATCGGTCAAAAGGGCAATGCTGAAAAATGTGTCAAAACCACAAATGCAGGACAGGCCATGGAGAAATGGCAGCCTTGCTACTCTGATGGGCAGGATGTAAATTGCCAACAGCCACTCTGGAGAAGTGTACGGTGTGTCCTGAAACATCGAAAAAACACAGCTTAGGTAGCATAGGACACTTCCACTCATGGGCGTATAAATTGGGAAAACTAAAAATCAGCAAGACACAGGCACCCCAAAGTTTAGGGCTACTCTGTTGACAAGAACCTCCACTTCATGACACCTTAAATATCCCAGGAAAGAGAAAAATGGATAAAGAAGTCGTGGTCCTTATGTACAATGGAATATCACTCAGACATGAAATCAATGTCATAAGGCTAGTAGAAGCAAGATGAGTGGAGTTAGGTACGACGATTCTAAGTGAAATAAGTCACACAGAAAAAGACACTTATCAAAAGCTATCACTTATAGAGGGAATGTAAAAACCGCTACACTTGAATTGAATTACAAATTAGAACATAGTCACACATTTAAAACACACTATGGCTGCTTAACGGGAAAGGTGACGTGGGGTGATGCATAAAACAAGGGTTTCAAATTAGCTCAGATACCGTTCCATACACCCAATATGTAATAGAAAAGACCTACTCCTTGCTCAGTGAACTGGACTCAACACCCACTATTCACCGCACAAGAATATATCTGACTAGTGAGAATCTTAAAACTTATGTATTGATATCTCTCTGGAAGTGAGTCAAGTGGGTGTAAAGCCGCATAAACACAGCTGTGAAAAGCAGCTAAACCCCATTATAAAAATAAATTAGTTTTAAAAACCCATGAAACAAAGACAGTGAAAGACAGAGAAATTCTTACAAAATTCATTCAGGGGCTGTGATGCAACCTGGATTGAAAATATCTAGACACACAGTTGGATGAGACCTAAGGGTGGACACTCTTGGGGCTGACAGGTTTGGTGAGGTTGGGTGAGCAAACACAGACCCTTTAAGGTAATACTGCGTGGTACCCATCCCATGGGTCACAAATCTCCAGTTTTAAGGGCATCTTCCTGCATTGAAAACATGCATGAGAAACCCAGAAGATGGTACATCATGTGATCGGGAAAGGTTTCTAAAACGCACCTCATTTCTCATCTCCTTGTGCTCGGGTTCGCCATTCCAGCTACTTTACTAGCAATCTCCCTACTTGGAGAATCAACACCTTTAACCTCCGGTTCTGTACAGGTTGCAATTTGTCCTGAGGATGAACGGGAAGAGGGGCAACCAATGAGAGACTAGATGTAGGTGTTGGGACAGGCACAGGTCACTCTATTTTCCCATCAGGAAGAAGAATTAAGCACAGGCTCAGCCTGCCGCCGGGAACCAGATTAGTGCCTGAGGCAATCCCGCGCTTCTGCGGCCAGCTCCGAAAAAAGCCAGTTGAAAAATGGAGCACATGGGCACTGCAATTCACAAACATGCAGAGTTATAAATGATAACTCTCGTCCACAAATATATTGAGGGAAGGCAACGAAGAGGATTTGAAAGCAAGGCAGAGTTGCAGGAAACAGGTTTCAGGAGGTAGATTCGAATCACCTTTCAAGCACATGAAAAGCGGCAAAACGTGGAAAATGATGCCCTTGGCCAAAAAGGGCGTATGCGTTTTTTCCTGAATATATTCAGCAAAAAACGCATATGCCCTTTTTGGCCAACCAAGCAACCTGGAAAGGCAAATCAGCGCTACAAAGAAGTCTCGCTTCCCATCGGTCAAAAGGGCCATGCTGCAAAAAGTGTCAAAACCAGAAATGCAGGACAGGCCATGGAGAAATGGCAGCCTTGCTACGCTGATGGGCGGGATGTAAATTGCCAACAGCCACTCTGGAGAAGTGTACGGTGTGTCCTGAAACATCGAAAAAACACAGCTTAGGGAGCATAGGGCACCTCCACTCATGGGTGTATAAATTGGGAAAACTAAAAATCAGGAAGACACAGGCACCCAAAAGTTTAGGGCTGCTCTGTTGACAAGAACCTCCACTTCATGACAACTTAAATATCCCAGGAAAGAGAAAAATGGATAAAGAAGTCGTGGTCCTTATGTACAATGGAATATCACTCAGACATGTAATCAATGTCATAAGGCTAGTCGAAGCAAGATGAGTGGAGTTAGGTACGACGATTCTAAGTGAAATAAGTCACACAGAAAAAGACACTTATCATAAGCTATCACTTATAGAGGGAATGTAAAAACCACTACACTTGAACTGAATTACAAAACAGAACAGAGTCACACGTTTAGAAAACACACTATGGCTGCTTAACGGGAAAGGTGAGGTGGGGTGATGCATAAAACAAGGGGTTCAAATTCGCTCAGATACCGTTCCATACACCCAATATGTAATAGACAAGACCTACTCCTTGCTCAGTGAACTGGACTCAACACACCCTATTCACCGCACAAGAATATAGGTGACTAGTAAGAATCTTAAAACCTATGTATTGATATATGTCTGGAAGTGAGTCAAGTGGGTGTAAAGCCGCATAAACACAGCCGTGAAAAGCAGCTAAACCCCATTATAAAAATAAATTATTTTTAAAAACGCATGAAACAAAGACAGTAAAAGAGAGAGAAATTCTTACAAAATTCGTTCAGAGGCTGTGATGCAACCTGGATTGACCATATCTACACGCACAGCTGGATGAGACATAAGGGTGGACAGTCTTGGGGCTGAAAGGTTGGGTTAGGTTGGGTGAGCAAACGCAGACCCTTTAAAGTAATACTGCGTGGTACCCATCCCATGGGTCCCAAGTCTCCAGGTTCAAGGGCATCTTCCTACATCGAAAACATGCATGAGAAACTCAGAAGATGGTACACCGTGTGATTTTGAAAGGTTTCTAAAACGCACCTCATTTCTCATCTCCTTGTGCTCGGGTTCGCCATTCCAGCTACTTTACTAGCAATCTCCCTACTTGGAGAATCAGCACATTTAACCTCCTGTTCTGTACAGGTTGCAATTTGTCCTGAGGATGAACGGGAAGAGGGGCAACCAATGAGAGACTAGATCTATGTGTTGGGACAGGCAAAGGTCACTCTAATTTCCCATCAGGAAGAAGAATTAATCACAGGCTCAGCCTGCCGCCCAGAAGCACAATAGGGCCTGAGGCAATCCGGCGCTTTTGCGGCCAGCTCCCAAAAAAGCGAGTTGAAAAATGGAGCTCAGGGACACTGCAATTCACAAACCCGCAGAGTTATAAATGATAACTCTCATCCACAGATATATTGGGGGAAGGCAACGAAGAGGATTTGAAAGCAAGGCAGAATTGCAGAAAACAGATTTCAGGAGGTAGATTCGAATCGCCTTTAAAGCACATGAAAAGCGGCAAAAGGTCGACAATGATGCCCTTGGCCAAAAAGGGCGTATGCGTTTTTTCCTGAATATATTCAGGAAAAAACGCATACGCCCTTTTTGGCCAACCAAGCAACCTGGAAAGGCAAATCAGCGCTACAAAGAAGTCTCGCTTCCCATCGGTCAAAAGGGCCATGCTGCAAAGAGTGTCAAAACCAGAAATGCAGGACAGGCCATGGAGAAATGGCAGCCTTGCTACGCTGATGAGCGGGATGTAAATTGCCAACAGCCACTCTGGAGTAGTGTACAGTGTGTCCTGAAACATCGAAAAAACACAGCTTAGGGAGCATAGGGCACGTCCACTCATGGGCGTATAAATTGGGAAAACTAAAAATCAGCAAGACACAGGCACCCCAAAGTTTAGGGCTGCTCTGTTGACAAGAACCTCCACTTCATGACACCTTAAATATCCCAGGAAAGATAAAAATGGATAAAGAAGTTGTGGTCCTTATGTACAATGCAATATCACTCAGACATGAAATCAATGTCATAAGGCTAGTAGAAGCAAGATGAGTGGAGTTAGGTACGACGATTCTCAGTGAAATAAGTCACACAGAAAAAGACACTTATCATAAGCTATCACTTATAGAGGGAATGTAAAAACCGCTACACTTGAACTGAATTACAAAACAGAACAGAGTCACACGTTTAGAAAACACACTATGGCTGCTTAACGGGAAAGGTGAGGTGGGGTGATGCATAAAACAAGGGGTTCAAATTCGCTCAGATACCGTTCCATACACCCAATATTTAATAGACAAGACCTACTCCTTGCTCAGTGAACTGGACTCAACACCCCTTATTCACCGCACAAGAATATATGTGACTAGTAAGAATCTTAAAACCTATGTATTGATATATGTCTGGAAGTGAGTCAAGTGGGTGTAAAGCCGCATAAACACAGCCGTGAAAAGCAGCTAAACCCCATTATAAAAATAAATTACTTTTAAAAACCCGTAAAACAAAGACAGTGAAAGAGAGAGAAATTTTTACAAAATTCGTTCAGAGGCTGTGATGCAACCTGGATTGACCATATCTACACGCACAGCTGGATGAGACATAAGGGTGGACACTCTTGGGGCTGAAAGGTTGGGTTAGGTTGGGTGAGCAAACGCAGACCCTTTAAAGTAATACTGCGTGGTACCCATCCCATGGGTCCCATGTCTCCAGGTTCAAGGGCATCTTCCTCCATCAAAAACATGCATGAGAAACTCAGAAGATGGTACACCGTGTGATTTTGAAAGGTTTCTAAAACGCACCTCATTTCTCATCTCCTTGTGCTCGGGTTCGCCATTCCAGCTACTTTACTAGCAATCTCCCTACTTGGAGAATCAGCACCTTTAACCTCCTGTTCTGTACAGGTTGCAATTTGTCCTGGGGATGAACGGGAAGAGGGGCAACCAATGAGAGACTAGATCTAGGTGTTGGGACAGGCACAGGTCACTCTAACTTCCCATCAGGAAGAAGAATTAATCACAGGCTCAGCCTGCCGCCCAGAAGCACAATAGGGCCTGAGGCAATCCCGCGCTTTTGCGGCCAGCTCCCAAAAAAGCGAGTTGAAAAATGGAGCTCAGGGACACTGCAATTCAGAAACCCGCAGAGTTATAAATGATAACTCTCATCCACAGATATATTGAGGGAAGGCAACGAAGAGGATTTGAAAGCAAGGCAGAATTGCAGAAAACAGATTTCAGGAGGTAGATTCGAATCGCCTTTAAAGCACATGAAAAGCGGCAAAACGTCGACAATGATGCCCTTGGCCAAAAAGGGCGTATGCGTTTTTTCCTGAATATATTCAGGAAAAAACGCATACGCCCTTTTTGGCCAACCAAGCAACCTGAAAAGGCAAATCAGCGCTACAAAGAAGTCTCGCTTCCCATCGGTCAAAAGGGCCATGCTGCAAAAAGTGTCAAAACCAGAAATGCAGGACAGGCCATGGAGAAATGGCAGCCTTGCTACGCTGATGAGAGGGATGTAAATTGCCAACAGCCACTCTGGAGAAGTGTACGGTGTGTCCTGAAACATCGAAAAAACACAGCTTAGGGAGCATAGGGCACGTCCACTCATGGGCGTATAAATTGGGAAAACTAAAAATCAGCAAGACACAGGCACCCCAAAGTTTAGGGCTGCTCTGTTGACAAGAACCTCCACTTCATGACACCTTAAATATCCCAGGAAAGAAAAAAATGGATAAAGAAGTTGTGGTCCTTATGTACAATGCAATATCACTCAGACATGAAATCAATGTCATAAGGCTAGTAGAAGCAAGATGAGTGGACTTAGGTACGACGATTCTAAGTGAAATAAGTCACACAGAAAAAGACACTTATTATAAGCTATCACTTATAGAGGGAATGTAAAAACCTGCTACACTTGAACTGAATTACAGAGCAGAACAGAATCACACGTTTAGATAACACACTATGGCTGCTTAACGGGAAAGGTGAGGTGGGGTGATGCATAAAACAAGGGGTTCAAATTCGCTCAGATACCGTTCCATACACCCAATATTTAATAGACAAGACCTACTCCTTGCTCAGTGAACTGGACTCAACACCCCCTATTCACCGCACAAGAATATATGTGACTAGTAACAATCTTAAAACCTATGTATTGATATCTGTCTGGAATTGAGTCAAGTGGTTGTAAATCCGCATAAACACAGCCGTGAAAAGCAGCTAAACCCCATTATAAAAATAAATTACTTTTAAAAACCCGTAAAACAAAGACAGTGAAAGAGAGAGAAATTCTTACAAAATTCGTTCAGAGGCTGTGATGCAACCTGGATTGACCATATCTACACGCACAGCTGGATGAGACATAAGGGTGGACACTCTTGGGGCTGAGAGGTTGGGTGAGGTTGGGTGAGCAAACGCAGACCCTTTAAAGTAATACTGTGTGGTACCCATCCCATGGGTCCCAAATCTCCAGGTTCAAGGGCATCTTCCTACATCGAAAACATGCATGAGAAACCCAGAAGATGGTACACCGTGTGATTTTGAAAGGTTTCTAAAACGCACCCCATTTCTCATCTTCTTGTGCTCGGGTTCGCCTTTCCAGCTATTTTACTAGCAATCTCCCTACTTGGAGAATCAGCACCTTTAATCTCCTGTTCCCTACAGGTTGCAATTTGTCCTGAGGATGAACGGGAAGAGGGGCAAACAATGAGAGACTAGATCTAGGTGTTGGGACAGGCCCAGGTCACTCTATTTTCCCATCAGGAAGAAGAATTAACCACAGGCTCAGCCTGCCGCCAGGAACCAGAATAGGGCCTGAGGCAATCCCGCACTTTTGCGGCCAGCTACCAAAAAAGCGAGTTGAAAAATGGAGCTCAGGGACACTGCAATTCACAAACCCGCAGAGTTATAAATGATAACTCTCATCCACAGATATATTGAGGGAAGGCAACGAAGAGGATTTGAAAGCAAGGCAGAATTGCAGGAAACAGATTTCAGGAGGTAGATTCGAATCACCTTTAAAGCACATGAAAAGCGGCAAAACGTCGACAATGATGCCCTTGGCCAAAAAGGGCGTATGCGTTTTTTCCTGAATATATTCAGGAAAAAACGCATACGCCCTTTTTGGCCAACCAAGCAACCTGGAAAGGCAAATCAGCGCTTCAAAGAAGTTTCGCTTCCCATCAGTCAAAAGGGTGATGCTGCAAAAAGTGTCAAAACCAGAAATGCAGGACAGGCCATGGAGAAATGGCAGCCTTGCTACGCTGATGGGCGGGATGTAAATTGCCAACAGCCACTCTGGAGAAGTGTACGGTGTGTCCTGAAACATTGAAAAAACACAGCTTAGGGAGCATAGGGCACCTCCACTCATGGGCGTATAAATTGGGAAAACTAAAAATCAGCAAGACACAGGCACCCAAAAGTTTAGGGCTGCTCTGTTGACAAGAACCTCCACTTCATGACACCTTAAATATCCCAGGAAAGAGAAAAATGGATAAAGAAGTTGTAGTTCTTATGTAAAATGGAATATCACTCAGACATGAAATCAATGTCATAAGGCTAGTAGAAGCAAGATGAGTGGATTTAGGTATGACGATTCTAAGTGAAATAAGTCACACAGAAAAAGACACTTATCATAAGCTATCACTTATAGAGGGAATGTAAAAACCGCTACACTTGAACTGAATTACAAAACGGAACAGAGTCACACGTTTAGAAAACACACTATGGCTGCTTAACGGGAAAGGTGAGGTGGGGTGATGCATAAAACAAGGGTTTCAAATTCGCTCAGATACTGTTCCATACACCCAATATGTAATAGACAAGACCTACTCCTTGCTCAGTGAACTGGACTCAACACCCCCTATTCACCGCACAAGAATATATCTGACTAGTAAGAATCGTAAAACCTATGTATTGATATCTCTCTGGAAGTGAGCCAAGTGGGTGTAAAGCCGCATAAACACAGCCGTGAAAAGCAGCTAAACCCCATTATAAAAATAAATTACTTTTAAAAACCCGTAAAACAAAGACAGTGAAAGAGAGAGAAATTCTTACAAAATTCGTTCAGGGGCTGTGATGCAACCTGGATTGACCATATCTAGACCCACAGCTGGATGAGACATAAGGGTGGACACTCTTGGGGCTGAGAGGTTGGGTGAGGTTGGGTGAGCAAACGCAGACCCTTTAAAGTAATACTGTGTGGTACCCATCCCATGGGTCCCAAATCTCCAGGTTCAAGGGCATCTTCCTACATCGAAAACATGCATGAGAAACCCAGAAGATGGTACACCGTGTGATTTTGAAAGGTTTCTAAAACGCACCCCATTTCTCATCTTCTTGTGCTCGGGTTCGCCTTTCCAGCTATTTTACTAGAAATCTCCCTACTTGGAGAATCAGCACCTTTAAGCTCCTGTTCCCTACAGGTTGCAATTTATCCTGAGGATGAACGGGAAGAGGGGCAACCAATGAGAGACTAGATCTAGGTGTTGGGACAGGCCCAGGTCACTCTATTTTCCCATCAGGAAGAAGAATTAACCACAGGCTCAGCCTGCCGCCAGGAACCAGAATAGGGACTGAGGCAATCCCGCGCTTTTGCGGCCAGCTACCAAAAAAGCGAGTTGAAAAATGGAGCTCAGGGACACTGCAATTCACAAACCCGCAGAGTTATAAATGATAACTCTCATCCACAGATATATTGAGGGAAGGCAACGAAGAGGATTTGAAAGCAAGGCAGAATTGCAGGAAACAGATTTCAGGAGGTAGATTCCAATCGCCTTTAAAGCACATGAAAAGCGGCAAAACGTCGACAATGATGCCCTTGGCCAAAAAGGGCGTATGCGTTTTTTCCTGAATATATTCAGGAAAAAACGCATACGCCCTTTTTGGCCAACCAAGCAACCTGGAAAGGCAAATCAGCGCTTCAAAGAAGTTTCGCTTCCCATCAGTCAAAAGGGTGATGCTGCAAAAAGTGTCAAAACCAGAAATGCAGGACAGGCCATGGAGAAATGGCAGCCTTGCTACGCTGATGGGCGGGATGTAAATTGCCAACAGCCACTCTGGAGAAGTGTACGGTGTGTCCTGAAACATCGAAAAAACACAGCTTAGGGAGCATAGGGCACGTCCACTCATGGGCGTATAAATTGGGAAAACTAAAAATCAGCAAGACACAGGCACCCCAAAGTTTAGGGCTGCTCTGTTGACAAGAACCTCCACTTCATGACAACTTAAATATCCCAGGAAAGAGAAAAATGGATAAAGAAGTTGTGGTCCTTATGTACAATGGAATATCACTCAGACATGAAATCAATGTCATAAGGCTAGTAGAAGCAAGATGAGTGGACTTAAGTACGACGATTCTAAGTGAAATAAGTCACACAGAAAAAGACACTTATCATAAGCTATCACTTATAGAGGGAATGTAAAAACCGCTACACTTGAACTGAATTACAAAACAGAACAGAGTCACACGTTTAGAAAACACACTATGGCTGCTTAACGGGAAAGGTGAGGTGGGGTGATGCATAAAACAAGGGTTTCAAATTCGCTCAGATACTGTTCCATACACCCAATATGTAATAGACAAGACCTACTCCTTGCTCAGTGAACTGGACTCAACACCCCCTATTCACCGCACAAGAATATATCTGACTAGTAAGAATCGTAAAACCTATGTATTGATATCTCTCTGGAAGTGAGCCAAGTGGGTGTAAAGCCGCATAAACACAGCCGTGAAAAGCAGCTAAACCCCATTATAAAAATAAATTACTTTTAAAAACCCGTAAAACAAAGACAGTGAAAGAGAGAGAAATTCTTACAAAATTCGTTCAGAGGCTGTGATGCAACCTGGATTGACCATATCTAGACCCACAGCTGGATGAGACATAAGGGTGGACACTCTTGGGGCTTAGAGGTTGGGTGAGGTTGGGTGAGCAAACGCACACCCTTTAAAGTAATACTGTGTGGTACCCATCCCATGGGTCCCAAATCTCCAGGTTCAAGGGCATCTTCCTACATCGAAAACATGCATGAGAAACCCAGAAGATGGTACACCGTGTGATTTTGAAAGGTTTCTAAAACGCACCCAATTTCTCATCTCCTTGTACTCCGGTTCGCCTTTCCAGCTACTTTACTAGCAATCTCTCTACTTGGGGAATCAGCACCTTTAAGCTCCTGTTCCCTACAGGTTGCAATTTCTCCTGAGGATGAACGGGAAGAGGGGCAACCAATGAGAGACTAGATCTAGGTGTTGGGACAGGCCCAGGTCACTCTATTTTCCCATCAGGAAGAAGAATTAACCACAGGCTCAGCCTGCCGCCAGGAACCAGAATAGGGCCTGAGGCAATCCCGCGCTTTTGCGGCCAGCTCCCAAAAAAGCGAGTTGAAAAATGGAACTCAGGCACACTGCAGTTCACAAACCCGCAGAGTTATAAATGATAACTCTCATCCACAAATGTATTGAGGGAAGGCAACGAAGAGTATTTGAAAGCAAGGCAGAATTGCAGGAAACAGGTTTCAGGAGGTAGATTCGAATCGCCTTTAAAGCACATGAAAAGTGGCAAATCTTCGACAATGATGCCCTTGGCCAAAAAGGGCGTATGTGTTTTTTCCTGAATATATTCAGGAAAAAACGCATACACCCTTTTTTGCCAACCAAGCAACCTGGAAAGGCAAATCAGCGCTACAATGAAGTCTCGCTTCCCATCGGTCAAAAGGGCCATGCTGCATAAAGTGTCAAAACCAGAAATGCAGGACAGGCCATGGAGAAATGGCAGCCTTGCTACGCTGATGGGCGGGATGTAAATTGCCAACAGCCACTCTGAAGAAGTGTACGGTGTGTCCTGAAACATCGAAAAAACACAGCTTAGGGAGCATAGGGCACGTCCACTCATGGGCGTATAAATTGGGAAAACTAAAAATCAGCAAGACACAGGCACCCCAATGTTTAGGGCTGCTCTGTTGACAAGAACCTCCACTTCATGACACCTTAAATATCCCAGGAAAGAGAAAAATGGATAAAGAAGTTGTGTTCCTTATGTACAAAGGAATATCACTCAGACATGAAATCAATGTCATAAGGCTAGTAGAAGCAAGATGAGTGGATTTAGGTATGACAATTCTAAGTGAAATAAGTCACACAGAAAAAGACACTTATCATAAGCTATCACTTATAGAGGGAATGTAAAAACCGCTACAGTTGAACTGAATTACAAAACAGAACAGAGTCACACGTTTAGAAAACACACTATGGCTGCTTAACGGGAAAGGTGAGGTGGGGTGATGCATAAAACAAGGGTTTCAAATTCGCTCAGATACCGTTCCATACACCCAATATGTAATAGACAAGACCTACTCCTTGCTCAGTGAACTGGACTCAACACCCCCTATTCACCGCACAAGAATATATGTGACTAGTAAGAATCTTAAAACCTATGTATTGATATCTGTCTGGAAGTGAGTCAAGTGGGTGTAAAGCGGCATAAACACAGCAGTGAAAAGTAGCGAATCCCCATTTTAAATTAAATAACTTTAAAAAACCCAAAAAAATAAGACAGTGATAGAGAGAGGAAATTTTACATAATTCGTTCCTGGGCTGTGATGCAACCTTGTTTGATCATATCTAGACCCACAGCTGGATGAGAAATAAAGCTGGACACTCTTGCAGCTGAAGGACTCTTTCCCTAGTTACCAGATTGGGGAACGTAAAAAGGCTGCCGCCCTCTGGCCGTTACCTGCAAATGCAGCTTTAAAATCTGTGTTAATGGTCACTTCATATGAACAAGTACTTCAGGGCTGTAAATGAAACCTGCCCTCAAAATGTCTTGAGGGAGGTAGTGGCCAAAACTTTTCAAAATGTGACACTTACTTTAAGAAAACAATTTGAAGAACTAAGCTGTAATCACAGTTTGATAAATAAAAAGAGCATGCTTTAAAGATCAATTTCAACAGATTATGGGACACATGCAAATTCAGCCACACAGAGGTATCAGCTCGCACCTGTTAGAATAACCAGCAGCAAGCAAACTACAAACAATAAATATTGAAGGTGTTTTGGAGAAATGCATACCCTCAATTTTAAGTGGGACATAACCTGGAAAGAGCCACTAATGAGAACTGAATGGTGGTGCCTTTAAAACGTACACACTGAGCTACCATATGATACAGCAAGCCCACTCCTTGGCCTATAACATAAGGAGATAGAACTGGAAAGACACAGGCAAGCAAATGTGCATTGCAGCAGTATTACAATAACCAAGACATGGAGGCAACCAAAAAGTCCATCAAGAGGTGCGTGGCCAAAGAATAACTGGTACACGTACAGGTGGAATATTAGCCAGGGAAAAAAACAAAACAATGCCATTTGCAGCACTGTGTATGATTCTTGAGTTAATCAGGCAAATTGTACTAAGTCAGAAAGCAAAAGACACATATCCTATAATATCACTTATAGGTCTTAGCTAAAAATTGATACCAATGAAGATATTTCCACAGAGAAATGCAATCACAGATTCATTAAACAAACTTAGGGTTCACCAAATGGAAAGGTGTGAGGATTGGATACATTAGGATATTGGGGTTAAGATAGATATAGAAACACATGTGAAATATGTAATCACCAAAGACCTACGTAATACCAAGACAAGACTACTCAACATGGTGTCATAACCTACATGGGAAAATGATCCAAAGAAGAATAGATATATGTATATGTTTAAAAGAACCACATCTTGCACACCTAGAAGAAACAAAACATTTTAATCAAATTTGCTCTGACAAAAAATAAAAATTAAATTAAAAAAAGAACAAGAAGTAATGAGACATAAACTTAAGGGGCTTTGTGCTGGCACATTGCATTCTAATTTACAACCAGAACATGACTTCCATTAAGGCTCTGTCATCACTAATAAAGCAGCTTTATAAGCAATGTTGAAGGTAGCTTAAAAGAAGTCTCACTAATTATTGATAGTAACAAGGAAACAAAGAAAAGTAAAAATCTCACTGCAAAAAGTATACATAGGGTAAGGATAGTAGATCAAACACTGATTAAACTTCTGTAAAGAATAAAAGACAACAGTAGTATGTTTTGTTAAAAAAGAGAGGGCCCAAATAAATCTGAAATGAAAGAGATGATGTTACAACAGACACCACAGAAATACAAAGTATCCTAAGATACACACAGGGTAACTCAGGGCTCAGACTGGACAGAGCCCACTCTCCAGTCCCCTGTACATGACTTACAGGAGCCTCAGGAACTGAGGAGGAGGTCCCTGAGGAGAGGCTCAAGATAGAATATGGTAGGCATTAACATGACTGCATTCATCTTAAACATGCCTGAACTACATTCACACGAGATGATTTTGTCCTGTATGTACATCGGCACCTATAGCCGGAACTGCAGATCTTTGGCTTCAACACCTCTACTGACAACATTAGCTTCACCTGCTGTGGACCGTCTCCTATAGGATTTCTAGAATCACAAAACATCGAAGCTTCACAGGACCCAGAGTCTGTGCGACTCCACACAGAGTCTCAGAGTCTCAACTCCACTCAGATACTCCACTCTTGGAGGGCACACACAAAGTAGTGTGCACATCAGGACCCAGGGGAAGGAGCAGTGACCCCGTAGGGGAATGACCAGAACTACCTGCTACTTTTAGAGGGTCTCCTGCAGAGGCAGCTGGTGGCTGTGGCTGTGGCTCACCGTGAGGACAACAACACTGGCAGCAGAAGTTCTGGGAAATACTCCTTGGTGTGAGCCCTCCCAGAGTCCGCCATTAGCCCCACCAAGAGCAAGGTAGGCTCCAGTGCTGGGTCGCCTCAGGCCAAACAACCAACAGGGAGGGAACCCAGCCCCATGCATCAGCAGACAAGCAGATTCAACTTTTTATTAAAGTTTTATTTAATCCGTAGACAAGCGGATTAAAGCTCTGCCCACCAAAGCAACACCCAGCTCTACCCACCACCAGTCCCTCCCATCAGGAAGCTTGCACAAGCCTCTAAGATAGACTCATCCACCAGAGAGCAGACAGCAGAAGCAAGAAGAACTACAATTCTGCAGCCTGTGGAAGGAAAACCACATTCACAGAAAGATAGACAAAATGAAAAGGCAGAGGACTTTATACCAGATCAAGGAACAAGATAAAACCCCAGAAAAAAAAACGGAATGAGGTGGAGATAGGGAACCTTCCAGAAAAAGAATTCAGAATAATGATAGTGAAGTTGAGCCAAGACCTTAGAAAAAGAAAGGAGGCAAAGATCGAGAAGACACAAGAAATGCTTAACAAAGACCTAGAAGAATTAAGGAACAAACACCTAGAAGAGTTAAAGAACAAACAAACAGAGGTGAACAATGTAATAACTGAAATGAAAAATACACTAGAAGGAATCAGTAGCAGAATAACTGTGGCAGAAGAACGGATAAGTGGCCTGGAAGACAGAAAGGTGGAAATCACTGCCATGGAACAGAATAAAGAAAAAGAATGAAAATAAATGAAGACACCCCAAGAGTCCTCTGGGACAACATTAAACGCAACAACATTCGCATTATAGGGGTCCCAGAAGGAGAAGAGAGAGAGAAAGGACCCGAGAATATATTTGAAGAGATTATGGTCAAAAACTTCCCTAGCATGGGAAAAGAAATAGCCACCCAAGTCCAGAAGCACAGAGTGTCCCAGGCAGGAGAAACCAAAGGAGAAAAATGACAAGACACATAGTAATCAAATTGACAAAAATTAACGACAAAGAAAAATTATTGAAAGCAGCAAGGGAAAAATGACAAATAACATACAAGGGAAATCCCATAAGGATAACAGCTGATTTCTCAGCAGAAAATCTACAAGCCAGAAGGAAGTGGCATGATAAATTTAAAGTGATGAAAGGGAAGAACCTACAACCAAGGGTACTGCACCCTGCAAAGAGCTCATTCAGATTTGATGGAGAAATCAAAAGCCTTACAGACAAGCAAAAGCTAAGAGAATTCAGCACCATGCAACCAGCTCTACACCAAATGCTAAAAGAACTTCTCTAAGTGGGAAACACAAGAGAAGAAAAGGACCCACCAAGACAAACCCATAACAATTAAGAAAATAGTAGTAGGAACATACATATCGATAATTACCTTAAACGTGAATGCACTAAATGTTCCAACCAAAAGACATAGACTGGCTGAATGGATACAAAAACAAGACCCATATATATGCTGTCTACAAGAGACCCATTTCAGACCTAGGGACACATACAGACTGAAAGTGAGGCGATGGAAAAATATATTCTATGCTAATGAAAATCAAAAGAAAGCTGGAGTAGCAATACTCATATCAGATAAAATAGACTTTAAAATAAAGAATGTTACAAGAGACAAGGAAAGACACTACATAATGGTCAAGGGATCAATCCAAGAAGAAGATATAACAATTATAAATATATATGTACCCAACATAGGAGCACCTCAATGTATAAGGCAACTGCTAACAGCTATAAAAGAGGAAATCGACAGTAACACAATAATAGCGGGGGACTTTAACAGCTCACTTACACCAGTGGAGATCAGCCAGACAGAAAATTAATAAGGAAACACAAGCTTTAAATGACACAATAGACCAGATAGAGTTCATTGATATTTATAGGACATTCCATCCAAAAACAGCAGATTACACGTTCTTCTCAACTGCACACGGAACATTCTCCAGGATAGATCACATCTTGGGTCACAGATAAAGCCTCAGTAAATTTAAGAAAACTGAAATCATATCAAGCAGCTGTTCCGACCACAATGCTATGAGATTAGAAATCAATTACACGGAAAAAACTGTAAAAAACACAAACACATGGAGGCTAAACAATACGTTACTAAATAACCAAGAGATCACTGAAGAAATCAAAGGGGAAATCAAAAACTACCTAGAGACAAATGACAACCAAAACACGATGATCCAAAACCTATGGGATGCAGCAAAAGGAGTTCTAAGAGGGAAGTTTATAGCAATACAAGCCTACCTCAAGAAACAAGAAAAATCTCAAATAAACAATCTAACCTTACACCTAGAGGAACTAGAGAAAGAAGAACAAAACCCAAAGTTAGTAGAAGGAAAGAAATCCTAAAGATCAGAGCAGAAATAAATGAAATAGAAACAAAGAAAACGGAAGCAAAGATCATCAAAACTAAAAGCTGGTTCTTTGAGAAGATAAGCAAAAATGATCAACCTTTAGCCACACTCAAGAAAAAGAGGGAGAGGACGCAAATCAACAAAATTAGAAGTGAAAAAGGAGAAGTTACAACAGACACCACAGGAATACAAAGCATCCTAAGAGACTACTACAAGCAACTCTGTGCCAATAAAATGGACAATCTGGAAGAAATGGACAAATTCTTAGAAAGGTATAACCTTCTAAGACTGAACCAGGAAGAAATAGAAAATATGAACAAACCTATCACAAGCAATGAAATTGAAACTGTGATTAAAAATCTTCCAACAAACAAAAGTCCAGAACCAGATGGCATTACAGGTGAATTCTATCAAACATTTAGAGAAGAGCTAACACCCAACCTTCTCAAATTCTTCAAAACAATTGCAGGGGAAGGAACACTCCCAAACTCATTCTATGAGACCACCATCACCCTGATACCAAAATCAGACAGAGATACTACAAGGAAAGAAAATTATAGACCAATATCCCTGATGAATATAGATGCAAAAATCCTCAACAAAATACTAGCAAACAGAATCGAACAACACATTAAAAGGATCATACACCATGATCAAGTGGGGTTTATCCCAGGGATGCAAGGATTCTTCAATATACACAAATCAATGTGATACACCATATTAACAAATTGTAGAATAAAACCATATGGTCATCTCAATAGATGAAGGAAAAGATTTTGAGAAAATTCAACACTCATTTACGATAAAAACTCTGCAGAGTGTGGGCATAGACGGAAACTACCTCAACATAATAAAGGCCATATATGACAAACCCACAGCAAACAGCATTCTCAATGGTGAAAAACTGAAAGTGTTTCCTCTAAGATCAGGAACAAGACGAGGATGTCCACTCTCACCACTGCTATTCAACATAGTTTTGGAAGTCCTAGCCATGGCAATCAGAGAAGAAAAAGAAATAAAAGGAATACAAAACGGAAAAGAAGAAGTAAAATTGTCACTGTTTGCAGATGACATGATATCATAGATAGAGAATCTTAAAGATGCCACCAGAAAACCACTGGAGCTAATCAATGAATTTGGTAAAGTTGCAGGATACAAAATTAATGCACAGAAATTGCTTGCATTCCTATACACTAACAATGAAAGATCAGAAAGAGAAATTAAGGAAACAATCCCATTACCACTGCAACAAAAAGAATAAAATACCTAGGAATAAACCTACCTAAGGAAGTAAAAGACCTGTACTCAGAAAACTATAAGACACTGATGAAAGAAATCAAAGATGATATAAACAGATGGAGACATATACCATGTCCTTGGATTAGAAGAATCAATATTGTGAAAATGACTATACTACCCAAAGCAATCTACAGATTCAATGCAATCCCGATCAAAATACCTTTGGCATTTTCTACAGAACAAGAAAAAAAATCTTAAAATTTGTAGGGAGACACAAAAGACCCTGGATAGCCAAAGCAGTCTTGAGGGGGAAAAAAAAGAGCTGGAGGAATCAGACTTCCAGACTTCAGACTATATTACAAAGCTACAGTAATCAAGATAATATGGTACTGACACAAACACAGAAATATAGGTCAATAGAAAAGGATAGAAAGCACAGAGATAAACCCACGTACCTATGGTTAACTAATCTATGACAAAGGAGGCAAGGGTATACAATGGAGAAAAGACAGTGTCTTCAGTAAGTGGTGCTGGGAAAACTGGACAGCTACATGTAAAAGAATGAAATTAGTACACTCCCTAACACCATACACAAAAGTAACTCAAAATGGATTAGAGACCTAAATATAAGACCAGCCACTATAAAACTCTTAGAAGAAAACATAAGCAGAACAGTCTATGACATAAATCACAGCAAGATCCTTTTTGACCCACCTCCTAGAGAAATGGAAATAAAAACAAAAATTAAAAAATGGGACCGAATGAAACATAAATTCTTTTGCACAGCAAAGGAAAACTTAAGCAAGATGAAAAGACAACCATCAGAATGGGAGAAAATATTTTCAAATGAAGCAAATGGCAAAGGATTAATCTACAAAAAGCAGCTCATGTAGCTCAATATCACAAAACCAAACAACCCAATCCAAAAATGGGCAGAAGACCTAAATAGAAATTTCTCCAAAGAAGATATACAGGTTGCCAACAAACACATGAAAGGATGCTGAGCATCACTAATCATTAGAGAAATGCAAATCAAAACTACAGTGAGGTATCACCTCACACCAGTCAGAATGGCCATCATCAAAAAATCTACCAACAGTAAATGCTGGAGAGGCATTTATTGGAGAAAAGGGAACCCTCTTGCACTGTAGGTGGGAATGTAAATTGATATAGCCACTAGGGAGAACGGTATGGGGCTTCCTTAAAAACTAAAAATAGAACTACCATACAACCCAGCAAACCCACTCCTGGACATTTACCCTGAGAAAACCATAATTCAAAAAGAGTCATGTACCACAATGTTCACTGTAGCTCTATTTACAATAGCCAGGACATGGAAGCAACCTAAGTGTCCATCAACAGATAAATGGAAAAAGAAGATGTGGCACATATATACGATGGAACATTATTCAGCCATAAAAAGAAACGAAATTGAGTTATTTTTAGTGAGGTGGATGGATCTAGAGTCTGTCCTACAGAGTGAAGTAAGTCAGAAAGAGAAAAACAAATACCATATGCTAACACATATATATGGAATCTAAAAAAAAAAAGTTTATGAAGAACCTAGGGGCAGGAAAGGATTAAGGACACAGACGTAGAGAAAGGACTTGAGGACATGGGGAGAGGGAAGGGTAAGCTGGGACAAAGTGAGAGAGTGGTATGGACATATATACACTACCAAATGTAAAATTGATAGCTACTGGGAAGCAGCCACATAGCACAGGGAGATCAGCTCTGTGCTTTGTGACCACCTAAAAGGGTGGGATAAGGGAGTGAGAGGGAGGTGCAAGAGGGAGGGGATATGGTGTTATATGTATACGCATAGCTGATTCACTTTTTTATACAGCAGAAACTAACACACAATTGTAAAGCAATTATACTCCAATAAAGATGTAAAGAAAAAAAAAAAAAAAGAAAGAAAGCCCAGAGATAAACCTACACACCTATGGCCCACTAATCTATGACAAAGGAGGCAAGGGTATACAATGGAGAAAAGACAGTCTCTTCAATAAGTGGTGCTGGGAAAAATGGACAGCTACATGTAAAAGAATGAAATTAGAACACTCCCTAACACCATACACAAAAAATAAACTCCAAATGGATTAGAGACCGAAATGTAAGACCGGACACTATAAAACTCTTAGAGGAAAACATAGGAAGAATACTCTTTGACATAAATCACAGCAAGATATTTTTTGATCCACCTCCTAGAGTAATGGAATAAAAAAAAAAAAAAAAAACAAATGGAAGCAAATGAAACCTAAAAGCTTTTGCAAAGCAAAGGAAACTACAAACAAGACGAAAAGACAACCCTCAGAATGGGAGAAAATATTTGCAAACGAATCAATGGACAAAGGATTAATCTCCAATGTATATAAACAGCTCATGCAGCTCAACAGTAAAAAAACAAACAAACCAATCCAAAAATGGGCAGATGACGTAAATAGACATTTGTCCCAAGAAGACATACAGATGACCAAGAAACACATGAAAAGCTACTCAACATCACTAATTATTAGAGAAATATAAACCAAAACTACAATGAGGTATCACCTCACACGAGTTAGAATGGGCATCATCAGAAAATCTACAAACAACAAATGCTGGAGAGGGTGTGGAGAAAAGGGAACCCTCTTACACTATTTGTGGGAATGTAAATTGATACAGTCACTATGGAGAACAGTATGGAGGTTCCTTAAAAAACTAAAAATAGAATAACCATATGACCCAGCAATCCCACTACTGGCCATATACCCAGAGAAAACCATAATTCAAAAAGACATATTCACCACAATATTCATTGCAGCACTATTTACAATAGCCAGGTCATGGAAGCAACCTAAATGCCCATAGACAGACGAACGGAAAAGATGTGCTACATATATAAAATGGAATATTACTCAGCCATAAAAAGGAATGAAATTGGGTCATTTGTAGAGACGTGGATAGATCTAGAGACTGTCATACAGAGTGAAGTAAGTCAGAAAGAGAAAAACAAATATCGTATATTAACGCATACATGTAGAACCTAGAAAAATGGTAAAGATGAACTGGTTTGCAAGGCAGAAATAGAGACACAGATGTAGAGAACAAATGTATGGACACCAAGGGGGGAAAGTGGCAGGGTGGTGGTGGTGGGATGAATTGCAACCCTGGGATTGACACATATACACTTATATGTATAAAATAGATAACCAATAAGAGCCTGCTGTATAAAAAAATGAATAAAATAAATTCAAAAATTAAAAAATAAATAATACTTAAGAAAATAAAACAGAAAAAAAAGTTCTGTCCTTCCCATAGACGTATTTATATGAATGAATGATTTCCATGCTTATATCCATAAATACAAAAAGAGGAATAAAACTTACCTTGAACCAAAAAAGAAAAAAAAAAAAACTGAACCCACTGGTCATACAGAGGAAAACCCTATCAGCGCACTTGCTCCAGTGGTAAACAATTCTTAAGTTGGTCACAGGTGGGGAATCATCTCCCATGCAGCCAGCAGCCCCCACACAAGGAGCGTCCTCATTGCAAAGCTGGGGGACCGTGAGGAGGCGTCTCTGACTAAACGTGAGCTGAGCCCCAGGCCAGCTGCTGCTGAACTTTTCCCACCGTTCCCAGGTAAAACACCTGAATGTGTGCAAAGACTAAAAACTAGAGGAAGGGGCTTGGAGTCACACCAGCGACAGCACGCAGGCCGACTTGGTGCCTGCAGGCCAGCCAGGATGGTCCTGGCCCCGGGCGCTCGTCTGGAAACTTTCCATTTCCCTGCCTGAGGTACCCCTCCTGTCCCGGCCCCCACTGCTTTTTTCCTTCCTTACCTCTGCCCGGGGAGAAATTCCAGCAGCAAGTATGGGTGACACATCCTCTTCTTTAGCAGGTGGCAGCCCGGCAACTCCTGCAGAAAGTCCAGTAGAGCCCCAGTCACAACGGGCCACTCATAGAGCCGTGGGCCCTACTGCCTCCCACCAGCCCAACCCCGAGACTGCTGACGGGGCAGAGAATATGGCGTCAGGCACAGCTGCAGAGGCTTTTGCTGCCTGGAGGGGTGTTTATATTGACCTCAACCCAGGCACACCTGGGAAGGGCTGGCCGGCCGGGTCAGGCTGCCCAGGTCAGCCAATCCTCGCCCCTCAGGGGCTCAGATTTGCAGAAAATGGGCCTTGCTGCACCGGCCAGATCCAAGGAACAGGTGTAGGGTCCCGAGAGTCAGGATAGATAAGGGGCGGCAGCCCTGGCTTGTTTTCTAATCATTTTATCTGGTCCAGGAGTGGGAGACAACTTCAAGAAGACCCTCTGCTAATGAGAGGAACCCAGGAGTCAGGGAGAGGAGGGGTGGTGGGTGGAGACAGAGGCCTGGTGCCCCGGCTGCTGTGGAAGCCCCTAGAAGACCAGGCAGAGGGAGGCCGCACAGAGTGAAGCCTAGGGTCACAGACCTGTTGGAGCTGCTGTTTATTAGTTCAAGCTCTGCTCTGAGGTGCTCTGTGTCAGCTCTGAGTGACAGGTGTGCTGGGGGTGCTCTGCAATGAGGGCTATATGCACAGTTCCTGTGTGCCCAGCCCTGTCGGGGTACCTGTCCACGGGAGCTCCATATCCAGGGAGGGGCATGCCCACGAGAGCCCCGTGGGCTGCTGCGTACCTGCCCAGGTGAGCTCCATATCCTGGGAGGGGCCTGACCATGATGGCCCCATGGGCTGCTGGGTACCTGCCCAGGTGAGCTCCATATCCTGGGAGGGGCCTAACCACCACAGCCCCGTGGGCTGCTGGGTACCTGCCCAGGTGAGCTCCATATCCTGGGAGGGACCTGACCACAAGAGCCCCGTGAGCTGCTGGGGACCTGGTAGAGGACGCCAGGACAGTCAGTGAAGCCACAGAGGATATACATCTAGTAGTTCCTAATTCCTACACCCTGCTGGTCATTCTACCATCCACCAGGACATGGTATTCTGTATTAGACTTCAATGATGCCTTCTTCTGTATTCCATTCGTCCCAGAGTCACAAGAAATTTTGGCTGTGAGTGGCAGGACTCAACATACAACAAAAACAATACTGCTGGGCCGTCCTGCCCCAGGGGTTCAAAAATTCCCACACCATCTTTGGGGAAATGTTAGCTAAAGACCTAAAAAATCTACCTCTGGAGAAGGGAACCCTCCTTCAATATGCAGATGACATTCTGATCACCAGCCCGACTAAGGAGGCCTCTGAACTACCTAGCCAATAAAAGATAGAAGGTGTCCAAGAAAAAGGCTCAAATATCACAAACTAAGGTGACCTTCCTGGGCTTCATTCGCTCAGAATGTCGGAGAAGCCCACCCCAGGAAAGGGAAGAAGCCATTTGCAGCCTCACCCTTCCTGAAACTAGAAGACAGCTTAGGGGTTCCTGGGGAGACCGGGGTTTGCTGCATCTGGATCCCTAACTACAGTCTAATAGCTGGGCCTCTATATGAAACACTGAAAGGAAAAGATGATGATCCTTTTGAATAGAATCCAGAAGCGGCCTTTCAAGAATGGAAAGAGCAGTCAGTTCAGATCCTTGCCCTGGACCTCCCTAAGTTAGCTAAACCCTTTGACCTTTACATTCCTGGTCCAAGGCGAATCGCCCTTGGAGTATTAGTGCAAAAACTGGGACCACTTGAAATGGAACAATGCAAGAATGCCCTCCAGGCATTGGCCAGCCACCCCATCCGACCAGGATACTGGGGGTATCTAAAAACCTGGAAATCAGCAGCCCGCAAGGCCAGCTCCCTCCTAAGGGAAAAGGACGCCACTTGGTGATCCTAACCACCCACCATGCCCTGAAGTTGCAGGGATTGCTCCGTGGGCACAATGACCTCGAGTGAGGAGGCCCTCCAACACCAACCTCCAGAGAGAAAACCTGGAGCAATGGGCCCCCATGACGACTCGTTTGACCATCACTTGACCTGGAGCTTCTCTCAGAAAACAACAAGAGTGTGTCCCAAAAGAGCAGACTATTGCTTACAGGACTTACTGCACCCAGAGCGGAGCTAATAAACTTGGCAGGGGAACCGTAAATAACGCTGCCACCATAGAAAAGCCTACAGACACCGCGGTGACGGCGGCCAATGAGACCGGCTGCACTCCTGGCTACTTCAAAAGGCCGTTGACTGAGTGGCCGTGAAGGTCCTGGATCACCACCGGCCCTGGACTGTCTGGGAGTTGAGCAAGCAGGGCTCTGACACCTGGTGTTGTTTGTACGTTAATTCAGTGGCCTAACTGAAGAAAGCGCAGAGTACTGGTCAGAGCATCTAGGCTAGCAGGAACTGTCAGCCTAAGGGGGCCGAACCAATGTGGAGCATGGTAAAACGGCCCACCCCACCCCCAGCGTCTCTGCACATCTCTTTCCTGGACCCTTAAAGGTCATTAGAATCTATAAAACTTCCAATGCTGGTGCTCAGGCAGACGAGCAGTGAGGGAGGAGGCCTGGGGACAATCAACCTCACCTGGAGGCTGCTTGGGAGAAGTCCTCCCCCTCGCCCCGGGTATGAGGACACCCAACTCAGCACGAAGCATTTACAGAAGAGGTGTCTGCACCCTCAGCACCCCAAGAATGAGGAATGGGACAAAAGGCAGAGGAGGGCTTTGTCACTGGCAAAGCCCATGAAAAATTCCTGGGAGATGAAAATAGAATCTGGGCAATAAAATAAAGTCTAACCATTTTTTCCTTTGTGCTTTGTCTAATTTCACTTGCTCCTAGGTTTCCACATGCAGAGGTCCCACACCCGACACTTCAGACCCGATTTCCTAGTGCAAAATGGCTGGGCCGACACCTCAGCTCGTGGGGCCCCGTGCAGACTCTGCGACATAGAGCCTGAGCTCCAGCCAACCCGGCCCTCGAGAGCTCCGCCCCCTCCCTCCCGCTGACGGTGCCAGGATCTCTACACAGCAGCCCGGCCCACAACCCGCAGGGAAGCACACACTCTCACCTCTCCATTCTCTGATCAAAATATAAAGTTTTCCTTTGCTTCTGAACCAAAGTCAGTCTCGATCTGTTGGCTCCAATGACACTAGGCAGGGAGACCCTTGTTGGGGCCCACTCTGCAGGATCAGTAACAGAATTTGAGAACATTGTAACTTCAAAGAACAGATGTGCGAGCCAAACTGTAATTAACATAGAGCAGTGTATAAGGCTCGTGTAAAATAAGATGTTTCTAACACTTCCATTTGATATTTCCATCACTTTATTATAAGCAAGTTCAGTGGAGGGGTTTGTCTTATTTGTCAGGTCAACAGTAGAGAAATGCAGTGATTTCTTTCCAAGGATGTACATCTAATAATCTTGGTTGAAGTTTCAACCTTGTTTTGACTGATTTTCCATTGAAAATGATACCTCTCTTTCAGCTCCTAGATTTCTGAGAAGTATAAAATCTTATATTTTTTATTACCAAAGGGGAAAGGTGGGAGGAGGGATAAATTAACAGTTTCAGATTAACATATACACACTGCTATGTATAAAATATATCATCAACAAGGAACTACTGTATAACACAGGGAACTATACTCAATATTTTGTAATGACCCCTAAGGGGAAATAATCTGAAAAACAATAGATATCTATATCGACATCATCTATCAACTACAGATAAAATGGAAACTAAAGGAGGCCGATGGTGAGCGTTTCTGAACCTGAAGACTTCAATCATCTAAAGTTCGGACTCTGCCTACGGCCCAAGTCCCTTAATGAACACACATGTACCAGTAGCTTAAAAATTCCCCAGATTGGAGTTCGGGGAGACACTGATTTGGAAAAATCCCTGGTGTTCTCCTTACATACACGGGACCTTTCCTACAGCTAAAACATGCCTGTGACACCCAGAAGATGGAACACGGTTGGATCAGGGAGATTTTGGAAAAGGCACCAAAACTCCTAATTTCCTGGTTGTTGGGGTCACACCTCCAGCCTTTTTCCTTAAAATCTCCCCACCTGAGGATGTCAGCACCTTCAACATCCAGTTGCACAAAATTTGGAATTTTTCGAAAGGAAGAAGGGGAAGGAGGAGAAACAAGGAGAGCCAAGCCCTAGATGTTCGGACAGGCACATGTCACTCTAATTTCCAATCAGGAAGAAGAATTAAGCAAAGGCTTAGCCTGCCACCGGGAACCAGAGTAGGGCCAGAAGCAAAGCAGCGGTTCTGCGGACAGCTCCCAAAAAAGCGAGTTGAAAAATGGAGCTCAGGGGCACTGCAATTCACAAACCTGCAAAGTTATAAATTATAACTATCGTCCAAAACTATATTGAGGGAAGGCAACGAACAGGATTGGAAAGCAAGGCAGAATTGCAGGAAACAGATTTCAGGAGTTAGATTCGAATAGCCCCTAAAGCACATGAAAAGCGGCCAAAAGTCGACAACGATGCACATGGCCAAAAAGAGCATATGTGTTTTTTTTCTGAATAAATTCAGGAAAAAACGCATAGGCCCTTTTTGGCCAACCAAGCAAGCCGGAAATGCAATGCAGCACTACAAAGAAGTCTCACTTCCCATCGGTCAAAAGGGCCTTCCTAAAAAAGTGTAAAAAAAATACAGGAGAGGCCAGGGAGGAAAGGGAGCATTGTTACACTGATGGTCGGGATGTAAATTGCCAATGGCGACTCTGGAGAACGGTACGGTGTTTCCTAAAACATCTAAAAAACACAGCTAGAGAGAAAGGGGCACATCCATTCATGGGCGTATAAATTGGAAAAATTAAAATCAACAAGACACAGGCACCCCAAAGTTTAGGGCTGCTCTGGTTACAAGAACCTCCACTTGTGTACATCTTAAATATCCCAGGGATGAGAAAAATGGTAAAGAAGTTGTGGTACTTATGTACAATGGAATATCACTCAGCCATGAAATCAATATCATAAGGCTAGTAGCAGCATGATGAGTGGATTTAGGTACGACGATTCTAAGTGAAATAAGTCACACAGAAAAAGACACTTATCATAAGATATCACTTATAGAGGGAATGTAAAAACCGTTAGCCTTAAACTGAATTACAAAACAGAACACAGTCACCCATTTTAAAAACACACTATGGCTGCTTAACGGGAAAGGTGAGGTGGGGTGATGCATAAAACAAGGGTTTCAAATTAGCTCAGATACCGTTCCATAAACCCAATATGTAGTAGACAAGACCTACTCCTTGCTCAGTGAACTAGACTCAACACCCCCTATTCAGCGCACAAGAATATATCTGAGTAGTAAGAATCTGAAAACCTATGTATTGATCTCTCTCTGGAAGAGAGTCAAGTGAGTGTAAAGCGGCATAAACACAGCCGTGAAAAGCAGCTAAAACCCATTTTAAAAATAAATTACTTTTAAAAACCCGTAAAACAAAGACAGTGTAAGAGAGAGTAATTCTTACAAAATTCGTTCAGGGGTTGTGATGCAACCTGGATTGACCATATCTAGACCCACAGCTGGATGAGACATAAGGGTGGACACTCTTGGGGCTGAGAGTTTTGGTGAGGTTGGGTGAGCAAACGCAGACCCTTTAAAGTAATACTGCGTGGTCCCCATCCCATGGGTCCCAAATCTCCAGGTTCAAGGGCATCTTCCTACATCAAAAACATGCATGAGTAACCCAGATCATGGTACACTGTCTGATCGGGAAAGGTTTCTGAAACGCACCTCATTTCTCATCTCCTTGTGCTCGGGTTCGCCATTCCAGCTTCTTAACTAGTAATCTCCCTACATGGAGAAACAGCACCTTTAAGCTCCTGTTCCATACAGGTTGCAATTTGTCCTGAGGATGAACGGGAAGAGGGGCAACCAATGAGAGACTAGATCTAGGTGTTGGGACAGGCACAGGTCACTCTATTTTCCCATCAGGAAGAAGAAATAACCACAGGCTCAGCCTGCCGCCCGGAACCAGAATAGGGCCTGAGGCAATCCCGAACTTCTGCGGCCAGCTCCCAAAAAAGCCAGTTGAAAAATGGAGCACATGGGCACTGCAATTCACAAACCTGCAGAGTTATAAATGATAACTCTCGTCCACAAATATATTGAGGGAAGGCAACGAAGAGGAATTGAAAGCAAGGCAGAACTGCAGGAAACACATTTCAGGAGGTAGATTCGAATCGCCTTTAAAGCACATGAAAAGCGGCAAAACGTCGACAATGATGCCCTTGGCCAAAAAGGGCGTATGCGTTTTTTCCTGAATATATTCAGGAAAAAACGCATACGCCCTTTTTGGCCAACCAAGCAACCTGGAAAGGCAAATCAGCGCTACAAAGAAGTCTCGCTTTCGATCCGTCAAAAGGGCCATGCTGAAAAAAGTGTCAAAACCACAAATGCAGGACAGGCCAAGGAGAAATGGGAGCCTTGCCACGCTGATGGGCGGTATGTAAATTGCCAACAGCCACTCTGGAGAAGTGTACGGTGTGTACTGAAACATCGAAAAAACACAGCTTAGGGAGCATAGGGCACTTCCACTCATGGGCGTATAAATTGGGAAAACTAAAAATCACAAGACACAGGCACCACAAAGTTTAGGGCTGCTCTGTTGACAAGAACCTCCACTTCATGACACCTTAAATATCCCAGGAAAGAGAAAAATGGATAAAGAAGTTGTGGTCCTTATGTACAATGGAATATCACTCAGACATGAAATCAATGTCATAAGGCTAGTAGCAGCATGATGAGTGGATTTAGGTACGACGACTCTAAGTGAAATAAGTCACACAGAAAAAGACACTTATCGTAAGCTATCACTTATAGAGGGAATGTAAAAACCGCTACACTTGAACTGAATTACAAAAGAGAACAGAGTCACACGTTTAGAAAACACGCTATGGCTGCTTAACGGGAAAGGTGAGGTGGGGTGATGCATAAATCAAGGGTTTCAAATTAGCACAGATACCGTTCCATACACCCAATATGTAATATACAAGACCTACTCCTTGCTCAGTGAACTGGACTCAACATCCCCTATTCACCACACAAGTATATATCTGACTAGTAAGAATCTTCAAACCTATGTATTGATATTTCTCTGGAAGTGTGTCAAGTGGGTGTAAAGCCGCATAAACACAGCCGTGAAAAGCAGCTAAACCCCATTATAAAAATAAATTACTTGTAAAAACCCGTAAAACAAAGACAGTGAAAGAGAGAGAAGTTCTTACACAGTTCGTTCAGGGGCCGTGATGCAACCTGGATTGACCAATTCTAGACCAACAGGTGGATGAGACCTAAGGGTGGACACTCTTGGGGCTGAAAGGTTGGGTGAGGTTGGGTGAGCAAACGCAGACCCTTTAAAGTAATACTGCGTGGTACCCATCCCATGGGTCCCAAATCTCCAGGTTCAAGGGCATCTTCCTGCATCGAAAACATGCATGAGAAACCCAGAAGATGGTACACCGTGTGATCGGGAAAGGTTTCTAAAACGCACCTCATTTCTCACCTCCTTGTGCTCGGGTTCGCCATTCCAGCTACTTTACTAGCAATCTCCCTTTTTGGAGAATCAGCACCTTTAACCTCCTGTTCTGTACAGGTTGCAATTTGTCCTGAGGATGAACGGGAAGAGGAGCAACCAATGAGAGACTAGATCTAGGTGTTGGGACAGGCACAGGTCACTCTATTTTCCCATTAGGAAGAAGAATTAACCACAGGCTCAGTCTGCCGCCCGGAACCAGAATAGGGCCTGAGGCAATCCCGCGCTTTTGCGGCCAGCTACCAAAAAAGCGAGTTGAAAAATGGAGCTCAGGGGCACTGCAATTCACAAACCTGCGGAGTTATAAATGATAACTCTCGTCCACAAATATATTGAGGGAAAGCAACGAAGAGGACTTGAAAGCAAGGCAGTATTGCAGGAAACAGATTTCAGGAGGTAGATTCGAATCGCCTTTAAAGCTCAAGAAAAGCGGCAAAACGTCGACAATGATGCCCTTGGCCAAAAAGGGCGTATCCGTTTTTTCCTGAATATATTCAGGAAAAAACGCATACGCCCTTTTTGGCCAACCAAGCAACCTGGAAAGGCAAATCAGCACTACAAAGAAGTCTCGCTTCCCATCGGTCAAAAGGGCAATGTTGAAAAATGTGTCAAAACCACAAATGCAGGACAGGCCATGGAGAAAAGGGAGCCTTGCTACGCTGATGGGCAGGATGTAAATTGCCAACAGTCACTCTGGAGAAGTGTACGGTGTGTCCTGAAACATCGAAAAAACACAGCTTAGGTAGCATAGGACACTTCCACTCATGGGCGTATAAATTGGGAAAACTAAAAATCAGCAAGTCACAGGCACCCCAAAGTTTAGGGCTACTCTGTTGACAAGAACCTCCACTTCATGACACCTTAAATATCCCAGGAAAGAGAAAAATGGATAAAGAAATTGTGGTTCTTATGTAAAATGGAATATCACTCTGCCATGACATCAATGTCATAAGGCCAGTAGACGCAAGATGCGTGTACTTAGGTACGACGATTCTAAGGGAAATAAGTCACACAGAAAAAGACACTTATCAAAAGCTATCACTTATAGAGGGAATGTAAAAACCGCTACACTTGAATTGAATTACAAATTAGAACATAGTCACACATTTAAAACACACTATGGCTGCTTAACGGGAAAGGTGACGTGGGGTGATGCATAAAACAAGGGTTTCAAATTAGCTCAGATACCGTTCCATACACCCAATATGTAATAGAAAAGACCTACTCCTTGCTCAGTGAACTGGACTCAACACCCCCTATTCACCGCACAAGAATATATCTGACTAGTGAGAATCTTAAAACTTATGTATTGATATCTCTCTGGAAGTGAGTCAAGTGGATGTAAAGCCGCATAAACACAGCTGTGAAAAGCAGCTAAACCCCATTATAAAAATAAATTAGTTTTAAAAACCCATGAAACAAAGACAGTGAAAGACAGAGAAATTCTTACAAAATTCATTCAGGGGTTGTGATGCAACCTGGATTGAAAATATCTAGACCCACAGTTGGATGAGACCTAAGGGTGGACACTCTTGGGCCTGACAGGTTTGGTGAGGTTGGGTGAGCAAACACAGACCCTTTAAGGTAATACTGCGTGGTACCCATCCCATGGGTCACAAATCTCCAGGTTCAAGGGCATCTTCCTACATCGAAAACTTGCATGAGGAACCCAGAAGATGGTACACCGTGTGATTTTGAAAGGTTTCTAAAACGCACCTCATTTCTCATCTCCTTGTGCTCGGGTTCGCCATTCCAGCTACTTTACTAGCAATCTCCCTACTTGGAGAATAAACACCTTTAACCTCCTGTTCTGTACAGGTTGCAATTTGTCCTGAGGATGAACGGGAAGAGGGGCAACCAATGAGAGACTAGATCTAGGTGTTGGGACAGGCACAGGTCACTCTATTTTCCCATCAGGAAGAAGAATTAAGCACAGGCTCAGCCTGCCGCCAGGAACCAGATTAGTGCCTGGGGCAATCCCGCGCTTCTGCGGCCAGCTCCGAAAAAAGCCAGTTGAAAAATGGAGCACATGGGCACTGCAATTCACAAACCTGCAGAGTTATAAATGATAACTCTCGTCCACAAATATATTGAGGGAAGGCAACGAAGAGGATTTGAAAGCAAGGCAGAGTTGCATGAAACAGGTTTCAGGAGGTAGATTCGAATCGCCTTTCAAGCACATGAAAAGCGGCAAAACGTGGAAAATGATGCCCTTGGCCAAAAAGGGCGTATGCGTTTTTTCCTGAATATATTCAGGAAAAAACGCATACGCCCTTTTTGGTCAACCAAGCAACCTGGAAAGGAAAATCAGCGCTACAAAGAAGTCTCGCTTCCCATGGGTCAAAAGGGCCATGCTGAAAAAAGTGTCAAAACCACAAATGCAGGACAGGCCATGGAGAAATGGCAGCCTTGCCACGCTGATGGGCGGGATGTAAATTGCCAACAGCCACTCTGGAGAAGTATACGGTGTGGCCTGAAACATCGAAAAAACAAAGTTTATGGAGCATAGGGCACTTCCACTCATGGGCGTATAAATTGGGAAAACTAAAAATCAGCAAGACTCAGGCACCCCAAAGTTTAGGGCTGCTCTGTTGACAAGAACCTCCACTTCACGAAACCTTAAATATCCCAGGAAGGAGAAAAATGGATAAAGAAGTCGTGGTCCTTATGTACAATGGAATATCACTCAGCCATGAAATCAATGTCATAAGGCTAGTAGCAGCATGATGAGTGGATTTAGGTACGACGACTCTAAGTGAAATAAGTCACACAGAAAAATACACTTATCAAAAGCTATGACTTATAAAGGGAATGTAAAAACCGCTACAATTGAACTGAATTAAAATCACAACAGAGTCACACATTTAGAAAACACACTATGGCTGCTTAACGGGAAAGGTGACGTGGGGTGATGCATAAAACAAGGGTTTCAAATTAGCTCAGATACCGTTCCATACACCCAATATGTAATAGACAAGACCTACTCCTTGCTCAGTGAACTGGACTCAACACCCCCTATTCACCACACAAGAATATATCTGACTAGTGAGAATCGTAAAACTTATGTATTGATATCTCTCTGGAAGTGAGTCAAGTGGGTGTAAAGCCGCATAAACACAGCCGTGAAAAGCAGCTAAACCCCATTATAAAAATAAATTAGTTTTAAAAACCCATGAAACAAAGACAGTGAAAGAGAGAGAAATTCTTACAAAATTCATTCAGGGGCTGTGACGCAACCTGGATTGACCATATCTAGACCCACAGCTGGATGAGACATAAGGGTGGACACTCTTGGGGCTGAGAGGTTTGGTGTGGTTGGGTGAGCAAATGCAGACCCTTTAAAGTAATACTGTGTGGTACCCATCCCATGGGTCCCAAATCTCCAGGTTCAAAGGCATCTTCCTACATCGAAAACATGCATGAGAAACCCAGAAGATGGTACACCGTGAGATTGGGAAAGTTTCTAAAACGCACCTCATTTCTCAACTCCGTGTGCTCGGGTTCCCCATTCCAGCTACTTTACTAGCAATCTCCCTACTTGGAGAATCAGCACCTTTAACCTCCTGTTCCATACAGGTTGCAATTTGTCCTAAGGATGAATGGGAAGAGGGGCAACCAATGAGAGACTAGATCTAGGTGTTGGGACAGGCACAGGTCACTCTATTTTCCCATCAGGAAGAAGAATTAACCACAGGCTCAGCCTGCCGCCCGGAACCAGAATAGGGCCTGAGGCAAACCCGCGCTTCTGCGGCCAGCTCCCAAAAAAGCCAGTTGAAAAATGGAGCACATGGGCACTGCAATTCACAAACCTGCAGAGTTATAAATGATAACTCTCGTCCACAAATATATTGAGGGAAGGCAACGAAGAGGATTTGAAAGCAAGGCAGTATTGCAGGAAACAGATTTCAGGAGGTAGATTCGAATCGCCTTTAAAGCTCAAGAAAAGGGGCAAAACGTTGACAGTGATGCCCTTGGCCAAAAAAGGCGTATGCGATTTTTCCTGAATATATTCAGGAAAAAACGCATACGCCATTTTTGGCCAACCAAGCAACCTGGAAAGGCAAATCAGCACTAAAAAGAAGTCTCGCTTCCCATCGGTCAAAAGGGCAATGCTGAAAAATGTGTCAAAACCACAAATGCAGGACAGGCCATGGAGAAATGGCAGCCTTGCTACTCTGATGGGCAGGATGTAAATTGCCAACAGCCACTCTGGAGAAGTGTACGGTGTGTCCTGAAACATCGAAAAAACACAGCTTAGGTAGCATAGGACACTTCCACTCATGGGCGTATAAATTGGGAAAACTAAAAATCAGTAAGACACAGGCACCCCAAAGTTTAGGGCTACTCTGTTGACAAGAACCTCCACTTCATGACACCTTAAATATCCCAGGAAAGAGAAAAATGGATAAAGAAGTCGTGGTCCTTATGTACAATGGAATATCACTCAGACATGAAATCAATGTCATAAGGCTAGTAGAAGCAAGATGAGTGGACTTAGGTACGACGATTCTAAGTGAAATAAGTCACACAGAAAAAGACACTTATCAAAAGCTATCACTTATAGAGGGAATGTAAAAACCGCTACACTTGAATTGAATTACAAATTAGAACATAGTCACACATTTAAAACACACTATGGCTGCTTAACGGGAAAGGTGACGTGGGGTGATGCATAAAACAAGGGTTTCAAATTAGCTCAGATACCGTTCCATACACCCAATATGTAATAGAAAAGACCTACTCCTTGCTCAGTGAACTGGACTCAACACCCACTATTCACCGCACAAGAATATATCTGACTAGTGAGAATCTTAAAACTTATGTATTGATATCTCTCTGGAAGTGAGTCAAGTGGGTGTAAAGCCGCATAAACACAGCTGTGAAAAGCAGCTAAACCCCATTATAAAAATAAATTAGTTTTAAAAACCCATGAAACAAAGACAGTGAAAGACAGAGAAATTCTTACAAAATTCATTCAGGGGCTGTGATGCAACCTGGATTGAAAATATCTAGACACACAGTTGGATGAGACCTAAGGGTGGACATTCTTGGGGCTGACAGGTTTGGTGAGGTTGGGTGAGCAAACACAGACCCTTTAAGGTAATACTGCGTGGTACCCATCCCATGGGTCACAAATCTCCAGTTTTAAGGGCACCTTCCTGCATTGAAAACATGCATGAGAAACCCAGAAGATGGTACATCATGTGATCGGGAAAGGTTTCTAAAACGCACCTCATTTCTCATCTCCTTGTGCTCGGGTTCGCCATTCCAGCTACTTTACTAGCAATCTCCCTACTTGGAGAATCAACACCTTTAACCTCCGGTTCTGTACAGGTTGCAATTTGTCCTGAGGATGAACGGGAAGAGGGGCAACCAATGAGAGACTAGATGTAGGTGTTGGGACAGGCACAGGTCACTCTATTTTCCCATCAGGAAGAAGAATTAAGCACAGGCTCAGCCTGCCGCCGGGAACCAGATTAGTGCCTGAGGCAATCCCGCGCTTCTGCGGCCAGCTCCGAAAAAAGCCAGTTGAAAAATGGAGCACATGGGCACTGCAATTCACAAACATGCAGAGTTATAAATGATAACTCTCGTCCACAAATATATTGAGGGAAGGCAACGAAGAGGATTTGAAAGCAAGGCAGAGTTGCAGGAAACAGGTTTCAGGAGGTAGATTCGAATCACCTTTCAAGCACATGAAAAGCGGCAAAACGTGGAAAATGATGCCCTTGGCCAAAAAGGGCGTATGCGTTTTTTCCTGAATATATTCAGTAAAAAACGCATATGCCCTTTTTGGCCAACCAAGCAACCTGGAAAGGCAAATCAGCGCTACAAAGAAGTCTCGCTTCCCATCGGTCAAAAGGGCCATGCTGCAAAAAGTGTCAAAACCAGAAATGCAGGACAGGCCATGGAGAAATGGCAGCCTTGCTACGCTGATGGGCGGGATGTAAATTGCCAACAGCCACTCTGGAGAAGTGTACGGTGTGTCCTGAAACATCGAAAAAACACAGCTTAGGGAGCATAGGGCACCTCCACTCATGGGTGTATAAATTGGGAAAACTAAAAATCAGGAAGACACAGGCACCCAAAAGTTTAGGGCTGCTCTGTTGACAAGAACCTCCACTTCATGACAACTGAAATATCCCAGGAAAGAGAAAAATGGATAAAGAAGTCGTGGTCCTTATGTACAATGGAATATCACTCAGACATGTAATCAATGTCATAAGGCTAGTCGAAGCAAGATGAGTGGAGTTAGGTACGACGATTCTAAGTGAAATAAGTCACACAGAAAAAGACACTTATCATAAGCTATCACTTATAGAGGGAATGTAAAAACCGCTACACTTGAACTGAATTACAAAACAGAACAGAGTCACACGTTTAGAAAACACACTATGGCTGCTTAACGGGAAAGGTGAGGTGGGGTGATGCATAAAACAAGGGGTTCAAATTCGCTCAGATACCGTTCCATACACCCAATATGTAATAGACAAGACCTACTCCTTGCTCAGTGAACTGGACTCAACACACCCTATTCACCGCACAAGAATATAGGTGACTAGTAAGAATCTTAAAACCTATGTATTGATATATGTCTGGAAGTGAGTCAAGTGGGTGTAAAGCCGCATAAACACAGCCGTGAAAAGCAGCTAAACCCCATTATAAAAATAAATTACTTTTAAAAACCCGTAAAACAAAGACAGTGAAAGAGAGAGAAATTCTTACAAAATTCGTTCAGAGGCTGTGATGCAACCTGGATTGACCATATCTACACGCACAGCTGGATGAGACATAAGGGTGGACAGTCTTGGGGCTGAAAGGTTGGGTTAGGTTGGGTGAGCAAACGCAGACCCTTTAAAGTAATACTGCGTGGTACCCATCCCATGGGTCCCAAGTCTCCAGGTTCAAGGGCATCTTCCTACATCGAAAACATGCATGAGAAACTCAGAAGATGGTACACCGTGTGATTTTGAAAGGTTTCTAAAACGCACCTCATTTCTCATCTCCTTGTGCTCGGGTTCGCCATTCCAGCTACTTTATTAGCAATCTCCCTACTTGGAGAATCAGCACATTTAACCTCCTGTTCTGTACAGGTTGCAATTTGTCCTGAGGATGAACGGGAAGAGGGGCAACCAATGAGAGACTAGATCTATGTGTTGGGACAGGCACAGGTCACTCTAATTTCCCATCAGGAAGAAGAATTAATCACAGGCTCAGCCTGCCGCCCAGAAGCACAATAGGGCCTGAGGCAATCCGGCGCTTTTGCGGCCAGCTCCCAAAAAAGCGAGTTGAAAAATGGAGCTCAGGGACACTGCAATTCACAAACCCGCAGAGTTATAAATGATTACTCTCATCCACAGATATATTGAGGGAAGGCAACGAAGAGGATTTGAAAGCAAGGCAGAATTGCAGAAAACAGATTTCAGGAGGTAGATTCGAATCGCCTTTAAAGCACATGAAAAGCGGCAAAAGGTCGACAATGATGCCCTTGGCCAAAAAGGGCGTATGCGTTTTTTCCTGAATATATTCAGGAAAAAACGCATACGCCCTTTTTGGCCAACCAAGCAACCTGGAAAGGCAAATCAGCGCTACAAAGAAGTCTCGCTTCCCATCGGTCAAAAGGGCCATGCTGCAAAAAGTGTCAAAACCAGAAATGCAGGACAGGCCATGGAGAAATGGCAGCCTTGCTACGCTGATGAGCGGGATGTAAATTGCCAACAGCCACTCTGGAGAAGTGTACAGTGTGTCCTGAAACATCGAAAAAACACAGCTTAGGGAGCATAGGGCACGTCCACTCATGGGCGTATAAATTGGGAAAACTAAAAATCAGCAAGACACAGGCACCCCAAAGTTTAGGGCTGCTCTGTTGACAAGAACCTCCACTTCATGACGCCTTAAATATCCCAGGAAAGAGAAAAATGGATAAAGAAGTTGTGGTCCTTATGTACAATGCAATATCACTCAGACATGAAATCAATGTCATAAGGCTAGTAGAAGTAAGATGAGTGGACTTAGGTACGACGATTCTAAGTGAAATAAGTCACACAGAAAAAGACACTTATTATAAGCTATCACTTATAGAGGGAATGTAAAAACCTGCTACACTTGAACTGAATTACAGAGCAGAACAGAATCACACGTTTAGATAACACACTATGGCTGCTTAACGGGAAAGGTGAGGTGGGGTGATGCATAAAACAAGGGGTTCAAATTCGCTCAGATACCGTTCCATACACCCAATATGTAATAGACAAGACCTACTCCTTGCTCAGTGAACTGGACTCAACACCCCCTATTCACCGCACAAGAATATATGTGACTAGTAACAATCTTAAAACCTATGTATTGATATCTGTCTGGAAGTGAGTCAAGTGGGTGTAAATCCGCATAAACACAGCCGTGAAAAGCAGCTAAACCCCATTATAAAAATAAATTACTTTTAAAAACCCGTAAAACAAAGACAGTGAAAGAGAGACAAATTCTTACAAAATTCGTTCAGGGGCTGTGATGCAACCTGGATTGACCATATCTAGACCCACAGCTGGATGAGACATAAGGGTGGACACTCTTGGGGCTGAGAGGTTGGGTGAGGTTGGGTGAGCAAACGCAGACCCTTTAAAGTAATACTGCATGGTACCCATCCCATGGGTCCCAAATCTCCAGGTTCAAGGGCATCTTCCTACATCGAAATCTTGCATGAGGAACCCAGAAGAAGGTACACCGTGTGATTTTGAAAGGTTTCTAAAACGGACCTCATTTCTCATCTCCTTGTGCTCGGGTTCGCCATTCCAGCTACTTTACTAGCAATCTCCCTACTTGGAGGATCAGCACCTTTAACCTCCTGTTCTGTACAGGTTGCAATTTGTCCTGAGGATGAACGGGAAGAGGGGCAACCAATGAGAGACTAGATCTAGGTGTTGGGACAGGCACAGGTCACTCTATTTTCCCATCAGGAAGAAGAATTAACCACAGGCTCAGCCTGCTGCCAGGAACCAGAATAGGGCCTGAGGCAATCCCGTGCTTTTGCGGCCAGCTCTCAAAAAAGACAGTTGAAAAATGGAGCTCAGGGACACTGCAATTCACAAACCCGCAGAGTTATAAGTGATAACTCTCATCCACAGATATATTGAGGGAAGGCAACAAAGAGGATTTGAAAGCAAGGCAGAATTGCAGGAAACAGATTTCAGGAGGTAGATTCGAATCGCCTTTAAGGCACATGAAAAGCGGCAAAACGTGGACAATGATGCCCTTGGCCAAAAAGGGGGTATGCGTTTTTTCCTGAATATATTCAGGAAAAAACGCATACGCCCTTTTTGGCCAACCAAGCAACCTGGAAAGGCAAATCAGCGCTACAAAGAAGTCTCGCTTCCCATCGGTCAAAAGGGTCATGCTGCAAAAAGTGTCAAAACCAGAAATGCAGGACAGGCCATGGAGAAATGGCAGCCTTGCTACGCTGATGGGCGGGATGTTAATTGCCAGCAGCCACTCTGGAGAAGTGTATGGTGTGTCCTGAAACATCGAAAAAACACAGCTTAGGGAGCGTACGGCACGTCCACTCATGGGCGTATAAATTGGGAAAAAGAAAAATCAGCAAGACACAGGCACCCCAAAGTTTAGGGCTGCTCTGTTGACAAGAACCTCCACTTCATGACAACTTAAATATCCCAGGAAAGAGAAAAATGGATAAAGAAGTCGTGGTCCTTATGTAAAATGGAATATCACTCAGACATGAAATCAATGTCATAAGGCTAGTAGAAGCAAGATGAGTGGAGTTAGGTACGACGATTCTAAGTGAAATAAGTCACACAGAAAAAGACACTTATCATAAGCTATCACTTATAGAGGGAATGTAAAAACCGCTACACTTGAACTGAATTACAAAACAGAACAGAGTTACACGTTTAGAAAACACACTATGGCTGCTTAACGGGAAAGGTGAGGTGGGGTGATGCATAAAACAAGGGGTTCAAATTCGCTCAGATACCGTTCCATACACCCAATATGTAATAGACAAGACCTACTCCTTGCTCAGTGAACTGGACTCAACACCCCCTATTCACCGCACAAGAATATAGGTGACTAGTAAGAATCTTAAAACCTATGTATTGATATATGTCTGGAAGTGAGTCAAGTGGGTGTAAAGCCGCATAAACACAGCCGTGAAAAGCAACTAAACCCCATTATAAAAATAAATTACTTTTAAAAACCCATAAAACAAAGACAGTGAAAGAGAGAGAAATTCTTACAAAATTCGTTCAGAGGCTGTGATGCAACCTGGATTGACCATATCTACACGCACAGGTGGATGAGACATAAGGGTGGACACTCTTGGGGCTGAAAGGTTGGGTTAGGTTGGGTGAGCAAACGCAGACCCTTTAAAGTAATACTGCGTGGTACCCATCCCATGGGTCCCAAGTCTCCAGGTTCAAGGGCATCTTCCTACATCGAAAACATGCATGAGAAACTCAGAAGATGGTACACCGTGTGATTTTGAAAGGTTTCTAAAACGCACCTCATTTCTCATCTCCTTGTGCTCGGGTTCGCCATTCCAGCTACTTTACTAGCAATCTCCCTACTTGGAGAATCAGCACCTTTAACCTCCTGTTCTGTACAGGTTGCAATTTGTCCTGGGGATGAACGGGAAGAGGGGCAACCAATGAGAGACTAGATCTAGGTGTTGGGACAGGCACAGGTCACTCTAATTTCCCATCAGGAAGAAGAATTAATCACAGGCTCAGCCTGCCGCCCAGAAGCACAATAGGGCCTGAGGCAATCCCGCGCTTTTGCGGCCAGCTCCCAAAAAAGCGAGTTGAAAAATGGAGCTCAGGGACACTGCAATTCACAAACCCGCAGAGTTATAAATGATAACTCTCATCCACAGATATATTGAGGGAAGGCAACGAAGAGGATTTGAAAGCAAGGCAGAATTGCAGAAAACAGATTTCAGGAGGTAGATTCGAATCGCCTTTAAAGCACATGAAAAGCGGCAAAAGGTCGACAATGATGCCCTTGGCCAAAAAGTGCGTATGCATTTTTTCCTGATTATATTCAGGAAAAAACGCATACGCCCTTTTTGGCCAACCAAGCAACCTGGAAAGGCTAATCAGCGCTACAAAGAAGTCTCGCTTCCCATCGGTCAAAAGGGCCATGCTGCAAAAAGTGTCAAAACCAGAAATGCAGGACAGGCCATGGAGAAATGGCAGCCTTGCTACGCTGATGAGCGGGATGTAAATTGCCAACAGCCACTCTGGAGAAGTGTACAGTGTGTCCTGAAACATCGAAAAAACACAGCTTAGGGAGCATAGGGCACGTCCACTCATGGGCGTATAAATTGGGAAAACTAAAAATCAGCAAGACACAGGCACCCCAAAGTTTAGGGCTGCTCTGTTGACAAGAACCTCCACTTCATGACACCTTAAATATCCCAGGAAAGAGAAAAATGGATAAAGAAGTTGTGGTCCTTATGTACAATGCAATATCACTCAGACATGAAATCAATGTCATAAGGCTAGTAGAAGCAAGATGAGTGGAGTTAGGTACGACGATTCTAAGTGAAATAAGTCACACAGAAAAAGACACTTATCATAAGCTATCACTTATAGAGGGAATGTAAAAACCGCTACACTTGAACTGAATTACAAAACAGAACAGAGTCACACGTTTAGAAAACACACTATGGCTGCTTAACGGGAAAGGTGAGGTGGGGTGATGCATAAAACAAGGGGTTCAAATTCGCTCAGATACCGTTCCATACACCCAATATGTAATAGACAAGACCTACTCCTTGCTCAGTGAACTGGACTCAACACCCCCTATTCACCGCACAAGAATATATGTGACTAGTAAGAATCTTAAAACCTATGTATTGATATATGTCTGGAAGTGAGTCAAGTGGGTGTAAAGCCGCATAAACACAGCCGTGAAAAGCAGCTAAACCCCATTATAAAAATAAATTACTTTTAAAAACCCGTAAAACAAAGACAGTGAAAGAGAGAGAAATTCTTACAAAATTCGTTCAGAGGCTGTGATGCAACCTGGATTGACCATATCTACACGCACAGGTGGATGAGACATAAGGGTGGACACTCTTGGGGCTGAAAGATTGGGTTAGGTTGGGTGAGCAAACGCAGACCCTTTAAAGTAATACTGCGTGGTACCCATCCCATGTGTCCCAAGTCTCCAGGTTCAAGGGCATCTTCCTACATCGAAAACATGCATGAGAAACACAGAAGATGGTACACCGTGTGATTTTGAAAGGTTTCTAAAACGCACCTCATTTCTCATCTCCTTGTGCTCGGGTTCGCCATTCCAGCTACTTTACTAGCAATCTCCCTACTTGGAGAATCAGCACCTTTAACCTCCTGTTCTGTACAGGTTGCAATTTGTCCTGGGGATGAACGGGAAGAGGGGCAACCAATGAGAGACTAGATCTAGGTGTTGGGACAGGCACAGGTCACTCTAATTTCCCATCAGAAAGAAGAATTAATCACAGGCAAGCCTGCCGCCCAGAAGCACAATAGGGCCTGAGGCAATCCCGTGCTTTTGCGGCCAGCTCCCAAAAAAGCGAGTTGAAAAATGGAGCTCAGGGACACTGCAATTCACAAACCCGCAGAGTTATAAATGATAACTCTCACCCACAGATATATTGAGGGAAGGCAACGAAGAGGATTTGAAAGCAAGGCAGAATTGCAGAAAACAGATTTCAGGAGGTAGATTCGAATCGCCTTTAAAGCACATGAAAAGCGGCAAAACGTCGACAATGATGCCCTTGGCCAAAAAGGGCGTATGCGTTTTTTCCTGAATATATTCAGGAAAAAACGCATACGCCCTTTTTGGCCAACCAAGCAACCAGAAAACGCAAATCAGCGCTACAAAGAAGTCTCGCTTCCCATCGGTCAAAAGGGCCATGCTGCAAAAAGTGTCAAAACCAGAAATGCAGGACAGGCCATGGAGAAATGGAAGCCTTGCTACGCTGATGGGCAGGATGTAAATTGCCAACAGTCACTCTGGAGAAGTGTACGGTGTGTCCTGAAACATCGAAAAAACACAGCTTAGGGAGCATAGGGCACGTCCACTCATGGGCGTTTAAATTGGGAAAACTAAAAATCAGCAAGACACAGGCACCCCAAAGTTTAGGGCTGCTCTGTTGACAAGAACCTCCACTTCATGACACCTTAAATATCCCAGGAAAGAGAAAAATGGATAAAGAAGTTGTGGTCCTTATGTACAATGCAATATCACTCAGACATGAAATCAATGTCATAAGGCTAGTAGAAGCAAGATGAGTGGACTTAGGTACGACGATTCTAAGTGAAATAAGTCACACAGAAAAAGACACTTATCATAAGCTATCACTTATAGAGGGAATGTAAAAACCTGCTACACTTGAACTGAATTACAGAACAGAACAGAATCACACGTTTAGAAAACACACTATGGCTGCTTAACGGGAAAGGTGAGGTGGGGTGATGCATAAAACAAGGGGTTCAAATTCGCTCAGATACCGTTCCATACACCCAATATGTAATAGACAAGACCTACTCCTTGCTCAGTGAACTGGACTCAACACCCCCTATTCACAGCACAAGAATATATGTGACTAGTAACAATCTTAAAACCTATGTATTGATATCTGTCTGAAAGTGAGTCAAGTGTGTGTAAATCCGCATAAACACAGCCGTGAAAAGCAGCTAAACCCCATTATAAAAATAAATTACTTTTAAAAACCCGTAAAACAAAGACAGTGAAAGAGAGAGAAATTCTTACAAAATTCGTTCAGGGGCTGTGATGCAACCTGGATTGACCATATCTAGACCCACAGCTGGATGAGACATAAGGGTGGACACTCTTGGGGCTGAGAGGTTGGGTGAGGTTGGGTGAGCAAACGCAGACCCTTTAAAGTAATACTGCATGGTACCCATCCCATGGGTCCCAAATCTCCAGGTTCAAGGGCATCTTCCTACATCGAAATCTTGCATGAGGAACCCAGAAGAAGGTACACCGTGTGATTTTGAAAGGTTTCTAAAACGCACCTCATTTCTCATCTCCTTGTGCTCGGGTTCGCCATTCCAGCTACTTCACTAGCAATCTCCCTACTTGGAGAATCAGCACCTTTAACCTCCTGTTCTGTACAGGTTGCAATTTGTCCTGAGGATGAACGGGAAGAGGGGCAACCAATGAGAGACTAGATCTAGGTGTTGGGACAGGCACAGGTCACTCTATTTTCCCATCAGGAAGAAGAATTAACCACAGGCTCAGCCTGCTGCCAGGAACCAGAATAGGGCCTGAGGCAATCCCGTGCTTTTGCGGCCAGCTCTCAAAAAAGACAGTTGAAAAATGGAGCTCAGGGACACTGCAATTCACAAACCCGCAGAGTTATAAGTGATAACTCTCATCCACAGATATATTGAGGGAAGGCAACGAAGAGGATTTGAAAGCAAGGCAGAATTGCAGGAAACAGATTTCAGGAGGTAGATTCGAATCGCCTTTAAGGCACATGAAAAGCGGCAAAACGTGGACAATGATGCCCTTGGCCAAAAAGGGCGTATGCGTTTTTTCCTGAATATATTCAGGAAAAAACGCATACGCCCTTTTTGGCCAACCAAGCAACCTGGAAAGGCAAATCAGCGCTACAAAGAAGTCTCGCTTCCCATCGGCCAAAAGGGCCATGCTGCAAAAAGTGTCAAAACCAGAAATGCAGGACAGGCCATGGAGAAATGGCAGCCTTGCTACGCTGATGGGCGGGATGTTAATTGCCAGCAGCCACTCTGGAGAAGTGTATGGTGTGTCCTGAAACATCGAAAAAACACAGCTTAGGGAGCGTACGGCACGTCCACTCACGGGCGTATAAATTGGGAAAAAGAAAAATCAGCAAGACACAGGCACCCCAAAGTTTAGGGCTGCTCTGTTGACAAGAACCTCCACTTCATGACAACTTAAATATCCCAGGAAAGAGAAAAATGGATAAAGAAGTCGTGGTCCTTATGTACAATGGAATATCACTCAGACATGAAATCAATGTCATAAGGCTAGTAGAAGCAAGATGAGTGGAGTTAGGTACGACGATTCTAAGTGAAATAAGTCACACAGAAAAAGACACTTATCATAAGCTATCACTTATAGAGGGAATGTAAAAACCGCTACACTTGAACTGAATTACAAAACAGAACAGAGTCACACGTTTAGAAAACACACTATGGCTGCTTAACGGGAAAGGTGAGGTGGGGTGATGCATAAAACAAGGGGTTCAAATTCGCTCAGATACCGTTCCATACACCCAATATGTAATAGACAAGACCTACTCCTTGCTCAGTGAACTGGACTCAACACCCCCTATTCACCGCACAAGAATATAGGTGACTAGTAAGAATCTTAAAACCTATGTATTGATATATGTCTGGAAGTGAGTCAAGTGGGTGTAAAGCCGCATAAACACAGCCGTGAAAAGCAACTAAACCCCATTATAAAAATAAATTACTTTTAAAAACCCATAAAACAAAGACAGTGAAAGAGAGAGAAATTCTTACAAAATTCGTTCAGAGGCTGTGATGCAACCTGGATTGACCATATCTACACGCACAGGTGGATGAGACATAAGGGTGGACACTCTTGGGGCTGAAAGGTTGGGTTAGGTTGGGTGAGCAAACGCAGACCCTTTAAAGTAATACTGCGTGGTACCCATCCCATGGGTCCCAAGTCTCCAGGTTCAAGGGCATCTTCCTACATCGAAAACATGCATGAGAAACTCAGAAGATGGTACACCGTGTGATTTTGAAAGGTTTCTAAAACGCACCTCATTTCTCATCTCCTTGTGCTCGGGTTCGCCATTCCAGCTACTTTACTAGCAATCTCCCTACTTGGAGAATCAGCACCTTTAACCTCCTGTTCTGTACAGGTTGCAATTTGTCCTGGGGATGAACGGGAAGAGGGGCAACCAATGAGAGACTAGATCTAGGTGTTGGGACAGGCACAGGTCACTCTAATTTCCCATCAGGAAGAAGAATTAATCACAGGCTCAGCCTGCCGCCCAGAAGCACAATAGGGCCTGAGGCAATCCCGCGCTTTTGCGGCCAGCTCCCAAAAAAGCGAGTTGAAAAATGGAGCTCAGGGACACTGCAATTCACAAACCCGCAGAGTTATAAATGATAACTCTCATCCACAGATATATTGAGGGAAGGCAACGAAGAGGATTTGAAAGCAAGGCAGAATTGCAGAAAACAGATTTCAGGAGGTAGATTCGAATCGCCTTTAAAGCACATGAAAAGCGGCAAAAGGTCGACAATGATGCCCTTGGCCAAAAAGTGCGTATGCATTTTTTCCTGATTATATTCAGGAAAAAACGCATACGCCCTTTTTGGCCAACCAAGCAACCTGGAAAGGCTAATCAGCGCTACAAAGAAGTCTCGCTTCCCATCGGTCAAAAGGGCCATGCTGCAAAAAGTGTCAAAACCAGAAATGCAGGACAGGCCATGGAGAAATGGCAGCCTTGCTACGCTGATGAGCGGGATGTAAATTGCCAACAGCCACTCTGGAGAAGTGTACAGTGTGTCCTGAAACATCGAAAAAACACAGCTTAGGGAGCATAGGGCACGTCCACTCATGGGCGTATAAATTGGGAAAACTAAAAATCAGCAAGACACAGGCACCCCAAAGTTTAGGGCTGCTCTGTTGACAAGAACCTCCACTTCATGACACCTTAAATATCCCAGGAAAGAGAAAAATGGATAAAGAAGTTGTGGTCCTTATGTACAATGCAATATCACTCAGACATGAAATCAATGTCATAAGGCTAGTAGAAGCAAGATGAGTGGAGTTAGGTACGACGATTCTAAGTGAAATAAGTCACACAGAAAAAGACACTTATCATAAGCTATCACTTATAGAGGGAATGTAAAAACCGCTACACTTGAACTGAATTACAAAACAGAACAGAGTCACACGTTTAGAAAACACACTATGGCTGCTTAACGGGAAAGGTGAGGTGGGGTGATGCATAAAACAAGGGGTTCAAATTCGCTCAGATACCGTTCCATACACCCAATATGTAATAGACAAGACCTACTCCTTGCTCAGTGAACTGGACTCAACACCCCCTATTCACCGCACAAGAATATATGTGACTAGTAAGAATCTTAAAACCTATGTATTGATATATGTCTGGAAGTGAGTCAAGTGGGTGTAAAGCCGCATAAACACAGCCGTGAAAAGCAGCTAAACCCCATTATAAAAATAAATTACTTTTAAAAACCCGTAAAACAAAGACAGTGAAAGAGAGAGAAATTCTTACAAAATTCGTTCAGAGGCTGTGATGCAACCTGGATTGACCATATCTACACGCACAGGTGGATGAGACATAAGGGTGGACACTCTTGGGGCTGAAAGATTGGGTTAGGTTGGGTGAGCAAACGCAGACCCTTTAAAGTAATACTGCGTGGTACCCATCCCATGTGTCCCAAGTCTCCAGGTTCAAGGGCATCTTCCTACATCGAAAACATGCATGAGAAACACAGAAGATGGTACACCGTGTGATTTTGAAAGGTTTCTAAAACGCACCTCATTTCTCATCTCCTTGTGCTCGGGTTCGCCATTCCAGCTACTTTACTAGCAATCTCCCTACTTGGAGAATCAGCACCTTTAACCTCCTGTTCTGTACAGGTTGCAATTTGTCCTGGGGATGAACGGGAAGAGGGGCAACCAATGAGAGACTAGATCTAGGTGTTGGGACAGGCACAGGTCACTCTAATTTCCCATCAGAAAGAAGAATTAATCACAGGCAAGCCTGCCGCCCAGAAGCACAATAGGGCCTGAGGCAATCCCGTGCTTTTGCGGCCAGCTCCCAAAAAAGCGAGTTGAAAAATGGAGCTCAGGGACACTGCAATTCACAAACCCGCAGAGTTATAAATGATAACTCTCATCCACAGATATATTGAGGGAAGGCAACGAAGAGGATTTGAAAGCAAGGCAGAATTGCAGAAAACAGATTTCAGGAGGTAGATTCGAATCGCCTTTAAAGCACATGAAAAGCGGCAAAACGTCGACAATGATGCCCTTGGCCAAAAAGGGCGTATGCGTTTTTTCCTGAATATATTCAGGAAAAAACGCATACGCCATTTTTGGCCAACCAAGCAACCAGAAAACGCAAATCAGCGCTACAAAGAAGTCTCGCTTCCCATCGGTCAAAAGGGCCATGCTGCAAAAAGTGTCAAAACCAGAAATGCAGGACAGGCCATGGAGAAATGGAAGCCTTGCTACGCTGATGGGCAGGATGTAAATTGCCAACAGTCACTCTGGAGAAGTGTACGGTGTGTCCTGAAACATCGAAAAAACACAGCTTAGGGAGCATAGGGCACGTCCACTCATGGGCGTTTAAATTGGGAAAACTAAAAATCAGCAAGACACAGGCACCCCAAAGTTTAGGGCTGCTCTGTTGACAAGAACCTCCACTTCATGACACCTTAAATATCCCAGGAAAGAGAAAAATGGATAAAGAAGTTGTGGTCCTTATGTACAATGCAATATCACTCAGACATGAAATCAATGTCATAAGGCTAGTAGAAGCAAGATGAGTGGACTTAGGTACGACGATTCTAAGTGAAATAAGTCACACAGAAAAAGACACTTATCATAAGCTATCACTTATAGAGGGAATGTAAAAACCTGCTACACTTGAACTGAATTACAGAACAGAACAGAATCACACGTTTAGAAAACACACTATGGCTGCTTAACGGGAAAGGTGAGGTGGGGTGATGCATAAAACAAGGGGTTCAAATTCGCTCAGATACCGTTCCATACACCCAATATGTAATAGACAAGACCTACTCCTTGCTCAGTGAACTGGACTCAACACCCCCTATTCACAGCACAAGAATATATGTGACTAGTAACAATCTTAAAACCTATGTATTGATATCTGTCTGAAAGTGAGTCAAGTGGGTGTAAATCCGCATAAACACAGCCGTGAAAAGCAGCTAAACCCCATTATAAAAATAAATTACTTTTAAAAACCCGTAAAACAAAGACAGTGAAAGAGAGAGAAATTCTTACAAAATTCGTTCAGGGGCTGTGATGCAACCTGGATTGACCATATCTAGACCCACAGCTGGATGAGACATAAGGGTGGACACTCTTGGGGCTGAGAGGTTGGGTGAGGTTGGGTGAGCAAACGCAGACCCTTTAAAGTAATACTGCATGGTACCCATCCCATGGGTCCCAAATCTCCAGGTTCAAGGGCATCTTCCTACATCGAAATCTTGCATGAGGAACCCAGAAGAAGGTACACCGTGTGATTTTGAAAGGTTTCTAAAACGCACCTCATTTCTCATCTCCTTGTGCTCGGGTTCGCCATTCCAGCTACTTCACTAGCAATCTCCCTACTTGGAGAATCAGCACCTTTAACCTCCTGTTCTGTACAGGTTGCAATTTGTCCTGAGGATGAACGGGAAGAGGGGCAACCAATGAGAGACTAGATCTAGGTGTTGGGACAGGCACAGGTCACTCTATTTTCCCATCAGGAAGAAGAATTAACCACAGGCTCAGCCTGCTGCCAGGAACCAGAATAGGGCCTGAGGCAATCCCGTGCTTTTGCGGCCAGCTCTCAAAAAAGACAGTTGAAAAATGGAGCTCAGGGACACTGCAATTCACAAACCCGCAGAGTTATAAGTGATAACTCTCATCCACAGATATATTGAGGGAAGGCAACGAAGAGGATTTGAAAGCAAGGCAGAATTGCAGGAAACAGATTTCAGGAGGTAGATTCGAATCGCCTTTAAGGCACATGAAAAGCGGCAAAACGTGGACAATGATGCCCTTGGCCAAAAAGGGCGTATGCGTTTTTTCCTGAATATATTCAGGAAAAAACGCATACGCCCTTTTTGGCCAACCAAGCAACCTGGAAAGGCAAATCAGCGCTACAAAGAAGTCTCGCTTCCCATCGGCCAAAAGGGCCATGCTGCAAAAAGTGTCAAAACCAGAAATGCAGGACAGGCCATGGAGAAATGGCAGCCTTGCTACGCTGATGGGCGGGATGTTAATTGCCAGCAGCCACTCTGGAGAAGTGTATGGTGTGTCCTGAAACATCGAAAAAACACAGCTTAGGGAGCGTACGGCACGTCCACTCACGGGCGTATAAATTGGGAAAAAGAAAAATCAGCAAGACACAGGCACCCCAAAGTTTAGGGCTGCTCTGTTGACAAGAACCTCCACTTCATGACAACTTAAATATCCCAGGAAAGAGAAAAATGGATAAAGAAGTCGTGGTCCTTATGTACAATGGAATATCACTCAGACATGAAATCAATGTCATAAGGCTAGTAGAAGCAAGATGAGTGGAGTTAGGTACGACGATTCTAAGTGAAATAAGTCACACAGAAAAAGACACTTATCATAAGCTATCACTTATAGAGGGAATGTAAAAACCGCTACACTTGAACTGAATTACAAAACAGAACAGAGTCACACGTTTAGAAAACACACTATGGCTGCTTAACGGGAAAGGTGAGGTGGGGTGATGCATAAAACAAGGGGTTCAAATTCGCTCAGATACCGTTCCATACACCCAATATGTAATAGACAAGACCTACTCCTTGCTCAGTGAACTGGACTCAACACCCCCTATTCACCGCACAAGAATATAGGTGACTAGTAAGAATCTTAAAACCTATGTATTGATATATGTCTGGAAGTGAGTCAAGTGGGTGTAAAGCCGCATAAACACAGCCGTGAAAAGCAACTAAACCCCATTATAAAAATAAATTACTTTTAAAAACCCATAAAACAAAGACAGTGAAAGAGAGAGAAATTCTTACAAAATTCGTTCAGAGGCTGTGATGCAACCTGGATTGACCATATCTACACGCACAGATGGATGAGACATAAGGGTGGACACTCTTGGGGCTGAAAGGTTGGGTTAGGTTGGGTGAGCAAACGCAGACCCTTTAAAGTAATACTGCGTGGTACCCATCCCATGGGTCCCAAGTCTCCAGGTTCAAGGGCATCTTCCTACATCGAAAACATGCATGAGAAACTCAGAAGATGGTACACCGTGTGATTTTGAAAGGTTTCTAAAACGCACCTCATTTCTCATCTCCTTGTGCTCGGGTTCGCCATTCCAGCTACTTTACTAGCAATCTCCCTACTTGGAGAATCAGCACCTTTAACCTCCTGTTCTGTACAGGTTGCAATTTGTCCTGGGGATGAACGGGAAGAGGGGCAACCAATGAGAGACTAGATCTAGGTGTTGGGACAGGCACAGGTCACTCTAATTTCCCATCAGGAAGAAGAATTAATCACAGGCTCAGCCTGCCGCCCAGAAGCACAATAGGGCCTGAGGCAATCCCGCGCTTTTGCGGCCAGCTCCCAAAAAAGCGAGTTGAAAAATGGAGCTCAGGGACACTGCAATTCACAAACCCGCAGAGTTATAAATGATAACTCTCATCCACAGATATATTGAGGGAAGGCAACGAAGAGGATTTGAAAGCAAGGCAGAATTGCAGAAAACAGATTTCAGGAGGTAGATTCGAATCGCCTTTAAAGCACATGAAAAGCGGCAAAGGTCGACAATGATGCCCTTGGCCAAAAAGGGCGTATGCGTTTTTTCCTGAATATATTCAGGAAAAAACGCATACGCCCTTTTTGGCCAACCAAGCAACCAGAAAACGCAAATCAGCGCTACAAAGAAGTCTCGCTTCCCATCGGTCAAAAGGGCCATGCTGCAAAAAGTGTCAAAACCAGAAATGCAGGACAGGCCATGGAGAAATGGCAGCCTTGCTACGCTGATGGGCAGGATGTAAATTGCCAACAGTCACTCTGGAGAAGTGTACGGTGTGTCCTGAAACATCGAAAAAACACAGCTTAGGGAGCATAGGGCACGTCCACTCATGGGCGTATAAATTGGGAAAACTAAAAATCAGCAAGACACAGGCACCCCAAAGTTTAGGGCTGCTCTGTTGACAAGAACCTCCACTTCATGACACCTTAAATATCCCAGGAAAGAGAAAAATGGATAAAGAAGTTGTGGTCCTTATGTACAATGCAATATCACTCAGACATGAAATCAATGTCATAAGGCTAGTAGAAGCAAGATGAGTGGACTTAGGTACGACGATTCTAAGTGAAATAAGTCACACAGAAAAAGACACTTATCATAAGCTATCACTTATAGAGGGAATGTAAAAACCTGCTACACTTGAACTGAATTACAGAACAGAACAGAATCACACGTTTAGAAAACACACTATGGCTGCTTAACGGGAAAGGTGAGGTGGGGTGATGCATAAAACAAGGGGTTCAAATTCGCTCAGATACCGTTCCATACACCCAATATGTAATAGACAAGACCTACTCCTTGCTCAGTGAACTGGACTCAACACCCCCTATTCACAGCACAAGAATATATGTGACTAGTAACAATCTTAAAACCTATGTATTGATATCTGTCTGGAAGTGAGTCAAGTGGGTGTAAATCCGCATAAACACAGCCGTGAAAAGCAGCTAAACCCCATTATAAAAATAAATTACTTTTAAAAACCCGTAAAACAAAGACAGTGAAAGAGAGAGAAATTCTTACAAAATTCGTTCAGGGGCTGTGATGCCACCTGGATTGACCATATCTAGACCCACAGCTGGATGAGACATAAGGGTGGACACTCTTGGGGCTGAGAGGTGGGGTGAGCAAACGCAGACCCTTTAAAGTAATACTGCGTGATACCCATCCCATGGGTCCCAAATCTCCAGGTTCAAGGGCATCTTCCTACATCGAAATCTTGCATGAGGAACCCAGAAGAAGGTACACCGTGTGATTTTGAAAGGTTTCTAAAAGGCACCTCATTTCTCATCTCCTTGTGCTCGGGTTCGCCATTCCAGCTACTTCACTAGCAATCTCCCTACTTGGAGAATCAGCACCTTTAACCTCCTGTTCTGTACAGGTTGCAATTTGTCCTGAGGATGAACGGGAAGAGGGGCAACCAATGAGAGACTAGATCTAGGTGTTGGGACAGGCACAGGTCACTCTATTTTCCCATTAGGAAGAAGAATTAACCACAGGCTCAGCCTGCTGCCAGGAACCAGAATAGGGCCTGAGGCAATCCCGTGCTTTTGCGGCCAGCTCTCAAAAAAGACAGTTGAAACATGGAGCTCAGGGACACTGCAATTCACAAACCCGCAGAGTTATAAGTGATAACTCTCATCCACAGATATATTGAGGGAAGGCAACGAAGAGGATTTGAAAGCAAGGCAGAATTGCAGGAAACAGATTTCAGGAGGTAGATTCGAATCGCCTTTAAGGCACATGAAAAGCGGCAAAACGTCGACAATGATGCCCTTGGCCAAAAAGGGCGTATGCGTTTTTTCCTGAATATATTCAGGAAAAAACGCATACGCCCTTTTTGGCCAACCAAGCAACCTGGAAAGGCAAATCAGCGCTACAAAGAAGTCTCGCTTCCCATCGGCCAAAAGGGCCATGCTGCAAAAAGTGTCAAAACCAGAAATGCAGGACAGGCCATGGAGAAATGGCAGCCTTGCTACGCTGATGGGCGGGATGTTAATTGCCAGCAGCCACTCTGGAGAAGTGTATGGTGTGTCCTGAAACATCGAAAAAACACAGCTTAGGGAGCGTATGGCACGTCCACTCATGGGCGTATAAATTGGGAAAAAGAAAAATCAGCAAGACACAGGCACCCCAAAGTTTAGGGCTGCTCTGTTGACAAGAACCTCCACTTCATGACAACTTAAATATCCCAGGAAAGAGAAAAATGGATAAAGAAGTCGTGGTCCTTATGTAAAATGGAATATCACTCAGACATGAAATCAATGTCATAAGGCTAGTAGAAGCAAGATGAGTGGAGTTAGGTACGACGATTCTAAGTGAATTAAGTCACACAGAAAAAGACACTTATCATAAGCTATCACTTATAGAGGGAATGTAAAAACCGCTACACTTGAACTGAATTACAAAACAGAACAGAGTCACACGTTTAGAAAACACACTATGGCTGCTTAACGGGAAAGGTGAGGTGGGGTGATGCATAAAACAAGGGGTTCAAATTCGCTCAGATACCGTTCCATACACCCAATATGTAATAGACAAGACCTACTCCTTGCTCAGTGAACTGGACTCAACACCCCCTATTCACCGCACAAGAATATAGGTGACTAGTAAGAATCTTAAAACCTATGTATTGATATATGTCTGGAAGTGAGTCAAGTGGGTGTAAAGCCGCATAAACACAGCCGTGAAAAGCAACTAAACCCCATTATAAAAATAAATTACTTTTAAAAACCCGTAAAACAAAGACAGTGAAAGAGAGAGAAATTCTTACAAAATTCGTTCAGAGGCTGTGATGCAACCTGGATTGACCATATCTACACGCACAGGTGGATGAGACATAAGGGTGGACACTCTTGGGGCTGAAAGGTTGGGTTAGGTTGGGTGAGCAAACGCAGACCCTTTAAAGTAATACTGCGTGGTACCCATCCCATGGGTCCCAAGTCTCCAGGTTCAAGGGCATCTTCCTACATCGAAAACATGCATGAGAAACTCAGAAGATGGTACACCGTGTGATTTTGAAAGGTTTCTAAAACGCACCTCATTTCTCATCTCCTTGTGCTCGGGTTCGCCATTCCAGCTACTTTACTAGCAATCTCCCTATTTGGAGAATCAGCACCTTTAACCTCCTGTTCTGTAAAGGTTGCAATTTGTCCTGAGGATGAACGGGAAGAGGGGCAACCAATGAGAGACTAGATCTAGGTGTTGGGACAGGCACAGGTCACTCTAATTTCCCATCAGGAAGAAGAATTAATCACAGGCTCAGCCTGCCGCCCAGAAGCACAATAGGGCCTGAGGCAATCCCGTGCTTTTGCGGCCAGCTCCCAAAAAAGCGAGTTGAAAAATGGAGCTCAGGGACACTGCAATTCACAAACCCGCAGAGTTATAAATGATAACTCTCATCCACAGATATATTGAGGGAAGGCAACGAAGAGGATTTGAAAGCAAGGCAGAATTGCAGAAAACAGATTTCAGGAGGTAGATTCGAATCGCCTTTAAAGCACATGAAAAGCGGCAAAACGTCGACAATGATGCCCTTGGCCAAAAAGGGCGTATGCGTTTTTTCCTGAATATATTCAGGAAAAAACGCATACGCCCTTTTTGGCCAACCAAGCAACCTGAAAAGGCAAATCAGCGCTACAAAGAAGTCTCGCTTCCCATCGGTCAAAAGGGCCATGCTGCAAAAAGTGTCAAAACCAGAAATGCAGGACAGGCCATGGAGAAATGGCAGCCTTGCTACGCTGATGAGCGGGATGTAAATTCCCAACAGCCACTCTGGAGAAGTGTACGGTGTGTCCTGAAACATCGAAAAAACACAGCTTAGGGAGCATAGGGCACGTCCACTCATGGGCGTATAAATTGGGAAAACTAAAAATCAGCAAGACACAGGCACCCCAAAGTTTAGGGCTGCTCTGTTGACAAGAACCTCCACTTCATGACACCTTAAATATCCCAGGAAAGAGAAAAATGGATAAAGAAGTTGTGGTCCTTATGTACAATGGAATATCACTCAGACATGAAATCAATGTCATAAGGCTAGTAGAAGCAAGATGAGTGGACTTAGGTACGACGATTCTAAGTGAAATAAGTCACACAGAAAAAGACACTTATCATAAGCTATCACTTATAGAGGGAATGTAAAAACCGCTACACTTGAACTGAATTACAAAACAGAACAGAGTCACACGTTTAGAAAACACACTATGGCTGCTTAACGGGAAAGGTGAGGTGGGGTGATGCATAAAACAAGGGGTTCAAATTCGCTCAGATACCGTTCCATACACCCAATATGTATTAGACAAGACCTACTCCTTGCTCAGTGAACTGGACTCAACACCCCCTATTCACTGCACAAGAATATAGGTGACTAGTAAGAATCTTAAAACCTATGTATTGATATATGTCTGGAAGTGAGTCAAGTGGGTGTAAAGCCGCATAAACACAGCCGTGAAAAGCAACTAAACCCCATTATAAAAATAAATTACTTTTAACAACCCGTAAAACAAAGACAGTGAAAGAGAGAGAAATTCTTACAAAATTCGTTCAGAGGCTGTGATGCAACCTGGATTGACCATATCTACACGCACAGGTGGATGAGACATAAGGGTGGACACTCTTGGGGCTGAAAGGTTGGGTTAGGTTGGGTGAGCAAATGCAGACCCTTTAAAGTAATACTGAGTGGTACCCATCCCATGGGTCCCAAGTCTCCAGGTTCAAGGGCATCTTCCTACATCGAAAACATGCATGAGAAACTCAGAAGATGGTACACAATGTGATTTTGAAAGGTTTCTAAAACGCACCTCATTTCTCATCTCCTTGTGCTCGGGTTCGCCATTCCAGCTACTTTACTAGAAATCTCCCTACTTGGAGAATCAGCACCTTTAACCTCCTGTTCTGTACAGGTTGCAATTTGTCCTGGGGATGAACGGGAAGAGGGGCAACCAATGAGAGACTAGATCTAGGTGTTGGGACAGGCACAAGTCACTCTAATTTCCCATGAGGAAGAAGAATTAATCACAGGCTCAGCCTGCCGCCCAGAAGCACAATAGGGCCTGAGGCAATCCCGTGTTTTGCGGCCAGCTCCCAAAAAAGCGAGTTGAAAAATGGAGCTCAGGGACACTGCAATTCACACACCCGCAGAGTTATAAATGATAACTCTCATCCACAGATATATTGAGGGAAGGCAACGAAGAGGATTTGAAAGCAAGGCAGAATTGCAGAAAACAGATTTCAGGAGGTAGATTCGAATCGCCTTTAAAGCACATGAAAAGCGGCAAAACGTCGACAATGATGCCCTTGGCCAAAAAGGGCGTATGCGTTTTTTCCTGAATATATTCAGGAAAAAACGCATACGCCCTTTTTGGCCAACCAAGCAACCTGAAAAGGCAAATCAGCGCTACAAAGAAGTCTCGCTTCCCATCGGTCAAAAGGGCCATGCTGCAAAAAGTGTCAAAACCAGAAATGCAGGACAGGCCATGGAGAAATGGCAGCCTTGCTACGCTGATGAGCGGGATGTAAATTGCCAACAGCCACTCTGGAGAAGTGTACGGTGTGTCCTGAAACATCGAAAAAACACAGCTTAGGGAGCATAGGGCACGTCCACTCATGGGCGTATAAATTGGGAAAACTAAAAATCAGCAAGACACAGGCACCCCAAAGTTTAGGGCTGCTCTGTTGACAAGAACCTCCACTTCATGACACCTTAAATATCCCAGGAAAGAGAAAAATGGATAAAGAAGTTGTGGTCCTTATGTACAATGCAATATCACTCAGACATGAAATCAATGTCATAAGGCTAGTAGAAGCAAGATGAGTAGACTTAGGTACGACGATTCTAAGTGAAATAAGTCACACAGAAAAAGACACTTATCATAAGCTATCACTTATAGAGGGAATGTAAAAACCGCTACACTTGAACTGAATTACAGAACAGAACAGAATCACACGTTTAGAAAACACACTATGGCTGCTTAACGGGAAAGGTGAGGTGGGGTGATGCATAAAACAAGGGTTTCAAATTCGCTCAGATACCGTTCCATACACCCAATATGTAATAGACAAGACCTACTCCTTGCTCAGTGAACTGGACTCAACACCCCCTATTCACCGCACAAGAATATATGTGACTAGTAAGAATCTTAAAACCTATGTATTGATATCTGTCTGGAAGTGAGTCAAGTGGGTGTAAATCCGCATAAACACAGCCGTGAAAAGCAGCTAAACCCCATTAAAAAAATAAATTACTTATAAAAACCCGTAAAACAAAGACAGTGAAAGAGAGACAAATTCTTACAAAATTCGTTCAGGGGCTGTGATGCAACCTGGATTGACCATATCTAGACCCACAGCTGGATGAGACATAAGGGTGGACACTCTTGGGGCTGAGAGGTTGGGTGAGGTTGGGTGAGCAAACGCAGACCCTTTAAAGTAATACTGCATGGTACCCATCCCATGGGTCCCAAATCTCCAGGTTCAAGGGCATCTTCCTCCATCGAAATCTTGCATGAGGAACCCAGAAGAAGGTACACCGTGTGATTTTGAAAGGTTTCTAAAACGCACCTCATTTCTCATCTCCTTGTGCTCGGGTTCGCCATTCCAGCTACTTCACTAGCAATCTCCCTACTTGGAGAAACAGCACCTTTAACCTCCTGTTCTGTACAGGTTGCAATTTGTCCTGAGGATGAACGGGAAGAGGGGCAACCAATGAGAGACTAGATCTAGGTGTTGGGACAGGCACAGGTCACTCTATTTTCCCATCAGGAAGAAGAATTAACCACAGGCTCAGCCTGCTGCCGGGAACCAGAATAGGGCCTGAGGCAATCCCGTGCTTTTGCGGCCAGCTCCCAAACAAGACAGTTGAAAAATGGAGCTCAGGGGCACTGCCATTCACAAACCTGCTGAGTTATAAATGATAACTCTCGTCCACAAATATATTGAGGGAAGGCAACGAAGAGGATTTGAAAGCAAGGCAGAATTGCAGGAAACAGGTTTCAGGAGGTAGATTCGAATCGCCTTTAAAGCACATGAAAAGCGGCAAAACGTCGACAATGATGCCCTTGGCCAAAAAGGGCGTATGCGTTTTTTCCTGAATATATTCAGGAAAAAACGCATACGCCCTTTTTGGCCAACCAAGCAACCTGGAAAGGCAAATCAGCGCTACAAAGAAGTCTCGCTTCCCATCGGTCAAAAGGGTCATGCTGCAAAAAGTGTCAAAACCAGAAATGCAGGACAGGCCATGGAGAAATGGCAGCCTTGCTACGCTGATGGGCGGGATGTTAATTGCCAGCAGCCACTCTGGAGAAGTGTATGGTGTGTCCTGAAACATCGAAAAAACACAGCTTAGGGAGCGTACGGCACGTCCACTCATGGCCGTATAAATTGGGAAGAAGAAAAATCAGCAAGACACAGGCACCCCAAAGTTTAGGGCTGCTCTGTTGACAAGAACCTCCACTTCATGACAACTTAAATATCCCAGGAAAGAGAAAAATGGATAAAGAAGTCGTGGTCCTTATGTACAATGGAATATCACTCAGACATGAAATCAATGTCATAAGGCTAGTAGAAGCAAGATGAGTGGAGTTAGGTACGACGATTCTAAGTGAAATAAGTCACACAGAAAAAGACACTTATCATAAGCTATCACTTATAGAGGGAATGTAAAAACCGCTACACTTGAACTGAATTACAAAACAGAACAGAGTCACACGTTTAGAAAACAAACTATGGCTGCTTAACGGGAAAGGTGAGGTGGGGTGATGCATAAAACAAGGGCTTCAAATTCGCTCAGATACCGTTCCATACACCCAATATGTAATAGACAAGACCTACTCCTTGCTCAGTGAACTGGACTCAACACCCCCTATTCACCGCACAAGAATATAGGTGACTAGTAAGAATCTTAAAACCTATGTATTGATATATGTCTGGAAGTGAGTCAAGTGGGTGTAAAGCCGCATAAACACAGCCGTGAAAAGCAACTAAACCCCATTATAAAAATAAATTACTTTTAAAAACCCGTAAAACAAAGACAGTGAAAGAGAGAGAAATTCTTACAAAATTCGTTCAGAGGCTGTGATGCAACCTGGATTGACCATATCTACACGCACAGGTGGATGAGACATAAGGGTGGACACTCTTGGGGCTGAAAGGTTGGGTTAGGTTGGGTGAGCAAACGCAGACCCTTTAAAGTAATACTGCGTGGTACCCATCCCATGGGTCCCTAGTCTCCAGGTTCAAGGGCATCTTCCTACATCGAAAATATGCATGAGAAACTCAGAAGATGGTACACCGTGTGATTTTGAAAGGTTTCTAAAACGCACCTCATTTCTCATCTCCTTGTGCTCGGGTTCGCCATTCCAGCTACTTTACTAGCAATCTCCCTACTTGGAGAATCAGCACCTTTAACCTCCTGTTCTGTACAGGTTGCAATTTGTCCTGAGGATGAACGGGAAGAGGGGCAACCAATGAGAGACTAGATCTAGGTGTTGGGACAGGCACAGGTCACTCTAATTTCCCATCAGGAAGAAGAATTAATCACAGGCTCAGCCTGCCGCCCAGAAGCACAATAGGGTCTGAGGCAATCCCGTGCTTTTGCGGCCAGCTCCCAAAAAAGCGAGTTGAAAAATGGAGCTCAGGGACACTGCAATTCACAAACCCGCAGAGTTATAAATGATAACTCTCATCCACAGATATATTGAGGGAAGGCAACGAAGAGGATTTGAAAGCAAGGCAGAATTGCAGAAAACAGATTTCAGGAGGTAGATTCTAATCGCCTTTAAAGCACATAAAAAGCGGCAAAAGGTCGACAATGATGCCCTTGGCCAAAAAGGGCGTATGCGTTTTTTCCTGAATATATTCAGGAAAAAACGCATACGCCCTTTTTGGCCAACCAAGCAACCTGGAAAGGCAAATCAGCGCTACAAAGAAGTCTCGCTTCCCATCGGTCAAAAGGGCCATGCTGCAAAAAGTGTCAAAACCAGAAATGCAGGACAGGCCATGGAGAAATGGCAGCCTTGCTACGCTGATGAGCGGGATGTAAATTGCCAACACCCACTCTGGAGAAGTGTACGGTGTGTCCTGAAACATCGAAAAAACACAGCTTAGGGAGCATAGGGCACGTCCACTCATGGGCGTATAAATTGGGAAAACTAAAAATCAGCAAGACACAGGCACCCCAAAGTTTAGGGCTGCTCTGTTGACAAGAACCTCCACTTCATGACACCTTAAATATCCCAGGAAAGAGAAAAATGGATAAAGAAGTTGTGGTCCTTATGTACAATGCAATATCACTCAGACATGAAATCAATGTCATAAGGCTAGTAGAAGCAAGATGAGTGGACTTAGGTACGACGATTCTAAGTGAAATAAGTCACACAGAAAAAGACACTTATCATAAGCTATCACTTATAGAGGGAATGTAAAAACCGCTACACTTGAACTGAATTACAGAACAGAACAGAATCACACGTTTAGAAAACACACTATGGCGGCTTAACGGGAAAGGTGAGGTGGGGTGATGCATAAAACAAGGGGTTCAAATTCGCTCAGATACCGTTCCATACACCCAATATGTAATAGACAAGACCTACTCCTTGCTCAGTGAACTGGACTCAACACCCCCTATTCACCGCACAAGAATATATGTGACTAGTAACAATCTTAAAACCTATGTATTGATATCTGTCTGGAAGTGAGTCAAGTGGGTGTAAATCCGCATAAACACAGCCGTGAAAAGCAGCTAAACCCCATTAAAAAAATAAATTACTTATAAAAACCCGTAAAACAAAGACAGTGAAAGAGAGACAAATTCTTACAAAATTCGTTCAGGGGCTGTGATGCAACCTGGATTGACCATATCTAGACACACAGCTGGATGAGACATAAGGGTGGACACTCTTGGGGCTGAGAGGTTGGTTGAGGTTGGGTGAGCAAACACAGACCCTTTAAAGTAATACTGCATGGTACCCATCCCATGGGTCCCAAATCTCCAGGTTCAAGGGCATCTTCCTACATCGAAATCTTGCATGAGGAACCCAGAAGAAGGTACACCGTGTGATTTTGAAAGGTTTCTAAAACGCACCTCATTTCTCATCTCCTTGTGCTCGGGTTCGCCATTCCAGCTACTTCACTAGCAATCTCCCTACTTGGAGAAACAGCACCTTTAACCTCCTGTTCTGTACAGGTTGCAATTTGTCCTGAGGATGAACGGGAAGAGGGGCAACCAATGAGAGACTAGATCTAGGTGTTGGGACAGGCACAGGTCACTCTATTTTCCCATCAGGAAGAAGAATTAACCACAGGCTCAGCCTGCTGCCGGGAAGCAGAATAGGGCCTGAGGCAATCCCGTGCTTTTGCGGCCAGCTCCCAAACAAGACAGTTGAAAAATCGAGCTCAGGGGCACTGCCATTCACAAACCTGCTGAGTTATAAATGATAACTCTCGTCCACAAATATATTGAGGGAAGGCAACGAAGAGGATTTGAAAGCAAGGCAGAATTGCAGGAAACAGGTTTCAGGAGGTAGATTCGAATCGCCTTTAAAGCACATGAAAAGCGGCAAAACGTCGACAATGATGCCCTTGGCCAAAAAGGGCGTATGCGTTTTTTCCTGAATATATTCAGGAAAAAACGCATACGCCCTTTTTGGCCAACCAAGCAACCTGGAAAGGCAAATCAGCGCTACAAAGAAGTCTCGCTTCCCATCGGTCAAAAGGGTCATGCTGCAAAAAGTGTCAAAACCAGAAATGCAGGACAGGCCATGGAGAAATGGCAGCCTTGCTACGCTGATGGGCGGGATGTTAATTGCCAGCAGCCACTCTGGAGAAGTGTATGGTGTATCCTGAAACATCGAAAAAACACAGCTTAGGGAGCGTACGGCACGTCCACTCATGGGCGTATAAATTGGGAAAAAGAAAAATCAGCAAGACACAGGCACCCCAAAGTTTAGGGCTGCTCTGTTGACAAGAACCTCCACTTCATGACAACTTAAATATCCCAGGAAAGAGAAAAATGGATAAAGAAGTCGTGGTCCTTATGTACAATGGAATATCACTCAGACATGAAATCAATGTCATAAGGCTAGTAGAAGCAAGATGAGTGGAGTTAGGTACGACGATTCTAAGTGAAATAAGTCACACAGAAAAAGACACTTATCATAAGCTATCACTTATAGAGGGAATGTAAAAACCGCTACACTTGAACTGAATTACAAAACAGAACAGAGTCACACGTTTAGAAAACACACTATGGCTGCTTAACGGGAAAGGTGAGGTGGGGTGATGCATAAAACAAGGGGTTCAAATTCGCTCAGATACCGTTCCATACACCCAATATGTAATAGACAAGACCTACTCCTTGCTCAGTGAACTGGACTCAACACCCCCTATTCACCGCACAAGAATATAGGTGACTAGTAAGAATCTTAAAACCTATGTATTGATATATGTCTGGAAGTGAGTCAAGTGGGTGTAAAGCCGCATAAACACAGCCGTGAAAAGCAACTAAACCCCATTATAAAAATAAATTACTTTTAAAAACCCGTAAAACAATGACAGTGAAAGAGAGAGAAATTCTTACAAAATTCGTTCAGAGGCTGTGATGCAACCTGGATTGACCATATCTACACGCACAGGTGGATGAGACATAAGGGTGGACACTCTTGGGGCTGAAAGTTTGGGTTAGGTTGGGTGAGCAAACGCAGACCCTTTAAAGTAATACTGCGTGGTACCCATCCCATGGGTCCCTAGTCTCCAGGTTCAAGGGCATCTTCCTACATCGAAAACATGCATGAGAAACTCAGAAGATGGTACACCGTGTGATTTTGAAAGGTTTCTAAAACGCACCTCATTTCTCATCTCCTTGTGCTCGGGTTCGCCATTCCAGCTACTTTACTAGCAATCTCCCTACTTGGAGAATCAGCACCTTTAACCTCCTGTTCTGTACAGGTTGCAATTTGTCCTGAGGATGAACGGGAAGAGGGGCAACCAATGAGAGACTAGATCTAGGTGTTGGGACAGGCACAGGTCACTCTAATTTCCCATCAGGAAGAAGAATTAATCACAGGCTCAGCCTGCCGCCCAGAAGCACAATAGGGTCTGAGGCAATCCCGTGCTTTTGCGGCCAGCTCCCAAAAAAGCGAGTTGAAAAATGGAGCTCAGGGACACTGCAATTCACAAACCCGCAGAGTTATAAATGATAACTCTCATCCACAGATATATTGAGGGAAGGCAACGAAGAGGATTTGAAAGCAAGGCAGAATTGCAGAAAACAGATTTCAGGAGGTAGATTCGAATCGCCTTTAAAGCACATAAAAAGCGGCAAAAGGTCGACAATGATGCCCTTGGCCAAAAAGGGCGTATGCGTTTTTTCCTGAATATATTCAGGAAAAAACGCATACGCCCTTTTTGGCCAACCAAGCAACCTGGAAAGGCAAATCAGCGCTACAAAGAAGTCTCGCTTCCCATCGGTCAAAAGGGCCATGCTGCAAAAAGTGTCAAAACCAGAAATGCAGGACAGGCCATGGAGAAATGGCAGCCTTGCTACGCTGATGAGCGGGATGTAAATTGCCAACAGCCACTCTGGAGAAGTGTACGGTGTGTCCTGAAACATCGAAAAAACACAGCTTAGGGAGCATAGGGCACGTCCACTCATGGGCGTATAAATTGGGAAAACTAAAAATCAGCAAGACACAGGCACCCCAAAGTTTAGGGCTGCTCTGTTGACAAGAACCTCCACTTCATGACACCTTAAATATCCCAGGAAAGAGAAAAATGGATAAAGAAGTTGTGGTCCTTATGTACAATGCAATATCACTCAGACATGAAATCAATGTCATAAGGCTAGTAGATGCAAGATGAGTGGACTTAGGTACGACGATTCTAAGTGAAATAAGTCACACAGAAAAAGACACTTATCATAAGCTATCACTTATAGAGGGAATGTAAAAACCGCTACACTTGAACTGAATTACAGAACAGAACAGAATCACACGTTTAGAAAACACACTATGGCGGCTTAACAGGAAAGGTGAGGTGGGGTGATGCATAAAACAAGGGTTTCAAATTCGCTCAGATACCGTTCCATACACCCAATATGTAATAGACAAGACCTACTCTTTGCTCAGTGAACTGGACTCAACACCCCCTATTCACCGCACAAGAATATAGGTGACTAGTAACAATCTTAAAACCTATGTATTGATATCTGTCTGGAAGTGAGTCAAGTGGGTGTAAAGCCGCATAAACACAGCCGTGAAAAGCAGCTAAACCCCATTATAAAAATAAATTACTTTTAAAAACCCGTAAAACAAAGACAGTGAAAGAGAGAGAAATTCTTACAAAATTCGTTCAGAGGCTGTGATGCAACCTGGATTGACCATATCCAGACCCACAGGTGGATGAGACATAAGGGTGGACACTCTTGGGGCTGAAAGGTTGGGTTAGGTTGGGTGAGCAAACGCAGACCCTTTAAAGTAATACTGCGTGGTACCCATCCCATGGGTCCCAAGTCTCCAGGTTCAAGGGCATCTTCCTACATCGAAAACATGCATGAGGAATCCAGAAGATGGTACACCGTGTGATTTTGAAAGGTTTCTAAAACGCAACTCATTTCTCATCTCCTTGTGCTCGGGTTCGCCATTCCAGCTACTTTACTAGCAATCTCCCTACTTGGAGAATCAGCACCTTTAACCTCCTGTTCTGTACAGGTTGCAATTTGTCCTGAGGATGAACGGGAAGGGGGGCAACCAATGAGAGACTAGATCTAGGTGTTGGGACAGGCACAGGTCACTCTAATTTCCCATCAGGAAGAAGAATTAATCACAGGCTCAGCCTGCCGCCCAGAAGCACAATAGGTTCTGAGGCAATCCCTTGCTTTTGCGGCCAGCTCCCAAAAAAGCGAGTTGAAAAATGGAGCTCAGGGACACTGCAATTCACAAACCCGCAGAGTTATAAATGATAACTCTCATCCACAGATATATTGAGGGAAGGCAACGAAGAGGATTTGAAAGCAAGGCAGAATTGCAGAAAACAGATTTCAGGAGGTAGATTCGAATCGCCTTTAAAGCACATGAAAAGCGGCAAAAGGTCGACAATGATGCCCTTGGCCAAAAAGGGCGTATGCGTTTTTTCCTGAATATATTCAGGAAAAAACGCATACGCCCTTTTTGGCCAACCAAGCAACCTGGAAAGGCAAATCAGCGCTACAAAGAAGTCTCGCTTCCCATCGGTCAAAAGGGCCATGCTGCAAAAAGTGTCAAAACCAGAAATGCAGGACAGGCCATGGAGAAATGGCAGCCTTGCTACGCTGATGAGCGGGATGTAAATTGCCAACAGCCACTCTGGAGAAGTGTACGGTGTGTCCTGAAACATCGAAAAAACACAGCTTAGGGAGCATAGGGCACGTCCACTCATGGGCGTATAAATTGGGAAAACTAAAAATCAGCAAGACACAGGCACCCCAAAGTTTAGGGCTGCTCTGTTGACAAGAACCTCCACTTCATGACACCTTAAATATCCCAGGAAAGAGAAAAATGGATAAAGAAGTTGTGGTCCTTATGTACAATGCAATATCACTCAGACATGAAATCAATGTCATAAGGCTAGTAGAAGCAAGATGAGTGGACTTAGGTACGACGATTCTAAGTGAAATAAGTCACACAGAAAAAGACACTTATCATAAGCTATCACTTATAGAGGGAATGTAAAAACCGCTACACTTGAACTGAATTACAGAACAGAACAGAATCACACGTTTAGAAAACACACTATGGCGGCTTAACGGGAAAGGTGAGGTGGGGTGATGCATAAAACAAGGGTTTCAAATTCGCTCAGATACCGTTCCATACACCCAATATGTAATAGACAAGACCTACTCTTTGCTCAGTGAACTGGACTCAACACCCCCTATTCACCGCACAAGAATATATGTGACTAGTAAGAATCTTAAAACCTATGTATTGATATATGTCTGGAAGTGAGTCAAGTGGGTGTAAAGCCGCATAAACACAGCCGTGAAAAGCAGCTAAACCCCATTATAAAAATAAATTACTTTTAAAAACCCGTAAAACAAAGACAGTGAAAGAGAGAGAAATTCTTACAAAATTCGTTCAGAGGCTGTGATGCAACCTGGATTGACCATATCCAGACCCACAGGTGGATGAGACATAAGGGTGGACACTCTTGGGGCTGAAAGGTTGGGTTAGGTTGGGTGAGCAAACGCAGACCCTTTAAAGTAATACTGCGTGGTACCCATCCCATGGGTCCCAAGTCTCCAGGTTCAAGGGCATCTTCCTACATCGAAAACATGCATGAGGAATCCAGAAGATGGTACACCGTGTGATTTTGAAAGGTTTCTAAAACGCAACTCATTTCTCATCTCCTTGTGCTCGGGTTCGCCATTCCAGCTACTTTACTAGCAATCTCCCTACTTGGAGAATCAGCACCTTTAACCTCCTGTTCTGTACAGGTTGCAATTTGTCCTGAGGATGAACGGGAAGAGGGGCAACCAATGAGAGACTAGATCTAGGTGTTGGGACAGGCACAGGTCACTCTAATTTCCCATCAGGAAGAAGAATTAATCACAGGCTCAGCCTGCCGCCCAGAAGCACAATAGGGTCTGAGGCAATCCCGTGCTTTTGCGGCCAGCTCCCTAAAAAGCGAGTTGAAAAATGGAGCTCAGGGACACTGCAATTCACAAACCCGCAGAGTTATAAATGATAACTCTCATCCACAGATATATTGAGGGAAGGCAACGAAGAGGATTTGAAAGCAAGGCAGAATTGCAGAAAACAGATTTCAGGAGGTAGATTCGAATCGCCTTTAAAGCACATGAAAAGCGGCAAAAGGTCGACAATGATGCCCTTGGCCAAAAAGGGCGTATGCGTTTTTTCCTGAATATATTCAGGAAAAAACGCATACGCCCTTTTTGGCCAACCAAGCAACCTGGAAAGGCAAATCAGCGCTACAAAGAAGTCTCGCTTCCCATCGGTCAAAAGGGCCATGCTGCAAAAAGTGTCAAAACCAGAAATGCAGGACAGGCCATGGAGAAATGGCAGCCTTGCTACGCTGATGAGCGGGATGTAAATTGCCAACAGCCACTCTGGAGAAGTGTACGGTGTGTCCTGAAACATCGAAAAAACACAGCTTAGGGAGCATAGGGCACGTCCACTCATGGGCGTATAAATTGGGAAAACTAAAAATCAGCAAGACACAGGCACCCCAAAGTTTAGGGCTGCTCTGTTGACAAGAACCTCCACTTCATGACACCTTAAATATCCCAGGAAAGAGAAAAATGGATAAAGAAGTTGTGGTCCTTATGTACAATGCAATATCACTCAGACATGAAATCAATGTCATAAGGCTAGTAGAAGCAAGATGAGTGGACTTAGGTACGACGATTCTAAGTGAAATAAGTCACACAGAAAAAGACACTTATCATAAGCTATCACTTATAGAGGGAATGTAAAAACCGCTACACTTGAACTGAATTACAGAACAGAACAGAATCACACGTTTAGAAAACACACTATGGCTGCTTAACGGGAAAGGTGAGGTGGGGTGATGCATAAAACAAGGGTTTCAAATTCGCTCAGATACCGTTCCATACACCCAATATGTAATAGACAAGACCTACTCTTTGCTCAGTGAACTGGACTCAACACCCCCTATTCACCGCACAAGAATATAGGTGACTAGTAACAATCTTAAAACCTATGTATTGATATCTGTCTGGAAGTGAGTCAAGTGGGTGTAAAGCCGCATAAACACAGCCGTGAAAAGCAGCTAAACCCCATTATAAAAATAAATTACTTTTAAAAACCCGTAAAACAAAGACAGTGAAAGAGAGAGAAATTCTTACAAAATTCGTTCAGAGGCTGTGATGCAACCTGGATTGACCATATCTAGACCCACAGCTGGATGAGACATAAGGGTGGACACTCTTGGGGCTGAGAGGTTGGGTGAGGTTGGGTGAGAAAACGCAGACACTTTAAAGTAATACTGCATGGTACCCATCACATGGGTCCCAAATCTCCAGGTTCAAGGGCATCTTCCTACATCGAAATCTTGCATGAGGAACCCAGAAGAAGGTACACCGTGTGATTTTGAAAGGTTTCTAAAACGCACCTCATTTCTCATCTCCTTGTGCTCGGGTTCGCCATTCCAGCTACTTCACTAGCAATCTCCCTACTTGGAGAATCAGCACCTTTAACCTCCTGTTCTGTACAGGTTGCAATTTGTCCTGAGGATGAACGGGAAGAGGGGCAACCAATGAGAGACTAGATCTAGGTGTTGGGACAGGCACAGGTCACTCTAATTTCCCATCAGGAAGAAGAATTAATCACAGGCTCAGCCTGCCGCCCAGAAGCACAATAGGGTCTGAGGCAATCCCGTGCTTTTGCGGCCAGCTCCCAAAAAAGCGAGTTGAAAAATGGAGCTCAGGGACACTGCAATTCACAAACCCGCAGAGTTATAAATGATAACTCTCATCCACAGATATATTGAGGGAAGGCAACGAAGAGGATTTGAAAGCAAGGCAGAATTGCAGAAAACAGATTTCAGGAGGTAGATTCGAATCGCCTTTAAAGCACATGAAAAGCGGCAAAACGTCGACAATGATGCCCTTGGCCAAAAAGGGCGTATGCGTTTTTTCCTGAATATATTCAGGAAAAAACGCATACGCCCTTTTTGGCCAACCAAGCAACCTGGAAAGGCAAATCAGCGCTACAAAGAAGTCTCGCTTCCCATCGGTCAAAAGGGTCATGCTGCAAAAAGTGTCAAAACCAGAAATGCAGGACAGGCCATGGAGAAATGGCAGCCTTGCTACGCTGATGGGCGGGATGTTAATTGCCAGCAGCCACTCTGGAGAAGTGTATGGTGTGTCCTGAAACATCGAAAAAACACAGCTTAGGGAGCGTACGGCACGTCCACTCATGGGCGTATAAATTGGGAAAAAGAAAAATCAGCAAGACACAGGCACCCCAAAGTTTAGGGCTGCTCTGTTGACAAGAACCTCCACTTCATGACAACTTAAATATCCCAGGAAAGAGAAAAATGGATAAAGAAGTCGTGGTCCTTATGTACAATGGAATATCACTCAGACATGAAATCAATGTCATAAGGCTAGTAGAAGCAAGATGAGTGGAGTTAGGTACGACGATTCTAAGTGAAATAAGTCACACAGAAAAAGACACTTATCATAAGCTATCACTTATAGAGGGAATGTAAAAACCGCTACACTTGAACTAAATTACAAAACAGAACAGAGTCACACGTTTAGAAAACACACTATGGCTGCTTAACGGGAAAGGTGAGGTGGGGTGATGCATAAAACAAGGGGTTCAAATTCGCTCAGATACCGTTCCATACACCCAATATGTAATAGACAAGACCTACTCCTTGCTCAGTGAACTGGACTCAACACCCACTATTCACCGCACAAGAATATAGGTGACTAGTAAGAATCTTAAAACCTATGTATTGATATATGTCTGGAAGTGAGTCAAGTGGGTGTAAAGCCGCATAAACACAGCCGTGAAAAGCAACTATACCCCATTATAAAAATAAATTACTTTTAAAAACCCGTAAAACAAAGACAGTGAAAGAGAGAGAAATTCTTACAAAATTCGTTCAGGGGCTGTGATGCAACCTGGATTGACCATATCTACACGCACAGGTGGATGAGACATAAGGGTGGACACTCTTGGGGCTGAAAGTTTGGGTTAGGTTGGGTGAGCAAACACAGACCCTTTAAAGTAATACTGCGTGGTACCCATCCCATGGGTCCCAAGTCTCCAGGTTCAAGGGCATTTTCCTACATCGAAAACATGCATGAGAAACTCAGAAGATGGTACACCGTGTGATTTTGAAAGGTTTCTAAAACGCACCTCATTTCTCATCTCCTTGTGCTCGGGTTCGCCATTCCAGCTACTTTACTAGCAATCTCCCTACTTGGAGAATCAGCACCTTTAACCTCCTGTTCTGTACAGGTTGCAATTTGTCCTGAGGATGAACGGGAAGAGGGGCAACCAATGAGAGACTAGATCTAGGTGTTGGGACAGGCACAGGTCACTCTAATTTCCCATCAGGAAGAAGAATTAATCACAGGCTCAGCCTGCCGCCCAGAAGCACAATAGGGCCTGAGGCAATCCCGCGCTTTTGCGGCCAGCTGCCAAAAAAGCGAGTTGAAAAATGGAGCTCAGGGACACTGCAATTCACAAACCCGCAGAGTTATAAATGATAACTCTCATCCACAGATATATTGAGGGAAGGCAACGAAGAGGATTTGAAAGCAAGGCAGAATTGCAGAAAACAGATTTCAGGAGGTAGATTCGAATCGCCTTTAAAGCACATGAAAAGCGGCAAAAGGTCGACAATGATGCCCTTGTCCAAAAAGGGCGTATGCGTTTTTTCCTGAATATATTCAGGAAAAAACGCATACGCCCTTTTTGGCCAACCAAGCAACCTGGAAAGGCAAATCAGCGCTACAAAGAAGTCTCGCTTCCCATCGGTCAAAAGGGCCATGCTGCAAAAAGTGTCAAAACCAGAAATGCAGGACAGGCCATGGAGAAATGGCAGCCTTGCTACGCTGATGAGCGGGATGTAAATTGCCAACAGCCACTCTGGAGAAGTGTACAGTGTGTACTGAAACATCGAAAAAAAACAGCTTATGGAGCATAGGGCACGTCCACTCATGGGAGTATAAATTGGGAAAACTAAAAATCAGCAAGACACAGGCACCCCAAAGTTTAGGGCTGCTCTGTTGACAAGAACCTCCACTTCATGACAACTTAAATATCCCAGGAAAGAGAAAAATGGATAAAGAAGTCGTGGTCCTTATGTACAATGGAATATCACTCAGACATGAAATCAATGTCATAAGGCTAGTAGAAGCAAGATGAGTGGAGTTAGGTACGACGATTCTAAGTGAAATAAGTCACACAGAAAAAGACACTTATCATAAGCTATCACTTATAGAGGGAATGTAAAAACCGCTACACTTGAACTGAATTACAAAACAGAACAGAGTCACACGTTTAGAAAACACACTATGGCTGCTTAACGGGAAAGGTGAGGTGGGGTGATGCATAAAACAAGGGTTTCAAATTCGCTCAGATACCGTTCCATACACCCAATATGTAATAGACAAGACCTACTCTTTGCTCAGTGAACTGGACTCAACACCCCCTATTCACCGAACAAGAATATATGTGACTAGTAACAATCTTAAAACCTATGTATTGATATCTGTCTGAAAGTGAGTCAAGTGGGTGTAAATCCGCATAAACACAGCCGTGAAAAGCAGCTAAACCCCATTATAAAAATAAATTACTTTTAAAAACCCGTAAAACAAAGACAGTGAAAGAGAGAGAAATTCTTACAAAATTCGTTCAGGGGCTGTGATGCAACCTGGATTGACCATATCTAGACCCACAGCTGGATGAGACATAAGGGTGGACACTCTTGGGGCTGAGAGGTTGGGTGAGGTTGGGTGAGAAAAGGCAGACCCTTTAAAGTAATACTGCATGGTACCCATCCCATGGGTCCCCAATCTCCAGGTTCAAGGGCATCTTCCTACATCGAAATCTTGCATGAGGAACCCAGAAGAAGGTACACCGTGTGATTTTGAAAGGTTTCTAAAACGCACCTCATTTCTCATTTCCTTGTGCTCGGGTTCGCCATTCCAGCTACTTCACTAGCAATCTCCCTACTTGGAGAATCAGCACCTTTAACCTCCTGTTCCCTACAGGTTGCAATTTGTCCTGAGGATGAACGGGAAGAGGGGCAACCAATGAGAGACTAGATCTAGGTTTTGGGACAGGCACAGGTCACTCTATTTTCCCATCAGGAAGAAGAATTAACCACAGGCTCAGCCTGCTGCCAGGAACCAGAATAGGGCCTGAGGCAATCCCGTGCTTTTGCGGCCAGCTCCCAAAAAAGACAGTTGAAAAATGGAGTTCAGGGGCACTGCCATTCACAAACATGCTGAGTTATAAACGATAACTCTCGTCCACAAATATATTGAGGGAAGGCAATGAAGAGGATTTGAAAGCAAGGCAGAATTGCAGGAAACAGGTTTCAGGAGGTAGATTCGAATCGCCTTTAAAGCACATGAAAAGCGGCAAAACGTCGACAATGATGCCCTTGGCCAAAAAGGGCGTATGCGTTTTTTCCTGAATATATTCAGGAAAAAACGCATACGCCCTTTTTGGCCAACCAAGCAACCTGGAAAGGCAAATCAGCGCTACAAAGAAGTCTCGCTTCCCATCGGTCAAAAGGGTCATGCTGCAAAAAGTGTCAAAACCAGAAATGCAGGACAGGCCATGGAGAAATGGCAGCCTTGCTACGCTGATGGGCGGGATGTTAATTGCCAGCAGCCACTCTGGAGAAGTGTATGCTGTGTCCGGAAACATCGAAAAAACACAGCTTAGGGAGCGTAGGGCACGTCCACTCATGGGCGTATAAATTGGGAAAAAGAAAAATCAGCAAGACACAGGCACCCCAAAGTTTAGGGCTGCTCTGTTGACAAGAACCTCCACTTCATGACAACTTAAATATCCCAGGAAAGAGAAAAATGGATAAAGAAGTCGTGGTCCTTATGTACAATGGAATATCACTCAGACATGAAATCAATGTCATAAGGCTAGTAGAAGCAAGATGAGTGGAGTTAGGTACGACGATTCTAAGTGAAATAAGTCACACAGAAAAAGACACTTATCATAAGCTATCACTTATAGAGGGAATGTAAAAACCGCTACACTTGAACTGAATTACAAAACAGAACAGAGTCACACGTTTAGAAAACACACTATGGCTGCTTAACGGGAAAGGTGAGGTGGGGTGATGCATAAAACAAGGGGTTCAAATTCGCTCAGATACCGTTCCATACACCCAATATGTAATAGACAAGACCTACTCCTTGCTCAGTGAACTGGACTCAACACCCCCTATTCACCGCACAAGAATATAGGTGACTAGTAAGAATCTTAAAACCTATGTATTGATATATGTCTGGAAGTGAGTCAAGTGGGTGTAAAGCCGCATAAACACAGCCGTGAAAAGCAACTAAACCCCATTATAAAAATAAATTACTTTTAAAAACCCGTAAAACAAAGACAGTGAAAGAGAGAGAAATTCTTACAAAATTCGTTCAGAGGCTGTGATGCAACCTGGATTGACCATATCTACACGCTCAGGTGGATGAGACATAAGGGTGGACACTCTTGGGGCTGAAAGGTTGGGTTAGGTTGGGTGAGCAAACGCAGACCCTTTAAAGTAATACTGCGTGGTACCCATCCCATGGGTCCCAAGTCTCCAGGTTCAAGGGCATTTTCCTACATCGAAAACATGCATGAGAAACTCAGAAGATGGTACACCGTGTGATTTTGAAAGGTTTCTAAAACGCACCTCATTTCTCATCTCCTTGTGCTCGGGTTTGCCATTCCAGCTACTTTACTAGCAATCTCCCTACTTGGAGAATCAACACCTTTAACCTCCTGTTCTGTACAGGTTGCAATTTGTCCTGAGGATGAACGGGAAGAGGGGCAACCAATGAGAGACTACATCTAGGTGTTGGGACAGGCACAGGTCACTCTATTTTCCCATCAGGAAGAAGAATTAAGCACAGGCTCAGCCTGCCGCCGGGAACCAGATTAGTGCCTGAGGCAATCCCGCGCTTCTGCGGCCAGCTCCCAAAAAAGCCAGTTGAAAAATGGAGCACATGGGCACTGCAATTCACAAACCTGCAGAGTTATAAATGATAACTCTCGTCCACAAATATATTGAGGGAAGGCAACGAAGAGGATTTGAAAGCAAGGCAGAGTTGCATGAAACAGGTTTCAGGAGGTAGATTCGAATCGCCTTTCAAGCACATGAAAAGCGGCAAAACGTGGAAAATGATGCCCTTGGCCAAAAAGGGCGTATGCGTTTTTTCCTGAATATATTCAGAAAAAAACGCATACGCCCTTTTTGGCCAACCAAGCAACCTGGAAAGGCAAATCAGCGCTACAAAGAAGTCTCGCTTCCCATGGGTCAAAAGGGCCATGCTGAAAAAAGTGTCAAAACCACAAATGCAGGACAGGCCATGGAGAAATGGGAGCCTTGCTACGCTGATGGGCGGGATGTAAATTGCCAACAGCCACTCTGGAGAAGTGTACGGTGTGGCCTGAAACATCGAAAAAACAAAGTTTATTGAGCATAGGGCACTTCCACTCATGGGCGTATAAATTGGGAAAACTAAAAATCAGCAAGACTCATGCACCCCAAAGTTTAGGGCTGCTCTGTTGACAAGAACCTCCACTTCACGAAACCTTAAATATCCCAGGAAGGAGAAAAATGGATAAAGAAGTCGTGGTCCTTATGTACAATGGAATATCACTCAGCCATGAAATCAATGTCATAAGGCTAGTAGCAGCATGATGAGTGGATTTAGGTACGACGACTCTAAGTGAAATAAGTCACACAAAAAAATACACTTATCAAAAGCTATCACTTATAAAGGGAATGTAAAAACCGCTACAATTGAACTGAATTACAAATCAAAACAGAGTCACACATTTAGAAAACACACTATGGCTGCTTAACGGGAAAGGTGACGTGGGGTGATGCATAAAACAAGGGTTTCAAATTAGCTCAGATACCGTTCCATACACCCAATATGTAATAGACAAGACCTACTCCTTGCTCAGTGAACTGGACTCAACACCCCCTATTCACCACACAAGAATATATCTGACTAGTGAGAATCGTAAAAGTTATGTATTGATATCTCTCTGGAAGTGAGTCAAGTGGGTGTAAAGCCGCATAAACACAGCCGTGAAAAGCAGCTAAACCCCATTATAAAAATAAATTAGTTTTAAAAACCCATGAAACAAAGACAGTGAAAGAGAGAGAAATTCTTACAAAATTCATTCAGGGGCTGTGACGCAACCTGGATTGACCATATCTAGACCCACAGCTGGATGAGACATAAGGGTGGACACTCTTGGGGCTGAGAGGTTTGGTGTGGTTGGGTGAGCAAATGCAGACGCTTTAAAGTAATACTGCGTGGTACCCATCCCATGGGTCCCAAATCTCCAGGTTCAAAGGCATCTTCCTACATCGAAAACATGCATGAGAAACCCAGAAGATGGTACACCGTGAGATTGGGAAAGTTTCTAAAACGCACCTCATTTCTCAACTCCGTGTGCTCGGGTTCCCCATTCCAGCTACTTTACTAGCAATCTCCCTACTTGGAGAATCAGCACCTTTAACCTCCTGTTCCATACAGGTTGCAATTTGTCCTAAGGATGAATGGGAAGAGGGGCAACCAATGAGAGACTAGATCTAGGTGTTGGGACAGGCAGAGGTCACTCTATTTTCCCATCAGGAAGAAGAATTAACCACAGGCTCAGCCTGCCGCCCGGAACCAGAATAGGGCCTGAGGCAATCCCGCGCTTCTGCGGCCAGCTCCCAAAAAAGCCAGTTGATAAATCCAGCACATGGGCACTGCAATTCAGAAACCTGCAGAGTTATAAATGATAACTCTCGTCCACAAATATATTGAGGGAAGGCAACGAAGAGGATTTGAAAGCAAGGCAGAGTTGCAGGAAACAGGTTTCAGGAGGTAGATTCGAATCGCCTTTAAAGCACATGAAAAGCGGCAAAACGTCGACAATGATGCCCTTGGCCAAAAAGGGCGTATGCGTTTTTTCCTGAATATATTCAGGAAAAAACGCATACGCCCTTTTTGGCCAACCAAGCAACCTGGAAAGGCAAATCAGCGCTACAAAGAAGTCTCGCTTCCCATCGGTCAAAAGGGTCAGGCTGAAAAAAGTGTCAAAACCACAAATGCAGGACAGGCCATGGAGAAATGGGAGCCTTGCTACGCTAATGGGCGGGATGTAAATTGCCAACAGCCACTCTGGAGAAGTGTACGGTGTGGCCTGAAACATCGAAAAAACACAGTTTATGGAGCATAGGGCACTTCCACTCATGGGCGTATAAATTGGGAAAACTAAAAATCAGCAAGACTTAGGCAACGAAAGGTTAGGGCTGCTCTGTTGACAAGAACCTCCACTTCAGGAAACCTTAAATATCCCAGGAAAGAGAAAAATGGATAAAGAAATTGTGGTCCTTATGTACAATGGAATATCACTCAGCCATGAAATCAATGTCATAAGGCTAGTAGCAGCATGATGAGTGGATTTAGGTACGATGACTCTAAGTGAAATAAGTCACACAGAAAAAGACACTTATCAAAAGCTATCACTTATAAAGGGAATGTAAAAACCGCTACACTTGAATTGAATTACAAATCAGAACAGAGTCACACATTTAGAAAACACACTATGGCTGCTTAACGGGAAAGGTGATGTGCGGTGATGCATAAAACAAGGGTTTCAAATTAGCTCAGATACCGTTCCATACACCCAATAAGTAATAGAAAAGACCTACTCCTTGCTCAGTGAACTGGACTCAACACCCCCTATTCACCGCACAAGAATATATCTGACTAGTGAGAATCTTAAAACCTATGTATTGATATCTCTCTGGAAGTGAGTCAAGTGTGTGTAAAGCCGCATAAACACAGCCGTGAAAAGCAGCTAAACTCCATTATAAAAATAAATTACTTCTAAAAACCCGTAAAACAAAGACAGTGAAAGAGAGAGAAATTCTTACAAAATTCCTTCAGGGGCTGTGACGCAACCTGGGTTGAACATATCTAGACCCACAGTTGGATGAGACCTAAGGGTGGACACTCTTGGGGCTGAGAGGTTTAGTGAGGTTGGGAGAGCAAACGTAGACCGTTTAAAGTAATACTGCGTGGTACCCATCCCATGGGTCCGAAATCTCCAGGTTCAAGGGCATCTTCCTACATCGAAAACACGCATGGGAAACCTAGAAGATGGTACACCGTCTGATCGGGAAAGGTTTCTGAAACGCACCTCATTTCTCATTTCCTTGTTCTCGGGTTCGCCATTCCAGCTACTTTACTAGCAATCTCCCTACTTGGAGAATCAGCACCTTTAAGCTCCTGTTCCGTACAGGTTGCAATTTGTCCTAAGGATGAATGGGAAGAGGGGCAACGAATGAGAGATTAGATCTAGGTGTTGGGACAGGCACAGGTCATTCTATTTTCCCATCAGGAAGAAGAATTAACCACAGGCTCAGCCTGCCGCCCGGAACCAGAATAGGGCCTGAGGCAATCCCGCGCTTCTGCGGCCAGCTCCCAAAAAAGCCAGTTGAAAAATGGAGCACATGGGCACTGCAATTCACAAACCTGCAGAGTTATAAATGATAACTCTCGTCCACAAATATATTGAGGGAAGGCAACGAAGAGGATTTGAAAGCAAGGCAGAGTTGCAGGAAACAGGTTTCAGGAGGTAGATTCGAATCGCCTTTAAAGCACATGAAAAGCGGCAAAACGTCGACAATGATGCCCTTGGCCAAAAAGGGCGTATGCGTTTTTTCCTGAATATATTCAGGAAAAAACGCATACGCCCTTTTTGGCCAACCAAGCAACCTGGAAAGGCAAATCAGCGCTACAAGAAGTCTCGCTTCCCATCGGTCCAAAGGGCCATGCTGAAAAAAGTGTCAAAACCACAAATGCAGGACAGGCCATGGAGAAATAGGAGCCTTGCTACGCTGATGAGCGGGATGTAAATTGCCAACAGCCACTCTGGAGAACTGTACGGTGTGGCCTGAAACATCGAAAAAACACAGTTTATGGAGCATAGGGCACTTCCACTCATGGGCGTATAAATTGGGAAAACTAAAAATCAGCAAGACTCAGGCAACCCAAAGTTTAGGGCTGCTCTGTTGACAAGAACCTCCACTTCAGGAAATCTTAAATATCCCAGGAAAGAGAAAAATGGATAAAGAAGTTGTGGTCCTTATGTACAATGGAATATCACTCAGCCATGAAATCAATGTCATAAGGCTAGTAGCAGCATGATGAGTGGATTTAGGTACGATGACTCTAAGTGAAATAAGTCACACAGAAAAAGACACTTATCAAAAGCTATCACTTATAAAGGGAATGTAAAAACCGCTACACTTGAATTGAATTACAAATCAGAACAGAGTCACACATTTAGAAAACACACTATGGCTGCTTAACGGGAAAGGTGATGTGCGGTGATGCATAAAACAAGGGTTTCAAATTAGCTCAGATACCGTTCCATACACCCAATAAGTAATAGAAAAGACCTACTCCTTGCTCAGTGAACTGGACTCAACACCCCCTATTCACCGCACAAGAATATATCTGACTAGTGAGAATCTTAAAACCTATGTATTGATAGCAACCTGGAAGTGAGTCAAGTGGGTGTAAAGCCGCATAAACAGAGCCATGAAAAGCAGCTAAACCCCATTATAAAAATAAATTACTTTTAAAAACCCGTAAAACAAAGACATTGAAAGAGAGAGACATTCTTACAAAATTCGTTCAGAGGCTGTGATGCAACCTGGATTGACCATATCTAGACCCACAGCTGGATGAGACATAAGGGTGGACACTCTTGGGGCTGAGAGGTTGGGTGAGGTTGCGTGAGCAAACACAGACCCTTTAAAGTAATACTGCGTGGTACCCATCCCATGGGTCCCAAATCTCCAGGTTCAAGGGCATCTTCCTACATCGAAAACACGCATGGGAAAACTAGAAGATGGTAAACCGTCTGATCGGGAAAGGTTTCTGAAACGCACCTCATTTCTCATTTCCTTGTTCTCGGGTTCGCCATTCCAGCTACTTTACTAGCAATCTCCCTACTTGGAGAATCAGCACCTTTAAGCTCCTGTTCCCTACAGGTTGCAATTTGTCCTGAGGATGAACGGGAAGAGGGGCAACCAATGAGAGACTAGATCTAGGTGTTTGGACAGGCACAGGTCACTGTATTTTCCCATCAGGAAGAAGAATTAAGCACAGGCTAGGCCTGCCGCCAGGAACCAGAATATTGCCTGAGGCAAATCCGCGCTTCTGCGGCCAGCTCCCAAAAAAGGCAGTTGAAAAATGGAGCACATGGGCACTGCAATTCACAGACCTGCAGAGGTATAAATGATAACTCTCGTCCAGAAATATATTGAGGGAAGGCAACGAAGAGGATTTGAAAGCAAGCCAGAATTGCAGGAAACAGATTTCAGGAGGTAGATTCGAATCGCCTTTAAAGCACATGAAAAGCGGCAAAATGTGGACAATGATGCCCTTGGCCAAAAAGGGCGTATGCGTTTTTTCCTGAATATATTCAGGAAAAAACGCATACGCCCTTTTTGGCCAACCAAGCAACCTGGAAAGGCAAATCAGCGCTAAAAAGGAGTCTCACTTCGAATCGGTCAAAAGGGCCATGCTGAAAAAAGTGTCAAAACCACAAAAGCAGGAGAGGCCATGGAGAAATGGGAGCCTTGCTACACTGATGGGCGGGATGTAAATTGCCAGCAGCCACTCTCGAGAAGTGTACGGTGTTGCCTTAAACATCGAAAAAACACAGCTTAGGGAGCATAGAGCACGTCCACTCATGGGCGTATAAATTGGGAAAACTAAAAATCAGCAAGACACAGGCACCCCAAATTTTAGGGCTGCTCTGTTGACAAGAACCTCCTCTTCATGACACCTTAAATATCCCAGGAAAGAGAAAAATGGATAAAGAAGTTGTGGTCCTTATGTACAATGGAATATCACTCAGCCATGAAATCAATGTCATAAGGCTAGTAGCAGCATGATGAGTGGATTTAGGTACGACGACTCTAAGTGAAATAAGTCACACAGAAAAACACACTTATCATAAGCTATCACTTATAGAGGGAATGTAAAAACTGCTACACTTGAACTGAATTACAAAAGAGAACAGTGTCACACGTTTAGAAAACACACTATGGCTGTTTAACGGGAAAGGTGAGGTGGTGTGATGCATAAAACAAGGGTTTCACATTAGCTCAGATACCGTTCCATACACCCAATATGTAATAGACAAGACCTACTCCTTGCTCAGTGAACTGGACTCAACACCCCCTATTCACCGCACAAGTATATATCTGACTAGTAAGAATCTTAAAACCTATGTATTGATATCTCTTTGGAAGTGTGTCAAGTGGGTGTAAAGCCGCATAAACACATCCGTGAAAAGCAGCTAAACCCCATTATAAAAATAAATTACTTGTAAAAACCCGTAAAACAAAGACAGTGAAAGAGAGAGAAATTCTTACACAATTCTTTCAGGAGATGTGATGCAACCTGGATTGAACAAATCTAGACCCACAGTTGGATGAAACCTAAGGGTGGACACTCTTGGGGCTGACAGGTTTGGTGAGGTTGGGTGAGAAAACACAGACCGTTTAAGGTAATACTGCGTGGTACCCATCCCATGGGTCCCAAATCTCCAGTTTCAACGGCATCTTCCTACATCGAAAACTTGCATGACGAACCCAGAAGACGGTACACCGTGTGATTTTGAAAGGTTTTTAAAAGGCACCTCATTTCTCATCTCCTTGTGCTCGGGTTCACCATTCCAGCTACTTTACTAGCAATCTCCCTACTTGGAGAATCAGCACCTTTAACCTCCTGTTCCGTACAGGTTGCAATTTGTCCTGAGGATTTACGGGAAGAGGGGCAACCAATGAGAGACTAGATCTAGGTGTTGGGACAGGCACAGGTCACTCTATTTTCCCATCAGGAAGAAGTATTAACTACAGGCTCAGCCTGCCGCCCGGAATCAGAATAGGGCCTGAGGCAATCCCACGCTTTTGCGGCCAGCTCCCAAAAAAGACAGTTGAAAAATGGAGCTCAGGGGCACTGCAATTCACAAACATGCAGAGTTATAAATGATAACTCTCGTCCACAAATATATTGAGGGAAGGAAACGAAGAGGATTTGAAAGCAAGGCAGAATTGCAGAAAACAGGTTTCAGGAGGTAGATTAGAATCGCCTTTAAACCACATGAAAATCGGCAAAACGTGGACAATGATGCCCTTGGCCAAAAAGGGCGTATGCGTTTTTTCCTGAATATATTCAGGAAAAAACGCATACGCCCTTTTTGGCCAACCAAGCAACCTGGAAAGACAAATCAGCGCTACAAAGAAGTCTCGCTTCCCATCGGTTAAAAGGGCCATGCTGAAAAAAGTGTCAAAACCACAAATGCAGGACAGGCCATGGAGAAATGGAAGCCTTGCTACGCTGATGGGCGGGATGTAAATTGCTAACAGCCACTCTGAAGAAGTGTACGGTGTGGCCTGAAATATCGAAAAAACACAGCTAAGGGAGCATAGGGCACTTCCACTCATGGGCGTATAAATTGGGAAAACTAAAAATCAGCAAGACTCAGGCACCCCAAAGTTTAGGGCTGCTCTGTTGAGAAGAACCTCCACTTCACGAAACCTTAAATATCCCAGGAAAGAGAAAAATGGATAAAGAAATCGTGGTCCTTATGTACAATGAAATATCACTCAGCCATGAAATCAATGTCATAAGGCCAGTAGAAGCAAGATGGGTGGAATTAGGTACGACGATTCTAAGGGAAATAAGACACACAGAAAAAGACACTTATCAAAAGCTATCACTTATAGAGTGAATGTAAAAACCGCTACACTTGAATTGAATTACAAATCAGAACAGAGTCACACATTTAGAAAACACACTATGGCTGCTTAACGGGAAAGGTGACGTGGGGTGATGCATAAAACAAGGGTTTCAAATTAGCTCAGATACCGTTCCATACACCCAATATGTAATAGACAAGACCTACTCCTTGTTCAGTGAACTGGACTCAACACCCCCTATTCACCGCACAAGAATATATCTGACTAGTGAGAATCTTAAAACTTATGTATTGATATCTCTCTGGAAGTGAGTCAAGTGGGTGTAAAGCCGCATAAACACAGCCGTGAAAAGCCGCTAAACCCCATTATAAAAATAAATTACTTTTAAAAACCCGTAAAACAAAGACAGTGAAAGAGAGAGAAATTCTTACAAAATTCATTCAGGGGCTGTGACACAACCTGGATTGACCATATCTAGACCCACAGCTGGATGAGACATAAGGGTGGACACTCTTGGGGCTAAGAGGTTTGGTGAGGTTGAGTGAGCAAACGCAGACCCTTTAAAGTAATACTGCGCGGTTCCCATCCCATGGGTCCCAAATCTCCAGGTTTAAGGGCATCTTCCTACATCGAAAACATGCATGAGAAACCCAGAAGATGGTACACCGTGTGATTGGGAAAGTTTCTAAAACGCACCTCATTTCTCAACTCCGTGTGCTCAGGTTCGCCATTGCAGCTTCTTTAATAGCAATCTCCCTACTTGGAGAATCAGCACCTTTAACCTCCTGTTCCGTACAGCTTGCAATTTGTCCTGAGGATGAACGGGAAGAGGGGCAACCAATTACAGACTAGATCTAGGTGTTGGGACAGGCACAGGTCACTCTATGTTCCCATCAGGAAGAAGAAATAACCACAGGCTCAGCCTGCTGCCAGGAACCAGAATAAGGCCTGAGGCAATCCCGTGCTTTTGCGGGCATATCCCAAAAAAGCGAGTTGAAAAATGGAGATCAGGTTCACTGCAATTCACAAACCTGCAGAGTTATAAATGATAACTCTCGTCCAGAAATATATTGAGGGAAGGCAACGAAGAGGATTTGAAAGCAAGGCAGAATTGCAGGAAACAGGTTTCAGGAGGTAGATTCGAATCGCTTTTAAAGCACATGAAAAGCGGCAAAACGTCGACAATGATGCCCTTGGCCAAAAAGGGCGTATGCGTTTATTCCTGAATATATTCAGGAAAAAACGCATACGCCCTTTTTGGCCAACCAAGCAACCTGGAAAGGCAAATCAGCGCTACAAAGAAGTCTCGCTTCCCATCGGTCAAAAGGGTCATGCTGCAAAAAGTGTCAAAACCAGAAATGCAGGACAGGCCATGGAGAAATGGCAGCCTTGCTACGCTGATGGGCGGGATGTTAATTGCCAGCAGCCACTCTGGAGAAGTGTATGGTGTGTCCTGAAACATCGAAAAAACACAGCTTAGGGAGCGTACGGCACGTCCACTCATGGGCGTATAAATTGGGAAAAAGAAAAATCAGCAAGACACAGGCACCCCAAAGTTTAGGGCTGCTCTGTTGACAAGAACCTCCACTTCATGACAACTTAAATATCCCAGGAAAGAGAAAAATGGATAAAGAAGTCGTGGTCCTTATGTACAATGGAATATCACTCAGACATGAAATCAATGTCATAAGGCTAGTAGAAGCAAGATGAGTGGAGTTAGGTACGACGATTCTAAGTGAAATAAGTCACACAGAAAAAGACACTTATCATAAGCTATCACTTATAGAGGGAATGTAAAAACCGCTACACTTGAACTGAATTACAAAACAGAACAGAGTCACACGTTTAGAAAACACACTATGGCTGCTTAACGGGAAAGGTGAGGTGGGGTGATGCATAAAACAAGGGGTTCAAATTCGCTCAGATACCGTTCCATACACCCAATATGTAATAGACAAGACCTACTCCTTGCTCAGTGAACTGGACTCAACACCCACTATTCACCGCACAAGAATATAGGTGACTAGTAAGAATCTTAAAACCTATGTATTGATATATGTCTGGAAGTGAGTCAAGTGGGTGTAAAGCCGCATAAACACAGCCGTGAAAAGCAACTAAACCCCATTATAAAAATAAATTACTTTTAAAAACCCGTAAAACAAAGACAGTGAAAGAGAGAGAAATTCTTACAAAATTCGTTCAGAGGCTGTGATGCAACCTGGATTGACCATATCTACACGCACAGGTGGATGAGACATAAGGGTGGACACTCTTGGGGCTGAAAGGTTGGGTTAGGTTGGGTGAGCAAACACAGACCCTTTAAAGTAATACTGCGTGGTACCCATCCCTTGGGTCCCAAGTCTCCAGGTTCAAGGGCATCTTCCTACATCGAAAACATGCATGAGAAACTCAGAAGATGGTACACCGTGTGATTTTGAAAGGTTTCTAAAACGCACCTCATTTCTCATCTCCTTGTGCTCGGGTTCGCCATTCCAGCTACTTTACTAGCAATCTCCCTACTTGGAGAATCAGCACCTTTAACCTCCTGTTCTGTACAGGTTGCAATTTGTCCTGAGGATGAACGGGAAGAGGGGCAACCAATGAGAGACTAGATCTAGGTGTTGGGACAGGCACAGGTCACTCTAATTTCCCATCAGGAAGAAGTATTAATCACAGGCTCAGCCTGCCGCCCAGAAGCACAATAGGGCCTGAGGCAATCCCGTGCTTTTGCGGCCAGCTCCCAAAAAAGCGAGTTGAAAAATGGAGCTCAGGGACACTGCAATTCACAAACCCGCAGAGTTATAAATGATAACTCTCATCCACAGATATATTGAGGGAAGGCAACGAAGAGGATTTGAAAGCAAGGCAGAATTGCAGAAAACAGATTTCAGGAGGTAGATTCGAATCGCCTTTAAAGCACATGAAAAGCGGCAAAAGGTCGACAATGATGCCCTTGGCCAAAAAGGGCGTATGCGTTTTTTCCTGAATATATTCAGGAAAAAACGCATACGCCCTTTTTGGCCAACCAAGCAACCTGGAAAGGCAAATCAGCGCTACAAAGAAGTCTCGCTTCCCATCGGTCAAAAGGGCCATGCTGCAAAAAGTGTCAAAACCAGAAATGCAGGACAGGCCATGGAGAAATGGCAGCCTTGCTACGCTGATGAGCGGGATGTAAATTGCCAACAGCCACTCTGGAGAAGTGTACAGTGTGTCCTGAAACATCGGAAAAACACAGCTTAGGGAGCATAGGGCACGTCCACTCATGGGCGTATAAATTGGGGAAACTAAAAATCAGCAAGACACAGGCACCCCAAAGTTTAGGGCTGCTCTGTTGACAAGAACCTCCACTTCATGACACCTTAAATATCCCAGGAAAGAGAAAAATGGATAAAGAAGTTGTGGTCCATATGTACAATGCAATATCACTCAGACATGAAATCAATGTCATAAGGCTAGTAGAAGCAAGATGAGTGGACGTAGGTACGACAATTCTAAGTGAAATAAGTCACACAGAAAAAGACACTTATCATAATCTATCACTTATAGAGGGAATGTAAAAACCGCTACACTTGAACTGAATTACAGAACAGAACAGAATCACACGTTTAGAAAACACACTATGGCTGCTTAACGGGAAAGGTGAGGTGGGGTGATGCATAAAACAAGGGTTTCAAATTCGCTCAGATACCGTTCCATACACCCAATATGTAATAGACAAGACCTACTCTTTGCTCAGTGAACTGGACTCAACACCCCCTATTCACCGCACAAGAATATATGTGACTAGTAACAATCTTAATACCTATGTATTGATATCTGTCTGGAAGTGAGTCAAGTGGGTGTAAATCCGCATAAACACAGCCGTGAAAAGCAGCTAAACCCCATTATAAAAATAAATTACTTTTAAAAACCCGTAAAACAAAGACAGTGAAAGAGAGAGAAATTCTTACAAAATTCGTTCAGGGGCTGTGATGCAACCTGGATTGACCATATCTAGACCCACAGCTGGATGAGACATAAGGGTGGACACTCTTGGGGCTGAGAGGTTGGGTGAGGTTGGGTGAGAAAACGCAGACCCTTTAAAATAATACTGCATGGTACCCATCCCATGGGTCCCAAATCTCCAGGTTCAAGGGCATCTTCCTACATCGAAATCTTGCATGAGGAACCCAGAAGAAGGTACACCGTGTGACTTTGAAAGGTTTCTAAAACGCACCTCATTTCTCATCTCCTTGTGCTCGGGTTCGCCATTCCAGCTACTTCACTAGCAATCTCCCTACTTGGAGAATCAGCACCTTTAACCTCCTGTTCTGTACAGGTTGCAATTTGTCCTGAGGATGAACGGGAAGAGGGGCAACCAATGAGAGACTAGATCTAGGTGTTGGGACAGGCACAGGTCACTCTATTTTCCCATCAGGAAGAAGAATTAACTACAGGCTCAGCCTGCCGCAGGGAACAAGAATAGGGCCTGAGGCAATCCCGTGCTTTTGCGGCCAGCTCCCAAAAAAGACAGTTGAAAAATGGAGCTCAGGGGCACTGCCATTCACAAACCTGCTGAGTTATAAATGATAACTCTCGTCCACAAATATATTGAGGGAAGGCAACGAAGAGGATTTGAAAGCAAGGCAGAATTGCAGGAAACAGGTTTCAGGCGGTAGATTCGAATCGCCTTTAAAGCACATGAAAAGCGGCAAAACGTCGACAATGATGCCCTTGGCCAAAAAGGGCGTATGCGTTTTTTCCTGAATATATTCAGGAAAAAACGCATACGCCCTTTTTGGCCAAGCAAGCAACCTGGAAAGGCAAATCAGCGCTACAAAGAAGTCTCGCTTCCCATCGGTCAAAAGGGTCATGCTGCAAAAAGTGTCAAAACCAGAAATGCAGGACAGGCCATGGAGAAATGGCAGCCTTGCTACGCTGATGGGCGGGATGTTAATTGCCAGCAGCCACTCTGGAGAAGTGTATGGTGTGTCCTGAAACATCAAAAAAACACAGCTTAGGGAGCGTACGGCACGTCCACTCATGGGCGTATAAATTGGGAAAAAGAAAAATCAGCAAGACACAGGCACCCCAAAGTTTAGGGCTGCTCTGTTGACAAGAACCTCCACTTCATGACACCTTAAATATCCCAGGAAAGAGAAAAATGGATAAGGAAGTTGTGGTCCTTATGTACAATGCAATATCACTCAGACATGAAATCAATGTCATAAGGCTAGTAGAAGCAAGATGAGTGAACTTAGGTACGACGATTCTAAGTGAAATAAGTGACACAGAAAAAGACACTTATCATAAGCTATCACTTATAGAGGGAATGTAAAAACCGCTACACTTGAACTGAATTACAGAACAGAACAGAATCACACGTTTAGAAAACACACTATGGCTGCTTAACGGGAAAGGTGAGGTGGGGTGATGCATAAAACAAGGGTTTCAAATTCGCTCAGATACCGTTCCATACACCCAATATGTAATAGACAAGACCTACTCTTTGCTCAGTGAACTGGACTCAACACCCCCTATTCACCGCACAAGAATATATGTGACTAGTAACAATCTTAAAACCTATGTATTGATATCTGTCTGGAAGTGAGTCAAGTGGGTGTAAATCCGCATAAACACAGCCGTGAAAAGCAGCTAAACCCCATTATAAAAATAAATTACTTTTAAAAACCCGTAAAACAAAGACAGTGAAAGAGAGAGAAATTATTACAAAATTCGTTCAGGGGCTGTGATGCAACCTGGATTGACCATATCTAGACCCACAGCTGGATGAGACATAAGGGTGGACAGTCTTGGGGCTGAGAGGTTGGGTGAGGTTGGGTGAGAAAACGCAGACCCTTTAAAGTAATACTGCATGGTACCCATCCCATGGGTCCCATATCTCCAGGTTCAAGGGCATCTTCCTACATCGAAATCTTGCATGAGGAACCCAGAAGAAGGTACACCATGTGATTTTGAAAGGTTTCTAAAACGCACCTCATTTCTCATCTCCTTGTGCTCGGGTTCGCCATTCCAGCTACTTCACTAGCAATCTCCCTACTTGGAGAATCAGAACCTTTAACCTCCTGTTCTGTACAGGTTGCAATTTGTCCTGAGGATGAACGGGCAGAGGGGCAACCAATGAGAGACTAGATCTAGGTGTTGGGACAGGCACAGGTCACTCTATTTTCCCATCAGGAAGAAGAATTAACCACAGGCTCAGCCTGCCGCTGGGAACCAGAATAGGGCCTGAGGCAATCCCGTGCTTTTGCGGCCAGCTCCCAAACAAGACAGTTGAAAAATTGAGCTCAGGGGCACTGCCATTCACAAACCTGCTGAGTTATAAATGATAACTCTCGTCCACAAATATATTGAGGGAAAGCAACGAAGAGGATTTGAAAGCAAGGCAGAATTGCAGGAAACAGGTTTCAGGAGGTAGATTCGAATCGCCTTTAAAGCACATGAAAAGCGGCAAAACGTCGACAATGATGCCCTTGGCCAAAAAGGGCGTATGCGTTTTTTCCTGAATATATTCAGGAAAAAACGCATACGCCCTTTTTGGCCAACCAAGCAACCTGGAAAGGCAAATCAGCGCTACAAAGAAGTTTCGCTTCCCATCGGTCAAAAGGGTCATGCTGCAAAAAGTGTCAAAACCAGAAATGCAGGACAGGCCATGGAGAAATGGCAGCCTTGCGACGCTGATGGGCGGGATGTTAATTGCCAGCAGCCACTCTGGAGAAGTGTACAGTGTGTTCTGAAACATCGAAAAAACACAGCTTAGGGAGCATAGGGCACGTCCACTCATGGGCGTATAAATTGGGAAAAAGAAAAATCAGCAAGACACAGGCACCCCAAAGTTTAGGGCTGCTCTGTTGACAAGAACCTCCACTTCATGACACCTTAAATATCCCAGGAAAGAGAAAAATGGATAAAGAAGTTGTGGTCCTTATGTACAATGCAATATCACTCAGACATGAAATCAATGTCATAAGGCTAGTAGAAGCAAGATGAGTGGACTTAGGTACGACGATTCTAAGTGAAATAAGTCACACAGAAAAAGACACTTATCATAAGCTATCACTTATAGAGGGAATGTAAAAACCGCTACACTTGAACTGAATTACAGAACAGAACAGAATCACACGTTTAGAAAACACACTATGGCTGCTTAACGGGAAAGGTGAGGTGGGGTGATGCATAAAACAAGGGGTTCAAATTCGCTCAGATACCGTTCCATACACCCAATATGTAATAGACAAGACCTACTCCTTGCTCAGTGAACTGGACTCAACACCCCCTATTCACCGCACAAGAATATATGTGACTAGTAACAATCTTAAAACCTATGTATTGATATCTGTCTGAAAGTGAGTCAAGTGGGTGTAAATCCGCATAAACACAGCCGTGAAAAGCAGCTAAACCCCATTATAAAAATAAATTACTTTTAAAAACCCGTAAAACAAAGACAGTGAAAGAGAGAGAAATTCTTACAAAATTCGTTCAGAGGCTGTGATGCAACCTGGATTGACCATATCTACACGCACAGCTGGATGAGACATAAGGGTGGACAGTCTTGGGGCTGAAAGGTTGGGTTAGGTTGGGTGAGCAAACGCAGACCCTTTAAAGTAATACTGCGTGGTACCCATCCCATGGGTCCGAAGCCTCCAGGGTTGAGGGCATCTTCCTACATCGAAAACATGCATGAGAAACTCAGAAGATGGTACACCGTGTGATTTTGAAAGATTTCTAAAACGCACCTCATTTCTCATCTCCTTGTGCTCGGGTTCGCCATTCCAGCTACTTTACTAGCAATCTCCCTACTTGGAGAATCAGCACCTTTAACCTCCTGTTCCCTACAGGTTGCAATTTGTCCTGAGGATGAACGGGAAGAGGGGCAACCAATGAGAGACTAGATCTAGGTGTTGGGACAGGCACAGGTCACTCTAATTTCCCATCAGGAAGAAGAATTAATCACAGGCTCAGCCTGCCGCCCAGAAGCACAATAGGGCCTGAGGCAATCCCGTGCTTTTGCGGCCAGCTCCCAAAAAAGCGAGTTGAAAAATGGAGCTCAGGGACACTGCAATTCACAAACCCGCAGAGTTATAAATGATAACTCTCATCCACAGATATATTGAGGGAAGGCAACGAAGAGGATTTGAAAGCAAGGCAGAATTGCAGGAAAGAGATTTCAGGAGGTAGATTCGAATCGCCTGTAAAGCACATGAAAAGCGGCAAAACGTCGACAATGATGCCCTTGGCCAAAAAGGGCGTATGCGTTTTTTCCTGAATATATTCAGGAAAAAACGCATACGCCCTTTTTGGCCAACCAAGCAACCTGGAAAGGCAAATCAGCGCTACACAGAAGTCTCGCTTCCCATCGGTCAAAAGGGCCATGCTGCAAAAAGTGTCAAAACCAGAAATGCAGGACAGGCCATGGAGAAATGGCAGCCTTGCTACGCTGATGAGCGGGATGTAAATTGCCAACAGCCACTCTGGAGAAGTGTACAGTGTGTCCTGAAACATCGAAAAAACACAGCTTAGGGAGCATAGGGCACGTCCACTCATGGGCGTATAAATTGGGAAAAAGAAAAATCAGCAAGACACAGGCACCCCAAAGTTTAGGGCTGCTCTGTTGACAAGAACCTCCACTTCATGACAACTTAAATATCCCAGGAAAGAGAAAAATGGATAAAGAAGTCGTGGTCCTTATGTACAATGGAATATCACTCAGACATGAAATCAATGTCATAAGGCTAGTAGAAGCAAGATGAGTGGAGTTAGGTACGACGATTCTAAGTGAAATAAGTCACACAGAAAAAGACACTTATCATAAGCTATCACTTATAGAGGGAATGTAAAAACCGCTACACTTGAACTGAATTACAAAACAGAACAGAGTCACACGTTTAGAAAACACACTATGGCTGCTTAACGGGAAAGGTGAGGTGGGGTGATGCATAAAACAAGGGGTTCAAATTCGCTCAGATACCGTTCCATACACCCAATATGTAATAGACAAGACCTACTCCTTGCTCAGTGAACTGGACTCAACACCCCCTATTCACCGCACAAGAATATAGGTGACTAGTAAGAATCTTAAAACCTATGTATTGATATATGTCTGGAAGTGAGTCAAGTGGGTGTAAAGCCGCATAAACACAGCCGTGAAAAGCAACTAAACCCCATTATAAAAATAAATTACTTTTAAAAACCCGTAAAACAAAGACAGTGAAAGAGAGAGAAATTCTTACAAAATTCGTTCAGAGGCTGTGATGCAACCTGGATTGACCATATCTACACGCACAGGTGGATGAGACATAAGGGTGGACACTCTTGGGGCTGAAAGGTTGGGTTAGGTTGGGTGAGCAAACGCAGACCCTTTAAAGTAATACTGCGTGGTACCCATCCCATGGGTCCCAAGTCTACAGGTTCAAGGGCATCTTCCTACATCGAAAACATGCATGAGAAACTCAGAAGATGGTACACCGTGTGATTTTGAAAGGTTTCTAAAACGCACCTCATTTCTCATCTCCTTGTGCTCGGGTTCGCCATTCCAGCTACTTTACTAGCAATCTCCCTACTTGGAGAATCAGCACCTTTAACCTCCTGTTCTGTACAGGTTGCAATTTGTCCTGAGGATGAACGGGAAGAGGGCAACCAATGAGAGACTAGATCTAGGTGTTGGGACAGGCACAGGTCACTCTAATTTCCCATCAGGAAGAAGAATTAATCACAGGCTCAGCCTGCCGCCCAGAAGCACAATAGGGCCTGAGGCAATCCCGCGCTTTTGCGGCCAGCTCCCAAAAAAGCGAGTTGAAAAATGGAGCTCAAGGACACTGCAATTCACAAACCCGCAGAGTTATAAATGATAACTCTCATCCACAGATATATTGAGGGAAGGCAACGAAGAGGATTTGAAAGCAAGGCAGAATTGCAGAAAACAGATTTCAGGAGGTAGATTCGAATCGCCTTTAAAGCACATGAAAAGCGGCAAAAGGTCGACAATGATGCCCTTGGCCAAAAAGGGCGTATGCGTTTTTTCCTGAATATATTCAGGAAAAAACGCATACGCCCTTTTTGGCCAACCAAGCAACCTGGAAAGGCAAATCAGCGCTACAAAGAAGTCTCGCTTCCCATCGGTCCAAAGGGCCATGCTGCAAAAAGTGTCAAAACCAGAAATGCAGGACAGGCCATGGAGAAATGGCAGCCTTGCTACGCTGATGAGCGGGATGTAAATTGCCAACAGCCACTCTGGAGAAGTGTACAGTGTGTCCTGAAACATCGAAAAAACACAGCTTAGGGAGCATAGGGCACGTCCACTCATGGGCGTATAAATTGGGAAAACTAAAAATCAGCAAGACACAGGCACCCCAAAGTTTAGGGCTGCTCTGTTGACAAGAACCTCCACTTCATGACACCTTAAATATCCCAGGAAAGAGAAAAATGGATAAAGAAGTTGTGGTCCTTATGTACAATGCAATATCACTCAGACATGAAATCAATGTCATAAGGCTAGTAGAAGCAAGATGAGTGGACTTAGGTACGACGATTCTAAGGGAAATAAGTCACACAGAAAAAGACACTTATCATAAGCTATCACTTATAGAGGGAATGTAAAAACCGCTACACTTGAACTGAATTACAGAACAGAACAGAATCACACGTTTAGAAAACACACTATGGCTGCTTAACGGGAAAGGTGAGGTGGGGTGATGCATAAAACAAGGGTTTCAAATTCGCTCAGATACCGTTCCATACACCCAATATGTAATAGACAAGACCTACTCTTTGCTCAGTGAACTGGACTCAACACCCCCTATTCACCGCACAAGAATATATGTGACTAGTAACAATCTTAAAACCTATTTATTGATATCTGTCTGAAAGTGAGTCAAGTGGGTGAAATCCGCATAAACACAGCCGTGAAAAGCAGCTAAACCCCATTATAAAAATAAATTACTTTTAAAAACCCGTAAAACAAAGACAGTGAAAGAGAGAGAAATTCTTACAAAATTCGTTCAGGGGCTGTGATGCAACCTGGATTGACCATATCTAGACCCACAGCTGGATGAGACATAAAGGTGGACAGTCTTGGGGCTGAGAGGTTGGGTGAGCTTGGGTGAGAAAACGCAGACCCTTTAAAGTAATACTGCATGGTACCCATCCCATGGGTCCCAAATCTCCAGGTTCAAGGGCATCTTCCTACATCGAAATCTTGCATGAGGAACCCAGAAGAAGGTACACCGTGTGATTTTGAAAGGTTTCTAAAACGCACCTCATTTCTCATCTCCTTGTGCTCGGGTTCGCCATTCCAGCTACTTCACTAGCAATCTCCCTACTTGGAGAATCAGCACCTTTAACCTCCTGTTCTGTACAGGTTGCAATTTGTCCTGAGGATGAACGGGAAGAGGGGCAACCAATGAGAGACTAGATCTAGGTGTTGGGACAGGCACAGGTCACTCTATTTTCCCATCAGGAAGAAGAATTAACCACAGGCTCAGCCTGCCGCCGGGAACCATAATAGGGCCTGAGGCAATCCCGTGCTTTTGCGGCCAGCTCCCAAACAAGACAGTTGAAAAATGGAGCTCAGGGGCACTGCCATTCACAAACCTGCTGAGTTATAAACGATAACTCTCGTCCACAAATATATTGAGGGAAGGCAACGAAGAGGATTTGAAAGCAAGGCAGAATTGCAGGAAACAGGTTTCAGGAGGTAGATTCGAATCGCCTTTAAAGCACATGAAAAGCGGCAAAACGTCGACAATGATGCCCTTGGCCAAAAAGGGCGTATGCGTTTTTTCCTGAATATATTCAGGAAAAAACGCATACGCCCTTTTTGGCCAACCAAGCAACCTGGAAAGGCAAATCAGCGCTACAAAGAAGTCTCGCTTCCCATCGGTCAAAAGGGTCATGCTGCAAAAAGTGTCAAAACCAGAAATGCAGGACAGGCCATGGAGAAATGGCAGCCTTGCTACGCTGATGGGCGGGATGTTAATTGCCAGCAGCCACTCTGGAGAAGTGTATGGTGTGTCCTGAAACATCGAAAAAACACAGCTTAGGGAGCGTAGGGCACGTCCACTCATGGGCGTATAAATTGGGAGAAAGAAAAATCAGCAAGACACAGGCACCCCAAAGTTTAGGGCTGCTCTGTTGACAAGAACCTCCACTTCATGACAACTTAAATATCCCAGGAAAGAGAAAAATGGATAAAGAAGTCGTGGTCCTTATGTACAATGGAATATCACTCAGACATGAAATCAATGTCATAAGGCTAGTAGAAGCAAGATGAGTGGAGTTAGGTACGACGATTCTAAGTGAAATAAGTCACACAGAAAAAGACACTTATCATAAGCTATCACTTATAGAGGGAATGTAAAAACCGCTACACTTGAACTGAATTACAAAACAGAACAGAGTCACACGTTTAGAAAACACACTATGGCTGCTTAACGGGAAAGGTGAGGTGGGGTGATGCATAAAACAAGGGGTTCAAATTCGCTCAGATACCGTTCCATACACCCAATATGTAATAGACAAGACCTACTCCTTGCTCAGTGAACTGGACTCAACACCCCCTATTCACCGCACAAGAATATAGGTGACTAGTAAGAATCTTAAAACCTATGTATTGATATATGTCTGGAAGTGAGTCAAGTGGGTGTAAAGCCGCATAAACACAGCCGTGAAAAGCAGCTAAACCCCATTATAAAAATAAATTACTTTTAAAAACCCGTAAAACAAAGACAGTGAAAGAGAGAGAAATTCTTACAAAATTCGTTCAGAGGCTGTGATGCAACCTGGGTTGACCATATCTACACGCACAGCTGGATGAGACATAAGGGTGGACACTCTTGGGGCTGAAAGGTTGGGTGAGGTTGGGTGAGCAAACGCAGACCCTTTAAAGTAATACTGCGTGGTACCCATCCCATGGGTCCCAAGTCTCCAGGTTCAAGGGCATCTTCCTACATCGAAAACATGCATGAGAAACTCAGAAGATGGTACACCGTGTGATTTTGAAAGGTTTCTAAAACGCACCTCATTTCTCATCTCCTTGTGCTCGGGTTCGCCATTCCAGCTCCTTTACTTGCAATCTCCCTACTTGGAGAATCAGCACCTTTAACCTCCTGTTCCGTACAGGTTGCAATTTGTCCTGAGGATGAACGGGAAGAGGGGCAACCAATGAGAGACTAGATCTAGGTGTTGGGACAGGCACAGGTCACTCTAATTTCCCATCAGGAAGAAGAATTAATCACAGGCTCAGCCTGCCGCCCAGAAGCACAATAGGGCCTGAGGCAATCCCGTGCTTTTGCGGCCAGCTCCCAAAAAAGCGAGTTGAAAAATGGAGCTCAGGGACACTGCAATTCACAAACCCGCAGAGTTATAAATGATAACTCTCATCCACAGATATATTGAGGGAAGGCAACGAAGAGGATTTGAAAGCAAGGCAGGATTGCAGGAAACAGATTTCAGGAGGTAGATTCGAATCGCCTTTAAGGCACATGAAAAGCTGCAAAACGTCGACAATGATGCCCTTGGCCAAAAAGGGCGTATGCGTTTTTTCCTGAATATATTCAGGAAAAAACGCATACGCCCTTTTTGGCCAACCAAGCAACCTGGAAAGGCTAATCAGCGCTACAAAGAAGTCTCGCTTCCCATCGGTCAAAAGGGCCATGCTGCAAAAAGTGTCAAAACCAGAAATGCAGGACAGGCCATGGAGAAATGGCAGCCTTGCTACGCTGATGGGCGGGATGTAAATTGCCAACAGCCACTCTGGAGAAGTGTAAGGTGTGTCCTGAAACATCGAAAAAACACAGCTTAGGGAGCATAGGGCACGTCCTCTCATGGGCGTATAGATTGGGATAACTAAAAATCAGCAAGACACAGGCACCCCAAAGTTTAGGGCTGCTCTGTTGACAAGAACCTCCACTTCATGACACCTTAAATATCCCAGGAAAGAGAAAAATGGATAAAGAAGTTGTGGTCCTTATGTACAATGGAATATCACTCAGACATGAAATCAATGTCATAAGGCTAGTAGAAGCAAGATGAGTGGATTTAGGTACGACGATTCTAAGTGAAATAAGTCACACAGAAAAAGACACTTATCATAAGCTATCACTTATAGAGGGAATGTAAAAACCGCTACACTTGAACTGAATTACAAAACAGAACAGAGTCACACGTTTAGAAAACACAGTATGGCTGCTTAACGGGAAAGGTGAGGTGGGGTGAGGCATAAAACAAGGGTTTCAAATTCGCTCAGATACCGTTCCATACACCCAATATGTAATAGACAAGACCTACGCCTTGCTCAGTGAACAGGACTCAACACCCCCTATTCACCGCACAAGAATATATGTGACTAGTAAGAATCGTAAAACCTATGTATTGATATCTGTCAGGAAGTGGGTCAAGTGGGTGTAAAGCTGCATAAACACAGCCGTGAAAAGCAGCTAAACCCCATTATAAAAATAAATTACTTTTAAAAACCCGTAAAACAAAGACAGTGAAAGAGAGAGAAATTCTTACAAAATTCGTTCAGAGGCTGTGATGCAACCTGGATTGACCATATCTAGACCCACAGCTGGATGAGACATAAGGGTGGACACTCTTGGGGCTGAAAGGTTGGGTGAGGTTGGGTGAGCAAACGCAGACCCTTTAAAGTAATACTGCCTGGTACCCATCCCATGGGTCCCAAATCTCCAGGTTCAAGGGCATCTTCCTACATCGAAAACATGCATGAGAAACCCAGAAGATGGTACACCGTGTGATTTTCAAAGGTTTCTAATACGCACCTCATTTCTCATCTCCTTGTGCTCGGGTTCGCCTTTCCAGCTATTTTACTAGAAATCTCCCTACTTGGAGAATCAGCACCTTTAAGCTCCTGTTCCCTACAGGTTGCAATTTGTCCTGAGGATGAACGGGAAGAGGGGCAACCAATGAGAGACTAGATATAGGTGTTGGGACAGGCACAGCTCACTCTATTTTCCCATCGGTAAGAAGAATTAACCACAGGCTCAGCCTGCTGCCCAGAAGCAGAATAGGGCCTGAGGCAATTCCGCGCTTTTGCGGCCAGCTCCCAAAAAAGCCAGTTGAAAAATGGAGCTCAGGGACACTGCAATTCACAAACCCGCAGAGCTATAAATGATAACTCTCATCCACAGATATATTGAGGGAAGGCAACGAAGAGGATTTGAAAGCAAGGCAGAATTGCAGGAAACAGGTTTCAGGAGGTAGATTCAAATCGCCTTAAAAGCACATGAAAAGTGGTAAAACGTCGACAATAATGCCCTTGGCCAAACAGGGCGTATGCGTTTTTTCCTGAATATATTCAGGAAAAAACGCATACGCCCTTTTTGGCCAACCAAGCAACCTGGAAAGGCTAATCAGCGCTACAAAGAAGTCTCGTTTCCATCGGTCAAAAGGGCCATGCTGCAAAAAGTGTCAAAACCAGAAATGCAGGACAGGCCATGGAGAAATGACAGCCTTGCTACGCTGATGGGCGGGATGTAAATTGCCAACAGCCACTCTGGAGAAGTGTACGGTGTGTCCTGAAACATCGAAAAAACACAGCTTAGGGAGCATAGGGCACGTCCTCTCATGGGCGTATAAATTGGGAAAACTAAAAATCAGCAAGACACAGGTACCCCAAAGTTTAGGGCTGCTCTGTTGACAAGAACCTCCACTTCATGACACCTTAAATATCCCAGGAAAGAGAAAAATGGATAAAGAAGTCGTGGTCCTTATGTACAATGGAATATCACTCAGACATGAAATCAATGTCATAACGCTAGTAGAAGCAAGATGAGTGGATTTAGGTACGATGATTCTAAGTGAAATAAGTCACACAGAAAAAGACACTTATCATAAGCTATCACTTAGAGAGGGAATGTAAAAACCGCTACACTTGAACTGAATTACAAAACAGAACAGAGTCACACGTTTAGAAAACACACTATGCCTGCTTAACGGGAAAGGTGAGGTGGGGTGAGGCATAAAACAAGGGTTTCAAATTCGCTCAGATACCGTTCCATACACCCAATATGTAATAGACAAGACCTACTCCTTGCTCAGTGAACTGGACTCAACACCCCCTATTCACCGCACAAGAATATATGTGACTAGTAAGAATCTTAAAACCTATGTATTGATATCTGTCTGGAAGTGAGTCAAGTGGGTGTAAAGCTGCATAAACACAGCCGTGAAAAGCAGCTAAACCCCATTATAAAAATAAATTACTTTTAAAAACCCGTAAAACAAAGACAGTGAAAGAGAGAGAAATTCTTACAAAATTCGTTCAGAGGCTGTGATGCAACCTGGATTGACCATATCTAGACCCACAGCTGGATGAGACATAAGGGTGGACACTCTTGGGGCTGAAAGGTTGGGTGAGGTTGGGTGAGCAAACGCAGACCCTTTAAAGTAATACTGCCTGGTACCCATCCCATGGGTCCCAAATCTCCAGGTTCAAGGGCATCTTCCTACATCGAAAACATGCATGAGAAACCCAGAAGATGGTACACCGTGTGATTTTCAAAGGTTTCTAATACGCACCTCATTTCTCATCTCCTTGTGCTCGGGTTCGCCTTTCCAGCTATTTTACTAGAAATCTCCCTACTTGGAGAATCAGCACCTTTAAGCTCCTGTTCCCTACAGGTTGCAATTTGTCCTGAGGATGAACGGGAAGAGGGGCAACCAATGAGAGACTAGATATAGGTGTTGGGACAGGCACAGCTCACTCTATTTTCCCATCGGTAAGAAGAATTAACCACAGGCTCAGCCTGCTGCCCAGAAGCAGAATAGGGCCTGAGGCAATTCCGCGCTTTTGCGGCCAGCTCCCAAAAAAGCCAGTTGAAAAATGGAGCTCAGGGACACTGCAATTCACAAACCCGCAGAGCTATAAATGATAACTCTCATCCACAGATATATTGAGGGAAGGCAACGAAGAGGATTTGAAAGCAAGGCAGAATTGCAGGAAACAGGTTTCAGGAGGTAGATTCAAATCGCCTTAAAAGCACATGAAAAGTGGTAAAACGTCGACAATAATGCCCTTGGCCAAACAGGGCGTATGCGTTTTTTCCTGAATATATTCAGGAAAAAACGCATACGCCCTTTTTGGCCAACCAAGCAACCTGGAAAGGCTAATCAGCGCTACAAAGAAGTCTCGTTTCCATCGGTCAAAAGGGCCATGCTGCAAAAAGTGTCAAAACCAGAAATGCAGGACAGGCCATGGAGAAATGACAGCCTTGCTACGCTGATGGGCGGGATGTAAATTGCCAACAGCCACTCTGGAGAAGTGTACGGTGTGTCCTGAAACATCGAAAAAACACAGCTTAGGGAGCATAGGGCACGTCCTCTCATGGGCGTATAAATTGGGAAAACTAAAAATCAGCAAGACACAGGTACCCCAAAGTTTAGGGCTGCTCTGTTGACAAGAACCTCCACTTCATGACACCTTAAATATCCCAGGAAAGAGAAAAATGGATAAAGAAGTCGTGGTCCTTATGTACAATGGAATATCACTCAGACATGAAATCAATGTCATAACGCTAGTAGAAGCAAGATGAGTGGATTTAGGTACGATGATTCTAAGTGAAATAAGTCACACAGAAAAAGACACTTATCATAAGCTATCACTTAGAGAGGGAATGTAAAAACCGCTACACTTGAACTGAATTACAAAACAGAACAGAGTCACACGTTTAGAAAACACACTATGCCTGCTTAACGGGAAAGGTGAGGTGGGGTGAGGCATAAAACAAGGGTTTCAAATTCGCTCAGATACCGTTCCATACACCCAATATGTAATAGACAAGACCTACTCCTTGCTCAGTGAACTGGACTCAACACCCCCTATTCACCGCACAAGAATATATGTGACTAGTAAGAATCTTAAAACCTATGTATTGATATCTGTCTGGAAGTGAGTCAAGTGGGTGTAAAGCTGCATAAACACAGCCGTGAAAAGCAGCTAAACCCCATTATAAAAATAAATTACTTTTAAAAACCCGTAAAACAAAGACAGTGAAAGCGAGAGAAATTATTACAAAATTCGTTCAGAGGCTCTGATGCAACCTGGATTGACCATATCTAGACCCACAGCTGGATGAGACATAAGGGTGGACACACTTGGGGCTGAACGGTTGGGTGAGGTTGGGTGAGCAAACGCAGACCCTTTAAAGTAATACTGCCTGGTATCCATCCCATGGGTCCCAAATCTCCAGGTTCAAGGGCATCTTCCTACATCGAAAACATGCATGAGAAACCCAGAAGATGGTACACCGTGTGATTTTGAAAGGTTTCTAATACGCACCTCATTTCTCATCTCCTTGTGCTCGGGTTCGCCTTTCCAGCTACTTTACTAGCAATCTCCCTACTTGGAGAATCAGCACCTTTAAGCTCCTGTTCCCTACAGGTTGCAATTTGTCCTGAGGATGAACGGGAAGAGGGGAAACCAATGAGAGACTAGATCTTGGTGTTGGGACAGGCACAGGTCACTCTATTTTCCCATCGGGAAGAAGAATTAACCACAGGCTCAGCCTGCCGCCCAGAAGCTGAATAGGGCCTGAGGCAATCCCGCGCTTTTGCGGCCAGCTCCCAAAAAAGCCAGTTGAAAAATGGAGCTCAGGGACACTGCAATTCACAAACCCGCAGAGCTATAAATGATAACTCTCATCCACAGATATATTGAGGGAAGGCAACGAAGAGGATTTGAAAGCAAGGCAGGATTGCAGGAAACAGGTTTCAGGAGGTAGATTCGAATCGCCTTTAAAGCACATGAAAAGCGGTAAAACGTCGACAATGATGCCCTTGGCCAAACAGGGCGTATGCGTTTTTTCCTGAATATATTCAGGAAAAAACGCATACGCCCTGTTTGGCCAACCAAGCAACCTGGAAAGGCTAATCAGCGCTACAAAGAAGTCTCGCTTCCCATCGGTCAAAAGGGCCATGCTGCAAAAAGTGTCAAAACCAGAAATGCAGGACAGGCCATGGAGAAATGGCAGCCTTGCTACGCTGATGGGCGGGATGTAAATTGCCAACAGCCACTCTGGAGAAGTGTAAGGTGTGTCCTGAAACATCGAAAAAACACAGCTTAGGGAGCATAGGGCACGTCCTCTCATGGGCGTATAGATTGGGATAACTAAAAATCAGCAAGACACAGGCACCCCAAAGTTTAGGGCTGCTCTGTTGACAAGAACCTCCACTTCATGACACCTTAAATATCCCAGGAAAGAGAAAAATGGATAAAGAAGTTGTGGTCCTTATGTACAATGGAATATCACTCAGACATGAAATCAATGTCATAAGGCTAGTAGAAGCAAGATGAGTGGATTTAGGTACGACGATTCTAAGTGAAATAAGTCACACAGAAAAAGACACTTATCATAAGCTATCACTTATAGAGGGAATGTAAAAACCGCTACACTTGAACTGAATTACAAAACAGAACAGAGTCACACGTTTAGAAAACACAGTATGGCTGCTTAACGGGAAAGGTGAGGTGGGGTGAGGCATAAAACAAGGGTTTCAAATTCGCTCAGATACCGTTCCATACACCCAATATGTAATAGACAAGACCTACGCCTTGCTCAGTGAACAGGACTCAACACCCCCTATTCACCGCACAAGAATATATGTGACTAGTAAGAATCGTAAAACCTATGTATTGATATCTGTCAGGAAGTGGGTCAAGTGGGTGTAAAGCTGCATAAACACAGCCGTGAAAAGCAGCTAAACCCCATTATAAAAATAAATTACTTTTAAAAACCCGTAAAACAAAGACAGTGAAAGAGAGAGAAATTCTTACAAAATTCGTTCAGAGGCTGTGATGCAACCTGGATTGACCATATCTAGACCCACAGCTGGATGAGACATAAGGGTGGACACTCTTGGGGCTGAAAGGTTGGGTGAGGTTGGGTGAGCAAACGCAGACCCTTTAAAGTAATACTGCCTGGTACCCATCCCATGGGTCCCAAATCTCCAGGTTCAAGGGCATCTTCCTACATCGAAAACATGCATGAGAAACCCAGAAGATGGTACACCGTGTGATTTTCAAAGGTTTCTAATACGCACCTCATTTCTCATCTCCTTGTGCTCGGGTTCGCCTTTCCAGCTATTTTACTAGAAATCTCCCTACTTGGAGAATCAGCACCTTTAAGCTCCTGTTCCCTACAGGTTGCAATTTGTCCTGAGGATGAACGGGAAGAGGGGCAACCAATGAGAGACTAGATGTAGGTGTTGGGACAGGCACAGCTCACTCTATTTTCCCATCGGTAAGAAGAATTAACCACAGGCTCAGCCTGCTGCCCAGAAGCAGAATAGGGCCTGAGGCAATTCCGCGCTTTTGCGGCCAGCTCCCAAAAAAGCCAGTTGAAAAATGGAGCTCAGGGACACTGCAATTCACAAACCCGCAGAGCTATAAATGATAACTCTCATCCACAGATATATTGAGGGAAGGCAACGAAGAGGATTTGAAAGCAAGGCAGAATTGCAGGAAACAGGTTTCAGGAGGTAGATTCAAATCGCCTTAAAAGCACATGAAAAGTGGTAAAACGTCGACAATAATGCCCTTGGCCAAACAGGGCGTATGCGTTTTTTCCTGAATATATTCAGGAAAAAACGCATACGCCCTTTTTGGCCAACCAAGCAACCTGGAAAGGCTAATCAGCGCTACAAAGAAGTCTCGTTTCCATCGGTCAAAAGGGCCATGCTGCAAAAAGTGTCAAAACCAGAAATGCAGGACAGGCCATGGAGAAATGACAGCCTTGCTACGCTGATGGGCGGGATGTAAATTGCCAACAGCCACTCTGGAGAAGTGTACGGTGTGTCCTGAAACATCGAAAAAACACAGCTTAGGGAGCATAGGGCACGTCCTCTCATGGGCGTATAGATTGGGAAAACTAAAAATCAGCAAGACACAGGTACCCCAAAGTTTAGGGCTGCTCTGTTGACAAGAACCTCCACTTCATGACACCTTAAATATCCCAGGAAAGAGAAAAATGGATAAAGAAGTTGTGGTCCTTATGTACAATGGAATATCACTCAGACATGAAATCAATGTCATAACGCTAGTAGAAGCAAGATGAGTGGATTTAGGTACGATGATTCTAAGTGAAATAAGTCACACAGAAAAAGACACTTATCATAAGCTATCACTTAGAGAGGGAATGTAAAAACCGCTACACTTGAACTGAATTACAAAACAGAACAGAGTCACACGTTTAGAAAACACACTATGCCTGCTTAACGGGAAAGGTGAGGTGGGGTGAGGCATAAAACAAGGGTTTCAAATTCGCTCAGATACCGTTCCATACACCCAATATGTAATAGACAAGACCTACTCCTTGCTCAGTGAACTGGACTCAACACCCCCTATTCACCGCACAAGAATATATGTGACTAGTAAGAATCTTAAAACCTATGTATTGATATCTGTCTGGAAGTGAGTCAAGTGGGTGTAAAGCTGCATAAACACAGCCGTGAAAAGCAGCTAAACCCCATTATAAAAATAAATTACTTTTAAAAACCCGTAAAACAAAGACAGTGAAAGCGAGAGAAATTATTACAAAATTCGTTCAGAGGCTCTGATGCAACCTGGATTGACCATATCTAGACCCACAGCTGGATGAGACATAAGGGTGGACACACTTGGGGCTGAACGGTTGGGTGAGGTTGGGTGAGCAAACGCAGACCCTTTAAAGTAATACTGCCTGGTATCCATCCCATGGGTCCCAAATCTCCAGGTTCAAGGGCATCTTCCTACATCGAAAACATGCATGAGAAACCCAGAAGATGGTACACCGTGTGATTTTGAAAGGTTTCTAATACGCACCTCATTTCTCATCTCCTTGTGCTCGGGTTCGCCTTTCCAGCTACTTTACTAGCAATCTCCCTACTTGGAGAATCAGCACCTTTAAGCTCCTGTTCCCTACAGGTTGCAATTTGTCCTGAGGATGAACGGGAAGAGGGGAAACCAATGAGAGACTAGATCTTGGTGTTGGGACAGGCACAGGTCACTCTATTTTCCCATCGGGAAGAAGAATTAACCACAGGCTCAGCCTGCCGGCCAGAAGCTGAATAGGGCCTGAGGCAATCCCGCGCTTTTGCGGCCAGCTCCCAAAAAAGCCAGTTGAAAAATGGAGCTCAGGGACACTGCAATTCACAAACCCGCAGAGCTATAAATGATAACTCTCATCCACAGATATATTGAGGGAAGGCAACGAAGAGGATTTGAAAGCAAGGCAGGATTGCAGGAAACAGGTTTCAGGAGGTAGATTCGAATCGCCTTTAAAGCACATGAAAAGTGGTAAAACGTCGACAATGATGCCCTTGGCCAAACAGGGCGTATGCGTTTTTTCCTGAATATATTCAGGAAAAAACGCATACGCCCTGTTTGGCCAACCAAGCAACCTGGAAAGGCTAATCAGCGCTACAAAGAAGTCTCGCTTCCCATCGGTCAAAAGGGCCATGCTGCAAAAAGTGTCAAAACCAGAAATGCAGGACAGGCCCTGGAGAAATGGCAGCCTTGCTACGCTGATGGGCGGGATGTAAATTGCCAACAGCCACTCTGGAGAAGTGTAAGGTGTGTCCTGAAACATCGAAAAAACACAGCTCTAGGAGCATAGGGCACGTCCTCTCATGGGCGTATAAATTGGGAAAACTAAAAATCAGCAAGACACAGGCACCCCAAAGTTTAGGGCTGCTCTGTTGACAAGAACCTCCACTTCATGACACCTTAAATATCCCAGGAAAGAGAAAAATGGATAAAGAAGTTGTGGTCCTTATGTACAATGGAATATCACTCAGACATGAAATCAATGTCATAAGGCTAGTAGAAGCAAGATGAGTGGATTTAGGTACGACGATTCTAAGTGAAATAAGTCACACAGAAAAAGACACTTATCATAAGCTATCACTTATAGAGGGAATGTAAAAACCGCTACACTTGAACTGAATTACAAAACAGAACAGAGTCACACGTTTAGAAAACACACTATGGCTGCTTAACGGGAAAGGTGAGGTGGGGTGAGGCATAAAACAAGGGTTTCAAATTCGCTCAGATACCGTTCCATACACCCAATATGTAATAGACAAGACCTACTCCTTGCTCAGTGAACAGGACTCAACACCCCCTATTCACCGCACAAGAATATATGTGACTAGTAAGAATCTTAAAACCTATGTATTGATATCTGTCTGGAAGTGAGTCAAGTGGGTGTAAAGCCGCATAAACACAGCCGTGAAAAGCAGCTAAACCCCATTATAAAAATAAATTACTTTTAAAAACCCGTAAAACAAAGACAGTGAAAGAGAGAGAAATTATTACAAAATTCGTTCAGAGGCTGTGATGCAACCTGGATTGACCATATCTAGACCCACAGCTGGATGAGACATAAGGGTGGACACTCTTGGGGCTGAAAGGTTGGGTGAGGCTGGGTGAGCAAACGCAGACCCTTTAAAGTAATACTGCCTGGTACCCATCCCATGGGTCCCAAATCTCCAGGTTCAAGGGCATCTTCCTACATCGAAAACATGCATGAGAAACCCAGAAGATGGTACACCGTGTGATTTTGAAAGGTTTCTAATACGCACCTCATTTCTCATCTCCTTGTGCTCGGGTTCACCTTTCCAGCTACTTTACTAGCAATCTCCCTACTTGGAGAATCAGCACCTTTAAGCTCCTGTTCCCTACAGGTTGCAATTTGTCCTGAGGATGAACGGGAAGAGGGGCAACCAATGAGAGACTAGATGTAGGTGTTGGGACAGGCACAGCTCACTCTATTTTCCCATCGGTAAGAAGAATTAACCACAGGCTCAGCCTGCCGCCCAGAAGCAGAATAGGGCCTGAGGCAATTCCGCGCTTTTGCGGCCAGCTCCCAAAAAAGCCAGTTGAAAAATGGAGCTCAGGGACACTGCAATTCACAAACCCGCAGAGCTATAAATGATAACTCTCATCCACAGATATATTGAGGGAAGGCAACGAAGAGGATTTGAAAGCAAGGCAGAATTGCAGGAAACAGGTTTCAGGAGGTAGATTCAAATCGCCTTAAAAGCACATGAAAAGTGGTAAAACGTCGACAATAATGCCCTTGGCCAAACAGGGCGTATGCGTTTTTTCCTGAATATATTCAGGAAAAAACGCATACGCCCTTTTTGGCCAACCAAGCAACCTGGAAAGGCTAATCAGCGCTACAAAGAAGTCTCGCTTCCCATCGGTCAAAAGGGCCATGCTGCAAAAAGTGTCAAAACCAGAAATGCAGGACAGGCCATGGAGAAATGGCAGCCTTGCTACGCTGATGGGCGGGATGTAAATTGCCAACAGCCACTCTGGAGAAGTGTAAGGTGTGTCCTGAAACATCGAAAAAACACAGCTTAGGGAGCATAGGGCACGTCCTCTCATGGGCGTATAGATTGGGATAACTAAAAATCAGCAAGACACAGGCACCCCAAAGTTTAGGGCTGCTCTGTTGACAAGAACCTCCAGTTCATGACACCTTAAATATCCCAGGAAAGAGAAAAATGGATAAAGAAGTTGTGGTCCTTATGTACAATGGAATATCACTCAGACATGAAATAAATGTCATAACGCTAGTAGAAGCAAGATGAGTGGATTTAGGTACGATGATTCTAAGTGAAATAAGTCACACAGAAAAAGACACTTATCATAAGCTATCACTTAGAGAGGGAATGTAAAAACCGCTACACTTGAACTGAATTACAAAACAGAACAGAGTCACACGTTTAGAAAACACACTATGGCTGCTTAACGGGAAAGGTGAGGTGGGGTGAGGCATAAAACAAGGGTTTCAAATTCGCTCAGATACCGTTCCATACACCCAATATGTAATAGACAAGACCTACTCCTTGCTCAGTGAACTGGACTCAACACCCCCTATTCACCGCACAAGAATATATGTGACTAGTAAGAATCTTAAAACCTATGTATTGATATCTGTCTGGAAGTGAGTCAAGTGGGTGTAAAGCTGCATAAACACAGCTGTGAAAAGCAGCTAAACCCCATTATAAAAATAAATTACTTTTAAAAACCCGTAAAACAAAGACAGTGAAAGCGAGAGAAATTATTACAAAATTCGTTCAGAGGCTCTGATGCAACCTGGATTGACCATATCTAGACCCACAGCTGGATGAGACATAAGGGTGGACACTCTTGGGGCTGAACGGTTGGGTGAGGTTGGGTGAGCAAATGCAGACCCTTTAAAGTAATACTGCCTGGTATCCATCCCATGGGTCCCAAATCTCCAGGTTCAAGGGCATCTTCCTACATCGAAAACATGCATGAGAAACCCAGAAGATGGTACACCGTGTGATTTTGAAAGGTTTCTAATACGCACCTCATTTCTCATCTCCTTGTTCTCGGGTTCGCCTTTCCAGCTACTTTACTAGCAATCTCCCTACTTGGAGAATCAGCACCTTTAAGCTCCTGTTCCCTACAGGTTGCAATTTGTCCTGAGGATGAACGGGAAGAGGGGAAACCAATGAGAGACTAGATCTTGGTGTTGGGACAGGCACAGGTCACTCTATTTTCCCATCGGGAAGAAGAATTAACCACAGGCTCAGCCTGCCGGCCAGAAGCTGAATAGGGCCTGAGGCAATCCCGCGCTTTTGCGGCCAGCTCCCAAAAAAGCCAGTTGAAAAATGGAGCTCAGGGACACTGCAATTCACAAACCCGCAGAGCTATAAATGATAACTCTCATCCACAGATATATTGAGGGAAGGCAACGAAGAGGATTTGAAAGCAAGGCAGGATTGCAGGAAACAGGTTTCAGGAGGTAGATTCGAATCGCCTTTAAAGCACATGAAAAGTGGTAAAACGTCGACAATGATGCCCTTGGCCAAACAGGGCGTATGCGTTTTTTCCTGAATATATTCAGGAAAAAACGCATACGCCCTGTTTGGCCAACCAAGCAACCTGGAAAGGCTAATCAGCGCTACAAAGAAGTCTCGCTTCCCATCGGTCAAAAGGGCCATGCTGCAAAAAGTGTCAAAACCAGAAATGCAGGACAGGCCCTGGAGAAATGGCAGCCTTGCTACGCTGATGGGCGGGATGTAAATTGCCAACAGCCACTCTGGAGAAGTGTAAGGTGTGTCCTGAAACATCGAAAAAACACAGCTCTAGGAGCATAGGGCACGTCCTCTCATGGGCGTATAAATTGGGAAAACTAAAAATCAGCAAGACACAGGCACCCCAAAGTTTAGGGCTGCTCTGTTGACAAGAACCTCCACTTCATGACACCTTAAATATCCCAGGAAAGAGAAAAATGGATAAAGAAGTTGTGGTCCTTATGTACAATGGAATATCACTCAGACATGAAATCAATGTCATAAGGCTAGTAGAAGCAAGATGAGTGGATTTAGGTACGACGATTCTAAGTGAAATAAGTCACACAGAAAAAGACACTTATCATAAGCTATCACTTATAGAGGGAATGTAAAAACCGCTACACTTGAACTGAATTACAAAACAGAACAGAGTCACACGTTTAGAAAACACACTATGGCTGCTTAACGGGAAAGGTGAGGTGGGGTGAGGCATAAAACAAGGGTTTCAAATTCGCTCAGATACCGTTCCATACACCCAATATGTAATAGACAAGACCTACTCCTTGCTCAGTGAACAGGACTCAACACCCCCTATTCACCGCACAAGAATATATGTGACTAGTAAGAATCTTAAAACCTATGTATTGATATCTGTCTGGAAGTGAGTCAAGTGGGTGTAAAGCCGCATAAACACAGCCGTGAAAAGCAGCTAAACCCCATTATAAAAATAAATTACTTTTAAAAACCCGTAAAACAAAGACAGTGAAAGAGAGAGAAATTCTTACAAAATTCGTTCAGAGGCTGTGATGCAACCTGGATTGACCATATCTAGACCCACAGCTGGATGAGACATAAGGGTGGACACTCTTGGGGCTGAAAGGTTGGGTGAGGTTGGGTGAGCAAATGCAGACCCTTTAAAGTAATACTGCCTGGTACCCATCCCATGGGTCCCAAATCTCCAGGTTCAAGGGCATCTTCCTACATCGAAAACATGCATGAGAAACCCAGAAGATGGTACACCGTGTGATTTTGAAAGGTTTCTAATACGCACCTCATTTCTCATCTCCTTGTGCTCGGGTTCACCTTTCCAGCTACTTTACTAGCAATCTCCCTACTTGGAGAATCAGCACCTTTAAGCTCCTGTTCCCTACAGGTTGCAATTTGTCCTGAGGATGAACGGGAAGAGGGGCAACCAATGAGAGACTAGATGTAGGTGTTGGGACAGGCACAGCTCACTCTATTTTCCCATCGGTAAGAAGAATTAACCACAGGCTCAGCCTGCCGCCCAGAAGCAGAATAGGGCCTGAGGCAATTCCGCGCTTTTGCGGCCAGCTCCCAAAAAAGCCAGTTGAAAAATGGAGCTCAGGGACACTGCAATTCACAAACCCGCAGAGCTATAAATGATAACTCTCATCCACAGATATATTGAGGGAAGGCAACGAAGAGGATTTGAAAGCAAGGCAGAATTGCAGGAAACAGGTTTCAGGAGGTAGATTCAAATCGCCTTAAAAGCACATGAAAAGTGGTAAAACGTCGACAATAATGCCCTTGGCCAAACAGGGCGTATGCGTTTTTTCCTGAATATATTCAGGAAAAAACGCATACGCCCTGTTTGGCCAACCAAGCAACCTGGAAAGGCTAATCAGCGCTACAAAGAAGTCTCGCTTCCCATCGGTCAAAAGGGCCATGCTGCAAAAAGTGTCAAAACCAGAAATGCAGGACAGGCCATGGAGAAATGGCAGCCTTGCTACGCTGATGGGCGGGATGTAAATTGCCAACAGCCACTCTGGAGAAGTGTAAGGTGTGTCCTGAAACATCGAAAAAACACAGCTTAGGGAGCATAGGGCACGTCCTCTCATGGGCGTATAGATTGGGATAACTAAAAATCAGCAAGACACAGGCACCCCAAAGTTTAGGGCTGCTCTGTTGACAAGAACCTCCACTTCATGACACCTTAAATATCCCAGGAAAGAGAAAAATGGATAAAGAAGTTGTGGTCCTTATGTACAATGGAATATCACTCAGACATGAAATCAATGTCATAAGGCTAGTAGAAGCAAGATGAGTGGATTTAGGTACGACGATTCTAAGTGAAATAAGTCACACAGAAAAAGACACTTATCATAAGCTATCACTTATAGAGGGAATGTAAAAACCGCTACACTTGAACTGAATTACAAAACAGAACAGAGTCACACGTTTAGAAAACACAGTATGGCTGCTTAACGGGAAAGGTGAGGTGGGGTGAGGCATAAAACAAGGGTTTCAAATTCGCTCAGATACCGTTCCATACACCCAATATGTAATAGACAAGACCTACGCCTTGCTCAGTGAACAGGACTCAACACCCCCTATTCACCGCACAAGAATATATGTGACTAGTAAGAATCTTAAAACCTATGTATTGATATCTGTCAGGAAGTGGGTCAAGTGGGTGTAAAGCTGCATAAACACAGCCGTGAAAAGCAGCTAAACCCCATTATAAAAATAAATTACTTTTAAAAACCCGTAAAACAAAGACAGTGAAAGAGAGAGAAATTCTTACAAAATTCGTTCAGAGGCTGTGATGCAACCTGGATTGACCATATCTAGACCCACAGCTGGATGAGACATAAGGGTGGACACTCTTGGGGCTGAAAGGTTGGGTGAGGTTGGGTGAGCAAACGCAGACCCTTTAAAGTAATACTGCCTGGTACCCATCCCATGGGTCCCAAATCTCCAGGTTCAAGGGCATCTTCCTACATCGAAAACATGCATGAGAAACCCAGAAGATGGTACACCGTGTGATTTTCAAAGGTTTCTAATACGCACCTCATTTCTCATCTCCTTGTGCTCGGGTTCGCCTTTCCAGCTACTTTACTAGAAATCTCCCTACTTGGAGAATCAGCACCTTTAAGCTCCTGTTCCCTACAGGTTGCAATTTGTCCTGAGGATGAACGGGAAGAGGGGCAACCAATGAGAGACTAGATATAGGTGTTGGGACAGGCACAGCTCACTCTATTTTCCCATCGGTAAGAAGAATTAACCACAGGCTCAGCCTGCTGCCCAGAAGCAGAATAGGGCCTGAGGCAATTCCGCGCTTTTGCGGCCAGCTCCCAAAAAAGCCAGTTGAAAAATGGAGCTCAGGGACACTGCAATTCACAAACCCGCAGAGCTATAAATGATAACTCTCATCCACAGATATATTGAGGGAAGGCAACGAAGAGGATTTGAAAGCAAGGCAGAATTGCAGGAAACAGGTTTCAGGAGGTAGATTCAAATCGCCTTAAAAGCACATGAAAAGTGGTAAAACGTCGACAATAATGCCCTTGGCCAAACAGGGCGTATGCGTTTTTTCCTGAATATATTCAGGAAAAAACGCATACGCCCTGTTTGGCCAACCAAGCAACCTGGAAAGGCTAATCAGCGCTACAAAGAAGTCTCGTTTCCATCGGTCAAAAGGGCCATGCTGCAAAAAGTGTCAAAACCAGAAATGCAGGACAGGCCATGGAGAAATGGCAGCCTTGCTACGCTGATGGGCGGGATGTAAATTGCCAACAGCCACTCTGGAGAAGTGTACGGTGTGTCCTGAAACATCGAAAAAACACAGCTTAGGGAGCATAGGGCACGTCCTCTCATGGGCGTATAAATTGGGAAAACTAAAAATCAGCAAGACACAGGTACCCCAAAGTTTAGGGCTGCTCTGTTGACAAGAACCTCCACTTCATGACACATTAAATATCCCAGGAAAGAGAAAAATGGATAAAGAAGTTGTGGTCCTTATGTACAATGGAATATCACTCAGACATGAAATCAATGTCATAACGCTAGTAGAAGCAAGATGAGTGGATTTAGGTACGATGATTCTAAGTGAAATAAGTCACACAGAAAAAGACACTTATCATAAGCTATCACTTAGAGAGGGAATGTAAAAACCGCTACACTTGAACTGAATTACAAAACAGAACAGAGTCACACGTTTAGAAAACACACTATGCCTGCTTAACGGGAAAGGTGAGGTGGGGTGAGGCATAAAACAAGGGTTTCAAATTCGCTCAGATACCGTTCCATACACCCAATATGTAATAGACAAGACCTACTCCTTGCTCAGTGAACTGGACTCAACACCCCCTATTCACCGCACAAGAATATATGTGACTAGTAAGAATCTTAAAACCTATGTATTGATATCTGTCTGGAAGTGAGTCAAGTGGGTGTAAAGCTGCATAAACACAGCCGTGAAAAGCAGCTAAACCCCATTATAAAAATAAATTACTTTTAAAAACCCGTAAAACAAAGACAGTGAAAGCGAGAGAAATTATTACAAAATTCGTTCAGAGGCTCTGATGCAACCTGGATTGACCATATCTAGACCCACAGCTGGATGAGACATAAGGGTGGACACTCTTGGGGCTGAACGGTTGGGTGAGGTTGGGTGAGCAAACGCAGACCCTTTAAAGTAATACTGCCTGGTATCCATCCCATGGGTCCCAAATCTCCAGGTTCAAGGGCATCTTCCTACATCGAAAACATGCATGAGAAACCCAGAAGATGGTACACCGTGTGATTTTGAAAGGTTTCTAATACGCACCTCATTTCTCATCTCCTTGTGCTCGGGTTCGCCTTTCCAGCTACTTTACTAGCAATCTCCCTACTTGGAGAATCAGCACCTTTAAGCTCCTGTTCCCTACAGGTTGCAATTTGTCCTGAGGATGAACGGGAAGAGGGGAAACCAATGAGAGACTAGATCTTGGTGTTGGGACAGGCACAGGTCACTCTATTTTCCCATCGGGAAGAAGAATTAACCACAGGCTCAGCCTGCCGGCCAGAAGCTGAATAGGGCCTGAGGCAATCCCGCGCTTTTGCGGCCAGCTCCCAAAAAAGCCAGTTGAAAAATGGAGCTCAGGGACACTGCAATTCACAAACCCGCAGAGCTATAAATGATAACTCTCATCCACAGATATATTGAGGGAAGGCAACGAAGAGGATTTGAAAGCAAGGCAGGATTGCAGGAAACAGGTTTCAGGAGGTAGATTCGAATCGCCTTTAAAGCACATGAAAAGTGGTAAAACGTCGACAATGATGCCCTTGGCCAAACAGGGCGTATGCGTTTTTTCCTGAATATATTCAGGAAAAAACGCATACGCCCTGTTTGGCCAACCAAGCAACCTGGAAAGGCTAATCAGCGCTACAAAGAAGTCTCGCTTCCCATCGGTCAAAAGGGCCATGCTGCAAAAAGTGTCAAAACCAGAAATGCAGGACAGGCCCTGGAGAAATGGCAGCCTTGCTACGCTGATGGGCGGGATGTAAATTGCCACCAGCCACTCTGGAGAAGTGTAAGGTGTGTCCTGAAACATCGAAAAAACACAGCTCTAGGAGCATAGGGCACGTCCTCTCATGGGCGTATAAATTGGGAAAACTAAAAATCAGCAAGACACAGGCACCCCAAAGTTTAGGGCTGCTCTGTTGACAAGAACCTCCACTTCATGACACCTTAAATATCCCAGGAAAGAGAAAAATGGATAAAGAAGTTGTGGTCCTTATGTACAATGGAATATCACTCAGACATGAAATCAATGTCATAAGGCTAGTAGAAGCAAGATGAGTGGATTTAGGTACGACGATTCTAAGTGAAATAAGTCACACAGAAAAAGACACTTATCATAAGCTATCACTTATAGAGGGAATGTAAAAACCGCTACACTTGAACTGAATTACAAAACAGAACAGAGTCACACGTTTAGAAAACACACTATGGCTGCTTAACGGGAAAGGTGAGGTGGGGTGAGGCATAAAACAAGGGTTTCAAATTCGCTCAGATACCGTTCCATACACCCAATATGTAATAGACAAGACCTACTCCTTGCTCAGTGAACAGGACTCAACACCCCCTATTCACCGCACAAGAATATATGTGACTAGTAAGAATCTTAAAACCTATGTATTGATATCTGTCTGGAAGTGAGTCAAGTGGGTGTAAAGCTGCATAAACACAGCCGTGAAAAGCAGCTAAACCCCATTATAAAAATAAATTACTTTTAAAAACCCGTAAAACAAAGACAGTGAAAGAGAGAGAAATTATTACAAAATTCGTTCAGAGGCTGTGATGCAACCTGGATTGACCATATCTAGACCCACAGCTGGATGAGACATAAGGGTGGACACTCTTGGGCCTGAAAGTTTGGGTGAGGCTGGGTGAGCAAACGCAGACCCTTTAAAGTAATACTGCCTGGTACCCATCCCATGGGTCCCAAATCTCCAGGTTCAAGGGCATCTTCCTACATCGAAAACATGCATGAGAAACCCAGAAGATGGTACACCGTGTGATTTTGAAAGGTTTCTAATACGCACCTCATTTCTCATCTCCTTGTGCTCGGGTTCACCTTTCCAGCTACTTTACTAGCAATCTCCCTACTTGGAGAATCAGCACCTTTAAGCTCCTGTTCCCTACAGGTTGCAATTTGTCCTGAGGATGAACGGGAAGAGGGGCAACCAATGAGAGACTAGATGTAGGTGTTGGGACAGGCACAGCTCACTCTATTTTCCCATCGGTAAGAAGAATTAACCACAGGCTCAGCCTGCCGCCCAGAAGCAGAATAGGGCCTGAGGCAATTCCGCGCTTTTGCGGCCAGCTCCCAAAAAAGCCAGTTGAAAAATGGAGCTCAGGGACACTGCAATTCACAAACCCGCAGAGCTATAAATGATAACTCTCATCCACAGATATATTGAGGGAAGGCAACGAAGAGGATTTGAAAGCAAGGCAGAATTGCAGGAAACAGGTTTCAGGAGGTAGATTCAAATCGCCTTAAAAGCACATGAAAAGTGGTAAAACGTCGACAATAATGCCCTTGGCCAAACAGGGCGTATGCGTTTTTTCCTGAATATATTCAGGAAAAAACGCATACGCCCTGTTTGGCCAACCAAGCAACCTGGAAAGGCTAATCAGCGCTACAAAGAAGTCTCGCTTCCCATCGGTCAAAAGGGCCATGCTGCAAAAAGTGTCAAAACCAGAAATGCAGGACAGGCCATGGAGAAATGGCAGCCTTGCTACGCTGATGGGCGGGATGTAAATTGCCAACAGCCACTCTGGAGAAGTGTAAGGTGTGTCCTGAAACATCGAAAAAACACAGCTTAGGGAGCATAGGGCACGTCCTCTCATGGGCGTATAGATTGGGATAACTAAAAATCAGCAAGACACAGGCACCCCAAAGTTTAGGGCTGCTGTGTTGACAAGAACCTCCACTTCATGACACCTTAAATATCCCAGGAAAGAGAAAAATGGATAAAGAAGTTGTGGTCCTTATGTACAATGGAATATCACTCAGACATGAAATCAATGTCATAAGGCTAGTAGAAGCAAGATGAGTGGATTTAGGTACGACGATTCTAAGTGAAATAAGTCACACAGAAAAAGACACTTATCATAAGCTATCACTTATAGAGGGAATGTAAAAACCGCTACACTTGAACTGAATTACAAAACAGAACAGAGTCACACGTTTAGAAAACACACTATGGCTGCTTAACGGGAAAGGTGAGGTGGGGTGAGGCATAAAACAAGGGTTTCAAATTCGCTCAGATACCGTTCCATACACCCAATATGTAATAGACAAGACCTACGCCTTGCTCAGTGAACAGGACTCAACACCCCCTATTCACCGCACAAGAATATATGTGACTAGTAAGAATCTTAAAACCTATGTATTGATATCTGTCAGGAAGTGGGTCAAGTGGGTGTAAAGCTGCATAAACACAGCCGTGAAAAGCAGCTAAACCCCATTATAAAAATAAATTACTTTTAAAAACCCGTAAAACAAAGACAGTGAAAGAGAGAGAAATTCTTACAAAATTCGTTCAGAGGCTGTGATGCAACCTGGATTGACCATATCTAGACCCACAGCTGGATGAGACATAAGGGTGGACACTCTTGGGGCTGAAAGGTTGGGTGAGGTTGGGTGAGCAAACGCAGACCCTTTAAAGTAATACTGCCTGGTACCCATCCCATGGGTCCCAAATCTCCAGGTTCAAGGGCATCTTCCTACATCGAAAACATGCATGAGAAACCCAGAAGATGGTACACCGTGTGATTTTCAAAGGTTTCTAATACGCACCTCATTTCTCATCTCCTTGTGCTCGGGTTCGCCTTTCCAGCTATTTTACTAGAAATCTCCCTACTTGGAGAATCAGCACCTTTAAGCTCCTGTTCCCTACAGGTTGCAATTTGTCCTGAGGATGAACGGGAAGAGGGGCAACCAATGAGAGACTAGATATAGGTGTTGGGACAGGCACAGCTCACTCTATTTTCCCATCGGTAAGAAGAATTAACCACAGGCTCAGCCTGCTGCCCAGAAGCAGAATAGGGCCTGAGGCAATTCCGCGCTTTTGCGGCCAGCTCCCAAAAAAGCCAGTTGAAAAATGGAGCTCAGGGACACTGCAATTCACAAACCCGCAGAGCTATAAATGATAACTCTCATCCACAGATATATTGAGGGAAGGCAACGAAGAGGATTTGAAAGCAAGGCAGAATTGCAGGAAACAGGTTTCAGGAGGTAGATTCAAATCGCCTTAAAAGCACATGAAAAGTGGTAAAACGTCGACAATAATGCCCTTGGCCAAACAGGGCGTATGCGTTTTTTCCTGAATATATTCAGGAAAAAACGCATACGCCCTTTTTGGCCAACCAAGCAACCTGGAAAGGCTAATCAGCGCTACAAAGAAGTCTCGTTTCCATCGGTCAAAAGGGCCATGCTGCAAAAAGTGTCAAAACCAGAAATGCAGGACAGGCCATGGAGAAATGGCAGCCTTGCTACGCTGATGGGCGGGATGTAAATTGCCAACAGCCACTCTGGAGAAGTGTACGGTGTGTCCTGAAACATCGAAAAAACACAGCTTAGGGAGCATAGGGCACGTCCTCTCATGGGCGTATAAATTGGGAAAACTAAAAATCAGCAAGACACAGGTACCCCAAAGTTTAGGGCTGCTCTGTTGACAAGAACCTCCACTTCATGACACCTTAAATATCCCAGGAAAGAGAAAAATGGATAAAGAAGTTGTGGTCCTTATGTACAATGGAATATCACTCAGACATGAAATCAATGTCATAACGCTAGTAGAAGCAAGATGAGTGGATTTAGGTACGATGATTCTAAGTGAAATAAGTCACACAGAAAAAGACACTTATCATAAGCTATCACTTAGAGAGGGAATGTAAAAACCGCTACACTTGAACTGAATTACAAAAGAGAACAGAGTCACACGTTTAGAAAACACACTATGGCTGCTTAACGGGAAAGGTGAGGTGGGGTGAGGCATAAAACAAGGGTTTCAAATTCGCTCAGATACCGTTCCATACACCCAATATGTAATAGACAAGACCTACTCCTTGCTCAGTGAACTGGACTCAACACCCCCTATTCACCGCACAAGAATATATGTGACTAGTAAGAATCTTAAAACCTATGTATTGATATCTGTCTGGAAGTGAGTCAAGTGGGTGTAAAGCTGCATAAACACAGCCGTGAAAAGCAGCTAAACCCCATTATAAAAATAAATTACTTTTAAAAACCCGTAAAACAAAGACAGTGAAAGCGAGAGAAATTATTACAAAATTCGTTCAGAGGCTCTGATGCAACCTGGATTGACCATATCTAGACCCACAGCTGGATGAGACATAAGGGTGGACTCTCTTGGGGCTGAACGGTTGGGTGAGGTTGGGTGAGCAAACGCAGACCCTTTAAAGTAATACTGCCTGGTATCCATCCCATGGGTCCCAAATCTCCAGGTTCAAGGGCATCTTCCTACATCGAAAACATGCATGAGAAACCCAGAAGATGGTACACCGTGTGATTTTGAAAGGTTTCTAATACGCACCTCATTTCTCATCTCCTTGTGCTCGGGTTTGCCTTTCCAGCTACTTTACTAGCAATCTCCCTACTTGGAGAATCAGCACCTTTAAGCTCCTGTTCCCTACAGGTTGCAATTTGTCCTGAGGATGAACGGGAAGAGGGGAAACCAATGAGAGACTAGATCTTGGTGTTGGGACAGGCACAGGTCACTCTATTTTCCCATCGGGAAGAAGAATTAACCACAGGCTCAGCCTGCCGGCCAGAAGCTGAATAGGGCCTGAGGCAATCCCGCGCTTTTGCGGCCAGCTCCCAAAAAAGCCAGTTGAAAAATGGAGCTCAGGGACACTGCAATTCACAAACCCGCAGAGCTATAAATGATAACTCTCATCCACAGATATATTGAGGGAAGGCAACGAAGAGGATTTGAAAGCAAGGCAGGATTGCAGGAAACAGGTTTCAGGAGGTAGATTCGAATCGCCTTTAAAGCACATGAAAAGTGGTAAAACGTCGACAATGATGCCCTTGGCCAAACAGGGCGTATGCGTTTTTTCCTGAATATATTCAGGAAAAAACGCATACGCCCTGTTTGGCCAACCAAGCAACCTGGAAAGGCTAATCAGCGCTACAAAGAAGTCTCACTTCCCATCGGTCAAAAGGGCCATGCTGCAAAAAGTGTCAAAACCATAAATGCAGGACAGGCCCTGGAGAAATGGCAGCCTTGCTACGCTGATGGGCGGGATGTAAATTGCCAACAGCCACTCTGGAGAAGTGTAAGGTGTGTCCTGAAACATCGAAAAAACACAGCTCTAGGAGCATAGGGCACGTCCTCTCATGGGCGTATAAATTGGGAAAACTAAAAATCAGCAAGACACAGGCACCCCAAAGTTTAGGGCTGCTCTGTTGACAAGAACCTCCACTTCATGACACCTTAAATATCCCAGGAAAGAGAAAAATGGATAAAGAAGTTGTGGTCCTTATGTACAATGGAATATCACTCAGACATGAAATCAATGTCATAAGGCTAGTAGAAGCAAGATGAGTGGATTTAGGTACGACGATTCTAAGTGAAATAAGTCACACAGAAAAAGACACTTATCATAAGCTATCACTTATAGAGGGAATGTAAAAACCGCTACACTTGAACTGAATTACAAAACAGAACAGAGTCACACGTTTAGAAAACACACTATGGCTGCTTAACGGGAAAGGTGAGGTGGGGTGAGGCATAAAACAAGGGTTTCAAATTCGCTCAGATACCGTTCCATACACCCAATATGTAATAGACAAGACCTACTCCTTGCTCAGTGAACAGGACTCAACACCCCCTATTCACCGCACAAGAATATATGTGACTAGTAAGAATCTTAAAACCTATGTATTGATATCTGTCTGGAAGTGAGTCAAGTGGGTGTAAAGCCGCATAAACACAGCCGTGAAAAGCAGCTAAACCCCATTATAAAAATAAATTACTTTTAAAAACCCGTAAAACAAAGACAGTGAAAGAGAGAGAAATTCTTACAAAATTCGTTCAGAGGCTGTGATGCAACCTGGATTGACCATATCTAGACCCACAGCTGGATGAGACATAAGGGTGGACACTCTTGGGGCTGAAAGTTTGGGTGAGGTTGGGTGAGCAAACGCAGACCCTTTAAAGTAATACTGCCTGGTACCCATCCCATGGGTCCCAAATCTCCAGGTTCAAGGGCATCTTCCTACATCGAAAACATGCATGAGAAACCCAGAAGATGGTACACCGTGTGATTTTGAAAGGTTTCTAATACGCACCTCATTTCTCATCTCCTTGTGCTCGGGTTCACCTTTCCAGCTACTTTACTAGAAATCTCCCTACTTGGAGAATCAGCACCTTTAAGCTCCTGTTCCCTACAGGTTGCAATTTGTCCTGAGGATGAACGGGAAGAGGGGCAACCAATGAGAGACTAGATGTAGGTGTTGGGACAGGCACAGCTCACTCTATTTTCCCATCGGTAAGAAGAATTAACCACAGGCTCAGCCTGCCGCCCAGAAGCAGAATAGGGCCTGAGGCAATTCCGCGCTTTTGTGGCCAGCTCCCAAAAAAGCCAGTTGAAAAATGGAGCTCAGGGACACTGCAATTCACAAACCCGCAGAGCTATAAATGATAACTCTCATCCACAGATATATTGAGGGAAGGCAACGAAGAGGATTTGAAAGCAAGGCAGAATTGCAGGAAACAGGTTTCAGGAGGTAGATTCAAATCGCCTTAAAAGCACATGAAAAGTGGTAAAACGTCGACAATAATGCCCTTGGCCAAACAGGGCGTATGCGTTTTTTCCTGAATATATTCAGGAAAAAACGCATACGCCCTGTTTGGCCAACCAAGCAACCTGGAAAGGCTAATCAGCGCTACAAAGAAGTCTCGCTTCCCATCGGTCAAAAGGGCCATGCTGCAAAAAGTGTCAAAACCAGAAATGCAGGACAGGCCATGGAGAAATGGCAGCCTTGCTACGCTGATGGGCGGGATGTAAATTGCCAACAGCCACTCTGGAGAAGTGTAAGGTGTGTCCTGAAACATCGAAAAAACACAGCTTAGGGAGCATAGGGCACGTCCTCTCATGGGCGTATAGATTGGGATAACTAAAAATCAGCAAGACACAGGCACCCCAAAGTTTAGGGCTGCTCTGTTGACAAGAACCTCCACTTCATGACACCTTAAATATCCCAGGAAAGAGAAAAATGGATAAAGAAGTTGTGGTCCTTATGTACAATGGAATATCACTCAGACATGAAATCAATGTCATAAGGCTAGTAGAAGCAAGATGAGTGGATTTAGGTACGACGATTCTAAGTGAAATAAGTCACACAGAAAAAGACACTTATCATAAGCTATCACTTATAGAGGGAATGTAAAAACCGCTACACTTGAACTGAATTACAAAACAGAACAGAGTCACACGTTTAGAAAACACACTATGGCTGCTTAACGGGAAAGGTGAGGTGGGGTGAGGCATAAAACAAGGGTTTCAAATTCGCTCAGATACCGTTCCATACACCCAATATGTAATAGACAAGACCTACGCCTTGCTCAGTGAACAGGACTCAACACCCCCTATTCACCGCACAAGAATATATGTGACTAGTAAGAATCTTAAAACCTATGTATTGATATCTGTCAGGAAGTGGGTCAAGTGGGTGTAAAGCTGCATAAACACAGCCGTGAAAAGCAGCTAAACCCCATTATAAAAATAAATTACTTTTAAAAACCCGTAAAACAAAGACAGTGAAAGAGAGAGAAATTCTTACAAAATTCGTTCAGAGGCTGTGATGCAACCTGGATTGACCATATCTAGACCCACAGCTGGATGAGACATAAGGGTGGACACTCTTGGGGCTGAAAGGTTGGGTGAGGTTGGGTGAGCAAACGCAGACCCTTTAAAGTAATACTGCCTGGTACCCATCCCATGGGTCCCAAATCTCCAGGTTCAAGGGCATCTTCCTACATCGAAAACATGCATGAGAAACCCAGAAGATGGTACACCGTGTGATTTTCAAAGGTTTCTAATACGCACCTCATTTCTCATCTCCTTGTGCTCGGGTTCGCCTTTCCAGCTATTTTACTAGAAATCTCCCTACTTGGAGAATCAGCACCTTTAAGCTCCTGTTCCCTACAGGTTGCAATTTGTCCTGAGGATGAACGGGAAGAGGGGCAACCAATGAGAGACTAGATATAGGTGTTGGGACAGGCACAGCTCACTCTATTTTCCCATCGGTAAGAAGAATTAACCACAGGCTCAGCCTGCTGCCCAGAAGCAGAATAGGGCCTGAGGCAATTCCGCGCTTTTGCGGCCAGCTCCCAAAAATGCCAGTTGAAAAATGGAGCTCAGGGACACTGCAATTCACAAACCCGCAGAGCTATAAATGATAACTCTCATCCACAGATATATTGAGGGAAGGCAACGAAGAGGATTTGAAAGCAAGGCAGAATTGCAGGAAACAGGTTTCAGGAGGTAGATTCAAATCGCCTTAAAAGCACATGAAAAGTGGTAAAACGTCGACAATAATGCCCTTGGCCAAACAGGGCGTATGCGTTTTTTCCTGAATATATTCAGGAAAAAACGCATACGCCCTTTTTGGCCAACCAAGCAACCTGGAAAGGCTAATCAGCGCTACAAAGAAGTCTCGTTTCCATCGGTCAAAAGGGCCATGCTGCAAAAAGTGTCAAAACCAGAAATGCAGGACAGGCCATGGAGAAATGGCAGCCTTGCTACGCTGATGGGCGGGATGTAAATTGCCAACAGCCACTCTGGAGAAGTGTACGGTGTGTCCTGAAACATCGAAAAAACACAGCTTAGGGAGCATAGGGCACGTCCTCTCATGGGCGTATAAATTGGGAAAACTAAAAATCAGCAAGACACAGGTACCCCAAAGTTTAGGGCTGCTCTGTTGACAAGAACCTCCACTTCATGACACCTTAAATATCCCAGGAAAGAGAAAAATGGATAAAGAAGTTGTGGTCCTTATGTACAATGGAATATCACTCAGACATGAAATCAATGTCATAACGCTAGTAGAAGCAAGATGAGTGGATTTAGGTACGATGATTCTAAGTGAAATAAGTCACACAGAAAAAGACACTTATCATAAGCTATCACTTAGAGAGGGAATGTAAAAACCGCTACACTTGAACTGAATTACAAAACAGAACAGAGTCACACGTTTAGAAAACACACTATGGCTGCTTAACGGGAAAGGTGAGGTGGGGTGAGGCATAAAACAAGGGTTTCAAATTCGCTCAGATACCGTTCCATACACCCAATATGTAATAGACAAGACCTACTCCTTGCTCAGTGAACTGGACTCAACACCCCCTATTCACCGCACAAGAATATATGTGACTAGTAAGAATCTTAAAACCTATGTATTGATATCTGTCTGGAAGTGAGTCAAGTGGGTGTAAAGCTGCATAAACACAGCCGTGAAAAGCAGCTAAACCCCATTATAAAAATAAATTACTTTTAAAAACCCGTAAAACAAAGACAGTGAAAGCGAGAGAAATTATTACAAAATTCGTTCAGAGGCTCTGATGCAACCTGGATTGACCATATCTAGACCCACAGCTGGATGAGACATAAGGGTGGACACTCTTGGGGCTGAACGGTTGGGTGAGGTTGGGTGAGCAAACGCAGACCCTTTAAAGTAATACTGCCTGGTATCCATCCCATGGGTCCCAAATCTCCAGGTTCAAGGGCATCTTCCTACATCGAAAACATGCATGAGAAACCCAGAAGATGGTACACCGTGTGATTTTGAAAGGTTTCTAATACGCACCTCATTTCTCATCTCCTTGTGCTCGGGTTCGCCTTTCCAGCTACTTTACTAGCAATCTCCCTACTTGGAGAATCAGCACCTTTAAGCTCCTGTTCCCTACAGGTTGCAATTTGTCCTGAGGATGAACGGGAAGAGGGGAAACCAATGAGAGACTAGATGTAGGTGTTGGGACAGGCACAGCTCACTCTATTTTCCCATCGGTAAGAAGAATTAACCACAGGCTCAGCCTGCCGGCCAGAAGCTGAATAGGGCCTGAGGCAATCCCGCGCTTTTGCGGCCAGCTCCCAAAAAAGCCAGTTGAAAAATGGAGCTCAGGGACACTGCAATTCACAAACCCGCAGAGCTATAAATGATAACTCTCATCCACAGATATATTGAGGGAAGGCAACGAAGAGGATTTGAAAGCAAGGCAGGATTGCAGGAAACAGGTTTCAGGAGGTAGATTCGAATCGCCTTTAAAGCACATGAAAAGTGGTAAAACGTCGACAATGATGCCCTTGGCCAAACAGGGCGTATGCGTTTTTTCCTGAATATATTCAGGAAAAAACGCATACGCCCTGTTTGGCCAACCAAGCAACCTGGAAAGGCTAATCAGCGCTACAAAGAAGTCTCGCTTCCCATCGGTCAAAAGGGCCATGCTGCAAAAAGTGTCAAAACCAGAAATGCAGGACAGGCCCTGGAGAAATGGCAGCCTTGCTACGCTGATGGGCGGGATGTAAATTGCCAACAGCCACTCTGGAGAAGTGTAAGGTGTGTCCTGAAACATCGAAAAAACACAGCTCTAGGAGCATAGGGCACGTCCTCTCATGGGCGTATAAATTGGGAAAACTAAAAATCAGCAAGACACAGGCACCCCAAAGTTTAGGGCTGCTCTGTTGACAAGAACCTCCACTTCATGACACCTTAAATATCCCAGGAAAGAGAAAAATGGATAAAGAAGTTGTGGTCCTTATGTACAATGGAATATCACTCAGACATGAAATCAATGTCATAAGGCTAGTAGAAGCAAGATGAGTGGATTTAGGTACGACGATTCTAAGTGAAATAAGTCACACAGAAAAAGACACTTATCATAAGCTATCACTTATAGAGGGAATGTAAAAACCGCTACACTTGAACTGAATTACAAAACAGAACAGAGTCACACGTTTAGAAAACACACTATGGCTGCTTAACGGGAAAGGTGAGGTGGGGTGAGGCATAAAACAAGGGTTTCAAATTCGCTCAGATACCGTTCCATACACCCAATATGTAATAGACAAGACCTACTCCTTGCTCAGTGAACAGGACTCAACACCCCCTATTCACCGCACAAGAATATATGTGACTAGTAAGAATCTTAAAACCTATGTATTGATATCTGTCTGGAAGTGAGTCAAGTGGGTGTAAAGCCGCATAAACACAGCCGTGAAAAGCAGCTAAACCCCATTATAAAAATAAATTACTTTTAAAAACCCGTAAAACAAAGACAGTGAAAGAGAGATAAATTCTTACAAAATTCGTTCAGAGGCTGTGAGGCAACCTGGATTGACCATATCTAGACCCACAGCTGGATGAGACATAAGGGTGGACACTCTTGGGGCTGAAAGGTTGGGTGAGGTTGGGTGAGCAAACGCAGACCCTTTAAAGTAATACTGCCTGGTACCCATCCCATGGGTCCCAAATCTCCAGGTTCAAGGGCATCTTCCTACATCGAAAACATGCATGAGAAACCCAGAAGATGGTACACCGTGTGATTTTGAAAGGTTTCTAATACGCACCTCATTTCTCATCTCCTTGTGCTCGGGTTCACCTTTCCAGCTACTTTACTAGCAATCTCCCTACTTGGAGAATCAGCACCTTTAAGCTCCTGTTCCCTACAGGTTGCAATTTGTCCTGAGGATGAACGGGAAGAGGGGCAACCAATGAGAGACTAGATGTAGGTGTTGGGACAGGCACAGCTCACTCTATTTTCCCATCGGTAAGAAGAATTAACCACAGGCTCAGCCTGCCGCCCAGAAGCAGAATAGGGCCTGAGGCAATTCCGCGCTTTTGCGGCCAGCTCCCAAAAAAGCCAGTTGAAAAATGGAGCTCAGGGACACTGCAATTCACAAACCCGCAGAGCTATAAATGATAACTCTCATCCACAGATATATTGAGGGAAGGCAACGAAGAGGATTTGAAAGCAAGGCAGAATTGCAGGAAACAGGTTTCAGGAGGTAGATTCAAATCGCCTTAAAAGCACATGAAAAGTGGTAAAACGTCGACAATAATGCCCTTGGCCAAACAGGGCGTATGCGTTTTTTCCTGAATATATTCAGGAAAAAACGCATACGCCCTTTTTGGCCAACCAAGCAACCTGGAAAGGCTAATCAGCGCTACAAAGAAGTCTCGCTTCCCATCGGTCAAAAGGGCCATGCTGCAAAAAGTGTCAAAACCAGAAATGCAGGACAGGCCATGGAGAAATGGCAGCCTTGCTACGCTGATGGGCGGGATGTAAATTGCCAACAGCCACTCTGGAGAAGTGTAAGGTGTGTCCTGAAACATCGAAAAAACACAGCTTAGGGAGCATAGGGCACGTCCTCTCATGGGCGTATAGATTGGGATAACTAAAAATCAGCAAGACACAGGCACCCCAAAGTTTAGGGCTGCTCTGTTGACAAGAACCTCCACTTCATGACACCTTAAATATCCCAGGAAAGAGAAAAATGGATAAAGAAGTTGTGGTCCTTATGTACAATGGAATATCACTCAGACATGAAATCAATGTCATAAGGCTAGTAGAAGCAAGATGAGTGGATTTAGGTACGACGATTCTAAGTGAAATAAGTCACACAGAAAAAGACACTTATCATAAGCTATCACTTATAGAGGGAATGTAAAAACCGCTACACTTGAACTGAATTACAAAACAGAACAGAGTCACACGTTTAGAAAACACACTATGGCTGCTTAACGGGAAAGGTGAGGTGGGGTGAGGCATAAAACAAGGGTTTCAAATTCGCTCAGATACCGTTCCATACACCCAATATGTAATAGACAAGACCTACGCCTTGCTCAGTGAACAGGACTCAACACCCCCTATTCACCGCACAAGAATATATGTGACTAGTAAGAATCTTAAAACCTATGTATTGATATCTGTCAGGAAGTGGGTCAAGTGGGTGTAAAGCTGCATAAACACAGCCGTGAAAAGCAGCTAAACCCCATTATAAAAATAAATTACTTTTAAAAACCCGTAAAACAAAGACAGTGAAAGAGAGAGAAATTCTTACAAAATTCGTTCAGAGGCTGTGATGCAACCTGGATTGACCATATCTAGACCCACAGCTGGATGAGACATAAGGGTGGACACTCTTGGGGCTGAAAGGTTGGGTGAGGTTGGGTGAGCAAACGCAGACCCTTTAAAGTAATACTGCCTGGTACCCATCCCATGGGTCCCAAATCTCCAGGTTCAAGGGCATCTTCCTACATCGAAAACATGCATGAGAAACCCAGAAGATGGTACACCGTGTGATTTTCAAAGGTTTCTAATACGCACCTCATTTCTCATCTCCTTGTGCTCGGGTTCGCCTTTCCAGCTATTTTACTAGAAATCTCCCTACTTGGAGAATCAGCACCTTTAAGCTCCTGTTCCCTACAGGTTGCAATTTGTCCTGAGGATGAACGGGAAGAGGGGCAACCAATGAGAGACTAGATATAGGTGTTGGGACAGGCACAGCTCACTCTATTTTCCCATCGGTAAGAAGAATTAACCACAGGCTCAGCCTGCTGCCCAGAAGCAGAATAGGGCCTGAGGCAATTCCGCGCTTTTGCGGCCAGCTCCCAAAAAAGCCAGTTGAAAAATGGAGCTCAGGGACACTGCAATTCACAAACCCGCAGAGCTATAAATGATAACTCTCATCCACAGATATATTGAGGGAAGGCAACGAAGAGGATTTGAAAGCAAGGCAGAATTGCAGGAAACAGGTTTCAGGAGGTAGATTCAAATCGCCTTAAAAGCACATGAAAAGTGGTAAAACGTCGACAATAATGCCCTTGGCCAAACAGGGCGTATGCGTTTTTTCCTGAATATATTCAGGAAAAAACGCATACGCCCTTTTTGGCCAACCAAGCAACCTGGAAAGGCTAATCAGCGCTACAAAGAAGTCTCGTTTCCATCGGTCAAAAGGGCCATGCTGCAAAAAGTGTCAAAACCAGAAATGCAGGACAGGCCATGGAGAAATGGCAGCCTTGCTACGCTGATGGGCGGGATGTAAATTGCCAACAGCCACTCTGGAGAAGTGTACGGTGTGTCCTGAAACATCGAAAAAACACAGCTTAGGGAGCATAGGGCACGTCCTCTCATGGACGTATAAATTGGGAAAACTAAAAATCAGCAAGACACAGGTACCCCAAAGTTTAGGGCTGCTCTGTTGACAAGAACCTCCACTTCATGACACCTTAAATATCCCAGGAAAGAGAAAAATGGATAAAGAAGTTGTGGTCCTTATGTACAATGGAATATCACTCAGACATGAAATCAATGTCATAAGGCTAGTAGAAGCAAGATGAGTGGATTTAGGTACGACGATTCTAAGTGAAATAAGTCACACAGAAAAAGACACTTATCATAAGCTATCACTTATAGAGGGAATGTAAAAACCGCTACACTTGAACTGAATTACAAAACAGAACAGAGTCACACGTTTAGAAAACACACTATGGCTGCTTAACGGGAAAGGTGAGGTGGGGTGAGGCATAAAACAAGGGTTTCAAATTCGCTCAGATACCGTTCCATACACCCAATATGTAATAGACAAGACCTACGCCTTGCTCAGTGAACAGGACTCAACACCCCCTATTCACCGCACAAGAATATATGTGACTAGTAAGAATCTTAAAACCTATGTATTGATATCTGTCAGGAAGTGGGTCAAGTGGGTGTAAAGCTGCATAAACACAGCCGTGAAAAGCAGCTAAACCCCATTATAAAAATAAATTACTTTTAAAAACCCGTAAAACAAAGACAGTGAAAGAGAGAGAAATTCTTACAAAATTCGTTCAGAGGCTGTGATGCAACCTGGATTGACCATATCTAGACCCACAGCTGGATGAGACATAAGGGTGGACACTCTTGGGGCTGAAAGGTTGGGTGAGGTTGGGTGAGCAAACGCAGACCCTTTAAAGTAATACTGCCTGGTACCCATCCCATGGGTCCCAAATCTCCAGGTTCAAGGGCATCTTCCTACATCGAAAACATGCATGAGAAACCCAGAAGATGGTACACCGTGTGATTTTCAAAGGTTTCTAATACGCACCTCATTTCTCATCTCCTTGTGCTCGGGTTCGCCTTTCCAGCTATTTTACTAGAAATCTCCCTACTTGGAGAATCAGCACCTTTAAGCTCCTGTTCCCTACAGGTTGCAATTTGTCCTGAGGATGAACGGGAAGAGGGGCAACCAATGAGAGACTAGATATAGGTGTTGGGACAGGCACAGCTCACTCTATTTTCCCATCGGTAAGAAGAATTAACCACAGGCTCAGCCTGCTGCCCAGAAGCAGAATAGGGCCTGAGGCAATTCCGCGCTTTTGCGGCCAGCTCCCAAAAATGCCAGTTGAAAAATGGAGCTCAGGGACACTGCAATTCACAAACCCGCAGAGCTATAAATGATAACTCTCATCCACAGATATATTGAGGGAAGGCAACGAAGAGGATTTGAAAGCAAGGCAGAATTGCAGGAAACAGGTTTCAGGAGGTAGATTCAAATCGCCTTAAAAGCACATGAAAAGTGGTAAAACGTCGACAATAATGCCCTTGGCCAAACAGGGCGTATGCGTTTTTTCCTGAATATATTCAGGAAAAAACGCATACGCCCTTTTTGGCCAACCAAGCAACCTGGAAAGGCTAATCAGCGCTACAAAGAAGTCTCGTTTCCATCGGTCAAAAGGGCCATGCTGCAAAAAGTGTCAAAACCAGAAATGCAGGACAGGCCATGGAGAAATGGCAGCCTTGCTACGCTGATGGGCGGGATGTAAATTGCCAACAGCCACTCTGGAGAAGTGTACGGTGTGTCCTGAAACATCGAAAAAACACAGCTTAGGGAGCATAGGGCACGTCCTCTCATGGGCGTATAAATTGGGAAAACTAAAAATCAGCAAGACACAGGTACCCCAAAGTTTAGGGCTGCTCTGTTGACAAGAACCTCCACTTCATGACACCTTAAATATCCCAGGAAAGAGAAAAATGGATAAAGAAGTTGTGGTCCTTATGTACAATGGAATATCACTCAGACATGAAATCAATGTCATAACGCTAGTAGAAGCAAGATGAGTGGATTTAGGTACGATGATTCTAAGTGAAATAAGTCACACAGAAAAAGACACTTATCATAAGCTATCACTTAGAGAGGGAATGTAAAAACCGCTACACTTGAACTGAATTACAAAACAGAACAGAGTCACACGTTTAGAAAACACACTATGGCTGCTTAACGGGAAAGGTGAGGTGGGGTGAGGCATAAAACAAGGGTTTCAAATTCGCTCAGATACCGTTCCATACACCCAATATGTAATAGACAAGACCTACTCCTTGCTCAGTGAACTGGACTCAACACCCCCTATTCACCGCACAAGAATATATGTGACTAGTAAGAATCTTAAAACCTATGTATTGATATCTGTCTGGAAGTGAGTCAAGTGGGTGTAAAGCTGCATAAACACAGCCGTGAAAAGCAGCTAAACCCCATTATAAAAATAAATTACTTTTAAAAACCCGTAAAACAAAGACAGTGAAAGCGAGAGAAATTATTACAAAATTCGTTCAGAGGCTCTGATGCAACCTGGATTGACCATATCTAGACCCACAGCTGGATGAGACATAAGGGTGGACACTCTTGGGGCTGAACGGTTGGGTGAGGTTGGGTGAGCAAACGCAGACCCTTTAAAGTAATACTGCCTGGTATCCATCCCATGGGTCCCAAATCTCCAGGTTCAAGGGCATCTTCCTACATCGAAAACATGCATGAGAAACCCAGAAGATGGTACACCGTGTGATTTTGAAAGGTTTCTAATACGCACCTCATTTCTCATCTCCTTGTGCTCGGGTTCGCCTTTCCAGCTACTTTACTAGCAATCTCCCTACTTGGAGAATCAGCACCTTTAAGCTCCTGTTCCCTACAGGTTGCAATTTGTCCTGAGGATGAACGGGAAGAGGGGAAACCAATGAGAGACTAGATGTAGGTGTTGGGACAGGCACAGCTCACTCTATTTTCCCATCGGTAAGAAGAATTAACCACAGGCTCAGCCTGCCGGCCAGAAGCTGAATAGGGCCTGAGGCAATCCCGCGCTTTTGCGGCCAGCTCCCAAAAAAGCCAGTTGAAAAATGGAGCTCAGGGACACTGCAATTCACAAACCCGCAGAGCTATAAATGATAACTCTCATCCACAGATATATTGAGGGAAGGCAACGAAGAGGATTTGAAAGCAAGGCAGGATTGCAGGAAACAGGTTTCAGGAGGTAGATTCGAATCGCCTTTAAAGCACATGAAAAGTGGTAAAACGTCGACAATGATGCCCTTGGCCAAACAGGGCGTATGCGTTTTTTCCTGAATATATTCAGGAAAAAACGCATACGCCCTGTTTGGCCAACCAAGCAACCTGGAAAGGCTAATCAGCGCTACAAAGAAGTCTCACTTCCCATCGGTCAAAAGGGCCATGCTGCAAAAAGTGTCAAAACCAGAAATGCAGGACAGGCCCTGGAGAAATGGCAGCCTTGCTACGCTGATGGGCGGGATGTAAATTGCCAACAGCCACTCTGGAGAAGTGTAAGGTGTGTCCTGAAACATCGAAAAAACACAGCTCTAGGAGCATAGGGCACGTCCTCTCATGGGCGTATAAATTGGGAAAACTAAAAATCAGCAAGACACAGGCACCCCAAAGTTTAGGGCTGCTCTGTTGACAAGAACCTCCACTTCATGACACCTTAAATATCCCAGGAAAGAGAAAAATGGATAAAGAAGTTGTGGTCCTTATGTACAATGGAATATCACTCAGACATGAAATCAATGTCATAAGGCTAGTAGAAGCAAGATGAGTGGATTTAGGTACGACGATTCTAAGTGAAATAAGTCACACAGAAAAAGACACTTATCATAAGCTATCACTTATAGAGGGAATGTAAAAACCGCTACACTTGAACTGAATTACAAAACAGAACAGAGTCACACGTTTAGAAAACACACTATGGCTGCTTAACGGGAAAGGTGAGGTGGGGTGAGGCATAAAACAAGGGTTTCAAATTCGCTCAGATACCGTTCCATACACCCAATATGTAATAGACAAGACCTACTCCTTGCTCAGTGAACAGGACTCAACACCCCCTATTCACCGCACAAGAATATATGTGACTAGTAAGAATCTTAAAACCTATGTATTGATATCTGTCTGGAAGTGAGTCAAGTGGGTGTAAAGCCGCATAAACACAGCCGTGAAAAGCAGCTAAACCCCATTATAAAAATAAATTACTTTTAAAAACCCGTAAAACAAAGACAGTGAAAGAGAGATAAATTCTTACAAAATTCGTTCAGAGGCTGTGAGGCAACCTGGATTGACCATATCTAGACCCACAGCTGGATGAGACATAAGGGTGGACACTCTTGGGGCTGAAAGGTTGGGTGAGGTTGGGTGAGCAAACGCAGACCCTTTAAAGTAATACTGCCTGGTACCCATCCCATGGGTCCCAAATCTCCAGGTTCAAGGGCATCTTCCTACATCGAAAACATGCATGAGAAACCCAGAAGATGGTACACCGTGTGATTTTGAAAGGTTTCTAATACGCACCTCATTTCTCATCTCCTTGTGCTCGGGTTCACCTTTCCAGCTACTTTACTAGCAATCTCCCTACTTGGAGAATCAGCACCTTTAAGCTCCTGTTCCCTACAGGTTGCAATTTGTCCTGAGGATGAACGGGAAGAGGGGCAACCAATGAGAGACTAGATGTAGGTGTTGGGACAGGCACAGCTCACTCTATTTTCCCATCGGTAAGAAGAATTAACCACAGGCTCAGCCTGCCGCCCAGAAGCAGAATAGGGCCTGAGGCAATTCCGCGCTTTTGCGGCCAGCTCCCAAAAAAGCCAGTTGAAAAATGGAGCTCAGGGACACTGCAATTCACAAACCCGCAGAGCTATAAATGATAACTCTCATCCACAGATATATTGAGGGAAGGCAACGAAGAGGATTTGAAAGCAAGGCAGAATTGCAGGAAACAGGTTTCAGGAGGTAGATTCAAATCGCCTTAAAAGCACATGAAAAGTGGTAAAACGTCGACAATAATGCCCTTGGCCAAACAGGGCGTATGCGTTTTTTCCTGAATATATTCAGGAAAAAACGCATACGCCCTTTTTGGCCAACCAAGCAACCTGGAAAGGCTAATCAGCGCTACAAAGAAGTCTCGCTTCCCATCGGTCAAAAGGGCCATGCTGCAAAAAGTGTCAAAACCAGAAATGCAGGACAGGCCATGGAGAAATGGCAGCCTTGCTACGCTGATGGGCGGGATGTAAATTGCCAACAGCCACTCTGGAGAAGTGTAAGGTGTGTCCTGAAACATCGAAAAAACACAGCTTAGGGAGCATAGGGCACGTCCTCTCATGGGCGTATAGATTGGGATAACTAAAAATCAGCAAGACACAGGCACCCCAAAGTTTAGGGCTGCTCTGTTGACAAGAACCTCCACTTCATGACACCTTAAATATCCCAGGAAAGAGAAAAATGGATAAAGAAGTTGTGGTCCTTATGTACAATGGAATATCACTCAGACATGAAATCAATGTCATAAGGCTAGTAGAAGCAAGATGAGTGGATTTAGGTACGACGATTCTAAGTGAAATAAGTCACACAGAAAAAGACACTTATCATAAGCTATCACTTATAGAGGGAATGTAAAAACCGCTACACTTGAACTGAATTACAAAACAGAACAGAGTCACACGTTTAGAAAACACACTATGGCTGCTTAACGGGAAAGGTGAGGTGGGGTGAGGCATAAAACAAGGGTTTCAAATTCGCTCAGATACCGTTCCATACACCCAATATGTAATAGACAAGACCTACGCCTTGCTCAGTGAACAGGACTCAACACCCCCTATTCACCGCACAAGAATATATGTGACTAGTAAGAATCTTAAAACCTATGTATTGATATCTGTCAGGAAGTGGGTCAAGTGGGTGTAAAGCTGCATAAACACAGCCGTGAAAAGCAGCTAAACCCCATTATAAAAATAAATTACTTTTAAAAACCCGTAAAACAAAGACAGTGAAAGAGAGAGAAATTCTTACAAAATTCGTTCAGAGGCTGTGATGCAACCTGGATTGACCATATCTAGACCCACAGCTGGATGAGACATAAGGGTGGACACTCTTGGGGCTGAAAGGTTGGGTGAGGTTGGGTGAGCAAACGCAGACCCTTTAAAGTAATACTGCCTGGTACCCATCCCATGGGTCCCAAATCTCCAGGTTCAAGGGCATCTTCCTATATCGAAAACATGCATGAGAAACCCAGAAGATGGTACACCGTGTGATTTTCAAAGGTTTCTAATACGCACCTCATTTCTCATCTCCTTGTGCTCGGGTTCGCCTTTCCAGCTATTTTACTAGAAATCTCCCTACTTGGAGAATCAGCACCTTTAAGCTCCTGTTCCCTACAGGTTGCAATTTGTCCTGAGGATGAACGGGAAGAGGGGCAACCAATGAGAGACTAGATATAGGTGTTGGGACAGGCACAGCTCACTCTATTTTCCCATCGGTAAGAAGAATTAACCACAGGCTCAGCCTGCTGCCCAGAAGCAGAATAGGGCCTGAGGCAATTCCGCGCTTTTGCGGCCAGCTCCCAAAAAAGCCAGTTGAAAAATGGAGCTCAGGGACACTGCAATTCACAAACCCGCAGAGCTATAAATGATAACTCTCATCCACAGATATATTGAGGGAAGGCAACGAAGAGGATTTGAAAGCAAGGCAGAATTGCAGGAAACAGGTTTCAGGAGGTAGATTCAAATCGCCTTAAAAGCACATGAAAAGTGGTAAAACGTCGACAATAATGCCCTTGGCCAAACAGGGCGTATGCGTTTTTTCCTGAATATATTCAGGAAAAAACGCATACGCCCTTTTTGGCCAACCAAGCAACCTGGAAAGGCTAATCAGCGCTACAAAGAAGTCTCGTTTCCATCGGTCAAAAGGGCCATGCTGCAAAAAGTGTCAAAACCAGAAATGCAGGACAGGCCATGGAGAAATGGCAGCCTTGCTACGCTGATGGGCGGGATGTAAATTGTCAACAGCCACTCTGGAGAAGTGTACGGTGTGTCCTGAAACATCGAAAAAACACAGCTTAGGGAGCATAGGGCACGTCCTCTCATGGACGTATAAATTGGGAAAACTAAAAATCAGCAAGACACAGGTACCCCAAAGTTTAGGGCTGCTCTGTTGACAAGAACCTCCACTTCATGACACCTTAAATATCCCAGGAAAGAGAAAAATGGATAAAGAAGTTGTGGTCCTTATGTACAATGGAATATCACTCAGACATGAAATCAATGTCATAAGGCTAGTAGAAGCAAGATGAGTGGATTTAGGTACGACGATTCTAAGTGAAATAAGTCACACAGAAAAAGACACTTATCATAAGCTATCACTTATAGAGGGAATGTAAAAACCGCTACACTTGAACTGAATTACAAAACAGAACAGAGTCACACGTTTAGAAAACACACTATGGCTGCTTAACGGGAAAGGTGAGGTGGGGTGAGGCATAAAACAAGGGTTTCAAATTCGCTCAGATACCGTTCCATACACCCAATATGTAATAGACAAGACCTACGCCTTGCTCAGTGAACAGGACTCAACACCCCCTATTCACCGCACAAGAATATATGTGACTAGTAAGAATCTTAAAACCTATGTATTGATATCTGTCAGGAAGTGGGTCAAGTGGGTGTAAAGCTGCATAAACACAGCCGTGAAAAGCAGCTAAACCCCATTATAAAAATAAATTACTTTTAAAAACCCGTAAAACAAAGACAGTGAAAGAGAGAGAAATTCTTACAAAATTCGTTCAGAGGCTGTGATGCAACCTGGATTGACCATATCTAGACCCACAGCTGGATGAGACATAAGGGTGGACACTCTTGGGGCTGAAAGGTTGGGTGAGGTTGGGTGAGCAAACGCAGACCCTTTAAAGTAATACTGCCTGGTACCCATCCCATGGGTCCCAAATCTCCAGGTTCAAGGGCATCTTCCTACATCGAAAACATGCATGAGAAACCCAGAAGATGGTACACCGTGTGATTTTCAAAGGTTTCTAATACGCACCTCATTTCTCATCTCCTTGTGCTCGGGTTCGCCTTTCCAGCTATTTTACTAGAAATCTCCCTACTTGGAGAATCAGCACCTTTAAGCTCCTGTTCCCTACAGGTTGCAATTTGTCCTGAGGATGAACGGGAAGAGGGGCAACCAATGAGAGACTAGATATAGGTGTTGGGACAGGCACAGCTCACTCTATTTTCCCATCGGTAAGAAGAATTAACCACAGGCTCAGCCTGCTGCCCAGAAGCAGAATAGGGCCTGAGGCAATTCCGCGCTTTTGCGGCCAGCTCCCAAAAAAGCCAGTTGAAAAATGGAGCTCAGGGACACTGCAATTCACAAGCCCGCAGAGCTATAAATGATAACTCTCATCCACAGATATATTGAGGGAAGGCAACGAAGAGGATTTGAAAGCAAGGCAGAATTGCAGGAAACAGGTTTCAGGAGGTAGATTCAAATCGCCTTAAAAGCACATGAAAAGTGGTAAAACGTCGACAATAATGCCCTTGGCCAAACAGGGCGTATGCGTTTTTTCCTGAATATATTCAGGAAAAAACGCATACGCCCTTTTTGGCCAACCAAGCAACCTGGAAAGGCTAATCAGCGCTACAAAGAAGTCTCATTTCCATCGGTCAAAAGGGCCATGCTGCAAAAAGTGTCAAAACCAGAAATGCAGGACAGGCCATGGAGAAATGGCAGCCTTGCTACGCTGATGGGCGGGATGTAAATTGCCAACAGCCACTCTGGAGAAGTGTACGGTGTGTCCTGAAACATCGAAAAAACACAGCTTAGGGAGCATAGGGCACGTCCTCTCATGGACGTATAAATTGGGAAAACTAAAAATCAGCAAGACACAGGTACCCCAAAGTTTAGGGCTGCTCTGTTGACAAGAACCTCCACTTCATGACACCTTAAATATCCCAGGAAAGAGAAAAATGGATAAAGAAGTTGTGGTCCTTATGTACAATGGAATATCACTCAGACATGAAATCAATGTCATAACGCTAGTAGAAGCAAGATGAGTGGATTTAGGTACGATGATTCTAAGTGAAATAAGTCACACAGAAAAAGACACTTATCATAAGCTATCACTTAGAGAGGGAATGTAAAAACCGCTACACTTGAAGTGAATTACAAAACAGAACAGAGTCACACGTTTAGAAAACACACTATGGCTGCTTAACGGGAAAGGTGAGGTGGGGTGAGGCATAAAACAAGGGTTTCAAATTCGCTCAGATAACGTTCCATACACCCAATATGTAATAGACAAGACCTACTCCTTGCTCAGTGAACTGGACTCAACACCCCCTATTCACCGCACAAGAATATATGTGACTAGTAAGAATCTTAAAACCTATGTATTGATATCTGTCTGGAAGTGAGTCAAGTGGGTGTAAAGCTGCATAAACACAGCCGTGAAAAGCAGCTAAACCCCATTATAAAAATAAATTACTTTTAAAAACCCGTAAAACAAAGACAGTGAAAGCGAGAGAAATTATTACAAAATTCGTTCAGAGGCTCTGATGCAACCTGGATTGACCATATCTAGACCCACAGCTGGATGAGACATAAGGGTGGACACTCTTGGGGCTGAACGGTTGGGTGAGGTTGGGTGAGCAAACGCAGACCCTTTAAAATAATACTGCCTGGTATCCATCCCATGGGTCCCAAATCTCCAGGTTCAAGGGCATCTTCCTACATCGAAAACATGCATGAGAAACCCAGAAGATGGTACACCGTGTGATTTTGAAAGGTTTCTAATACGCACCTCATTTCTCATCTCCTTGTGCTCGGGTTCGCCTTTCCAGCTACTTTACTAGCAATCTCCCTACTTGGAGAATCAGCACCTTTAAGCTCCTGTTCCCTACAGGTTGCAATTTGTCCTGAGGATGAACGGGAAGAGGGGAAACCAATGAGAGACTAGATCTTGGTGTTGGGACAGGCACAGGTTACTCTATTTTCCCATCGGGAAGAAGAATTAACCACAGGCTCAGCCTGCCGGCCAGAAGCTGAATAGGGCCTGAGGCAATCCCGCGCTTTTGCGGCCAGCTCCCAAAAAAGCCAGTTGAAAAATGGAGCTCAGGGACACTGCAATTCACAAACCCGCAGAGCTATAAATGATAACTCTCATCCACAGATATATTGAGGGAAGGCAACGAAGAGGATTTGAAAGCAAGGCAGGATTGCAGGAAACAGGTTTCAGGAGGTAGATTCGAATCGCCTTTAAAGCACATGAAAAGTGGTAAAACGTCGACAATGATGCCCTTGGCCAAACAGGGCGTATGCATTTTTTCCTGAATATATTCAGGAAAAAACGCATACGCCCTGTTTGGCCAACCAAGCAACCTGGAAAGGCTAATCAGCGCTACAAAGAAGTCTCGCTTCCCATCGGTCAAAAGGGCCATGCTGCAAAAAGTGTCAAAACCAGAAATGCAGGACAGGCCCTGGAGAAATGGCAGCCTTGCTACGCTGATGGGCGGGATGTAAATTGCCAACAGCCACTCTGGAGAAGTGTAAGGTGTGTCCTGAAACATCGAAAAAACACAGCTCTAGGAGCATAGGGCACGTCCTCTCATGGGCGTATAAATTGGGAAAACTAAAAATCAGCAAGACACAGGCACCCCAAAGTTTAGGGCTGCTCTGTTGACAAGAACCTCCACTTCATGACACCTTAAATATCCCAGGAAAGAGAAAAATGGATAAAGAAGTTGTGGTCCTTATGTACAATGGAATATCACTCAGACATGAAATCAATGTCATAAGGCTAGTAGAAGCAAGATGAGTGGATTTAGGTACGACGATTCTAAGTGAAATAAGTCACACAGAAAAAGACACTTATCATAAGCTATCACTTATAGAGGGAATGTAAAAACCGCTACACTTGAACTGAATTACAAAACAGAACAGAGTCACACGTTTAGAAAACACACTATGGCTGCTTAACGGGAAAGGTGAGGTGGGGTGAGGCATAAAACAAGGGTTTCAAATTCGCTCAGATACCGTTCCTTACACCCAATATGTAATAGACAAGACCTACTCCTTGCTCAGTGAACAGGACTCAACACCCCCTATTCACCGCACAAGAATATATGTGACTAGTAAGAATCTTAAAACCTATGTATTGATATCTGTCTGGAAGTGAGTCAAGTGGGTGTAAAGCCGCATAAACACAGCCGTGAAAAGCAGCTAAACCCCATTATAAAAATAAATTACTTTTAAAAACCCGTAAAACAAAGACAGTGAAAGAGAGAGAAATTCTTACAAAATTCGTTCAGAGGCTGTGATGCAACCTGGATTGACCATATCTAGACCCACAGCTGGATGAGACATAAGGGTGGACACTCTTGGGGCTGAAAGGTTGGGTGAGGTTGGGTGAGCAAACGCAGACCCTTTAAAGTAATACTGCCTGGTACCCATCCCATGGGTCCCAAATCTCCAGGTTCAAGGGCATCTTCCTACATCGAAAACATGCATGAGAAACCCAGAAGATGGTACACCGTGTGATTTTGAAAGGTTTCTAATACGCACCTCATTTCTCATCTCCTTGTGCTCGGGTTCACCTTTCCAGCTACTTTACTAGCAATCTCCCTACTTGGAGAATCAGCACCTTTAAGCTCCTGTTCCCTACAGGTTGCAATTTGTCCTGAGGATGAACGGGAAGAGGGGCAACCAATGAGAGACTAGATGTAGGTGTTGGGACAGGCACAGCTCACTCTATTTTCGCATCGGTAAGAAGAATTAACCACAGGCTCAGCCTGCCGCCCAGAAGCAGAATAGGGCCTGAGGCAATTCCGCGCTTTTGCGGCCAGCTCCCAAAAAAGCCAGTTGAAAAATGGAGCTCAGGGACACTGCAATTCACAAACCCGCAGAGCTATAAATGATAACTCTCATCCACAGATATATTGAGGGAAGGCAACGAAGAGGATTTGAAAGCAAGGCAGAATTGCAGGAAACAGGTTTCAGGAGGTAGATTCAAATCGCCTTAAAAGCACATGAAAAGTGGTAAAACGTCGACAATAATGCCCTTGGCCAAACAGGGCGTATGCGTTTTTTCCTGAATATATTCAGGAAAAAACGCATACGCCCTTTTTGGCCAACCAAGCAACCTGGAAAGGCTAATCAGCGCTACAAAGAAGTCTCGCTTCCCATCGGTCAAAAGGGCCATGCTGCAAAAAGTGTCAAAACCAGAAATGCAGGACAGGCCATGGAGAAATGGCAGCCTTGCTACGCTGATGGGCGGGATGTAAATTGCCAACAGCCACTCTGGAGAAGTGTAAGGTGTGTCCTGAAACATCGAAAAAACACAGCTTAGGGAGCATAGGGCACGTCCTCTCATGGGCGTATAGATTGGGATAACTAAAAATCAGCAAGACACAGGCACCCCAAAGTTTAGGGCTGCTCTGTTGACAAGAACCTCCACTTCATGACACCTTAAATATCCCAGGAAAGAGAAAAATGGATAAAGAAGTTGTGGTCCTTATGTACAATGGAATATCACTCAGACATGAAATCAATGTCATAAGGCTAGTAGAAGCAAGATGAGTGGATTTAGGTACGACGATTCTAAGTGAAATAAGTCACACAGAAAAAGACACTTATCATAAGCTATCACTTATAGAGGGAATGTAAAAACCGCTACACTTGAACTGAATTACAAAACAGAACAGAGTCACACGTTTAGAAAACACACTATGGCTGCTTAACGGGAAAGGTGAGGTGGGGTGAGGCATAAAACAAGGGTTTCAAATTCGCTCAGATACCGTTCCATACACCCAATATGTAATAGACAAGACCTACGCCTTGCTCAGTGAACAGGACTCAACACCCCCTATTCACCGCACAAGAATATATGTGACTAGTAAGAATCTTAAAACCTATGTATTGATATCTGTCAGGAAGTGGGTCAAGTGGGTGTAAAGCTGCATAAACACAGCCGTGAAAAGCAGCTAAACCCCATTATAAAAATAAATTACTTTTAAAAACCCGTAAAACAAAGACAGTGAAAGAGAGAGAAATTCTTACAAAATTCGTTCAGAGGCTGTGATGCAACCTGGATTGACCATATCTAGACCCACAGCTGGATGAGACATAAGGGTGGACACTCTTGGGGCTGAAAGTTTGGGTGAGGTTGGGTGAGCAAACGCAGACCCTTTAAAGTAATACTGCCTGGTACCCATCCCATGGGTCCCAAATCTCCAGGTTCAAGGGCATCTTCCTACATCGAAAACATGCATGAGAAACCCAGAAGATGGTACACCGTGTGATTTTCAAAGGTTTCTAATACGCACCTCATTTCTCATCTCCTTGTGCTCGGGTTCGCCTTTCCAGCTATTTTACTAGAAATCTCCCTACTTGGAGAATCAGCACCTTTAAGCTCCTGTTCCCTACAGGTTGCAATTTGTCCTGAGGATGAACGGGAAGAGGGGCAACCAATGAGAGACTAGATATAGGTGTTGGGACAGGCACAGCTCACTCTATTTTCCCATCGGTAAGAAGAATTAACCACAGGCTCAGCCTGCTGCCCAGAAGCAGAATAGGGCCTGAGGCAATTCCGCGCTTTTGCGGCCAGCTCCCAAAAAAGCCAGTTGAAAAATGGAGCTCAGGGACACTGCAATTCACAAACCCGCAGAGCTATAAATGATAACTCTCATCCACAGATATATTGAGGGAAGGCAACGAAGAGGATTTGAAAGCAAGGCAGAATTGCAGGAAACAGGTTTCAGGAGGTAGATTCAAATCGCCTTAAAAGCACATGAAAAGTGGTAAAACGTCGACAATAATGCCCTTGGCCAAACAGGGCGTATGCGTTTTTTCCTGAATATATTCAGGAAAAAACGCATACGCCCTTTTTGGCCAACCAAGCAACCTGGAAAGGCTAATCAGCGCTACAAAGAAGTCTCGTTTCCATCGGTCAAAAGGGCCATGCTGCAAAAAGTGTCAAAACCAGAAATGCAGGACAGGCCATGGAGAAATGGCAGCCTTGCTACGCTGATGGGTGGGATGTAAATTGCCAACAGCCACTCTGGAGAAGTGTACGGTGTGTCCTGAAACATCGAAAAAACACAGCTTAGGGAGCATAGGGCACGTCCTCTCATGGGCGTATAAATTGGGAAAACTAAAAATCAGCAAGACACAGGTACCCCAAAGTTTAGGGCTGCTCTGTTGACAAGAACCTCCACTTCATGACACCTTAAATATCCCAGGAAAGAGAAAAATGGATAAAGAATTTGTGGTCCTTATGTACAATGGAATATCACTCAGACATGAAATCAATGTCATAACGCTAGTAGAAGCAAGATGAGTGGATTTAGGTACGATGATTCTAAGTGAAATAAGTCACACAGAAAAAGACACTTATCATAAGCTATCACTTAGAGAGGGAATGTAAAAACCGCTACACTTGAACTGAATTACAAAACAGAACAGAGTCACACGTTTAGAAAACACACTATGGCTGCTTAACGGGAAAGGTGAGGTGGGGTGAGGCATAAAACAAGGGTTTCAAATTCGCTCAGATACCGTTCCATACACCCAATATGTAATAGACAAGACCTACTCCTTGCTCAGTGAACTGGACTCAACACCCCCTATTCACCGCACAAGAATATATGTGACTAGTAAGAATCTTAAAACCTATGTATTGATATCTGTCTGGAAGTGAGTCAAGTGGGTGTAAAGCTGCATAAACACAGCCGTGAAAAGCAGCTAAACCCCATTATAAAAATAAATTACTTTTAAAAACCCGTAAAACAAAGACAGTGAAAGCGAGAGAAATTATTACAAAATTCGTTCAGAGGCTCTGATGCAACCTGGATTGACCATATCTAGACCCACAGCTGGATGAGACATAAGGGTGGACACTCTTGGGGCTGAACGGTTGGGTGAGGTTGGGTGAGCAAACGCAGACCCTTTAAAGTAATACTGCCTGGTATCCATCCCATGGGTCCCAAATCTCCAGGTTCAAGGGCATCTTCCTACATCGAAAACATGCATGAGAAACCCAGAAGATGGTACACCGTGTGATTTTGAAAGGTTTCTAATACGCACCTCATTTCTCATCTCCTTGTGCTCGGGTTCGCCTTTCCAGCTACTTTACTAGCAATCTCCCTACTTGGAGAATCAGCACCTTTAAGCTCCTGTTCCCTACAGGTTGCAATTTGTCCTGAGGATGAACGGGAAGAGGGGAAACCAATGAGAGACTAGATCTTGGTGTTGGGACAGGCACAGGTCACTCTATTTTCCCATCGGGAAGAAGAATTAACCACAGGCTCAGCCTGCCGGCCAGAAGCTGAATAGGGCCTGAGGCAATCCCGCGCTTTTGCGGCCAGCTCCCAAAAAAGCCAGTTGAAAAATGGAGCTCAGGGACACTGCAATTCACAAACCCGCAGAGCTATAAATGATAACTCTCATCCACAGATATATTGAGGGAAGGCAACGAAGAGGATTTGAAAGCAAGGCAGGATTGCAGGAAACAGGTTTCAGGAGGTAGATTCGAATCGCCTTTAAAGCACATGAAAAGTGGTAAAACGTCGACAATGATGCCCTTGGCCAAACAGGGCGTATGCGTTTTTTCCTGAATATATTCAGGAAAAAACGCATACGCCCTGTTTGGCCAACCAAGCAACCTGGAAAGGCTAATCAGCGCTACAAAGAAGTCTCGCTTCCCATCGGTCAAAAGGGCCATGCTGCAAAAAGTGTCAAAACCAGAAATGCAGGACAGGCCCTGGAGAAATGGCAGCCTTGCTACGCTGATGGGCGGGATGTAAATTGCCAACAGCCACTCTGGAGAAGTGTAAGGTGTGTCCTGAAACATCGAAAAAACACAGCTCTAGGAGCATAGGGCACGTCCTCTCATGGGCGTATAAATTGGGAAAACTAAAAATCAGCAAGACACAGGCACCCCAAAGTTTAGGGCTGCTCTGTTGACAAGAACCTCCACTTCATGACACCTTAAATATAGCAGGAAAGAGAAAAATGGATAAAGAAGTTGTGGTCCTTATGTACAATGGAATATCACTCAGACATGAAATCAATGTCATAAGGCTAGTAGAAGCAAGATGAGTGGATTTAGGTACGACGATTCTAAGTGAAATAAGTCACACAGAAAAAGACACTTATCATAAGCTATCACTTATAGAGGGAATGTAAAAACCGCTACACTTGAACTGAATTACAAAACAGAACAGAGTCACACGTTTAGAAAACACACTATGGCTGCTTAACGGGAAAGGTGAGGTGGGGTGAGGCATAAAACAAGGGTTTCAAATTCGCTCAGATACCGTTCCATACACCCAATATGTAATAGACAAGACCTACTCCTTGCTCAGTGAACAGGACTCAACACCCCCTATTCACCGCACAAGAATATATGTGACTAGTAAGAATCTTAAAACCTATGTATTGATATCTGTCTGGAAGTGAGTCAAGTGGGTGTAAAGCCGCATAAACACAGCCGTGAAAAGCAGCTAAACCCCATTATAAAAATAAATTACTTTTAAAAACCCGTAAAACAAAGACAGTGAAAGAGAGAGAAATTCTTACAAAATTCATTCAGAGGCTGTGATGCAACCTGGATTGACCATATCTAGACCCACAGCTGGATGAGACATAAGGGTGGACACTCTTGGGGCTGAAAGGTTGGGTGAGGTTGGGTGAGCAAACGCAGACCCTTTAAAGTAATACTGCCTGGTACCCATCCCATGGGTCCCAAATCTCCAGGTTCAAGGGCATCTTCCTACATCGAAAACATGCATGAGAAACCCAGAAGATGGTACACCGTGTGATTTTGAAAGGTTTCTAATACGCACCTCATTTCTCATCTCCTTGTGCTCGGGTTCACCTTTCCAGCTACTTTACTAGCAATCTCCCTACTTGGAGAATCAGCACCTTTAAGCTCCTGTTCCCTACAGGTTGCAATTTGTCCTGAGGATGAACGGGAAGAGGGGCAACCAATGAGAGACTAGATGTAGGTGTTGGGACAGGCACAGCTCACTCTATTTTCCCATCGGTAAGAAGAATTAACCACAGGCTCAGCCTGCCGCCCAGAAGCAGAATAGGGCCTGAGGCAATTCCGCGCTTTTGCGGCCAGCTCCCAAAAAAGCCAGTTGAAAAATGGAGCTCAGGGACACTGCAATTCACAAACCCGCAGAGCTATAAATGATAACTCTCATCCACAGATATATTGAGGGAAGGCAACGAAGAGGATTTGAAAGCAAGGCAGAATTGCAGGAAACAGGTTTCAGGAGGTAGATTCAAATCGCCTTAAAAGCACATGAAAAGTGGTAAAACGTCGACAATAATGCCCTTGGCCAAACAGGGCGTATGCGTTTTTTCCTGAATATATTCAGGAAAAAACGCATACGCCCTTTTTGGCCAACCAAGCAACCTGGAAAGGCTAATCAGCGCTACAAAGAAGTCTCGCTTCCCATCGGTCAAAAGGGCCATGCTGCAAAAAGTGTCAAAACCAGAAATGCAGGACAGGCCATGGAGAAATGGCAGCCTTGCTACGCTGATGGGCGGGATGTAAATTGCCAACAGCCACTCTGGAGAAGTGTAAGGTGTGTCCTGAAACATCGAAAAAACACAGCTTAGGGAGCATAGGGCACGTCCTCTCATGGGCGTATAGATTGGGATAACTAAAAATCAGCAAGACACAGCCACCCCAAAGTTTAGGGCTGCTCTGTTGACAAGAACCTCCACTTCATGACACCTTAAATATCCCAGGAAAGAGAAAAATGGATAAAGAAGTTGTGGTCCTTATGTACAATGGAATATCACTCAGACATGAAATCAATGTCATAAGGCTAGTAGAAGCAAGATGAGTGGATTTAGGTACGACGATTCTAAGTGAAATAAGTCACACAGAAAAAGACACTTATCATAAGCTATCACTTATAGAGGGAATGTAAAAACCGCTACACTTGAACTGAATTACAAAACAGAACAGAGTCACACGTTTAGAAAACACACTATGGCTGCTTAACGGGAAAGGTGAGGTGGGGTGAGGCATAAAACAAGGGTTTCAAATTCGCTCAGATACCGTTCCATACACCCAATATGTAATAGACAAGACCTACGCCTTGCTCAGTGAACAGGACTCAACACCCCCTATTCACCGCACAAGAATATATGTGACTAGTAAGAATCTTAAAACCTATGTATTGATATCTGTCAGGAAGTGGGTCAAGTGGGTGTAAAGCTGCATAAACACAGCCGTGAAAAGCAGCTAAACCCCATTATAAAAATAAATTACTTTTAAAAACCCGTAAAACAAAGACAGTGAAAGAGAGAGAAATTCTTACAAAATTCGTTCAGAGGCTGTGATGCAACCTGGATTGACCATATCTAGACCCACAGCTGGATGAGACATAAGGGTGGACACTCTTGGGGCTGAAAGTTTGGGTGAGGTTGGGTGAGCAAACGCAGACCCTTTAAAGTAATACTGCCTGGTACCCATCCCATGGGTCCCAAATCTCCAGGTTCAAGGGCATCTTCCTACATCGAAAACATGCATGAGAAACCCAGAAGATGGTACACCGTGTGATTTTCAAAGGTTTCTAATACGCACCTCATTTCTCATCTCCTTGTGCTCGGGTTCGCCTTTCCAGCTATTTTACTAGAAATCCCCCTACTTGGAGAATCAGCACCTTTAAGCTCCTGTTCCCTACAGGTTGCAATTTGTCCTGAGGATGAACGGGAAGAGGGGCAACCAATGAGAGACTAGATATAGGTGTTGGGACAGGCACAGCTCACTCTATTTTCCCATCGGTAAGAAGAATTAACCACAGGCTCAGCCTGCTGCCCAGAAGCAGAATAGGGCCTGAGGCAATTCCGCGCTTTTGCGGCCAGCTCCCAAAAAAGCCAGTTGAAAAATGGAGCTCAGGGACACTGCAATTCACAAACCCGCAGAGCTATAAATGATAACTCTCATCCACAGATATATTGAGGGAAGGCAACGAAGAGGATTTGAAAGCAAGGCAGAATTGCAGGAAACAGGTTTCAGGAGGTAGATTCAAATCGCCTTAAAAGCACATGAAAAGTGGTAAAACGTCGACAATAATGCCCTTGGCCAAACAGGGCGTATGCGTTTTTTCCTGAATATATTCAGGAAAAAACGCATACGCCCTTTTTGGCCAACCAAGCAACCTGGAAAGGCTAATCAGCGCTACAAAGAAGTCTCGTTTCCATCGGTCAAAAGGGCCATGCTGCAAAAAGTGTCAAAACCAGAAATGCAGGACAGGCCATGGAGAAATGGCAGCCTTGCTACGCTGATGGGCGGGATGTAAATTGCCAACAGCCACTCTGGAGAAGTGTACGGTGTGTCCTGAAACATCGAAAAAACACAGCTTAGGGAGCATAGGGCACGTCCTCTCATGGGCGTATAAATTGGGAAAACTAAAAATCAGCAAGACACAGGTACCCCAAAGTTTAGGGCTGCTCTGTTGACAAGAACCTCCACTTCATGACACCTTAAATATCCCAGGAAAGAGAAAAATGGATAAAGAAGTTGTGGTCCTTATGTACAATGGAATATCACTCAGACATGAAATCAATGTCATAACGCTAGTAGAAGCAAGATGAGTGGATTTAGGTACGATGATTCTAAGTGAAATAAGTCACACAGAAAAAGACACTTATCATAAGCTATCACTTAGAGAGGGAATGTAAAAACCGCTACACTTGAACTGAATTACAAAACAGAACAGAGTCACACGTTTAGAAAACACACTATGCCTGCTTAACGGGAAAGGTGAGGTGGGGTGAGGCATAAAACAAGGGTTTCAAATTCGCTCAGATACCGTTCCATACACCCAATATGTAATAGACAAGACCTACTCCTTGCTCAGTGAACTGGACTCAACACCCCCTATTCACCGCACAAGAATATATGTGACTAGTAAGAATCTTAAAACCTATGTATTGATATCTGTCTGGAAGTGAGTCAAGTGGGTGTAAAGCTGCATAAACACAGCCGTGAAAAGCAGCTAAACCCCATTATAAAAATAAATTACTTTTAAAAACCCGTAAAACAAAGACAGTGAAAGCGAGAGAAATTATTACAAAATTCGTTCAGAGGCTCTGATGCAACCTGGATTGACCATATCTAGACCCACAGCTGGATGAGACATAAGGGTGGACACTCTTGGGGCTGAACGGTTGGGTGAGGTTGGGTGAGCAAACGCAGACCCTTTAAAGTAATACTGCCTGGTATCCATCCCATGGGTCCCAAATCTCCAGGTTCAAGGGCATCTTCCTACATCGAAAACATGCATGAGAAACCCAGAAGATGGTACACCGTGTGATTTTGAAAGGTTTCTAATACGCACCTCATTTCTCATCTCCTTGTGCTCGGGTTCGCCTTTCCAGCTACTTTACTAGCAATCTCCCTACTTGGAGAATCAGCACCTTTAAGCTCCTGTTCCCTACAGGTTGCAATTTGTCCTGAGGATGAACGGGAAGAGGGGAAACCAATGAGAGACTAGATCTTGGTGTTGGGACAGGCACAGGTCACTCTATTTTCCCATCGGGAAGAAGAATTAACCACAGGCTCAGCCTGCCGGCCAGAAGCTGAATAGGGCCTGAGGCAATCCCGCGCTTTTGCGGCCAGCTCCCAAAAAAGCCAGTTGAAAAATGGAGCTCAGGGACACTGCAATTCACAAACCCGCAGAGCTATAAATGATAACTCTCATCCACAGATATATTGAGGGAAGGCAACGAAGAGGATTTGAAAGCAAGGCAGGATTGCAGGAAACAGGTTTCAGGAGGTAGATTCGAATCGCCTTTAAAGCACATGAAAAGTGGTAAAACGTCGACAATGATGCCCTTGGCCAAACAGGGCGTATGCGTTTTTTCCTGAATATATTCAGGAAAAAACGCATATGCCCTGTTTGGCCAACCAAGCAACCTGGAAAGGCTAATCAGCGCTACAAAGAAGTCTCGCTTCCCATCGGTCAAAAGGGCCATGCTGCAAAAAGTGTCAAAACCAGAAATGCAGGACAGGCCCTGGAGAAATGGCAGCCTTGCTACGCTGATGGGCGGGATGTAAATTGCCAACAGCCACTCTGGAGAAGTGTAAGGTGTGTCCTGAAACATCGAAAAAACACAGCTCTAGGAGCATAGGGCACGTCCTCTCATGGGCGTATAAATTGGGAAAACTAAAAATCAGCAAGACACAGGCACCCCAAAGTTTAGGGCTGCTCTGTTGACAAGAACCTCCACTTCATGACACCTTAAATATCCCAGGAAAGAGAAAAATGGATAAAGAAGTTGTGGTCCTTATGTACAATGGAATATCACTCAGACATGAAATCAATGTCATAAGGCTAGTAGAAGCAAGATGAGTGGAGTTAGGTACGACGATTCTAAGTGAAATAAGTCACACAGAAAAAGACACTTATCATAAGCTATCACTTATAGAGGGAATGTAAAAACCGCTACACTTGAACTGAATTACAAAACAGAACAGAGTCACACGTTTAGAAAACACACTATGGCTGCTTAACGGGAAAGGTGAGGTGGGGTGAGGCATAAAACAAGGGTTTCAAATTCGCTCAGATACCGTTCCATACACCCAATATGTAATAGACAAGACCTACTCCTTGCTCAGTGAACAGGACTCAACACCCCCTATTCACCGCACAAGAATATGTCTGAGTAGTAAGAATCTTAAAACCTATGTATTGATATCTGTCTGGAAGTGAGTCAAGTGGGTGTAAAGCCGCATAAACACAGCCGTGAAAAGCAGCTAAACCCCATTATAAAAATAAATTACTTTTAAAAACCCGTAAAACAAAGACAGTGAAAGAGAGAGAAATTCTTACAAAATTCGTTCAGGGGCTGTGATGCAACCTGGATTGACCATATCTAGACCCACACCTGGATGAGACATAAGGGTGGACACTCTTGGGGCTGAGAGGTTGGGTGAGGTTGGGTGAGCAAACGCAGACCCTTTAAAGTAATACTGTGTGGTACCCATCCCATGGGTCCCAAATCTCCAGGTTCAAGGGCATCTTCCTACATCGAAAACATGCATGAGAAACCCAGAAGATGGTACACCCTGTGATTTTGAAAGGTTTCTAAAACGCACCCAATTTCTCATCTCCTTGTGCTCGGGTTCGCCTTTCCAGCTACTTTACTAGCAATCTCCCTACTTGGAGAATCAGCACCTTTAAGCTCCTGTTCCCTACAGGTTGCAATTTGTCCTGAGGATGAACGGGAAGAGGGGCAACCAATGAGAGACTAGATCTAGGTGTTGGGACAGACCCAGGTCACTCTATTTTCCCATCAGGAAGAAGAATTAACCACAGGCTCAGCCTGCAGCCAGGAACCAGAATAGGGCCTGAGGCAATCCCGCGCTTTTGCGGCCAGCTCCCAAAAAAGCGAGTTGAAAAATGGAGCTCAGGGACACTGCAATTCACAAACCCGCAGAGTTATAAATGATAACTCTCATCCACAGATATATTGAGGGAAGGCAACGAAGAGGATTTGAAAGCAAGGCAGAATTGCAGGAAACAGATTTCAGGAGGTAGATTCGAATCGCCTTTAAAGCACATGAAAAGCGGCAAAACGTCGACAATGATGCCCTTGGCCAAAAAGGGCGTATGCGTTTTTTCCTGAATATATTCAGGAAAAAACGCATACGCCCTTTTTGGCCAACCAAGCAACCTGGAAAGGCAAATCAGCGCTTCAAAGAAGTTTCGCTTCCCATCGGTCAAAAGGGTCATGCTGCAAAAAGTGTCAAAACCAGAAATGCAGGACAGGCCATGGAGAAATGGCAGCCTTGCTACGCTGATGGGCGGGATGTAAATTGCCAACAGCCACTCTGGAGAAGTGTATGGTGTGTCATGAAACATCGAAAAAACACAGCTTAGGGAGCATAGGGCACCTCCACTCATGGGCGTATAAATTGGGAAAACTAAAAATCAGCAAGACACAGGCACCCCAATGTTTAGGGCTGCTATGTTGACAAGAACCTCCACTTCATGACACCTTAAATATCCCAGGAAAGAGAAAAATGGATAAAGAAGTTGTGGTCCTTATGTACAAAGGAATATCACTCAGACATGAAATCAATGTCATAAGGCTAGTAGAAGCAAGATGAGTGGATTTAGGTATGACGATTCTAAGTGAAATAAGTCACACAGAAAAAGACACTTATCATAAGCTATCACTTATAGAGGGAATGTAAAAACCGCTACACTTGAACTGAATTACAAAACAGAACAGAGTCACACGTTTAGAAAACACACTATGGCTGCTTAACGGGAAAGGTGAGGTGGGGTGAGGCATAAAACAAGGGTTTCAAATTCGCTCAGATACCGTTCCATACACCCAATATGTAATAGACAAGACCTACGCCTTGCTCAGTGAACAGGACTCAACACCCCCTATTCACCGCACAAGAATATATGTGACTAGTAAGAATCTTAAAACCTATGTATTGATATCTGTCAGGAAGTGGGTCAAGTGGGTGTAAAGCTGCATAAACACAGCCGTGAAAAGCAGCTAAACCCCATTATAAAAATAAATTACTTTTAAAAACCCGTAAAACAAAGACAGTGAAAGAGAGAGAAATTCTTACAAAATTCGTTCAGAGGCTGTGATGCAACCTGGATTGACCATATCTAGACCCACAGCTGGATGAGACATAAGGGTGGACACTCTTGGGGCTGAAAGTTTGGGTGAGGTTGGGTGAGCAAATGCAGACCCTTTAAAGTAATACTGCCTGGTACCCATCCCATGGGTCCCAAATCTCCAGGTTCAAGGGCATCTTCCTACATCGAAAACATGCATGAGAAACCCAGAAGATGGTACACCGTGTGATTTTCAAAGGTTTCTAATACGCACCTCATTTCTCATCTCCTTGTGCTCGGGTTCGCCTTTCCAGCTATTTTACTAGAAATCCCCCTACTTGGAGAATCAGCACCTTTAAGCTCCTGTTCCCTACAGGTTGCAATTTGTCCTGAGGATGAACGGGAAGAGGGGCAACCAATGAGAGACTAGATATAGGTGTTGGGACAGGCACAGCTCACTCTATTTTCCCATCGGTAAGAAGAATTAACCACAGGCTCAGCCTGCTGCCCAGAAGCAGAATAGGGCCTGAGGCAATTCCGCGCTTTTGCGGCCAGCTCCCAAAAAAGCCAGTTGAAAAATGGAGCTCAGGGACACTGCAATTCACAAACCCGCAGAGCTATAAATGATAACTCTCATCCACAGATATATTGAGGGAAGGCAACGAAGAGGATTTGAAAGCCAGGCAGAATTGCAGGAAACAGGTTTCAGGAGGTAGATTCAAATCGCCTTAAAAGCACATGAAAAGTGGTAAAACGTCGACAATAATGCCCTTGGCCAAACAGGGCGTATGCGTTTTTTCCTGAATATATTCAGGAAAAAACGCATACGCCCTTTTTGGCCAACCAAGCAACCTGGAAAGGCTAATCAGCGCTACAAAGAAGTCTCGTTTCCATCGGTCAAAAGGGCCATGCTGCAAAAAGTGTCAAAACCAGAAATGCAGGACAGGCCATGGAGAAATGGCAGCCTTGCTACGCTGATGGGCGGGATGTAAATTGCCAACAGCCACTCTGGAGAAGTGTACGGTGTGTCCTGAAACATCGAAAAAACACAGCTTAGGGAGCATAGGGCACGTCCTCTCATGGGCGTATAAATTGGGAAAACTAAAAATCAGCAAGACACAGGTACCCCAAAGTTTAGGGCTGCTCTGTTGACAAGAACCTCCACTTCATGACACCTTAAATATCCCAGGAAAGAGAAAAATGGATAAAGAAGTTGTGGTCCTTATGTACAATGGAATATCACTCAGACATGAAATCAATGTCATAACGCTAGTAGAAGCAAGATGAGTGGATTTAGGTACGATGATTCTAAGTGAAATAAGTCACACAGAAAAAGACACTTATCATAAGCTATCACTTAGAGAGGGAATGTAAAAACCGCTACACTTGAACTGAATTACAAAACAGAACAGAGTCACACGTTTAGAAAACACACTATGCCTGCTTAACGGGAAAGGTGAGGTGGGGTGAGGCATAAAACAAGGGTTTCAAATTCGCTCAGATACCGTTCCATACACCCAATATGTAATAGACAAGACCTACTCCTTGCTCAGTGAACTGGACTCAACACCCCCTATTCACCGCACAAGAATATATGTGACTAGTAAGAATCTTAAAACCTATGTATTGATATCTGTCTGGAAGTGAGTCAAGTGGGTGTAAAGCTGCATAAACACAGCCGTGAAAAGCAGCTAAACCCCATTATAAAAATAAATTACTTTTAAAAACCCGTAAAACAAAGACAGTGAAAGCGAGAGAAATTATTACAAAATTCGTTCAGAGGCTCTGATGCAACCTGGATTGACCATATCTAGACCCACAGCTGGATGAGACATAAGGGTGGACACTCTTGGGGCTGAACGGTTGGGTGAGGTTGGGTGAGCAAACGCAGACCCTTTAAAGTAATACTGCCTGGTATCCATCCCATGGGTCCCAAATCTCCAGGTTCAAGGGCATCTTCCTGCATCGAAAACATGCATGAGAAACCCAGAAGATGGTACACCGTGTGATTTTGAAAGGTTTCTAATACGCACCTCATTTCTCATCTCCTTGTGCTCGGGTTCGCCTTTCCAGCTACTTTACTAGCAATCTCCCTACTTGGAGAATCAGCACCTTTAAGCTCCTGTTCCCTACAGGTTGCAATTTGTCCTGAGGATGAACGGGAAGAGGGGAAACCAATGAGAGACTAGATCTTGGTGTTGGGACAGGCACAGGTCACTCTATTTTCCCATCGGGAAGAAGAATTAACCACAGGCTCAGCCTGCCGGCCAGAAGCTGAATAGGGCCTGAGGCAATCCCGCGCTTTTGCGGCCAGCTCCCAAAAAAGCCAGTTGAAAAATGGAGCTCAGGGACACTGCAATTCACAAACCCGCAGAGCTATAAATGATAACTCTCATCCACAGATATATTGAGGGAAGGCAACGAAGAGGATTTGAAAGCAAGGCAGGATTGCAGGAAACAGGTTTCAGGAGGTAGATTCGAATCGCCTTTAAAGCACATGAAAAGTGGTAAAACGTCGACAATGATGCCCTTGGCCAAACAGGGCGTATGCGTTTTTTCCTGAATATATTCAGGAAAAAACGCATACGCCCTGTTTGGCCAACCAAGCAACCTGGAAAGGCTAATCAGCGCTACAAAGAAGTCTCGCTTCCCATCGGTCAAAAGGGCCATGCTGCAAAAAGTGTCAAAACCAGAAATGCAGGACAGGCCCTGGAGAAATGGCAGCCTTGCTACGCTGATGGGCGGGATGTAAATTGCCAACAGCCACTCTGGAGAAGTGTAAGGTGTGTCCTGAAACATCGAAAAAACACAGCTCTAGGAGCATAGGGCACGTCCTCTCATGGGCGTATAAATTGGGAAAACTAAAAATCAGCAAGACACAGGCACCCCAAAGTTTAGGGCTGCTCTGTTGACAAGAACCTCCACTTCATGACACCTTAAATATCCCAGGAAAGAGAAAAATGGATAAAGAAGTTGTGGTCCTTATGTACAATGGAATATCACTCAGACATGAAATCAATGTCATAAGGCTAGTAGAAGCAAGATGAGTGGATTTAGGTACGACGATTCTAAGTGAAATAAGTCACACAGAAAAAGACACTTATCATAAGCTATCACTTATAGAGGGAATGTAAAAACCGCTACACTTGAACTGAATTACAAAACAGAACAGAGTCACACGTTTAGAAAACACACTATGGCTGCTTAACGGGAAAGGTGAGGTGGGGTGAGGCATAAAACAAGGGTTTCAAATTCGCTCAGATACCGTTCCATACACCCAATATGTAATAGACAAGACCTACTCCTTGCTCAGTGAACAGGACTCAACACCCCCTATTCACCGCACAAGAATATATGTGACTAGTAAGAATCTTAAAACCTATGTATTGATATCTGTCTGGAAGTGAGTCAAGTGGGTGTAAAGCCGCATAAACACAGCCGTGAAAAGCAGCTAAACCCCATTATAAAAATAAATTACTTTTAAAAACCCGTAAAACAAAGACAGTGAAAGAGAGAGAAATTCTTACAAAATTCGTTCAGAGGCTGTGATGCAACCTGGATTGACCATATCTAGACCCACAGCTGGATGAGACATAAGGGTGGACACTCTTGGGGCTGAAAGGTTGGGTGAGGTTGGGTGAGCAAACGCAGACCCTTTAAAGTAATACTGCCTGGTACCCATCCCATGGGTCCCAAATCTCCAGGTTCAAGGGCATCTTCCTACATCGAAAACATGCATGAGAAACCCAGAAGATGGTACACCGTGTGATTTTGAAAGGTTTCTAATACGCACCTCATTTCTCATCTCCTTGTGCTCGGGTTCACCTTTCCAGCTACTTTACTAGCAATCTCCCTACTTGGAGAATCAGCACCTTTAAGCTCCTGTTCCCTACAGGTTGCAATTTGTCCTGAGGATGAACGGGAAGAGGGGCAACCAATGAGAGACTAGATGTAGGTGTTGGGACAGGCACAGCTCACTATATTTTCCCATCGGTAAGAAGAATTAACCACAGGCTCAGCCTGCCGCCCAGAAGCAGAATAGGGCCTGAGGCAATTCCGCGCTTTTGCGGCCAGCTCCCAAAAAAGCCAGTTGAAAAATGGAGCTCAGGGACACTGCAATTCACAAACCCGCAGAGCTATAAATGATAACTCTCATCCACAGATATATTGAGGGAAGGCAACGAAGAGGATTTGAAAGCAAGGCAGAATTGCAGGAAACAGGTTTCAGGAGGTAGATTCAAATCGCCTTAAAAGCACATGAAAAGTGGTAAAACGTCGACAATAATGCCCTTGGCCAAACAGGGCGTATGCGTTTTTTCCTGAATATATTCAGGAAAAAACGCATACGCCCTTTTTGGCCAACCAAGCAACCTGGAAAGGCTAATCAGCGCTACAAAGAAGTCTCGCTTCCCATCGGTCAAAAGGGCCAGGCTGCAAAAAGTGTCAAAACCAGAAATGCAGGACAGGCCATGGAGAAATGGCAGCCTTGCTACGCTGATGGGCGGGATGTAAATTGCCAACAGCCACTCTGGAGAAGTGTAAGGTGTGTCCTGAAACATCGAAAAAACACAGCTTAGGGAGCATAGGGCACGTCCTCTCATGGGCGTATAGATTGGGATAACTAAAAATCAGCAAGACACAGGCACCCCAAAGTTTAGGGCTGCTCTGTTGACAAGAACCTCCACTTCATGACACCTTAAATATCCCAGGAAAGAGAAAAATGGATAAAGAAGTTGTGGTCCTTATGTACAATGGAATATCACTCAGACATGAAATCAATGTCATAAGGCTAGTAGAAGCAAGATGAGTGGATTTAGGTACGACGATTCTAAGTGAAATAAGTCACACAGAAAAAGACACTTATCATAAGCTATCACTTATAGAGGGAATGTAAAAACCGCTACACTTGAACTGAATTACAAAACAGAACAGAGTCACACGTTTAGAAAACACAGTATGGCTGCTTAACGGGAAAGGTGAGGTGGGGTGAGGCATAAAACAAGGGTTTCAAATTCGCTCAGATACCGTTCCATACACCCAATATGTAATAGACAAGACCTACGCCTTGCTCAGTGAACAGGACTCAACACCCCCTATTCACCGCACAAGAATATATGTGACTAGTAAGAATCTTAAAACCTATGTATTGATATCTGTCAGGAAGTGGGTCAAGTGGGTGTAAAGCTGCATAAACACAGCCGTGAAAAGCAGCTAAACCCCATTATAAAAATAAATTACTTTTAAAAACCCGTAAAACAAAGACAGTGAAAGAGAGAGAAATTCTTACAAAATTCGTTCAGAGGCTGTGATGCAACCTGGATTGACCATATCTAGACCCACAGCTGGATGAGACATAAGGGTGGACAATCTTGGGGCTGAAAGTTTGGGTGAGGTTGGGTGAGCAAACGCACACCCTTTAAAGTAATACTGCCTGGTACCCATCCCATGGGTCCCAAATCTCCAGGTTCAAGGGCATCTTCCTACATCGAAAACATGCATGAGAAACCCAGAAGATGGTACACCGTGTGATTTTGAAAGGTTTCTAATACGCACCTCATTTCTCATCTCCTTGTGCTCGGGTTCGCCTTTCCAGCTACTTTACTAGCAATCTCCCTACTTGGAGAATCAGCACCTTTAAGCTCCTGTTCCCTACAGGTTGCAATTTGTCCTGAGGATGAACGGGAAGAGGGGAAACCAATGAGAGACTAGATCTTGGTGTTGGGACAGGCACAGGTCACTCTATTTTCCCATCGGGAAGAAGAATTAACCACAGGCTCAGCCTGCCGGCCAGAAGCTGAATAGGGCCTGAGGCAATCCCGCGCTTTTGCGGCCAGCTCCCAAAAAAGCCAGTTGAAAAATGGAGCTCAGGGACACTGCAATTCACAAACCCGCAGAGTTATAAATGATAACTCTCATCCACAGATATATTGAGGGAAGGCAACGAAGAGGATTTGAAAGCAAGGCAGAATTGCAGGAAACAGATTTCAGGAGGTAGATTCGAATCGCCTTTAAAGCACATGAAAAGCGGCAAAACGTCGACAATGATGCCCTTGGCCAAAAAGGGCGTATGCGTTTTTTCCTGAATATATTCAGGAAAAAACGCATACGCCCTTTTTGGCCAACCAAGCAACCTGGAAAGGCAAATCAGCGCTTCAAAGAAGTTTCGCTTCCCATCGGTCAAAAGGGTCATGCTGCAAAAAGTGTCAAAACCAGAAATGCAGGACAGGCCATGGAGAAATGGCAGCCTTGCTACGCTGATGGGCGGGATGTAAATTGCCAACAGCCACTCTGGAGAAGTGTATGGTGTGTCATGAAACATCGAAAAAACACAGCTTAGGGAGCATAGGGCACCTCCACTCATGGGCGTATAAATTGGGAAAACTAAAAATCAGCAAGACACAGGCACCCCAATGTTTAGGGCTGCTATGTTGACAAGAACCTCCACTTCATGACACCTTAAATATCCCAGGAAAGAGAAAAATGGATAAAGAAGTTGTGGTCCTTATGTACAAAGGAATATCACTCAGACATGAAATCAATGTCATAAGGCTAGTAGAAGCAAGATGAGTGGATTTAGTTATGACGATTCTAAGTGAAATAAGTCACACAGAAAAAGACACTTATCATAAGCTATCACTTATAGAGGGAATGTAAAAACCGCTACACTTGAACTGAATTACAAAACAGAACAGAGTCACACGTTTAGAAAACACACTATGGCTGCTTAACGGGAAAGGTGAGGTGGGGTGATGCATAAAACAAGGGTTTCAAATTCGCTCAGATACTGTTCCATACACCCAATATGTAATAGACAAGACCTACTCCTTGCTCAGTGAACTGGACTCAACACCCCCTATTCACCGCACAAGAATATATCTGACTAGTAAGAATCGTAAAACCTATGTATTGATATCTCTCTGGAAGTGAGCCAAGTGGGTGTAAAGCCGCATAAACACAGCCGTGAAAAGCAGCTAAACCCCATTATAAAAATAAATTACTTTTAAAAACCCGTAAAACAAAGACAGTGAAAGAGAGAGAAATTCTTACAAAATTCGTTCAGGGGCTGTGATGCAACCTGGATTGACCATATCTAGACCCACAGCTGGATGAGACATAAGGGTGGACACTCTTGGGGCTGAGAGTTTGGGTGAGGTTGGGTGAGCAAACGCAGACCCTTTAAAGTAATACTGTGTGGTACCCATCCCATGGGTCCCAAATCTCCAGGTTCAAGGGCATCTTCCTACATCGAAAACATGCATGAGAAACCCAGAAGATGGTACACCGTGTGATTTTGAAAGGTTTCTAAAACGCACCCCATTTCTCATCTTCTTGTGCTCGGGTTCGCCTTTCCAGCTATTTTACTAGCAATCTCCCTACTTGGAGAATCAGCACCTTTAAGCTCCTGTTCCCTACAGGTTGCAATTTGTCCTGAGGATGAACGGGAAGAGGGGCAACCAATGAGAGACTAGATCTAGATGTTGGGACAGGCCCAGGTCACTCTATTTTCCCATCAGGAAGAAGAATTAACCACAGGCTCAGCCTGCCGCCAGGAACCAGAATAGGGCCTGAGGCAATCCCGCGCTTTTGCGGCCAGCTACCAAAAAAGCGAGTTGAAAAATGGAGCTCAGGGACACTGCAATTCACAAACCCGCAGAGTTATAAATGATAACTCTCATCCACAGATATATTGAGGGAAGGCAACGAAGAGGATTTGAAAGCAAGGCAGAATTGCAGGAAACAGATTTCAGGAGGTAGATTCGAATCGCCTTTAAAGCACATGAAAAGCGGCAAAACGTCGACAATGATGCCCTTGGCCAAAAAGGGCGTATGCGTTTTTTCCTGAATATATTCAGGAAAAAACGCATACGCCCTTTTTGGCCAACCAAGCAACCTGGAAAGGCAAATCAGCGCTTCAAAGAAGTTTCGCTTCCCATCAGTCAAAAGGGTGATGCTGCAAAAAGTGTCAAAACCAGAAATGCAGGACAGGCCATGGAGAAATGGCAGCCTTGCTACGCTGATGGGCGGGATGTAAAGTGCCAAAAGCCACTCTGGAGAAATGTACGGTGTGTCCTGAAACATCGAAAAAACACAGCTTAGGGAGCATAGGGCACGTCCACTCATGGGCGTATAAATTGGGAAAACTAAAAATCAGCAAGACACAGGCACCCCAATGTTTAGGGCTGCTATGTTGACAAGAACCTCCACTTCATGACAACTTAAATATCCCAGGAAAGAGAAAAATGGATAAAGAAGTTGTGGTCCTTATATACAAAGGAATATCCCTCAGACATGAAATCAATGTCATAAGGCTAGTAGAAGCAAGATGAGTGGATTTAGGTACGACGATTCTAAGTGAAATAAGTGACACAGAAAAAGACACTTATCATAAGCTATCACTTATAGAGGGAATGTAAAAACCGCTACACCTGAAATGAATTACAAAACATAACAGAGTCACACGTTTAGAAAACACACTATGGCTGCTTAACGGGAAAGGTGAGGTGGGGTGATGCATAAAACAAGGATTTCAAATTCGCTCAGATACCGTTCCATACACCCAATATGTAATAGACAAGACCTACTCCTTGCTCAGTGAACTGGACTCAACACCCCCTATTCACCGCACAAGAATATATCTGACTAGTAAGAATCTTAAAACCTATGTATTGATATCTCTCTGGAAGTGAGCCAAGTGGGTGTAAAGCCGCATAAACACAGCCGTGAAAAGCAGCTAAACACCATTATAAAAATAAATTACTTTTAAAAACCCGTAAAACAAAGACAGTGAAAGAGAGAGAAATTCTTACAAAATTCGTTCAGGGGCTGTGATGCAACCTGGATTGACCATATCTAGACCCACACCGGGATGAGACATAAGGGTGGACACTCTTGGGGCTGAGAGGTTGGGTGAGGTTGGGTGAGCAAACTCAGACCCTTTAAAGTAATACTGCGTGGTACCAATCCCATGGGTCCCAAATCTCCAGGTTCAAAGGCATCTTCCTACATAGAAAACATGCATGAGAAACCCAGAAGATGGTACACCGTTTGATTTTGAAAGGTTTCTAAAACGCACCCAATTTCTCATCTCCTTGTGCTCGGGTTCACCTTTCCAGCTACTTTACTAGCAATCTCCCTACTTGGAGAATCAGCACCTTTAACCTCCTGTTCCCTACAGGTTGCAATTTGTCCTGAGGATGAACGGGAAGAGGGGAAACAAACGAGAGACTAGATCTAGGTGTTGGGACAGGCCCAGGTCACTCTATTTTCCCATCAGGAAGAAGAATTAAACACAGGCTCAGCCTGCCGCCCGGAACCAGAATAGGGCCTGAGGCAATCCCGAGCTTTTGCGGCCAGCTCCCAAAAAAGACAGTTGAAAAATGGAGCTCAGGGGCACTGCAATTCACAAACCTGCTGAGTTATAAATGATAACTCTCGTCCACAAATATATTGAGGGAAGGCAACGAAGAGGAGTTGAAAGCAAGGCAGAATTGCAGGAAACAGGTTTCAGGAGGTAGATTCGAATCGCCTTTAAAGCACATGAAAAGTGGCAAAACATCGACAGTGATGCCCTTGGCCAAAAAGGGCGTAAGCGTTTTTTCCTGAATATATTCAGGAAAAAACGGATACGCCCTTTTTGGCCAACCAAGCAACCTGGAAAGGCAAATCAGCGCTACAAAGAAGTCTCGCTTCCCATCGGTCAAAAGGGCCATGCTGCAAAAAGTGTCAAAACCAGAAATGCAGGACAGGCCATGGAGAAATGGCAGCCTTGCTACGCTGATGGGCGGGATGTAAATTGCCAACAGCCACTCTGGAGAAGTGTACGGTGTGTCCTGAAACATCGAAAAAACACAGCTTAGGGAGCATAGGGCACGACCACTCATGGGCGTATAAATTGGGAAAACTAAAAATCAGCAAGACACAGGCACCCCAATGTTTAGGGCTGCTATGTTGACAAGAACCTCCACTTCATGACACCTTAAATATCCCAGGAAAGAGAAAAATGGATAAAGAATTTGTGGTCCTTATGTACAAAGGAATATCACTCAGACATGAAATCAATGTCATAAGGCTAGTAGAAGCAAGATGAGTGGATTTAGGTATAACGATTCTAAGTGAAATAAGTCACACAGAAAAAGACACTTATCATAAGCTATCACTTATAGAGGGAATGTAAAAACCGCTACACTTGAACTGAATTACAAAACAGAACAGAGTCACACGTTTAGAAAACACACTATGGCTGCTTAACGGGAAAGATGAGGTGGGGTGATGCATAAAACAAGGGTTTCAAATTCGCTCAGATACTGTTCCATACACCCAATATGTAATAGACAAGACGTACTCCTTGCTCAGTGAACTGGACTCAACACCCCCTATTCACCGCACAAGAATATATCTGACTAGTAAGAATCGTAAAACCTATGTATTGATATCTCTCTGGAAGTGAGCCAAGTGGGTGTAAAGCCGCATAAACACAGCCGTGAAAAGCAGCTAAACCCCATTATAAAAATAAATTACTTTTAAAAACCCGTAAAACAAAGACAGTGAAAGAGAGAGAAATTCTCACAAAATTCGTTCAGGGGCTGTGATGCAACCTGGATTGAACATATCTAGACACACACCTGGATGAGACATAAGGGTGGACACTCTTGGGGCTGAGAGGTTGGGTGAGGTTGGGTGAGCAAACGCAGACCCTTTAAAGTAATACTGTGTGGTACCCATCCCATGGGTCCCAAATCTCCAGGTTCAAGGGCATCTTCCTACATCGAAAACATGAATGAGAAACCCAGAAGATGGTACACCGTGTGATTTTGAAAGGTTTCTAAAACGCACCCAATTTCTCATCTCCTTGTGCTCGGGTTCGCCTTTCCAGCTACTTTACTAGCAATCTCCCTACTTGGAGAATCAGCACCTTTAAGCTCCTGTTCCCTACAGGTTGCAATTTGTCCTGAGGATGAACGGGAAGAGGGGCAACCAATGAGAGACTAGATCTAGGTGTTGGGACAGGCCCAGGTCACTCTATTTTCCCATCAGGAAGAAGAATTAACCACAGGCTCAGCCTGCCGCCAGGAACCAGAATAGGGCCTGAGGCAATCCCGCGCTTTTGCGGCCAGCTACCAAAAAAGCGAGTTGAAAAATGGAGCTCAGGGACACTGCAATTCACAAACCCGCAGAGTTACAAATGATAACTCTCATCCACAGATATATTGAGGGAAGGCAACGAAGAGGATTTGGAAGCAAGGCAGAATTGCAGGAAACAGATTTCAGGAGGTAGATTCGAATCGCCTTTAAAGCACATGAAAAGCGGCAAAACGTCGACAATGATGCCCTTGGCCAAAAAGGGCGTATGCGTTTTTTCCTGAATATATTCAGGAAAAAACGCATACGCCCTTTTTGGCCAACCAAGCAACCTGGAAAGGCAAATCAGCGCTTCAAAGAAGTTTCGCTTCCCATCAGTCAAAAGGGTGATGCTGCAAAAAGTGTCAAAACCAGAAATGCAGGACAGGCCATGGAGAAATGGCAGCCTTGCTACGCTGATGGGCGGGATGTAAATTGCCAACAGCCACTCTGGAGAAGTGTACGGTGTGTCCTGAAACATCGAAAAAACACAGCTTAGGGAGCATAGGGCACGTCCACTCATGGGCGTATAAATTGGGAAAACTAAAAATCAGCAAGACACAGGCACCCCAAAGTTTAGGGCTGCTCTGTTGACAAGAACCTCCACTTCATGACAACTTAAATATCCCAGGAAAGAGAAAAATGGATAAAGAAGTTGTGGTCCTTATGTACAATGGAATATCACTCAGACATGAAATCAATGTCATAAGGCTAGTAGAAGCAAGATGAGTGGACTTAGGTACGACGATTCTAAGTGAAATAAGTCACACAGAAAAAGACACTTATCATAAGCTATCACTTATAGAGGGAATGTAAAAACCGCTACACTTGAACTGAATTACAAAACAGAACAGAGTCACACGTTTAGAAAACACACTATGGCTGCTTAACGGGAAAGGTGAGGTGGGGTGATGCATAAAACAAGGGTTTCAAATTCGCTCAGATACTGTTCCATACACCCAATATGTAATAGACAAGACCTACTCCTTGCTCAGTGAACTGGACTCAACACCCCCTATTCACCGCACAAGAATATATGTGTCTAGTAAGAATCTTAAAACCTATGTATTGATATCTGTCTGGAAGTGAGTCAAGTGGGTGTAAAGCCGCATAAACACATCCGTGAAAAGCAGCTAAACCCCATTATAAAAATAAATTACTTTTAAAAACCCGTAAAACAAAGACAGTGAAAGAGAGAGAAATTCTTACAAAATTCGTTCAGGGGCTGTGATGCAACCTGGATTGACCATATCTAGACCCACACCTGGATGAGACATAAGGGTGGACACTCTTGGGGCTGAGAGGTTGGGTGAGGTTGGGTGAGCAAACGCAGACCCTTTAAAGTAATACTGTGTGGTACCCATCCCATGGGTCCCAAATCTCCAGGTTCAAGGGCATCTTCCTACATCGAAAACATGAATGAGAAACCCAGAAGATGGTACACCGTGTGATTTTGAAAGGTTTCTAAAACGCACCCAATTTCTCATCTCCTTGTGCTCGGGTTCGCCTTTCCAGCTACTTTACTAGCAATCTCCCTACTTGGAGAATCAGCACCTTTAAGCTCCTGTTCCCTACAGGTTGCAATTTGTCCTGAGGATGAACGGGAAGAGGGGCAACCAATGAGAGTCTAGATCTAGGTGTTGGGACAGGCCCAGGTCACTCTATTTTCCCATCAGGAAGAAGAATTAACCACAGGCTCAGCCTGCCGCCAGGAACCAGAATAGGGCCTGAGGCAATCCCACGCTTTTGCGGCCAGCTCCCAAAAAAGCGAGTTGAAAAATGGAGCTCAGGGACACTGCAATTCACAAACCCGCAGAGTTATAAATGATAACTCTCATCCACAGATATATTGAGGGAAGGCAACGAAGTGGATTTGAAAGCAAGGCAGAATTGCAGGAAACAGATTTCAGGAGGTAGATTCGAATCGCCTTTAAAGCACATGAAAAGCGGCAAAACGTCGACAATGATGCCCTTGGCCAAAAAGGGCGTATGCGTTTTTTCCTGAATATATTCAGGAAAAAACGCATACGCCCTTTTTGGCCAACCAAGCAACCTGGAAAGGCAAATCAGCGCTTCAAAGAAGTTTCGCTTCCCATCAGTCAAAAGGGTGATGCTGCAAAAAGTGTCAAAACCAGAAATGCAGGACAGGCCATGGAGAAATGGCAGCCTTGCTACGCTGATGGGCGGGATGTAAATTGCCAACAGCCACTCTGGAGAAGTGTACGGTGTCTCCTGAAACATCGAAAAAACACAGCTTAGGGAGCATAGGGCACGACCACTCATGGGCGTATAAATTGGGAAAACTAAAAATCAGCAAGACACAGGCACCCCAATGTTTAGGGCTGCTATGTTGACAAGAACCTCCACTTCATGACACCTTAAATATCCCAGGAAAGAGAAAAATGGATAAAGAAGTTGTGGTCCTTATGTACAAAGGAATATCACTCAGACATGAAATCAATGTCATAAGGCTAGTAGAAGCAAGATGAGTGGATTTAGGTATAACGATTCTAAGTGAAATAAGTCACACAGAAAAAGACACTTATCATAAGCTATCACTTATAGAGGGAATGTAAAAACCGCTACACTTGAACTGAATTACAAAACAGAACAGAGTCACACGTTTAGAAAACACACTATGGCTGCTTAACGGGAAAGATGAGGTGGGGTGATGCATAAAACAAGGGTTTCAAATTCGCTCAGATACTGTTCCATACACCCAATATGTAATAGACAAGACGTACTCCTTGCTCAGTGAACTGGACTCAACACCCCCTATTCACCGCACAAGAATATATCTGACTAGTAAGAATCGTAAAACCTATGTATTGATATCTCTCTGGAAGTGAGCCAAGTGGGTGTAAAGCCGCATAAACACAGCCGTGAAAAGCAGCTAAACCCCATTATAAAAATAAATTACTTTTAAAAACCCGTAAAACAAAGACAGTGAAAGAGAGAGAAATTCTCACGAAATTCGTTCAGGGGCTGTGATGCAACCTGGATTGACCATATCTAGACACACACCTGGATGAGACATAAGGGTGGACACTCTTGGGGCTGAGAGGTTGGGTGAGCAAACTCAGACCCTTTAAAGTAATACTGCGTGGTACCCATCCCATGGGTCCCAAATCTCCAGGTTCAAAGGCATCTTCCTACATCGAAAACATGCATGAGAAACCCAGAAGATGGTACACCGTGTGATTTTGAAAGGTTTCTAAAACGCACCCAATTTCTCATCTCCTTGTGCTCGGGTTCGCCTTTCCAGCTACTTTACTAGCAATCTCCCTACTTGGAGAATCAGCACCTTTAAGCTCCTGTTCCCTACAGGTTGCAATTTGTCCTGAGGATGAACGGGAAGAGGGGCAAATAATGAGAGACTAGATCTAGGTTTTGGGACAGGCACAGGTCACTCTATTTTCCCATCAGGAAGAAGAATTAAACACAGGCTCAGCCTGCCGCTGGGAACCAGAATAGGGCCTGAGGCAATCCCGCGCTTTTGCGGCCAGCTCCCAAAAAAGCCAGTTGAAAAATGGAGCTCAGGGACACTGCAATTCACAAACCCGCAGAGCTATAAATGATAACTCTCATCCACAGATATATTGAGGGAAGGCAACGAAGAGGATTTGAAAGCAAGGCAGGATTGCAGGAAACAGGTTTCAGGAGGTAGATTCGAATCGCCTTTAAAGCACATGAAAAGTGGTAAAACGTCGACAATGATGCCCTTGGCCAAACAGGGCGTATGCGTTTTTTCCTGAATATATTCAGGAAAAAACGCATACGCCCTGTTTGGCCAACCAAGCAACCTGGAAAGGCTAATCAGCGCTACAAAGAAGTCTCGCTTCCCATCGGTCAAAAGGGCCATGCTGCAAAAAGTGTCAAAACCAGAAATGCAGGACAGGCCCTGGAGAAATGGCAGCCTTGCTACGCTGATGGGCGGGATGTAAATTGCCAACAGCCACTCTGGAGAAGTGTAAGGTGTGTCCTGAAACATCGAAAAAACACAGCTCTAGGAGCATAGGGCACGTCCTCTCATGGGCGTATAAATTGGGAAAACTAAAAATCAGCAAGACACAGGCACCCCAAAGTTTAGGGCTGCTCTGTTGACAAGAACCTCCACTTCATGACACCTTAAATATCCCAGGAAAGAGAAAAATGGATAAAGAAGTTGTGGTCCTTATGTACAATGGAATATCACTCAGACATGAAATCAATGTCATAAGGCTAGTAGAAGCAAGATGAGTGGATTTAGGTACGACGATTCTAAGTGAAATAAGTCACACAGAAAAAGACACTTATCATAAGCTATCACTTATAGAGGGAATGTAAAAACCGCTACACTTGAACTGAATTACAAAACAGAACAGAGTCACACGTTTAGAAAACACACTATGGCTGCTTAACGGGAAAGGTGAGGTGGGGTGAGGCATAAAACAAGGGTTTCAAATTCGCTCAGATACCGTTCCATACACCCAATATGTAATAGACAAGACCTACTCCTTGCTCAGTGAACAGGACTCAACACCCCCTATTCACCGCACAAGAATATATGTGACTAGTAAGAATCTTAAAACCTATGTATTGATATCTGTCTGGAAGTGAGTCAAGTGGGTGTAAAGCCGCATAAACACAGCCGTGAAAAGCAGCTAAACCCCATTATAAAAATAAATTACTTTTAAAAACCCGTAAAACAAAGACAGTGAAAGAGAGAGAAATTCTTACAAAATTCGTTCAGAGGCTGTGATGCAACCTGGATTGACCATATCTAGACCCACAGCTGGATGAGACATAAGGGTGGACACTCTTGGGGCTGAAAGGTTGGGTGAGGTTGGGTGAGCAAACGCAGACCCTTTAAAGTAATACTGCCTGGTACCCATCCCATGGGTCCCAAATCTCCAGGTTCAAGGGCATCTTCCTACATCGAAAACATGCATGAGAAACCCAGAAGATGGTACACCGTGTGATTTTGAAAGGTTTCTAATACGCACCTCATTTCTCATCTCCTTGTGCTCGGGTTCACCTTTCCAGCTACTTTACTAGCAATCTCCCTACTTGGAGAATCAGCACCTTTAAGCTCCTGTTCCCTACAGGTTGCAATTTGTCCTGAGGATGAACGGGAAGAGGGGCAACCAATGAGAGACTAGATGTAGGTGTTGGGACAGGCACAGCTCACTATATTTTCCCATCGGTAAGAAGAATTAACCACAGGCTCAGCCTGCCGCCCAGAAGCAGAATAGGGCCTGAGGCAATTCCGCGCTTTTGCGGCCAGCTCCCAAAAAAGCCAGTTGAAAAATGGAGCTCAGGGACACTGCAATTCACAAACCCGCAGAGCTATAAATGATAACTCTCATCCACAGATATATTGAGGGAAGGCAACGAAGAGGATTTGAAAGCAAGGCAGAATTGCAGGAAACAGGTTTCAGGAGGTAGATTCAAATCGCCTTAAAAGCACATGAAAAGTGGTAAAACGTCGACAATAATGCCCTTGGCCAAACAGGGCGTATGCGTTTTTTCCTGAATATATTCAGGAAAAAACGCATACGCCCTTTTTGGCCAACCAAGCAACCTGGAAAGGCTAATCAGCGCTACAAAGAAGTCTCGCTTCCCATCGGTCAAAAGGGCCAGGCTGCAAAAAGTGTCAAAACCAGAAATGCAGGACAGGCCATGGAGAAATGGCAGCCTTGCTACGCTGATGGGCGGGATGTAAATTGCCAACAGCCACTCTGGAGAAGTGTAAGGTGTGTCCTGAAACATCGAAAAAACACAGCTTAGGGAGCATAGGGCACGTCCTCTCATGGGCGTATAGATTGGGATAACTAAAAATCAGCAAGACACAGGCACCCCAAAGTTTAGGGCTGCTCTGTTGACAAGAACCTCCACTTCATGACACCTTAAATATCCCAGGAAAGAGAAAAATGGATAAAGAAGTTGTGGTCCTTATGTACAATGGAATATCACTCAGACATGAAATCAATGTCATAAGGCTAGTAGAAGCAAGATGAGTGGATTTAGGTACGACGATTCTAAGTGAAATAAGTCACACAGAAAAAGACACTTATCATAAGCTATCACTTATAGAGGGAATGTAAAAACCGCTACACTTGAACTGAATTACAAAACAGAACAGAGTCACACGTTTAGAAAACACAGTATGGCTGCTTAACGGGAAAGGTGAGGTGGGGTGAGGCATAAAACAAGGGTTTCAAATTCGCTCAGATACCGTTCCATACACCCAATATGTAATAGACAAGACCTACGCCTTGCTCAGTGAACAGGACTCAACACCCCCTATTCACCGCACAAGAATATATGTGACTAGTAAGAATCTTAAAACCTATGTATTGATATCTGTCAGGAAGTGGGTCAAGTGGGTGTAAAGCTGCATAAACACAGCCGTGAAAAGCAGCTAAACCCCATTATAAAAATAAATTACTTTTAAAAACCCGTAAAACAAAGACAGTGAAAGAGAGAGAAATTCTTACAAAATTCGTTCAGAGGCTGTGATGCAACCTGGATTGACCATATCTAGACCCACAGCTGGATGAGACATAAGGGTGGACAATCTTGGGGCTGAAAGTTTGGGTGAGGTTGGGTGAGCAAACGCACACCCTTTAAAGTAATACTGCCTGGTACCCATCCCATGGGTCCCAAATCTCCAGGTTCAAGGGCATCTTCCTACATCGAAAACATGCATGAGAAACCCAGAAGATGGTACACCGTGTGATTTTGAAAGGTTTCTAATACGCACCTCATTTCTCATCTCCTTGTGCTCGGGTTCGCCTTTCCAGCTACTTTACTAGCAATCTCCCTACTTGGAGAATCAGCACCTTTAAGCTCCTGTTCCCTACAGGTTGCAATTTGTCCTGAGGATGAACGGGAAGAGGGGAAACCAATGAGAGACTAGATCTTGGTGTTGGGACAGGCACAGGTCACTCTATTTTCCCATCGGGAAGAAGAATTAACCACAGGCTCAGCCTGCCGGCCAGAAGCTGAATAGGGCCTGAGGCAATCCCGCGCTTTTGCGGCCAGCTCCCAAAAAAGCCAGTTGAAAAATGGAGCTCAGGGACACTGCAATTCACAAACCCGCAGAGTTATAAATGATAACTCTCATCCACAGATATATTGAGGGAAGGCAACGAAGAGGATTTGAAAGCAAGGCAGAATTGCAGGAAACAGATTTCAGGAGGTAGATTCGAATCGCCTTTAAAGCACATGAAAAGCGGCAAAACGTCGACAATGATGCCCTTGGCCAAAAAGGGCGTATGCGTTTTTTCCTGAATATATTCAGGAAAAAACGCATACGCCCTTTTTGGCCAACCAAGCAACCTGGAAAGGCAAATCAGCGCTTCAAAGAAGTTTCGCTTCCCATCGGTCAAAAGGGTCATGCTGCAAAAAGTGTCAAAACCAGAAATGCAGGACAGGCCATGGAGAAATGGCAGCCTTGCTACGCTGATGGGCGGGATGTAAATTGCCAACAGCCACTCTGGAGAAGTGTATGGTGTGTCATGAAACATCGAAAAAACACAGCTTAGGGAGCATAGGGCACCTCCACTCATGGGCGTATAAATTGGGAAAACTAAAAATCAGCAAGACACAGGCACCCCAATGTTTAGGGCTGCTATGTTGACAAGAACCTCCACTTCATGACACCTTAAATATCCCAGGAAAGAGAAAAATGGATAAAGAAGTTGTGGTCCTTATGTACAAAGGAATATCACTCAGACATGAAATCAATGTCATAAGGCTAGTAGAAGCAAGATGAGTGGATTTAGTTATGACGATTCTAAGTGAAATAAGTCACACAGAAAAAGACACTTATCATAAGCTATCACTTATAGAGGGAATGTAAAAACCGCTACACTTGAACTGAATTACAAAACAGAACAGAGTCACACGTTTAGAAAACACACTATGGCTGCTTAACGGGAAAGGTGAGGTGGGGTGATGCATAAAACAAGGGTTTCAAATTCGCTCAGATACTGTTCCATACACCCAATATGTAATAGACAAGACCTACTCCTTGCTCAGTGAACTGGACTCAACACCCCCTATTCACCGCACAAGAATATATCTGACTAGTAAGAATCGTAAAACCTATGTATTGATATCTCTCTGGAAGTGAGCCAAGTGGGTGTAAAGCCGCATAAACACAGCCGTGAAAAGCAGCTAAACCCCATTATAAAAATAAATTACTTTTAAAAACCCGTAAAACAAAGACAGTGAAAGAGAGAGAAATTCTTACAAAATTCGTTCAGGGGCTGTGATGCAACCTGGATTGACCATATCTAGACCCACAGCTGGATGAGACATAAGGGTGGACACTCTTGGGGCTGAGAGTTTGGGTGAGGTTGGGTGAGCAAACGCAGACCCTTTAAAGTAATACTGTGTGGTACCCATCCCATGGGTCCCAAATCTCCAGGTTCAAGGGCATCTTCCTACATCGAAAACATGCATGAGAAACCCAGAAGATGGTACACCGTGTGATTTTGAAAGGTTTCTAAAACGCACCCCATTTCTCATCTTCTTGTGCTCGGGTTCGCCTTTCCAGCTATTTTACTAGCAATCTCCCTACTTGGAGAATCAGCACCTTTAAGCTCCTGTTCCCTACAGGTTGCAATTTGTCCTGAGGATGAACGGGAAGAGGGGCAACCAATGAGAGACTAGATCTAGATGTTGGGACAGGCCCAGGTCACTCTATTTTCCCATCAGGAAGAAGAATTAACCACAGGCTCAGCCTGCCGCCAGGAACCAGAATAGGGCCTGAGGCAATCCCGCGCTTTTGCGGCCAGCTACCAAAAAAGCGAGTTGAAAAATGGAGCTCAGGGACACTGCAATTCACAAACCCGCAGAGTTATAAATGATAACTCTCATCCACAGATATATTGAGGGAAGGCAACGAAGAGGATTTGAAAGCAAGGCAGAATTGCAGGAAACAGATTTCAGGAGGTAGATTCGAATCGCCTTTAAAGCACATGAAAAGCGGCAAAACGTCGACAATGATGCCCTTGGCCAAAAAGGGCGTATGCGTTTTTTCCTGAATATATTCAGGAAAAAACGCATACGCCCTTTTTGGCCAACCAAGCAACCTGGAAAGGCAAATCAGCGCTTCAAAGAAGTTTCGCTTCCCATCAGTCAAAAGGGTGATGCTGCAAAAAGTGTCAAAACCAGAAATGCAGGACAGGCCATGGAGAAATGGCAGCCTTGCTACGCTGATGGGCGGGATGTAAAGTGCCAAAAGCCACTCTGGAGAAATGTACGGTGTGTCCTGAAACATCGAAAAAACACAGCTTAGGGAGCATAGGGCACGTCCACTCATGGGCGTATAAATTGGGAAAACTAAAAATCAGCAAGACACAGGCACCCCAATGTTTAGGGCTGCTATGTTGACAAGAACCTCCACTTCATGACAACTTAAATATCCCAGGAAAGAGAAAAATGGATAAAGAAGTTGTGGTCCTTATATACAAAGGAATATCCCTCAGACATGAAATCAATGTCATAAGGCTAGTAGAAGCAAGATGAGTGGATTTAGGTACGACGATTCTAAGTGAAATAAGTGACACAGAAAAAGACACTTATCATAAGCTATCACTTATAGAGGGAATGTAAAAACCGCTACACCTGAAATGAATTACAAAACATAACAGAGTCACACGTTTAGAAAACACACTATGGCTGCTTAACGGGAAAGGTGAGGTGGGGTGATGCATAAAACAAGGATTTCAAATTCGCTCAGATACCGTTCCATACACCCAATATGTAATAGACAAGACCTACTCCTTGCTCAGTGAACTGGACTCAACACCCCCTATTCACCGCACAAGAATATATCTGACTAGTAAGAATCTTAAAACCTATGTATTGATATCTCTCTGGAAGTGAGCCAAGTGGGTGTAAAGCCGCATAAACACAGCCGTGAAAAGCAGCTAAACACCATTATAAAAATAAATTACTTTTAAAAACCCGTAAAACAAAGACAGTGAAAGAGAGAGAAATTCTTACAAAATTCGTTCAGGGGCTGTGATGCAACCTGGATTGACCATATCTAGACCCACACCGGGATGAGACATAAGGGTGGACACTCTTGGGGCTGAGAGGTTGGGTGAGGTTGGGTGAGCAAACTCAGACCCTTTAAAGTAATACTGCGTGGTACCAATCCCATGGGTCCCAAATCTCCAGGTTCAAAGGCATCTTCCTACATAGAAAACATGCATGAGAAACCCAGAAGATGGTACACCGTTTGATTTTGAAAGGTTTCTAAAACGCACCCAATTTCTCATCTCCTTGTGCTCGGGTTCACCTTTCCAGCTACTTTACTAGCAATCTCCCTACTTGGAGAATCAGCACCTTTAACCTCCTGTTCCCTACAGGTTGCAATTTGTCCTGAGGATGAACGGGAAGAGGGGAAACAAACGAGAGACTAGATCTAGGTGTTGGGACAGGCCCAGGTCACTCTATTTTCCCATCAGGAAGAAGAATTAAACACAGGCTCAGCCTGCCGCCCGGAACCAGAATAGGGCCTGAGGCAATCCCGAGCTTTTGCGGCCAGCTCCCAAAAAAGACAGTTGAAAAATGGAGCTCAGGGGCACTGCAATTCACAAACCTGCTGAGTTATAAATGATAACTCTCGTCCACAAATATATTGAGGGAAGGCAACGAAGAGGAGTTGAAAGCAAGGCAGAATTGCAGGAAACAGGTTTCAGGAGGTAGATTCGAATCGCCTTTAAAGCACATGAAAAGTGGCAAAACATCGACAGTGATGCCCTTGGCCAAAAAGGGCGTAAGCGTTTTTTCCTGAATATATTCAGGAAAAAACGGATACGCCCTTTTTGGCCAACCAAGCAACCTGGAAAGGCAAATCAGCGCTACAAAGAAGTCTCGCTTCCCATCGGTCAAAAGGGCCATGCTGCAAAAAGTGTCAAAACCAGAAATGCAGGACAGGCCATGGAGAAATGGCAGCCTTGCTACGCTGATGGGCGGGATGTAAATTGCCAACAGCCACTCTGGAGAAGTGTACGGTGTGTCCTGAAACATCGAAAAAACACAGCTTAGGGAGCATAGGGCACGACCACTCATGGGCGTATAAATTGGGAAAACTAAAAATCAGCAAGACACAGGCACCCCAATGTTTAGGGCTGCTATGTTGACAAGAACCTCCACTTCATGACACCTTAAATATCCCAGGAAAGAGAAAAATGGATAAAGAATTTGTGGTCCTTATGTACAAAGGAATATCACTCAGACATGAAATCAATGTCATAAGGCTAGTAGAAGCAAGATGAGTGGATTTAGGTATAACGATTCTAAGTGAAATAAGTCACACAGAAAAAGACACTTATCATAAGCTATCACTTATAGAGGGAATGTAAAAACCGCTACACTTGAACTGAATTACAAAACAGAACAGAGTCACACGTTTAGAAAACACACTATGGCTGCTTAACGGGAAAGATGAGGTGGGGTGATGCATAAAACAAGGGTTTCAAATTCGCTCAGATACTGTTCCATACACCCAATATGTAATAGACAAGACGTACTCCTTGCTCAGTGAACTGGACTCAACACCCCCTATTCACCGCACAAGAATATATCTGACTAGTAAGAATCGTAAAACCTATGTATTGATATCTCTCTGGAAGTGAGCCAAGTGGGTGTAAAGCCGCATAAACACAGCCGTGAAAAGCAGCTAAACCCCATTATAAAAATAAATTACTTTTAAAAACCCGTAAAACAAAGACAGTGAAAGAGAGAGAAATTCTCACAAAATTCGTTCAGGGGCTGTGATGCAACCTGGATTGAACATATCTAGACACACACCTGGATGAGACATAAGGGTGGACACTCTTGGGGCTGAGAGGTTGGGTGAGGTTGGGTGAGCAAACGCAGACCCTTTAAAGTAATACTGTGTGGTACCCATCCCATGGGTCCCAAATCTCCAGGTTCAAGGGCATCTTCCTACATCGAAAACATGAATGAGAAACCCAGAAGATGGTACACCGTGTGATTTTGAAAGGTTTCTAAAACGCACCCAATTTCTCATCTCCTTGTGCTCGGGTTCGCCTTTCCAGCTACTTTACTAGCAATCTCCCTACTTGGAGAATCAGCACCTTTAAGCTCCTGTTCCCTACAGGTTGCAATTTGTCCTGAGGATGAACGGGAAGAGGGGCAACCAATGAGAGACTAGATCTAGGTGTTGGGACAGGCCCAGGTCACTCTATTTTCCCATCAGGAAGAAGAATTAACCACAGGCTCAGCCTGCCGCCAGGAACCAGAATAGGGCCTGAGGCAATCCCGCGCTTTTGCGGCCAGCTACCAAAAAAGCGAGTTGAAAAATGGAGCTCAGGGACACTGCAATTCACAAACCCGCAGAGTTACAAATGATAACTCTCATCCACAGATATATTGAGGGAAGGCAACGAAGAGGATTTGGAAGCAAGGCAGAATTGCAGGAAACAGATTTCAGGAGGTAGATTCGAATCGCCTTTAAAGCACATGAAAAGCGGCAAAACGTCGACAATGATGCCCTTGGCCAAAAAGGGCGTATGCGTTTTTTCCTGAATATATTCAGGAAAAAACGCATACGCCCTTTTTGGCCAACCAAGCAACCTGGAAAGGCAAATCAGCGCTTCAAAGAAGTTTCGCTTCCCATCAGTCAAAAGGGTGATGCTGCAAAAAGTGTCAAAACCAGAAATGCAGGACAGGCCATGGAGAAATGGCAGCCTTGCTACGCTGATGGGCGGGATGTAAATTGCCAACAGCCACTCTGGAGAAGTGTACGGTGTGTCCTGAAACATCGAAAAAACACAGCTTAGGGAGCATAGGGCACGTCCACTCATGGGCGTATAAATTGGGAAAACTAAAAATCAGCAAGACACAGGCACCCCAAAGTTTAGGGCTGCTCTGTTGACAAGAACCTCCACTTCATGACAACTTAAATATCCCAGGAAAGAGAAAAATGGATAAAGAAGTTGTGGTCCTTATGTACAATGGAATATCACTCAGACATGAAATCAATGTCATAAGGCTAGTAGAAGCAAGATGAGTGGACTTAGGTACGACGATTCTAAGTGAAATAAGTCACACAGAAAAAGACACTTATCATAAGCTATCACTTATAGAGGGAATGTAAAAACCGCTACACTTGAACTGAATTACAAAACAGAACAGAGTCACACGTTTAGAAAACACACTATGGCTGCTTAACGGGAAAGGTGAGGTGGGGTGATGCATAAAACAAGGGTTTCAAATTCGCTCAGATACTGTTCCATACACCCAATATGTAATAGACAAGACCTACTCCTTGCTCAGTGAACTGGACTCAACACCCCCTATTCACCGCACAAGAATATATGTGTCTAGTAAGAATCTTAAAACCTATGTATTGATATCTGTCTGGAAGTGAGTCAAGTGGGTGTAAAGCCGCATAAACACATCCGTGAAAAGCAGCTAAACCCCATTATAAAAATAAATTACTTTTAAAAACCCGTAAAACAAAGACAGTGAAAGAGAGAGAAATTCTTACAAAATTCGTTCAGGGGCTGTGATGCAACCTGGATTGACCATATCTAGACCCACACCTGGATGAGACATAAGGGTGGACACTCTTGGGGCTGAGAGGTTGGGTGAGGTTGGGTGAGCAAACGCAGACCCTTTAAAGTAATACTGTGTGGTACCCATCCCATGGGTCCCAAATCTCCAGGTTCAAGGGCATCTTCCTACATCGAAAACATGAATGAGAAACCCAGAAGATGGTACACCGTGTGATTTTGAAAGGTTTCTAAAACGCACCCAATTTCTCATCTCCTTGTGCTCGGGTTCGCCTTTCCAGCTACTTTACTAGCAATCTCCCTACTTGGAGAATCAGCACCTTTAAGCTCCTGTTCCCTACAGGTTGCAATTTGTCCTGAGGATGAACGGGAAGAGGGGCAACCAATGAGAGTCTAGATCTAGGTGTTGGGACAGGCCCAGGTCACTCTATTTTCCCATCAGGAAGAAGAATTAACCACAGGCTCAGCCTGCCGCCAGGAACCAGAATAGGGCCTGAGGCAATCCCACGCTTTTGCGGCCAGCTCCCAAAAAAGCGAGTTGAAAAATGGAGCTCAGGGACACTGCAATTCACAAACCCGCAGAGTTATAAATGATAACTCTCATCCACAGATATATTGAGGGAAGGCAACGAAGTGGATTTGAAAGCAAGGCAGAATTGCAGGAAACAGATTTCAGGAGGTAGATTCGAATCGCCTTTAAAGCACATGAAAAGCGGCAAAACGTCGACAATGATGCCCTTGGCCAAAAAGGGCGTATGCGTTTTTTCCTGAATATATTCAGGAAAAAACGCATACGCCCTTTTTGGCCAACCAAGCAACCTGGAAAGGCAAATCAGCGCTTCAAAGAAGTTTCGCTTCCCATCAGTCAAAAGGGTGATGCTGCAAAAAGTGTCAAAACCAGAAATGCAGGACAGGCCATGGAGAAATGGCAGCCTTGCTACGCTGATGGGCGGGATGTAAATTGCCAACAGCCACTCTGGAGAAGTGTACGGTGTCTCCTGAAACATCGAAAAAACACAGCTTAGGGAGCATAGGGCACGACCACTCATGGGCGTATAAATTGGGAAAACTAAAAATCAGCAAGACACAGGCACCCCAATGTTTAGGGCTGCTATGTTGACAAGAACCTCCACTTCATGACACCTTAAATATCCCAGGAAAGAGAAAAATGGATAAAGAAGTTGTGGTCCTTATGTACAAAGGAATATCACTCAGACATGAAATCAATGTCATAAGGCTAGTAGAAGCAAGATGAGTGGATTTAGGTATAACGATTCTAAGTGAAATAAGTCACACAGAAAAAGACACTTATCATAAGCTATCACTTATAGAGGGAATGTAAAAACCGCTACACTTGAACTGAATTACAAAACAGAACAGAGTCACACGTTTAGAAAACACACTATGGCTGCTTAACGGGAAAGATGAGGTGGGGTGATGCATAAAACAAGGGTTTCAAATTCGCTCAGATACTGTTCCATACACCCAATATGTAATAGACAAGACGTACTCCTTGCTCAGTGAACTGGACTCAACACCCCCTATTCACCGCACAAGAATATATCTGACTAGTAAGAATCGTAAAACCTATGTATTGATATCTCTCTGGAAGTGAGCCAAGTGGGTGTAAAGCCGCATAAACACAGCCGTGAAAAGCAGCTAAACCCCATTATAAAAATAAATTACTTTTAAAAACCCGTAAAACAAAGACAGTGAAAGAGAGAGAAATTCTCACGAAATTCGTTCAGGGGCTGTGATGCAACCTGGATTGACCATATCTAGACACACACCTGGATGAGACATAAGGGTGGACACTCTTGGGGCTGAGAGGTTGGGTGAGCAAACTCAGACCCTTTAAAGTAATACTGCGTGGTACCCATCCCATGGGTCCCAAATCTCCAGGTTCAAAGGCATCTTCCTACATCGAAAACATGCATGAGAAACCCAGAAGATGGTACACCGTGTGATTTTGAAAGGTTTCTAAAACGCACCCAATTTCTCATCTCCTTGTGCTCGGGTTCGCCTTTCCAGCTACTTTACTAGCAATCTCCCTACTTGGAGAATCAGCACCTTTAAGCTCCTGTTCCCTACAGGTTGCAATTTGTCCTGAGGATGAACGGGAAGAGGGGCAAATAATGAGAGACTAGATCTAGGTTTTGGGACAGGCACAGGTCACTCTATTTTCCCATCAGGAAGAAGAATTAAACACAGGCTCAGCCTGCCGCTGGGAACCAGAATAGGGCCTGAGGCAATCCCGTGCTTTTGCGGCCAGCTCCCAAAAAAGACAGTTGAAAAATGGAGCTCAGGGGCACTGCAATTCACAAACCTGCTGAGTTATAAATGATAACTCTCGTCCACAAATATATTGAGGGAAGGCAACGAAGAGGATTTGAAAGCAAGGCAGAATTGCAGGAAACAGGTTTCAGGAGGTAGATTTGAATCGCCTTTAAAGCACATGAAAAGTGGCAAAACGTCGACAGTGATGCCCTTGGCCAAAAAGGGCGTAAGCGTTTTTTCCTGAATATATTCAGGAAAAAACGCATACGCCCTTTTTGGCCAACCAAGCAAACTGGAAAGGCAAATCAGCGCTACAAAGAAGTCTCGCTTCCCATCGGTCAAAAGGGCCATGCTGCAAAAAGTGTCAAAACCAGAAATGCAGGACAGGCCATGGAGAAATGGCAGCCTTGCTACGCTGATGGGCGGGATGTAAATTGCCAACAGCCACTCTGGAGAAGTGTACGGTGTGTCCTGAAACATCGAAAAAACACAGCTTAGGGAGCATAGGGCACGTCCACTCATTGGCGTATAAATTGGGAAAACTAAAAATCAGCAAGACACAGGCACCCCAATGTTTAGGGCTGCTATGTTGACAAGAACCTCCACTTCATGACACCTTAAATATCCCAGGAAAGAGAAAAATGGATAAAGAAGTTGTGGTCCTTATGTACAAAGGAATATCACTCAGACATGAAATCAATGTCATAAGGCTAGTAGAAGCAAGATGAGTGGATTTAGGTACGACGATTCTAAGTGAAATAAGTCACACAGAAAAAGACACTTATCATAAGCTATCACTTATAGAGGGAATGTAAAAACCGCTACACTTGAACTGAATTACAAAACAGAACAGAGTCACACGTTTAGAAAACACACTATGGCTGCTTAACGGGAAAGGTGAGGTGGGGTGATGCATAAAACAACGGTTTGAAATTCGCTCAGATACAGTTCCATACACCCAATATGTAATAGACAAGACCTACTCCTTGCTCAGTGAACTGGACTCAACACCCCCTATTCACCGCACAAGAATATATCTGACTAGTAAGAATCGTAAAACCTATGTATTGATATCTCTCTGGAAGTGAGCCAAGTGGGTGTAAAGCCGCATAAACACAGCCGTGAAAAGCAGCTAAACCCCATTATAAAAATAAATTACTTTTAAAAACCCGTAAAACAAAGACAGTGAAAGAGAGAGAAATTCTTACAAAATTCGTTCAGGGGCTGTGATGCAACCTGGATTGACCATATCTAGACCCACAGCTGGATTAGACATAAGGGTGGACACTCTTGGGGCTGAGAGGTTGGGTGAGGTTGGGTGAGCAAACGCAGACCCTTTAAAGTAATACTGTGTGGTACCCATCCCATGGGTCCCAAATCTCCAGGTTCAAGGGCATCTTCCTACATCGAAAACATGCATGAGAAACCCAGAAGATGGTACACCGTGTGATTTTGAAAGGTTTCTAAAACGCACCCCATTTCTCATCTTCTTGTGCTCGGGTTCGCCTTTCCAGCTATTTTACTAGCAATCTCCCTACTTGGATAATCAGCACCTTTAAGCTCCTGTTCCCTACAGGTTGCAATTTGTCCTGAGGATGAACGGGAAGAGGGGCTACCAATGAGAGACTAGATCTAGGTGTTGGGACAGGCCCAGGTCACTCTATTTTCCCATCAGGAAGAAGAATTAACCACAGGCTCAGCCTGCCGCCAGGAACCAGAATAGGGCCTGAGGCAATCCCGCGCTTTTGCGGCCAGCTACCAAAAAAGCGAGTTGAAAAATGGAGCTCAGGGACACTGCAATTCACAAACCCGCAGAGTTATAAATGATAACTCTCATCCACAGATATATTGAGGGAAGGCAACGAAGAGGATTTGAAAGCAAGGCAGAATTGCAGGAAACAGATTTCAGGAGGTAGATTCGAATCGCCTTTAAAGCACATGAAAAGCGGCAAAACGTCGACAATGATGCCCTTGGCCAAAAAGGGCGTATGCGTTTTTTCCTGAATATATTCAGGAAAAAACGCATACGCCCTTTTTGGCCAACCAAGCAACCTGGAAAGGCAAATCAGCGCTTCAAAGAAGTTTCGCTTCCCATCGGTCAAAAGGGTCATGCTGCAAAAAGTGTCAAAACCAGAAATGCAGGACAGGCCATGGAGAAATGGCAGCCTTGCTACGCTGATGGGCGGGATGTAAATTGCCAACAGCCACTCTGGAGAAGTGTATGGTGTGTCCTGAAACATCGAAAAAACACAGCTTAGGGAGCATAGGGCACCTCCACTCATGGGCGTATAAATTGGGAAAACTAAAAATCAGCAAGACACAGGCACCCCAATGTTTAGGGCTGCTATGTTGACAAGAACCTCCACTTCATGACACCTTAAATATCCCAGGAAAGAGAAAAATGGATAAAGAAGTTGTGGTCCTTATGTACAAAGGAATATCACTCAGACATGAAATCAATGTCATAAGGCTAGTAGAAGCAAGATGAGTGGATTTAGGTATGACGATTCTAAGTGAAATAAGTCACACAGAAAAAGACACTTATCATAAGCTATCACTTATAGAGGGAATGTAAAAACCGCTACACTTGAACTGAATTACAAAACAGAACAGAGTCACACGTTTAGAAAACACACTATGGCTGCTTAACGGGAAAGGTGAGGTGGGGTGATGCATAAAACAAGGGTTTCAAATTCGCTCAGATACTGTTCCATACACCCAATATGTAATAGACAAGACCTACTCCTTGCTCAGTGAACTGGACTCAACACCCCCTATTCACCGCACAAGAATATATCTGACTAGTAAGAATCGTAAAACCTATGTATTGATATCTCTCTGGAAGTGAGCCAAGTGGGTGTAAAGCCGCATAAACACAGCCGTGAAAAGCAGCTAAACCCCATTATAAAAATAAATTACTTTTAAAAACCCGTAAAACAAAGACAGTGAAAGAGAGAGAAATTCTTACAAAATTCGTTCAGGGGCTGTGATGCAACCTGGATTGACCATATCTAGACCCACAGCTGGATGAGACATAAGGGTGGACACTCTTGGGGCTGAGAGGTTGGGTGAGGTTGGGTGAGCAAACGCAGACCCTTTAAAGTAATACTGTGTGGTACCCATCCCATGGGTCCCAAATCTCCAGGTTCAAGGGCATCTTCCTACATCGAAAACATGCATGAGAAACCCAGAAGATGGTACACCGTGTGATTTTGAAAGGTTTCTAAAACGCACCCCATTTCTCATCTTCTTGTGCTCGGGTTCGCCTTTCCAGCTATTTTACTAGCAATCTCCCTACTTGGAGAATCAGCACCTTTAAGCTCCTGTTCCCTACAGGTTGCAATTTGTCCTGAGGATGAACGGGAAGAGGGGCAACCAATGAGAGACTAGATCTAGATGTTGGGACAGGCCCAGGTCACTCTATTTTCCCATCAGGAAGAAGAATTAACCACAGGCTCAGCCTGCCGCCAGGAACCAGAATAGGGCCTGAGGCAATCCCGCGCTTTTGCGGCCAGCTACCAAAAAAGCGAGTTGAAAAATGGAGCTCAGGGACACTGCAATTCACAAACCCGCAGAGTTATAAATGATAACTCTCATCCACAGATATATTGAGGGAAGGCAACGAAGAGGATTTGAAAGCAAGGCAGAATTGCAGGAAACAGATTTCAGGAGGTAGATTCGAATCGCCTTTAAAGCACATGAAAAGCGGCAAAACGTCGACAATGATGCCCTTGGCCAAAAAGGGCGTATGCGTTTTTTCCTGAATATATTCAGGAAAAAACGCATACGCCCTTTTTGGCCAACCAAGCAACCTGGAAAGGCAAATCAGCGCTTCAAAGAAGTTTCGCTTCCCATCAGTCAAAAGGGTGATGCTGCAAAAAGTGTCAAAACCAGAAATGCAGGACAGGCCATGGAGAAATGGCAGCCTTGCTACGCTGATGGGCGGGATGTAAATTGCCAACAGCCACTCTGGAGAAGTGTACGGTGTGTCCTGAAACATCGAAAAAACACAGCTTAGGGAGCATAGGGCACGACCACTCATGGGAGTATAAATTGGGAAAACTAAAAATCAGCAAGACACAGGCACCCCAATGTTTAGGGCTGCTATGTTGACAAGAACCTCCACTTCATGACACCTTAAATATCCCAGGAAAGAGAAAAATGGATAAAGAAGTTGTGGTCCTTATGTACAAAGTAATATCACTCAGACATGAAATCAATGTCATAAGGCTAGTAGAAGCAAGATGAGTGGATTTAGGTATGACGATTCTAAGTGAAATAAGTCACACAGAAAAAGACACTTATCATAAGCTATCACTTATAGAGGGAATGTAAAAACCGCTACACTTGAACTGAATTACAAAACAGAACAGAGTCACACGTTTAGAAAACACACTATGGCTGCTTAACGGGAAAGGTGAGGTGGGGTGATGCATAAAACAAGGGTTTCAAATTCGCTCAGATACTGTTCCATACACCCAATATGTAATAGACAAGACCTACTCCTTGCTCAGTGAACTGGACTCAACACCCCCTATTCACCGCACAAGAATATATCTGACTAGTAAGAATCGTAAAACCTATGTATTGATATCTCTCTGGAAGTGAGCCAAGTGGGTGTAAAGCCGCATAAACACAGCCGTGAAAAGCAGCTAAACCCCATTATAAAAATAAATTACTTTTAAAAACCCGTAAAACAAAGACAGTGAAAGAGAGAGAAATTCTTACAAAATTCGTTCAGGGGCTGTGATGCAACCTGGATTGACCATATCTAGACCCACACCGGGATGAGACATTAGGTTGGACACTCTTTGGGCTGAGAGGTTGGGTGAGGTTGGGTGAGCAAACGCAGACCCTTTAAAGTAATACTGTGTGGTACCCATCCCATGGGTCCCAAATCTCCAGGTTCAAGGGCATCTTCCTACATCGAAAACATGCATGAGAAACGAAGAAGATGGTACACCGTGTGATTTTGAAAGGTTTCTAAAACGCACCCAATTTCTCATCTCCTTGTGCTCGGGTTCGCCTTTCCAGCTACTTTACTAGCAATCTCCCTACTTGGAGAATCAGCACCTTTAAGCTCCTGTTCCCTACAGGTTGCAATTTGTCCTGAGGATGAACGGGAAGAGGGGCAACCAATGAGAGACTAGATCTAGGTGTTGGGACAGGCCCAGGTCACTCTATTTTCCCATCAGGAAGAAGAATTAACCACAGGCTCAGCCTGCCGCCAGGAACCAGAATAGGGCCTGAGGCAATCCCGCGCTTTTGCGGCCAGCTCCCAAAAAAGCGAGTTGAAAAATGGAGCTCAGGGACACTGCAATTCACAAACCCGCAGAGTTATAAATGATAACTCTCATCCACAGATATATTGAGGGAAGGCAACGAAGAGGATTTGAAAGCAAGGCAGAATTGCAGGAAACAGATTTCAGGAGGTAGATTCGAATCGCCTTTAAAGCACATGAAAAGCGGCAAAACGTCGACAATGATGCCCTTGGCCAAAAAGGGCGTATGCGTTTTTTCCTGAATATATTCAGGAAAAAACGCATACGCCCTTTTTGGCCAACCAAGCAACCTGGAAAGGCAAATCAGCGCTTCAAAGAAGTTTCGCTTCCCATCGGTCAAAAGGGTCATGCTGCAAAAAGTGTCAAAACCAGAAATGCAGGACAGGCCATGGAGAAATGGCAGCCTTGCTACGCTGATGGGCGGGATGTAAATTGCCAACAGCCACTCTGGAGAAGTGTATGGTGTGTCCTGAAACATCGAAAAAACACAGCTTAGGGAGCATAGGGCACCTCCACTCATGGGCGTATAAATTGGGAAAACTAAAAATCAGCAAGACACAGGCACCCCAATGTTTAGGGCTGCTATGTTGACAAGAACCTCCACTTCATGACACCTTAAATATCCCAGGAAAGAGAAAAATGGATAAAGAAGTTGTGGTCCTTATGTACAAAGGAATATCACTCAGACATGAAATCAATGTCATAAGGCTAGTAGAAGCAAGATGAGTGGATTTAGGTATGACGATTCTAAGTGAAATAAGTCACACAGAAAAAGACACTTATCATAAGCTATCACTTATAGAGGGAATGTAAAAACCGCTACACTTGAACTGAATTACAAAACAGAACAGAGTCACACGTTTAGAAAACACACTATGGCTGCTTAACGGGAAAGGTGAGGTGGGGTGATGCATAAAACAAGGGTTTCAAATTCGCTCAGATACTGTTCCATACACCCAATATGTAATAGACAAGACCTACTCCTTGCTCAGTGAACTGGACTCAACACCCCCTATTCACCGCACAAGAATATATCTGACTAGTAAGAATCGTAAAACCTATGTATTGATATCTCTCTGGAAGTGAGCCAAGTGGGTGTAAAGCCGCATAAACACAGCCGTGAAAAGCAGCTAAACCCCATTATAAAAATAAATTACTTTTAAAAACCCGTAAAACAAAGACAGTGAAAGAGAGAGAAATTCTTACAAAATTCGTTCAGGGGCTGTGATGCAACCTGGATTGACCATATCTAGACCCACAGCTGGATGAGACATAAGGGTGGACACTCTTGGGGCTGAGAGGTTTGGTGAGGTTGGGTGAGCAAACGCAGACCCTTTAAAGTAATACTGTGTGGTACCCATCCCATGGGTCCCAAATCTCCAGGTTCAAGGGCATCTTCCTACATCGAAAACATGCATGAGAAACCCAGAAGATGGTACACCGTGTGATTTTGAAAGGTTTCTAAAACGCACCCCATTTCTCATCTTCTTGTGCTCGGGTTCGCCTTTCCAGCTATTTTACTAGCAATCTCCCTACTTGGAGAATCAGCACCTTTAAGCTCCTGTTCCCTACAGGTTGCAATTTGTCCTGAGGATGAACGGGAAGAGGGGCAACCAATGAGAGACTAGATCTAGATGTTGGGACAGGCCCAGGTCACTCTATTTTCCCATCAGGAAGAAGAATTAACCACAGGCTCAGCCTGCCGCCAGGAACCAGAATAGGGCCTGAGGCAATCCCGCGCTTTTGCGGCCAGCTACCAAAAAAGCGAGTTGAAAAATGGAGCTCAGGGACACTGCAATTCACAAACCCGCAGAGTTATAAATGATAACTCTCATCCACAGATATATTGAGGGAAGGCAACGAAGAGGATTTGAAAGCAAGGCAGAATTGCAGGAAACAGATTTCAGGAGGTAGATTCGAATCGCCTTTAAAGCACATGAAAAGCGGCAAAACGTCGACAATGATGCCCTTGGCCAAAAAGGGCGTATGCGTTTTTTCCTGAATATATTCAGGAAAAAACGCATACGCCCTTTTTGGCCAACCAAGCAACCTGGAAAGGCAAATCAGCGCTTCAAAGAAGTTTCGCTTCCCATCAGTCAAAAGGGTGATGCTGCAAAAAGTGTCAAAACCAGAAATGCACGACAGGCCATGGAGAAATGGCAGCCTTGCTACGCTGATGGGCGGGATGTAAATTGCCAAAAGCCACTCTGGAGAAATGTACGGTGTGTCCTGAAACATCGAAAAAACACAGCTTAGGGAGCATAGGGCACGTCCACTCATGGGCGTATAAATTTGGAAAACTAAAAATCAGCAAGACACAGGCACCCCAATGTTTAGGGCTGCTATGTTGACAAGAACCTCCACTTCATGACACCTTAAATATCCCAGGAAAGAGAAAAATGGATAAAGAAGTTGTGGTCCTTATATACAAAGGAATATCCCTCAGACATGAAATCAATGTCATAAGGCTAGTAGAAGCAAGATGAGTGGATTTAGGTACGACGATTCTAAGTGAAATAAGTGACACAGAAAAAGACACTTATCATAAGCTATCACTTATAGAGGGAATGTAAAAACCGCTACACCTGAAATGAATTACAAAACATAACAGAGTCACACGTTTAGAAAACACACTATGGCTGCTTAACGGGAAAGGTGAGGTGGGGTGATGCATAAAACAACGGTTTCAAATTCGCTCAGATACCGTTCCATACACCCAATATGTAATAGACAAGACCTACTCCTTGCTCAGTGAACTGGACTCAACACCCCCTATTCACCGCACAAGAATATATCTGACTAGTAAGAATCTTAAAACCTATGTATTGATATCTCTCTGGAAGTGAGCCAAGTGGGTGTAAAGCCGCATAAACACAGCCGTGAAAAGCAGCTAAACACCATTATAAAAATAAATTACTTTTAAAAACCCGTAAAACAAAGACAGTGAAAGAGAGAGAAATTCTTACAAAATTCGTTCAGGGGCTGTGATGCAACCCGGATTGACCATATCTAGACCCACACCGGGATGAGACATAAGGGTGGACACTCTTGGGGCTGAGAGGTTGGGTGAGGTTGGGTGAGCAAACGCAGACCCTTTAAAGTAATACTGTGTGGTACCCATCCCATGGGTCCCAAATCTCCAGGTTCAAGGGCATCTTCCTACATCGAAAACATGCATGAGAAACCCAGAAGATGGTACACCGTGTGATTTTGAAAGGTTTCTAAAACGCACCCCATTTCTCATCTTCTTGTGCTCGGGTTCGCCTTTCCAGCTATTTTACTAGCAATCTCCCTATTTGGAGAATCAGCACCTTTAAGCTCCTGTTCCCTACAGGTTGCAATTTGTCCTGAGGATGAACGGGAAGAGGGGCAACCAATGAGAGACTAGATCTAGATGTTGGGACAGGCCCAGGTCACTCTATTTTCCCATCAGGAAGAAGAATTAACCACAGGCTCAGCCTGCCGCCAGGAACCAGAATAGGGCCTGAGGCAATCCCGCGCTTTTGCGGCCAGCTACCAAAAAAGCGAGTTGAAAAATGGAGCTCAGGGACACTGCAATTCACAAACCCGCAGAGTTATAAATGATAACTCTCATCCACAGATATATTGAGGGAAGGCAACGAAGAGGATTTGAAAGCAAGGCAGAATTGCAGGAAACAGATTTCAGGAGGTAGATTCGAATCGCCTTTAAAGCACATGAAAAGCGGCAAAACGTCGACAATGATGCCCTTGGCCAAAAAGGGCGTATGCGTTTTTTCCTGAATATATTCAGGAAAAAACGCATACGCCCTTTTTGGCCAACCAAGCAACCTGGAAAGGCAAATCAGCGCTTCAAAGAAGTTTCGCTTCCCATCAGTCAAAAGGGTGATGCTGCAAAAAGTGTCAAAACCAGAAATGCAGGACAGGCCATGGAGAAATGGCAGCCTTGCTACGCTGATGGCCGGGATGTAAATTGCCAACAGCCACTCTGGAGAAGTGTATGGTGTGTCCTGAAACATCGAAAAAACACAGCTTAGGGAGCATAGGGCACCTCCACTCATGGGCGTATAAATTGGGAAAACTAAAAATCAGCAAGACACAGGCACCCCAATGTTTAGGGCTGCTATGTTGACAAGAACCTCCACTTCATGACACCTTAAATATCCCAGGAAAGAGAAAAATGGATAAAGAAGTTGTGGTCCTTATGAACAAAGGAATATCACTCAGACATGAAATCAATGTCATAAGGCTAGTAGAAGCAAGATGAGTGGATTTAGGTATAACGATTCTAAGTGAAATAAGTCACACAGAAAAAGACACTTATCATAAGCTATCACTTATAGAGGGAATGTAAAAACCGCTACACTTGAACTGAATTACAAAACAGAACAGAGTCACACGTTTAGAAAACACACTATGGCTGCTTAACGGGAAAGATGAGGTGGGGTGATGCATAAAACAAGGGTTTCAAATTCGCTCAGATACCGTTCCATACACCCAATATGTAATAGACAAGACGTACTCCTTGCTCAGTGAACTGGACTCAACACCCCCTATTCACCGCACAAGAATATATCTGACTAGTAAGAATCGTAAAACCTATGTATTGATATCTCTCTGGAAGTGAGCCAAGTGGGTGTAAAGCCGCATAAACACAGCCGTGAAAAGCAGCTAAACCCCATTATAAAAATAAATTACTTTTAAAAACCCGTAAAACAAAGACAGTGAAAGAGAGAGAAATTCTCACAAAATTCGTTCAGGGGCTGTGATGCAACCTGGATTGACCATATCTAGACACACACCTGGATGAGACATAAGGGTGGACACTCTTGGGGCTGAGAGGTTGGGTGAGGTTGGGTGAGCAAACGCAGACCCTTTAAAGTAATACTGTGTGGTACCCATCCCATGTGTCCCAAATCTCCAGGTTCAAGGGCATCTTCGTACATCGAAAACATGCATGAGAAACCCAGATGATGGTACACCGTGTGATTTTGAAAGGTTTCTAAAACGCACACAATGTCTCATCTCCTTGTGCTCGGGTTCGCCTTTCCAGCTACTTTACTAGCAATCTCCCTACTTGGAGAATCAGCACCTTTAAGCTCCTGTTCCCTACAGGTTGCAATTTGTCCTGAGGATGAACGGGAAGAGGGGCAACCAATGAGAGACTAGATCTAGGTGTTGGGACAGGCCCAGGTCACTCTATTTTCCCATCAGGAAGAAGAATTAACCACAGGCTCAGCCTGCCGCCAGGAACCAGAATAGGGCCTGAGGCAATCCCACGCTTTTGCGGCCAGCTCCCAAAAAAGCGAGTTGAAAAATGGAGCTCAGGGACACTGCAATTCACAAACCCGCAGAGTTATAAATGATAACTCTCATCCACAGATATATTGAGGGAAGGCAACGAAGAGGATTTGAAAGCAAGGCAGAATTGCAGGAAACAGATTTCAGGAGGTAGATTCGAATCGCCTTTAAAGCACATGAAAAGCGGCAAAACGTCGACAATGATGCCCTTGGCCAAAAAAGGCGTATGCGTTTTTTCCTGAATATATTCAGGAAAAAACGCATACGCCCTTTTTGGCCAACCAAGCAACCTGGAAAGGCAAATCAGCGCTTCAAAGAAGTTTCGCTTCCCATCGGTCAAAAGGGTCATGCTGCAAAAAGTGTCAAAACCAGAAATGCAGGACAGGCCATGGAGAAATGGCAGCCTTGCTACGCTGATGGGCGGGATGTAAATTGCCAACAGCCACTCTGGAGAAGTGTATGGTGTGTCCTGAAACATCGAAAAAACACAGCTTAGGGAGCATAGGGCACCTCCACTCATGGGCGTATAAATTGGGAAAACTAAAAATCAGCAAGACACAGGCACCCCAATGTTTAGGGCTGCTATGTTGACAAGAACCTCCACTTTATGACACCTTAAATATCCCAGGAAAGAGAAAAATGGATAAAGAAGTTGTGGTCCTTATGTACAAAGGAATATCACTCAGACATGAAATCAATGTCATAAGGCTAGTAGAAGCAAGATGAGTGGATTTAGGTATGACGATTCTAAGTGAAATAAGTCACACAGAAAAAGACACTTATCATAAGCTATCACTTATAGAGGGAATGTAAAAACCGCTACACTTGAACTGAATTACAAAACAGAACAGAGTCACACGTTTAGAAAACACACTATGGCTGCTTAACGGGAAAGGTGAGGTGGGGTGATGCATAAAACAAGGGTTTCAAATTCGCTCAGATACTGTTCCATACACCCAATATGTAATAGACAAGACCTACTCCTTGCTCAGTGAACTGGACTCAACACCCCCTATTCACCGCACAAGAATATATCTGACTAGTAAGAATCGTAAAACCTATGTATTGATATCTCTCTGCAAGTGAGCCAAGTGGGTGTAAAGCCGCATAAACACAGCCGTGAAAAGCAGCTAAACCCCATTATAAAAATAAATTACTTTTAAAAACCCGTAAAACAAAGACAGTGAAAGAGAGAGAAATTCTTACAAAATTCGTTCAGGGGCTGTGATGCAACCTGGATTGACCATATCTAGACCCACAGCTGGATGAGACATAAGGGTGGACACTCTTGGGGCTGAGAGGTTGGGTGAGGTTGGGTGAGCAAACGCAGACCCTTTAAAGTAATACTGTGTGGTACCCATCCCATGGGTCCCAAATCTCCAGGTTCAAGGGCATCTTCCTACATCGAAAACATGCATGAGAAACCCAGAAGATGGTACACCGTGTGATTTTGAAAGGTTTCTAAAACGCACCCCATTTCTCATCTTCTTGTGCTCGGGTTCGCCTTTCCAGCTATTTTACTAGCAATCTCCCTACTTGGAGAATCAGCACCTTTAAGCTCCTGTTCCCTACAGGTTGCAATTTGTCCTGAGGATGAACGGGAAGAGGGGCAACCAATGAGAGACTAGATCTAGATGTTGGGACAGGCCCAGGTCACTCTATTTTCCCATCAGGAAGAAGAATTAACCACAGGCTCAGCCTGCCGCCAGGAACCAGAATAGGGCCTGAGGCAATCCCGCGCTTTTGCGGCCAGCTACCAAAAAAGCGAGTTGAAAAATGGAGCTCAGGGACACTGCAATTCACAAACCCGCAGAGTTATAAATGATAACTCTCATCCACAGATATATTGAGGGAAGGCAACGAAGAGGATTTGAAAGCAAGGCAGAATTGCAGGAAACAGATTTCAGGAGGTAGATTCGAATCGCCTTTAAAGCACATGAAAAGCGGCAAAACGTCGACAATGATGCCCTTGGCCAAAAAGGGCGTATGCGTTTTTTCCTGAATATATTCAGGAAAAAACGCATACGCCCTTTTTGGCCAACCAAGCAACCTGGAAAGGCAAATCAGCGCTTCAAAGAAGTTTCGCTTCCCATCAGTCAAAAGGGTGATGCTGCAAAAAGTGTCAAAACCAGAAATGCAGGACAGGCCATGGAGAAATGGCAGCCTTGCTACGCTGATGGGCGGGATGTAAATTGCCAAAAGCCACTCTGGAGAAATGTACGGTGTGTCCTGAAACATCGAAAAAACACAGCTTAGGGAGCATAGGGCACCTCCACTCATGGGCGTATAAATTGGGAAAACTAAAAATCAGCAAGACACAGGCACCCCAATGTTTAGGGCTGCTCTGTTGACAAGAACCTCCACTTCATGACACCTTAAATATCCCAGGAAAGAGAAAAATGGATAAAGAAGTTGTGGTCCTTATATACAAAGGAATATCCCTCAGACATGAAATCAATGTCATAAGGCTAGTAGAAGCAAGATGAGTGGATTTAGGTATGACGATTCTAAGTGAAATAAGTGACACAGAAAAAGACACTTATCATAAGCTATCACTTATAGAGGGAATGTAAAAACCGCTACACTTGAACTGAATTACAAAACAGAACAGAGTCACACGTTTAGAAAACACACTATGGCTGCTTAACGGGAAAGGTGAGGTGGGGTGATGCATAAAACAACGGTTTCAAATTCGCTCAGATACTGTTCCATACACCCAATATGTAATAGACAAGACCTACTCCTTGCTCAGTGAACTGGACTCAACACCCCCTATTCACCGCACAAGAATATATCTGACTAGTAAGAATCGTAAAACCTATGTATTGATATCTCTCTGGAAGTGAGCCAAGTGGGTGTAAAGCCGCATAAACACAGCCGTGAAAAGCAGCTAAACCCCATTATAAAAATAAATTACTTTTAAAAACCCGTAAAACAAAGACAGTGAAAGAGAGAGAAATTCTTACAAAATTCGTTCAGGGGCTGTGATGCAACCTGGATTGACCATATCTAGACCCACACTGGGATGAGACATAAGGGTGGACACTCTTGGGGCTGAGAGGTTGGGTGAGGTTGGGTGAGCAAACTCAGACCCTTTAAAGTAATACTGCGTGGTACCCATCCCATGGGTCCCAAATCTCCAGGTTCAAAGGCATCTTCCTACATCGAAAACATGCATGAGAAACCCAGAAGATGGTACACCGTGTGATTTTGAAAGGTTTCTAAAACGCACCCAATTTCTCATCTCCCTGTGTTCGGGTTCGCCTTTCCAGCTACTTTACTAGCAATCTCCCTACTTGGAGAATCAGCACCTTTAAGCTCCTGTTCCCTACAGGTTGCAATTTGTCCTGAGGATGAACGGGAAGAGGGGCAACCAATGAGAGACTAGATCTAGGTGTTGGGACAGGCCCAGGTCACTCTATTTTCCCATCAGGAAGAAGAATTAACCACAGGCTCAGCCTGCCGCCAGGAACCAGAATAGGGCCTGAGGCAATCCCACGCTTTTGCGGCCAGCTCCCAAAAAAGCGAGTTGAAAAATGGAGCTCAGGGACACTGCAATTCACAAACCCGCAGAGTTATAAATGATAACTCTCATCCACAGATATATTGAGGGAAGGCAACGAAGAGGATTTGAAAGCAAGGCAGAATTGCAGGAAACAGATTTCAGGAGGTAGATTCGAATCGCCTTTAAAGCACATGAAAAGCGGCAAAACGTCGACAATGATGCCCTTGGCCAAAAAAGGCGTATGCGTTTTTTCCTGAATATATTCAGGAAAAAACGCATACGCCCTTTTTGGCCAACCAAGCAACCTGGAAAGGCAAATCAGCGCTTCAAAGAAGTTTCGCTTCCCATCGGTCAAAAGGGTCATGCTGCAAAAAGTGTCAAAACCAGAAATGCAGGACAGGCCATGGAGAAATGGCAGCCTTGCTACGCTGATGGGCGGGATGTAAATTGCCAACAGCCACTCTGGAGAAGTGTATGGTGTGTCCTGAAACATCGAAAAAACACAGCTTAGGGAGCATAGGGCACCTCCACTCATGGGCGTATAAATTGGGAAAACTAAAAATCAGCAAGACACAGGCACCCCAATGTTTAGGGCTGCTATGTTGACAAGAACCTCCACTTCATGACACCTTAAATATCCCAGGAAAGAGAAAAATGGATAAAGAAGTTGTGGTCCTTATGTACAAAGGAATATCACTCAGACATGAAATCAATGTCATAAGGCTAGTAGAAGCAAGATGAGTGGATTTAGGTATGACGATTCTAAGTGAAATAAGTCACACAGAAAAAGACACTTATCATAAGCTATCACTTATAGAGGGAATGTAAAAACCGCTACACTTGAACTGAATTACAAAACAGAACAGAGTCACACGTTTAGAAAACACACTATGGCTGCTTAACGGGAAAGGTGAGGTGGGGTGATGCATAAAACAAGGGTTTCAAATTCGCTCAGATACCGTTCCATACACCCAATATGTAATAGACAAGACCTACTCCTTGCTCAGTGAACTGGACTCAACACCCCCTATTCACCGCACAAGAATATATCTGACTAGTAAGAATCGTAAAACTTATGTATTGATATCTCTCTGGAAGTGAGCCAAGTGGGTGTAAAGCCGCATAAACAGAGCCGTGAAAAGCAGCTAAACCCCATTATAAAAATAAATTACTTTTAAAAACCCGTAAAACAAAGACAGTGAAAGAGAGAGAAATTCTTACAAAATTCGTTCAGGGGCTGTGATGCAACCTGTATTGACCATATCTAGACCCACAGCTGGATGAGACATAAGGGTGGACACTCTTGGGGCTGAGAGGTTGGGTGAGGTTGGGTGAGCAAACGCAGACCCTTTAAAGTAATACTGTGTGGTACCCATCCCATGGGTCCCAAATCTCCAGGTTCAAGGGCATCTTCCTACATCGAAAACATGCATGAGAAACCCAGAAGATGGTACACCGTGTGATTTTGAAAGGTTTCTAAAACGCACCCCATTTCTCATCTTCTTGTGCTCGGGTTCGCCTTTCCAGCTATTTTACTAGCAATCTCCCTACTTGGAGAATCAGCACCTTTAAGCTCCTGTTCCCTACAGGTTGCAATTTGTCCTGAGGATGAACGGGAAGAGGGGCAACCAATGAGAGACTAGATCTAGGTGTTGGGACAGGCCCAGGTCACTCTATTTTCCCATCAGGAAGAAGAATTAACCACAGGCTCAGCCTGCCGCCAGGAACCAGAATAGGCCCTGAGGCCATCCCGCGCTTTTGCGGCCAGCTACCAAAAAAGCGAGTTGAAAAATGGAGCTCAGGGACACTGCAATTCACAAACCTGCAGAGTTATAAATGATAACTCTCATCCACAGATATATTGAGGGAAGGCAACGAAGAGGATTTGAAAGCAAGGCAGAATTGCAGGAAACAGATTTCAGGAGGTAGATTCGAATCGCCTTTAAAGCACATGAAAAGCGGCAAAACGTCGACAATGATGCCCTTGGCCAAAAAAGGCGTATGCGTTTTTTCCTGAATATATTCAGGAAAAAACGCATACGCCCTTTTTGGCCCACCAAGCAACCTGGAAAGGCAAATCAGCGTTTCAAAGAAGTTTCGCTTCCCATCGGTCAAAAGGGTCATGCTGCAAAAAGTGTCAAAACCAGAAATGCAGGACAGGCCATGGAGAAATGGCAGCCTTGCTACGCTGATGGGCGGGATGTAAATTGCCAACAGCCACTCTGGAGAAGTGTACGGTGTGTCCTGAAACATCGAAAAAACACAGCTTAGGGAGCATAGGGCACCTCCACTCATGGGCGTATAAATTGGGAAAACTAAAAATCAGCAAGATACAGGCACCCAAAAGTTTAGGGCTGCTCTGTTGACAAGAACCTCCACTTCATGACACCTTAAATATCCCAGGAAAGAGAAAAATGGATAAAGAAGTTGTAGTTCTTATGTACAATGGAATATCACTCAGACATGAAATCAATGGCATAAGGCTAGTAGAAGCAAGATGAGTGGATTTAGGTATGACGATTCTAAGTGAAATAAGTCACACAGAAAAAGACACTTATCATAAGCTATCACTTATAGAGGGAATGTAAAAACCGCTACATTTGAACTGAATTACAAAACAGAACAGAGTCACACGTTTAGAAAACACACTATGGCTGCTTAACGGGAAAGGTGAGGTGGGGTGATGCATAAAACAAGGGTTTCAAATTCGCTCAGATACTGTTCCATACACCCAATATGTAATAGACAAGACGTACTCCTTGCTCACTGAACTGGACTCAACACCCCCTATTCACCGCACAAGAATATATCTGACTAGTAAGAATCGTAAAACCTATGTATTGATATCTCTCTGGAAGTGAGCCAAGTGGGTGTAAAGCCGCATAAACACAGCCGTGAAAAGCATCTAAACCCCATTATAAAAATAAATTACTTTTAAAAACGCGTAAAACAAAGACAGTGAAAGAGAGAGAAATTCTTACAAAATTCGTTCAGGGGCTGTGATGCAACCTGGATTGACCATATCTAGACCCACACTGGGATGAGACATAAGGGTGGACACTCTTGGGGCTGAGAGGTTGGGTGAGCAAACTCAGACCCTTTAAAGTAATACTGCGTGGTACCCATCCCATGGGTCCCAAATCTCCAGGTTCAAAGGCATCTTCCTACATAGAAAACATGCATGAGAAACCCAGAAGATGGTACACCGTGTGATTTTGAAAGGTTTCTAAAACGCACCCAATTTCTCATCTCCTTGTGCTCGGGTTCACCTTTCCAGCTACTTTACTAGCAATCTCCCTACTTGGAGAATCAGCACCTTTAAGCTCCTGTTCCCTACAGGTTGCAATTTGTCCTGAGAATGAACGGGAAGAGGGGCAAATAATGAGAGACTAGATCTAGGTGTTGGGACAGGCACAGGTCACTCTATTTTCCCATCAGGAAGAAGAATTAAACACAGGCTCAGCCTGCCGCCTGGAACCAGAATAGGGCCTGAGGCAATCCCGTGCTTTTGCGGCCAGCTCCCAAAAAAGACAGTTGAAAAATGGAGCTCAGGGGCACTGCAATTCACAAACCTGCTGAGTTATAAATGATAACTCTCGTCCACAAATATATTGAGGGAAGGCAACGAAGAGGATTTGAAAGCAAGGCAGAATTGCAGGAAACAGGTTTCAGGATGTAGATTCGAATCGCCTTTAAAGCACATGAAAAGTGGCAAAACGTCGACAGTGATGCCCTTGGCCAAAAAGGGCGTATGCGTTTTTTCCTGAATATATTCAGGAAAAAACGCATACGCCCTTTTTGGCCAACCAAGCAAACTGGAAATGCAAATCAGCGCTACAAAGAAGTCTCGCTTCCCATCGGTCAAAAGGGCCATGCTGCAAAAAGTGTCAAAACCAGAAATGCAGGACAGGCCATGGAGAAATGGCAGCCTTGCTACGCTGATGGGCGGGATGTAAATTGCCAACAGCCACTCTGGAGAAGTGTACGGTGTGTCCTGAAACATCGAAAAAACACAGCTTAGGGAGCATAGGGCACGTCCACTCATTGGCGTATAAATTGGGAAAACTAAAAATCAGCAAGACACAGGCACCCCAATGTTTAGGGCTGCTATGTTGACAAGAACCTCCACTTCATGACACCTTAAATATCCCAGGAAAGAGAAAAATGGATAAAGAAGTTGTGGTCCTTATGTACAAAGGAATATCACTCAGACATGAAATCAATGTCATAAGGCTAGTAGAAGCAAGATGAGTGGATTTAGGTATGACGATTCTAAGTGAAATAAGTCACACAGAAAAAGACACTTATCATAAGCTATCACTTATAGAGGGAATGTAAAAACCGCTACACTTGAACTGAATTACAAAACAGAACAGAGTCACACGTTTAGAAAACACACTATGGCTGCTTAACGGGAAAGGTGAGGTGGGGTGATGCATAAAACAAGGGTTTCAAATTCGCTCAGATACTGTTCCATACACCCAATATGTAATAGACAAGACCTACTCCTTGCTCAGTGAACTGGACTCAACACCCCCTATTCACCGCACAAGAATATATCTGACTAGTAAGAATCGTAAAACCTATGTATTGATATCTCTCTGGAAGTGAGCCAAGTGGGTGTAAAGCCGCATAAACACAGCCGTGAAAAGCAGCTAAACCCCATTATAAAAATAAATTACTTTAAAAACCCGTAAAACAAAGACAGTGAAAGAGAGAGAAATTCTTACAAAATTCGTTCAGGGGCTGTGATGACACCTGGATTGACCATATCTAGACCCACAGCTGGATGAGACATAAGGGTGGACACTCTTGGGGCTGAGAGGTTGGGTGAGGTTGGGTGAGCAAACGCAGACCCTTTAAAGTAATAGTGTGTGGTACCCATCCCATGGGTCCCAAATCTCCAGGTTCAAGGGCATCTTCCTACATCGAAAACATGCATGAGAAACCCAGAAGATGGTACACCGTGTGATTTTGAAAGGTTTCTAAAACGCACCCCATTTCTCATCTTCTTGTGCTCGGGTTCGCCTTTCCAGCTATTTTACTAGCAATCTCCCTACTTGGAGAATCAGCACCTTTAAGCTCCTGTTCCCTACAGGTTGCAATTTGTCCTGAGGATGAACGGGAAGAGGGGCAACCAATGAGAGACTAGATCTAGGTGTTGGGACAGGCCCAGGTCACTCTATTTTCCCATCAGGAAGAAGAATTAACCACAGGCTCAGCCTGCCGCCAGGAACCAGAATAGGGCCTGAGGCAATCCCGCGCTTTTGCGGCCAGCTACCAAAAAAGCGAGTTGAAAAATGGAGCTCAGGGACACTGCAATTCACAAACCCGCAGAGTTATAAATGATAACTCTCATCCACAGATATATTGAGGGAAGGCAACGAAGAGGATTTGAAAGCAAGGCAGAATTGCAGGAAACAGATTTCAGGAGGTAGATTCGAATCGCCTTTAAAGCACATGAAAAGCGGCAAAACGTCGACAATGATGCCCTTGGCCAAAAAGGGCGTATGCGTTTTTTCCTGAATATATTCAGGAAAAAACGCATACGCCCTTTTTGGCCAACCAAGCAACCTGGAAAGGCAAATCAGCGCTTCAAAGAAGTTTCGCTTCCCATCAGTCAAAAGGGTGATGCTGCAAAAAGTGTCAAAACCAGAAATGCAGGACAGGCCATGGAGAAATGGCAGCCTTGCTACGCTGATGGGCGGGATGTAAATTGCCAACAGCCACTCTGGAGAAGTGTACGGTGTGTCCTGAAACATCGAAAAAACACAGCTTAGGGAGCATAGGGCACGTCCACTCATGGGCGTATAAATTGGGAAAACTAAAAATCAGCAAGACACAGGCACCCCAAAGTTTAGGGCTGCTCTGTTGACAAGAACCTCCACTTCATGACAACTTAAATATCCCAGGAAAGAGAAAAATGGATAAAGATGTTGTGGTCCTTATGTACAATGGAATATCACTCAGACATGAAATCAATGTCATAAGGCTAGTAGAAGCAAGATGAGTGGACTTAGGTACGACGATTCTAAGTGAAATAAGTCACACAGAAAAAGACACTTATCATAAGCTATCACTTATAGAGGGAATGTAAAAACCGCTACACTTGAACTGAATTACAAAACAGAACAGAGTCACACGTTTAGAAAACACACTATGGCTGCTTAACGGGAAAGGTGAGGTGGGGTGATGCATAAAACAAGGGTTTCAAATTCGCTCAGATACTGTTCCATACACCCAATATGTAATAGACAAGACCTACTCCTTGCTCAGTGAACTGGACTCAACACCCCCTATTCACCGCACAAGAATATATGTGACTAGTAAGAATCTTAAAACCTATGTATTGATATCTGTCTGGAAGTGAGTCATGTGGGTGTAAAGCCGCATAAACACAGCCGTGAAAAGCAGCTAAACCCCATTATAAAAATAAATTACTTTTAAAAACCCGTAAAACAAAGAGTGAAAGAGAGAGAAATTCTTACACAATTCGTTCAGGGGCTGTGATGCAACCTGGATTGACCATATCTAGACCCACACTGGGATGAGACATAAGGGTGGACACTCTTGGGGCTGAGAGGTTGGGTGAGCAAACTCAGACCCTTTAAATTAATACTGCGTGGTACCCATTCCATGGGTCCCAAATCTCCAGGTTCAAAGGCATCTTCCTACATCGAAAACATGCATGAGAAACCCAGAAGATGGTACACCGTGTGATTTTGAAAGGTTTCTAAAACGCACCCAATTTCTCATCTCCTTGTGCTCGGGTTCGCCTTTCCAGCTACTTTACTAGCAATCTCCCTACTTGGAGAATCAGCACCTTTAAGCTCCTGTTCCCTACAGGTTGCAATTTGTCCTGAGAATGAACGGGAAGAGGGGCAAATAATGAGAGACTAGATCTAGGTGTTGGGACAGGCACAGGTCACTCTATTTTCCCATCAGGAAGAAGAATTAAACACAGGCTCAGCCTGCCGCCGGGAACCAGAATAGGGCCTGAGGCAATCCCGCGCTTTTGCGGCCAGCTCCCAAAAAAGACAGTTGAAAAATGGAGCTCAGGGGCACTGCAATTCACAAACCTGCTGAGTTATAAATGATAACTCTCGTCCACAGATATATTGAGGGAAGGCAACGAAGAGGATTTGAAAGCAAGGCAGAATTGCAGGAAACAGGTTTCAGGATGTAGATTCGAATCGCCTTTAAAGCACATGAAAAGTGGCAAAACGTCGACAGTGATGCCCTTGGCCAAAAAGGGCGTATGCGTTTTTTCCTGAATATATTCAGGAAAAAACGCATACGCCCTTTTTGGCCAACCAAGCAAACTGGAAATGCAAATCAGCGCTACAAAGAAGTCTCGCTTCCCATCGGTCAAAAGGGCCATGCTGCAAAAAGTGTCAAAACCAGAAATGCAGGACAGGCCATGGAGAAATGGCAGCCTTGCTACGCTGATGGGCGGGATGTAAATTGCCAACAGCCACTCTGGAGGAGTGTACGGTGTGTCCTGAAACATCGAAAAAACACAGCTTAGGGAGCATAGGGCACGTCCACTCATTGGCGTATAAATTGGGAAAACTGAAAATCAGCAAGACACAGGCACCCCAATGTTTAGGGCTGCTATGTTGACAAGAACCTCCACTTCATGACACCTTAAATATCCCAGGAAAGAGAAAAATGGATAAAGAAGTTGTGGTCCTTATGTACAAAGGAATATCACTCAGACATGAAATCAATGTCATAAGGCTAGTAGAAGCAAGATGAGTGGATTTAGGTATGACGATTCTAAGTGAAATAAGTCACACAGAAAAAGACACTTATCATAAGCTATCACTTATAGAGGGAATGTAAAAACCGCTACACTTGAACTGAATTACAAAACAGAACAGAGTCACACGTTTAGAAAACACACTATGGCTGCTTAACGGGAAAGGTGAGGTGGGGTGATGCATAAAACAAGGGTTTCAAATTCGCTCAGATACTGTTCCATACACCCAATATGTAATAGACAAGACCTACTCCTTGCTCAGTGAACTGGACTCAACACCCCCTATTCACCGCACAAGAATATATCTGACTAGTAAGAATCGTAAAACCTATGTATTGATATCTCTCTGGAAGTGAGCCAAGTGGGTGTAAAGCCGCATAAACACAGCCGTGAAAAGCAGCTAAACCCCATTATAAAAATAAATTTCTTTTAAAAACCCGTAAAACAAAGGCAGTGAAAGAGAGAGAAATTCTTACAAAATTCGTTCAGGGGCTGTGATGCAACCTGGATTGACCATATCTAGACCCACAGCTGGATGAGACATAAGGGTGGACACTCTTGGGGCTGAGAGGTTGGGTGAGGTTGGGTGAGCAAACGCAGACCCTTTAAAGTAATACTGTGTGGTACCCATCCCATGGGTCCCAAATCTCCAGGTTCAAGGGCATCTTCCTACATCGAAAACATGCATGAGAAACCCAGAAGATGGTACACCGTGTGATTTTGAAAGGTTTCTAAAACGCACCCCATTTCTCATCTTCTTGTGCTCGGGTTCGCCTTTCCAGCTATTTTACTAGCAATCTCCCTACTTGGAGAATCAGCACCTTTAAGCTCCTGTTCCCTACAGGTTGCAATTTGTCCTGAGGATGAACGGGAAGAGGGGCAACCAATGAGAGACTAGATCTAGGTGTTGGTACAGGCCCAGGTCACTCTATTTTCCCATCAGAAAGAAGAATTAACCACAGGCTCAGCATGCCGCCAGGAACCAGAATAGGGCCTGAGGCAATCCCGCGCTTTTGCGGCCAGCTACCAAAAAAGCGAGTTGAAAAATGGAGCTCAGGGACACTGCAATTCACAAACCCGCAGAGTTATAAATGATAACTCTCATCCACAGATATATTGAGGGAAGGCAACGAAGAGGATTTGAAAGCAAGGCAGAATTGCAGGAAACAGATTTCAGGAGGTAGATTCGAATCGCCTTTAAAGCACATGAAAAGCGGCAAAACGTCGACAATGATGCCCTTGGCCAAAAAAGGCGTATGCGTTTTTTCCTGAATATATTCAGGAAAAAACGCATACGCCCTTTTTGGCCAACCAAGCAACCTGGAAAGGCAAATCAGCGCTTCAAAGAAGTTTCGCTACCCATCGGTCAAAAGGGTCATGCTGCAAAAAGTGTCAAAACCAGAAATGCAGGACAGGCCATGGAGAAATGGCAGCCTTGCTACGCTGATGGGCGGGATGTAAATTGCCAACAGCCACTCTGGAGAAGTGTACGGTGTGTCCTGAAACATTGAAAAAACACAGCTTAGGGAGCATAGGGCACCTCCACTCATGGGCGTATAAATTGGGAAAACTAAAAATCAGCAAGACACAGGCACCCAAAAGTTTAGGGCTGCTCTGTTGACAAGAACCTCCACTTCATGACACCTTAAATATCCCAGGAAAGAGAAAAATGGATAAAGAAGTTGTAGTTCTTATGTACAATGGAATATCACTCAGACATGAAATCAATGTCATAAGGCTAGTAGAAGCAAGATGAGTGGATTTAGGTATGACGATTCTAAGTGAAATAAGTCACACAGAAAAAGACACTTATCATAAGCTATCACTTATAGAGGGAATGTAAAAACCGCTACACTTGAACTGAATTACAAAACAGAACAGAGTCACACGTTTAGAAAACACACTATGGCTGCTTAACGGGAAAGGTGAGGTGGGGTGATGCATAAAACAAGGGTTTCAAATTCGCTCAGATACTGTTCCATACACCCAATATGTAATAGACAAGACCTACTCCTTGCTCAGTGAACTGGACTCAACACCCCCTATTCACCGCACAAGAATATATCTGACTAGTAAGAATCGTAAAACCTATGTATTGATATCTCTCTGGAAGTGAGCCAAGTGGGTGTAAAGCCGCATAAACACAGCCGTGAAAAGCAGCTAAACCCCATTATAAAAATAAATTACTTTTAAAAACCCGTAAAACAAAGACAGTGAAAGAGAGAGAAATTCTTACAAAATTCGTTCAGGGGCTGTGATGCAACCTGGATTGACCATATCTAGACCCACAGCTGGATGAGACATAAGGGTGGACACTCTTGGGGCTGAGAGGTTGGGTGAGGTTGGGTGAGCAAACGCAGACCCTTTAAAGTAATACTGTGTGGTACCCATCCCATGGGTCCCAAATCTCCAGGTTCAAGGGCATCTTCCTACATCGAAAACATGCATGAGAAACCCAGAAGATGGTACACCGTGTGATTTTGAAAGGTTTCTAAAACGCACCCCATTTCTCATCTTCTTGTGCTCGGGTTCGCCTTTCCAGCTATTTTACTAGAAATCTCCCTACTTGGAGAATCAGCACCTTTAAGCTCCTGTTCCCTACAGGTTGCAATTTATCCTGAGGATGAACGGGAAGAGGGGCAACCAATGAGAGACTAGATCTAGGTGTTGGGACAGGCCCAGGTCACTCTATTTTCCCATCAGGAAGAAGAATTAACCACAGGCTCAGCCTGCCGCCAGGAACCAGAATAGGGACTGAGGCAATCCCGTGCTTTTGCGGCCAGCTACCAAAAAAGCGAGTTGAAAAATGGAGCTCAGGGACACTGCAATTCACAAACCCGCAGAGTTATAAATGATAACTCTCATCCACAGATATATTGAGGGAAGGCAACGAAGAGGATTTGAAAGCAAGGCAGAATTGCAGGAAACAGATTTCAGGAGGTAGATTCCAATCGCCTTTAAAGCACATGAAAAGCGGCAAAACGTCGACAATGATGCCCTTGGCCAAAAAGGGCGTATGCGTTTTTTCCTGAATATATTCAGGAAAAAACGCATACGCCCTTTTTGGCCAACCAAGCAACCTGGAAAGGCAAATCAGCGCTTCAAAGAAGTTTCGCTTCCCATCAGTCAAAAGGGTGATGCTGCAAAAAGTGTCAAAACCAGAAATGCAGGACAGGCCATGGAGAAATGGCAGCCTTGCTACGCTGATGGGCGGGATGTAAATTGCCAACAGCCACTCTGGAGAAGTGTACGGTGTGTCCTGAAACATCGAAAAAACACAGCTTAGGGAGCATAGGGCACGTCCACTCATGGGCGTATAAATTGGGAAAACTAAAAATCAGCAAGACACAGGCACCCCAAAGTTTAGGGCTGCTCTGTTGACAAGAACCTCCACTTCATGACAACTTAAATATCCCAGGAAAGAGAAAAATGGATAAAGAAGTTGTGGTCCTTATGTACAATGGAATATCACTCAGACATGAAATCAATGTCATAAGGCTAGTAGAAGCAAGATGAGTGGACTTAAGTACGACGATTCTAAGTGAAATAAGTCACACAGAAAAAGACACTTATCATAAGCTATCACTTATAGAGGGAATGTAAAAACCGCTACACTTGAACTGAATTACAAAACAGAACAGAGTCACACGTTTAGAAAACACACTATGGCTGCTTAACGGGAAAGGTGAGGTGGGGTGATGCATAAAACAAGGGTTTCAAATTCGCTCAGATACTGTTCCATACACCCAATATGTAATAGACAAGACCTACTCCTTGCTCAGTGAACTGGACTCAACACCCCCTATTCACCGCACAAGAATATATGTGACTAGTAAGAATCTTAAAACCTATGTATTGATATCTGTCTGGAAGTGAGTCATGTGGGTGTAAAGCCGCATAAACACAGCCGTGAAAAGCAGCTAAACCCCATTATAAAAATAAATTACTTTTAAAAACCCGTAAAACAAAGAGTGAAAGAGAGAGAAATTCTTACACAATTCGTTCAGGGGCTGTGATGCAACCTGGATTGACCATATCTAGACCCACACTGGGATGAGACATAAGGGTGGACACTCTTGGGGCTGAGAGGTTGGGTGAGCAAACTCAGACCCTTTAAATTAATACTGCGTGGTACCCATTCCATGGGTCCCAAATCTCCAGGTTCAAAGGCATCTTCCTACATCGAAAACATGCATGAGAAACCCAGAAGATGGTACACCGTGTGATTTTGAAAGGTTTCTAAAACGCACCCAATTTCTCATCTCCTTGTGCTCGGGTTCGCCTTTCCAGCTACTTTACTAGCAATCTCCCTACTTGGAGAATCAGCACCTTTAAGCTCCTGTTCCCTACAGGTTGCAATTTGTCCTGAGAATGAACGGGAAGAGGGGCAAATAATGAGAGACTAGATCTAGGTGTTGGGACAGGCACAGGTCACTCTATTTTCCCATCAGGAAGAAGAATTAAACACAGGCTCAGCCTGCCGCCGGGAACCAGAATAGGGCCTGAGGCAATCCCGCGCTTTTGCGGCCAGCTCCCAAAAAAGACAGTTGAAAAATGGAGCTCAGGGGCACTGCAATTCACAAACCTGCTGAGTTATAAATGATAACTCTCGTCCACAGATATATTGAGGGAAGGCAACGAAGAGGATTTGAAAGCAAGGCAGAATTGCAGGAAACAGGTTTCAGGATGTAGATTCGAATCGCCTTTAAAGCACATGAAAAGTGGCAAAACGTCGACAGTGATGCCCTTGGCCAAAAAGGGCGTATGCGTTTTTTCCTGAATATATTCAGGAAAAAACGCATACGCCCTTTTTGGCCAACCAAGCAAACTGGAAATGCAAATCAGCGCTACAAAGAAGTCTCGCTTCCCATCGGTCAAAAGGGCCATGCTGCAAAAAGTGTCAAAACCAGAAATGCAGGACAGGCCATGGAGAAATGGCAGCCTTGCTACGCTGATGGGCGGGATGTAAATTGCCAACAGCCACTCTGGAGGAGTGTACGGTGTGTCCTGAAACATCGAAAAAACACAGCTTAGGGAGCATAGGGCACGTCCACTCATTGGCGTATAAATTGGGAAAACTGAAAATCAGCAAGACACAGGCACCCCAATGTTTAGGGCTGCTATGTTGACAAGAACCTCCACTTCATGACACCTTAAATATCCCAGGAAAGAGAAAAATGGATAAAGAAGTTGTGGTCCTTATGTACAAAGGAATATCACTCAGACATGAAATCAATGTCATAAGGCTAGTAGAAGCAAGATGAGTGGATTTAGGTATGACGATTCTAAGTGAAATAAGTCACACAGAAAAAGACACTTATCATAAGCTATCACTTATAGAGGGAATGTAAAAACCGCTACACTTGAACTGAATTACAAAACAGAACAGAGTCACACGTTTAGAAAACACACTATGGCTGCTTAACGGGAAAGGTGAGGTGGGGTGATGCATAAAACAAGGGTTTCAAATTCGCTCAGATACTGTTCCATACACCCAATATGTAATAGACAAGACCTACTCCTTGCTCAGTGAACTGGACTCAACACCCCCTATTCACCGCACAAGAATATATCTGACTAGTAAGAATCGTAAAACCTATGTATTGATATCTCTCTGGAAGTGAGCCAAGTGGGTGTAAAGCCGCATAAACACAGCCGTGAAAAGCAGCTAAACCCCATTATAAAAATAAATTTCTTTTAAAAACCCGTAAAACAAAGGCAGTGAAAGAGAGAGAAATTCTTACAAAATTCGTTCAGGGGCTGTGATGCAACCTGGATTGACCATATCTAGACCCACAGCTGGATGAGACATAAGGGTGGACACTCTTGGGGCTGAGAGGTTGGGTGAGGTTGGGTGAGCAAACGCAGACCCTTTAAAGTAATACTGTGTGGTACCCATCCCATGGGTCCCAAATCTCCAGGTTCAAGGGCATCTTCCTACATCGAAAACATGCATGAGAAACCCAGAAGATGGTACACCGTGTGATTTTGAAAGGTTTCTAAAACGCACCCCATTTCTCATCTTCTTGTGCTCGGGTTCGCCTTTCCAGCTATTTTACTAGCAATCTCCCTACTTGGAGAATCAGCACCTTTAAGCTCCTGTTCCCTACAGGTTGCAATTTGTCCTGAGGATGAACGGGAAGAGGGGCAACCAATGAGAGACTAGATCTAGGTGTTGGTACAGGCCCAGGTCACTCTATTTTCCCATCAGAAAGAAGAATTAACCACAGGCTCAGCATGCCGCCAGGAACCAGAATAGGGCCTGAGGCAATCCCGCGCTTTTGCGGCCAGCTACCAAAAAAGCGAGTTGAAAAATGGAGCTCAGGGACACTGCAATTCACAAACCCGCAGAGTTATAAATGATAACTCTCATCCACAGATATATTGAGGGAAGGCAACGAAGAGGATTTGAAAGCAAGGCAGAATTGCAGGAAACAGATTTCAGGAGGTAGATTCGAATCGCCTTTAAAGCACATGAAAAGCGGCAAAACGTCGACAATGATGCCCTTGGCCAAAAAAGGCGTATGCGTTTTTTCCTGAATATATTCAGGAAAAAACGCATACGCCCTTTTTGGCCAACCAAGCAACCTGGAAAGGCAAATCAGCGCTTCAAAGAAGTTTCGCTACCCATCGGTCAAAAGGGTCATGCTGCAAAAAGTGTCAAAACCAGAAATGCAGGACAGGCCATGGAGAAATGGCAGCCTTGCTACGCTGATGGGCGGGATGTAAATTGCCAACAGCCACTCTGGAGAAGTGTACGGTGTGTCCTGAAACATTGAAAAAACACAGCTTAGGGAGCATAGGGCACCTCCACTCATGGGCGTATAAATTGGGAAAACTAAAAATCAGCAAGACACAGGCACCCAAAAGTTTAGGGCTGCTCTGTTGACAAGAACCTCCACTTCATGACACCTTAAATATCCCAGGAAAGAGAAAAATGGATAAAGAAGTTGTAGTTCTTATGTACAATGGAATATCACTCAGACATGAAATCAATGTCATAAGGCTAGTAGAAGCAAGATGAGTGGATTTAGGTATGACGATTCTAAGTGAAATAAGTCACACAGAAAAAGACACTTATCATAAGCTATCACTTATAGAGGGAATGTAAAAACCGCTACACTTGAACTGAATTACAAAACAGAACAGAGTCACACGTTTAGAAAACACACTATGGCTGCTTAACGGGAAAGGTGAGGTGGGGTGATGCATAAAACAAGGGTTTCAAATTCGCTCAGATACTGTTCCATACACCCAATATGTAATAGACAAGACCTACTCCTTGCTCAGTGAACTGGACTCAACACCCCCTATTCACCGCACAAGAATATATCTGACTAGTAAGAATCGTAAAACCTATGTATTGATATCTCTCTGGAAGTGAGCCAAGTGGGTGTAAAGCCGCATAAACACAGCCGTGAAAAGCAGCTAAACCCCATTATAAAAATAAATTACTTTTAAAAACCCGTAAAACAAAGACAGTGAAAGAGAGAGAAATTCTTACAAAATTCGTTCAGGGGCTGTGATGCAACCTGGATTGACCATATCTAGACCCACAGCTGGATGAGACATAAGGGTGGACACTCTTGGGGCTGAGAGGTTGGGTGAGGTTGGGTGAGCAAACGCAGACCCTTTAAAGTAATACTGTGTGGTACCCATCCCATGGGTCCCAAATCTCCAGGTTCAAGGGCATCTTCCTACATCGAAAACATGCATGAGAAACCCAGAAGATGGTACACCGTGTGATTTTGAAAGGTTTCTAAAACGCACCCCATTTCTCATCTTCTTGTGCTCGGGTTCGCCTTTCCAGCTATTTTACTAGAAATCTCCCTACTTGGAGAATCAGCACCTTTAAGCTCCTGTTCCCTACAGGTTGCAATTTATCCTGAGGATGAACGGGAAGAGGGGCAACCAATGAGAGACTAGATCTAGGTGTTGGGACAGGCCCAGGTCACTCTATTTTCCCATCAGGAAGAAGAATTAACCACAGGCTCAGCCTGCCGCCAGGAACCAGAATAGGGACTGAGGCAATCCCGTGCTTTTGCGGCCAGCTACCAAAAAAGCGAGTTGAAAAATGGAGCTCAGGGACACTGCAATTCACAAACCCGCAGAGTTATAAATGATAACTCTCATCCACAGATATATTGAGGGAAGGCAACGAAGAGGATTTGAAAGCAAGGCAGAATTGCAGGAAACAGATTTCAGGAGGTAGATTCCAATCGCCTTTAAAGCACATGAAAAGCGGCAAAACGTCGACAATGATGCCCTTGGCCAAAAAGGGCGTATGCGTTTTTTCCTGAATATATTCAGGAAAAAACGCATACGCCCTTTTTGGCCAACCAAGCAACCTGGAAAGGCAAATCAGCGCTTCAAAGAAGTTTCGCTTCCCATCAGTCAAAAGGGTGATGCTGCAAAAAGTGTCAAAACCAGAAATGCAGGACAGGCCATGGAGAAATGGCAGCCTTGCTACGCTGATGGGCGGGATGTAAATTGCCAACAGCCACTCTGGAGAAGTGTACGGTGTGTCCTGAAACATCGAAAAAACACAGCTTAGGGAGCATAGGGCACGTCCACTCATGGGCGTATAAATTGGGAAAACTAAAAATCAGCAAGACACAGGCACCCCAAAGTTTAGGGCTGCTCTGTTGACAAGAACCTCCACTTCATGACAACTTAAATATCCCAGGAAAGAGAAAAATGGATAAAGAAGTTGTGGTCCTTATGTACAATGGAATATCACTCAGACATGAAATCAATGTCATAAGGCTAGTAGAAGCAAGATGAGTGGACTTAAGTACGACGATTCTAAGTGAAATAAGTCACACAGAAAAAGACACTTATCATAAGCTATCACTTATAGAGGGAATGTAAAAACCGCTACACTTGAACTGAATTACAAAACAGAACAGAGTCACACGTTTAGAAAACACACTATGGCTGCTTAACGGGAAAGGTGAGGTGGGGTGATGCATAAAACAAGGGTTTCAAATTCGCTCAGATACTGTTCCATACACCCAATATGTAATAGACAAGACCTACTCCTTGCTCAGTGAACTGGACTCAACACCCCCTATTCACCGCACAAGAATATATGTGACTAGTAAGAATCTTAAAACCTATGTATTGATATCTCTCTGGAAGTGAGTCAAGTGGGTGTAAAGCCGCATAAACACAGCCGTGAAAAGCAGCTAAACCCCATTATAAAAATAAATTACTTTTAAAAACCCGTAAAACAAAGACAGTGAAAGAGAGAGAAATTCTTACAAAATTCGTTCAGAGGCTGTGATGCAACCTGGATTGACCATATCTAGACCCACAGCTGGATGAGACATAAGGGTGGACACTCTTGGGGCTTAGAGGTTGGGTGAGGTTGGGTGAGCAAACGCACACCCTTTAAAGTAATACTGTGTGGTACCCATCCCATGGGTCCCAAATCTCCAGGTTCAAGGGCATCTTCCTACATCGAAAACATGCATGAGAAACCCAGAAGATGGTACACCGTGTGATTTTGAAAGGTTTCTAAAACGCACCCAATTTCTCATCTCCTTGTACTCCGGTTCGCCTTTCCAGCTACTTTACTAGCAATCTCTCTACTTGGGGAATCAGCACCTTTAAGCTCCTGTTCCCTACAGGTTGCAATTTGTCCTGAGGATGAACGGGAAGAGGGGCAACCAATGAGAGACTAGATCTAGGTGTTGGGACAGGCCCAGGTCACTCTATTTTCCCATCAGGAAGAAGAATTAACCACAGGCTCAGCCTGCCGCCAGGAACCAGAATAGGGCCTGAGGCAATCCCGCGCTTTTGCGGCCAGCTCCCAAAAAAGCGAGTTGAAAAATGGAACTCAGGCACACTGCAGTTCACAAACCCGCAGAGTTATAAATGATAACTCTCATCCACAAATGTATTGAGGGAAGGCAACGAAGAGTATTTGAAAGCAAGCCAGAATTGCAGGAAACAGGTTTCAGGAGGTAGATTCGAATCGCCTTTAAAGCACATGAAAAGTGGCAAATCTTCGACAATGATGCCCTTGGCCAAAAAGGGCGTATGTGTTTTTTCCTGAATATATTCAGGAAAAAACGCATACACCCTTTTTTGCCAACCAAGCAACCTGGAAAGGCAAATCAGCGCTACAATGAAGTCTCGCTTCCCATCGGTCAAAAGGGCCATGCTGCATAAAGTGTCAAAACCAGAAATGCAGGACAGGCCATGGAGAAATGGCAGCCTTGCTACGCTGATGGGCGGGATGTAAATTGCCAACAGCCACTCTGAAGAAGTGTACGGTGTGTCCTGAAACATCGAAAAAACACAGCTTAGGGAGCATAGGGCACGTCCACTCATGGGCGTATAAATTGGGAAAACTAAAAATCAGCAAGACACAGGCACCCCAATGTTTAGGGCTGCTCTGTTGACAAGAACCTCCACTTCATGACACCTTAAATATCCCAGGAAAGAGAAAAATGGATAAAGAAGTTGTGTTCCTTATGTACAAAGGAATATCACTCAGACATGAAATCAATGTCATAAGGCTAGTAGAAGCAAGATGAGTGGATTTAGGTATGACAATTCTAAGTGAAATAAGTCACACAGAAAAAGACACTTATCATAAGCTATCACTTATAGAGGGAATGTAAAAACCGCTACAGTTGAACTGAATTACAAAACAGAACAGAGTCACACGTTTAGAAAACACACTATGGCTGCTTAACGGGAAAGGTGAGGTGGGGTGATGCATAAAACAAGGGTTTCAAATTCGCTCAGATACCGTTCCATACACCCAATATGTAATAGACAAGACCTACTCCTTGCTCAGTGAACTGGACTCAACACCCCCTATTCACCGCACAAGAATATATGTGACTAGTAAGAATCTTAAAACCTATGTATTGATATCTGTCTGGAAGTGAGTCAAGTGGGTGTAAAGCGGCATAAACACAGCAGTGAAAAGTAGCGAATCCCCATTTTAAATTAAATAACTTTAAAAAACCCAAAAAAATAAGACAGTGATAGAGAGAGGAAATTTTACATAATTCGTTCCTGGGCTGTGATGCAACCTTGTTTGATCATATCTAGACCCACAGCTGGATGAGAAATAAAGCTGGACACTCTTGCAGCTGAAGGACTCTTTCCCTAGTTACCAGATTGGGGAACGTAAAAAGGCTGCCGCCCTCTGGCCGTTACCTGCAAATGCAGCTTTAAAATCTGTGTTAATGGTCACTTCATATGAACAAGTACTTCAGGGCTGTAAATGAAACCTGCCCTCAAAATGTCTTGAGGGAGGTAGTGGCCAAAACTTTTCAAAATGTGACACTTACTTTAAGAAAACAATTTGAAGAACTAAGCTGTAATCACAGTTTGATAAATAAAAAGAGCATGCTTTAAAGATCAATTTCAACAGATTATGGGACACATGCAAATTCAGCCACACAGAGGTATCAGCTCGCACCTGTTAGAATAACCAGCAGCAAGCAAACTACAAACAATAAATATTGAAGGTGTTTTGGAGAAATGCATACCCTCAATTTTAAGTGGGACATAACCTGGAAAGAGCCACTAATGAGAACTGAATGGTGGTGCCTTTAAAACGTACACACTGAGCTACCATATGATACAGCAAGCCCACTCCTTGGCCTATAACATAAGGAGATAGAACTGGAAAGACACAGGCAAGCAAATGTGCATTGCAGCAGTATTACAATAACCAAGACATGGAGGCAACCAAAAAGTCCATCAAGAGGTGCGTGGCCAAAGAATAACTGGTACACGTACAGGTGGAATATTAGCCAGGGAAAAAAACAAAACAATGCCATTTGCAGCACTGTGTATGATTCTTGAGTTAATCAGGCAAATTGTACTAAGTCAGAAAGCAAAAGACACATATCCTATAATATCACTTATAGGTCTTAGCTAAAAATTGATACCAATGAAGATATTTCCACAGAGAAATGCAATCACAGATTCATTAAACAAACTTAGGGTTCACCAAATGGAAAGGTGTGAGGATTGGATACATTAGGATATTGGGGTTAAGATAGATATAGAAACACATGTGAAATATGTAATCACCAAAGACCTACGTAATACCAAGACAAGACTACTCAACATGGTGTCATAACCTACATGGGAAAATGATCCAAAGAAGAATAGATATATGTATATGTTTAAAAGAACCACATCTTGCACACCTAGAAGAAACAAAACATTTTAATCAAATTTGCTCTGACAAAAAATAAAAATTAAATTAAAAAAAGAACAAGAAGTAATGAGACATAAACTTAAGGGGCTTTGTGCTGGCACATTGCATTCTAATTTACAACCAGAACATGACTTCCATTAAGGCTCTGTCATCACTAATAAAGCAGCTTTATAAGCAATGTTGAAGGTAGCTTAAAAGAAGTCTCACTAATTATTGATAGTAACAAGGAAACAAAGAAAAGTAAAAATCTCACTGCAAAAAGTATACATAGGGTAAGGATAGTAGATCAAACACTGATTAAACTTCTGTAAAGAATAAAAGACAACAGTAGTATGTTTTGTTAAAAAAGAGAGGGCCCAAATAAATCTGAAATGAAAGAGATGATGTTACAACAGACACCACAGAAATACAAAGTATCCTAAGATACACACAGGGTAACTCAGGGCTCAGACTGGACAGAGCCCACTCTCCAGTCCCCTGTACATGACTTACAGGAGCCTCAGGAACTGAGGAGGAGGTCCCTGAGGAGAGGCTCAAGATAGAATATGGTAGGCATTAACATGACTGCATTCATCTTAAACATGCCTGAACTACATTCACACGAGATGATTTTGTCCTGTATGTACATCGGCACCTATAGCCGGAACTGCAGATCTTTGGCTTCAACACCTCTACTGACAACATTAGCTTCACCTGCTGTGGACCGTCTCCTATAGGATTTCTAGAATCACAAAACATCGAAGCTTCACAGGACCCAGAGTCTGTGCGACTCCACACAGAGTCTCAGAGTCTCAACTCCACTCAGATACTCCACTCTTGGAGGGCACACACAAAGTAGTGTGCACATCAGGACCCAGGGGAAGGAGCAGTGACCCCGTAGGGGAATGACCAGAACTACCTGCTACTTTTAGAGGGTCTCCTGCAGAGGCAGCTGGTGGCTGTGGCTGTGGCTCACCGTGAGGACAACAACACTGGCAGCAGAAGTTCTGGGAAATACTCCTTGGTGTGAGCCCTCCCAGAGTCCGCCATTAGCCCCACCAAGAGCAAGGTAGGCTCCAGTGCTGGGTCGCCTCAGGCCAAACAACCAACAGGGAGGGAACCCAGCCCCATGCATCAGCAGACAAGCAGATTCAACTTTTTATTAAAGTTTTATTTAATCCGTAGACAAGCGGATTAAAGCTCTGCCCACCAAAGCAACACCCAGCTCTACCCACCACCAGTCCCTCCCATCAGGAAGCTTGCACAAGCCTCTAAGATAGACTCATCCACCAGAGAGCAGACAGCAGAAGCAAGAAGAACTACAATTCTGCAGCCTGTGGAAGGAAAACCACATTCACAGAAAGATAGACAAAATGAAAAGGCAGAGGACTTTATACCAGATCAAGGAACAAGATAAAACCCCAGAAAAAAAACGGAATGAGGTGGAGATAGGGAACCTTCCAGAAAAAGAATTCAGAATAATGATAGTGAAGTTGAGCCAAGACCTTAGAAAAAGAAAGGAGGCAAAGATCGAGAAGACACAAGAAATGCTTAACAAAGACCTAGAAGAATTAAGGAACAAACACCTAGAAGAGTTAAAGAACAAACAAACAGAGGTGAACAATGTAATAACTGAAATGAAAAATACACTAGAAGGAATCAGTAGCAGAATAACTGTGGCAGAAGAACGGATAAGTGGCCTGGAAGACAGAAAGGTGGAAATCACTGCCATGGAACAGAATAAAGAAAAAGAATGAAAATAAATGAAGACACCCCAAGAGTCCTCTGGGACAACATTAAACGCAACAACATTCGCATTATAGGGGTCCCAGAAGGAGAAGAGAGAGAGAAAGGACCCGAGAATATATTTGAAGAGATTATGGTCAAAAACTTCCCTAGCATGGGAAAAGAAATAGCCACCCAAGTCCAGAAGCACAGAGTGTCCCAGGCAGGAGAAACCAAAGGAGAAAAATGACAAGACACATAGTAATCAAATTGACAAAAATTAACGACAAAGAAAAATTATTGAAAGCAGCAAGGGAAAAATGACAAATAACATACAAGGGAAATCCCATAAGGATAACAGCTGATTTCTCAGCAGAAAATCTACAAGCCAGAAGGAAGTGGCATGATAAATTTAAAGTGATGAAAGGGAAGAACCTACAACCAAGGGTACTGCACCCTGCAAAGAGCTCATTCAGATTTGATGGAGAAATCAAAAGCCTTACAGACAAGCAAAAGCTAAGAGAATTCAGCACCATGCAACCAGCTCTACACCAAATGCTAAAAGAACTTCTCTAAGTGGGAAACACAAGAGAAGAAAAGGACCCACCAAGACAAACCCATAACAATTAAGAAAATAGTAGTAGGAACATACATATCGATAATTACCTTAAACGTGAATGCACTAAATGTTCCAACCAAAAGACATAGACTGGCTGAATGGATACAAAAACAAGACCCATATATATGCTGTCTACAAGAGACCCATTTCAGACCTAGGGACACATACAGACTGAAAGTGAGGCGATGGAAAAATATATTCTATGCTAATGAAAATCAAAAGAAAGCTGGAGTAGCAATACTCATATCAGATAAAATAGACTTTAAAATAAAGAATGTTACAAGAGACAAGGAAAGACACTACATAATGGTCAAGGGATCAATCCAAGAAGAAGATATAACAATTATAAATATATATGTACCCAACATAGGAGCACCTCAATGTATAAGGCAACTGCTAACAGCTATAAAAGAGGAAATCGACAGTAACACAATAATAGCGGGGGACTTTAACAGCTCACTTACACCAGTGGAGATCAGCCAGACAGAAAATTAATAAGGAAACACAAGCTTTAAATGACACAATAGACCAGATAGAGTTCATTGATATTTATAGGACATTCCATCCAAAAACAGCAGATTACACGTTCTTCTCAACTGCACACGGAACATTCTCCAGGATAGATCACATCTTGGGTCACAGATAAAGCCTCAGTAAATTTAAGAAAACTGAAATCATATCAAGCAGCTGTTCCGACCACAATGCTATGAGATTAGAAATCAATTACACGGAAAAAACTGTAAAAAACACAAACACATGGAGGCTAAACAATACGTTACTAAATAACCAAGAGATCACTGAAGAAATCAAAGGGGAAATCAAAAACTACCTAGAGACAAATGACAACCAAAACACGATGATCCAAAACCTATGGGATGCAGCAAAAGGAGTTCTAAGAGGGAAGTTTATAGCAATACAAGCCTACCTCAAGAAACAAGAAAAATCTCAAATAAACAATCTAACCTTACACCTAGAGGAACTAGAGAAAGAAGAACAAAACCCAAAGTTAGTAGAAGGAAAGAAATCCTAAAGATCAGAGCAGAAATAAATGAAATAGAAACAAAGAAAACGGAAGCAAAGATCATCAAAACTAAAAGCTGGTTCTTTGAGAAGATAAGCAAAAATGATCAACCTTTAGCCACACTCAAGAAAAAGAGGGAGAGGACGCAAATCAACAAAATTAGAAGTGAAAAAGGAGAAGTTACAACAGACACCACAGGAATACAAAGCATCCTAAGAGACTACTACAAGCAACTCTGTGCCAATAAAATGGACAATCTGGAAGAAATGGACAAATTCTTAGAAAGGTATAACCTTCTAAGACTGAACCAGGAAGAAATAGAAAATATGAACAAACCTATCACAAGCAATGAAATTGAAACTGTGATTAAAAATCTTCCAACAAACAAAAGTCCAGAACCAGATGGCATTACAGGTGAATTCTATCAAACATTTAGAGAAGAGCTAACACCCAACCTTCTCAAATTCTTCAAAACAATTGCAGGGGAAGGAACACTCCCAAACTCATTCTATGAGACCACCATCACCCTGATACCAAAATCAGACAGAGATACTACAAGGAAAGAAAATTATAGACCAATATCCCTGATGAATATAGATGCAAAAATCCTCAACAAAATACTAGCAAACAGAATCGAACAACACATTAAAAGGATCATACACCATGATCAAGTGGGGTTTATCCCAGGGATGCAAGGATTCTTCAATATACACAAATCAATGTGATACACCATATTAACAAATTGTAGAATAAAACCATATGGTCATCTCAATAGATGAAGGAAAAGATTTTGAGAAAATTCAACACTCATTTACGATAAAAACTCTGCAGAGTGTGGGCATAGACGGAAACTACCTCAACATAATAAAGGCCATATATGACAAACCCACAGCAAACAGCATTCTCAATGGTGAAAAACTGAAAGCGTTTCCTCTAAGATCAGGAACAAGACGAGGATGTCCACTCTCACCACTGCTATTCAACATAGTTTTGGAAGTCCTAGCCATGGCAATCAGAGAAGAAAAAGAAATAAAAGGAATACAAAACGGAAAAGAAGAAGTAAAATTGTCACTGTTTGCAGATGACATGATATCATAGATAGAGAATCTTAAAGATGCCACCAGAAAACCACTGGAGCTAATCAATGAATTTGGTAAAGTTGCAGGATACAAAATTAATGCACAGAAATTGCTTGCATTCCTATACACTAACAATGAAAGATCAGAAAGAGAAATTAAGGAAACAATCCCATTACCACTGCAACAAAAAGAATAAAATACCTAGGAATAAACCTACCTAAGGAAGTAAAAGACCTGTACTCAGAAAACTATAAGACACTGATGAAAGAAATCAAAGATGATATAAACAGATGGAGACATATACCATGTCCTTGGATTAGAAGAATCAATATTGTGAAAATGACTATACTACCCAAAGCAATCTACAGATTCAATGCAATCCCGATCAAAATACCTTTGGCATTTTCTACAGAACAAGAAAAAAAATCTTAAAATTTGTAGGGAGACACAAAAGACCCTGGATAGCCAAAGCAGTCTTGAGGGGGAAAAAAAAGAGCTGGAGGAATCAGACTTCCAGACTTCAGACTATATTACAAAGCTACAGTAATCAAGATAATATGGTACTGACACAAACACAGAAATATAGGTCAATAGAAAAGGATAGAAAGCACAGAGATAAACCCACGTACCTATGGTTAACTAATCTATGACAAAGGAGGCAAGGGTATACAATGGAGAAAAGACAGTGTCTTCAGTAAGTGGTGCTGGGAAAACTGGACAGCTACATGTAAAAGAATGAAATTAGTACACTCCCTAACACCATACACAAAAGTAACTCAAAATGGATTAGAGACCTAAATATAAGACCAGCCACTATAAAACTCTTAGAAGAAAACATAAGCAGAACAGTCTATGACATAAATCACAGCAAGATCCTTTTTGACCCACCTCCTAGAGAAATGGAAATAAAAACAAAAATTAAAAAATGGGACCGAATGAAACATAAATTCTTTTGCACAGCAAAGGAAAACTTAAGCAAGATGAAAAGACAACCATCAGAATGGGAGAAAATATTTTCAAATGAAGCAAATGGCAAAGGATTAATCTACAAAAAGCAGCTCATGTAGCTCAATATCACAAAACCAAACAACCCAATCCAAAAATGGGCAGAAGACCTAAATAGAAATTTCTCCAAAGAAGATATACAGGTTGCCAACAAACACATGAAAGGATGCTGAGCATCACTAATCATTAGAGAAATGCAAATCAAAACTACAGTGAGGTATCACCTCACACCAGTCAGAATGGCCATCATCAAAAAATCTACCAACAGTAAATGCTGGAGAGGCATTTATTGGAGAAAAGGGAACCCTCTTGCACTGTAGGTGGGAATGTAAATTGATATAGCCACTAGGGAGAACGGTATGGGGCTTCCTTAAAAACTAAAAATAGAACTACCATACAACCCAGCAAACCCACTCCTGGACATTTACCCTGAGAAAACCATAATTCAAAAAGAGTCATGTACCACAATGTTCACTGTAGCTCTATTTACAATAGCCAGGACATGGAAGCAACCTAAGTGTCCATCAACAGATAAATGGAAAAAGAAGATGTGGCACATATATACGATGGAACATTATTCAGCCATAAAAAGAAACGAAATTGAGTTATTTTTAGTGAGGTGGATGGATCTAGAGTCTGTCCTACAGAGTGAAGTAAGTCAGAAAGAGAAAAACAAATACCATATGCTAACACATATATATGGAATCTAAAAAAAAAAAGTTTATGAAGAACCTAGGGGCAGGAAAGGATTAAGGACACAGACGTAGAGAAAGGACTTGAGGACATGGGGAGAGGGAAGGGTAAGCTGGGACAAAGTGAGAGAGTGGTATGGACATATATACACTACCAAATGTAAAATTGATAGCTACTGGGAAGCAGCCACATAGCACAGGGAGATCAGCTCTGTGCTTTGTGACCACCTAAAAGGGTGGGATAAGGGAGTGAGAGGGAGGTGCAAGAGGGAGGGGATATGGTGTTATATGTATACGCATAGCTGATTCACTTTTTTATACAGCAGAAACTAACACACAATTGTAAAGCAATTATACTCCAATAAAGATGTAAAAAAAAAAAAAAAAAAGAAAGAAAGCCCAGAGATAAACCTACACACCTATGGCCCACTAATCTATGACAAAGGAGGCAAGGGTATACAATGGAGAAAAGACAGTCTCTTCAATAAGTGGTGCTGGGAAAAATGGACAGCTACATGTAAAAGAATGAAATTAGAACACTCCCTAACACCATACACAAAAAATAAACTCCAAATGGATTAGAGACCGAAATGTAAGACCGGACACTATAAAACTCTTAGAGGAAAACATAGGAAGAATACTCTTTGACATAAATCACAGCAAGATATTTTTTGATCCACCTCCTAGAGTAATGGAATAAAAAAAAAAAAAAAAAAAAAACAAATGGAAGCAAATGAAACCTAAAAGCTTTTGCAAAGCAAAGGAAACTACAAACAAGACGAAAAGACAACCCTCAGAATGGGAGAAAATATTTGCAAACGAATCAATGGACAAAGGATTAATCTCCAATGTATATAAACAGCTCATGCAGCTCAACAGTAAAAAAACAAACAAACCAATCCAAAAATGGGCAGATGACGTAAATAGACATTTGTCCCAAGAAGACATACAGATGACCAAGAAACACATGAAAAGCTACTCAACATCACTAATTATTAGAGAAATATAAACCAAAACTACAATGAGGTATCACCTCACACGAGTTAGAATGGGCATCATCAGAAAATCTACAAACAACAAATGCTGGAGAGGGTGTGGAGAAAAGGGAACCCTCTTACACTATTTGTGGGAATGTAAATTGATACAGTCACTATGGAGAACAGTATGGAGGTTCCTTAAAAAACTAAAAATAGAATTACCATATGACCCAGCAATCCCACTACTGGCCATATACCCAGAGAAAACCATAATTCAAAAAGACATATTCACCACAATATTCATTGCAGCACTATTTACAATAGCCAGGTCATGGAAGCAACCTAAATGCCCATAGACAGACGAACGGAAAAGATGTGCTACATATATAAAATGGAATATTACTCAGCCATAAAAAGGAATGAAATTGGGTCATTTGTAGAGACGTGGATAGATCTAGAGACTGTCATACAGAGTGAAGTAAGTCAGAAAGAGAAAAACAAATATCGTATATTAACGCATACATGTAGAACCTAGAAAAATGGTAAAGATGAACTGGTTTGCAAGGCAGAAATAGAGACACAGATGTAGAGAACAAATGTATGGACACCAAGGGGGGAAAGTGGCAGGGTGGTGGTGGTGGGATGAATTGCAACCCTGGGATTGACACATATACACTTATATGTATAAAATAGATAACCAATAAGAGCCTGCTGTATAAAAAAATGAATAAAATAAATTCAAAAATTAAAAAATAAATAATACTTAAGAAAATAAAACAGAAAAAAAAGTTCTGTCCTTCCCATAGACGTATTTATATGAATGAATGATTTCCATGCTTATATCCATAAATACAAAAAGAGGAATAAAACTTACCTTGAACCAAAAAAGAAAAAAAAAAAAACTGAACCCACTGGTCATACAGAGGAAAACCCTATCAGCGCACTTGCTCCAGTGGTAAACAATTCTTAAGTTGGTCACAGGTGGGGAATCATCTCCCATGCAGCCAGCAGCCCCCACACAAGGAGCGTCCTCATTGCAAAGCTGGGGGACCGTGAGGAGGCGTCTCTGACTAAACGTGAGCTGAGCCCCAGGCCAGCTGCTGCTGAACTTTTCCCACCGTTCCCAGGTAAAACACCTGAATGTGTGCAAAGACTAAAAACTAGAGGAAGGGGCTTGGAGTCACACCAGCGACAGCACGCAGGCCGACTTGGTGCCTGCAGGCCAGCCAGGATGGTCCTGGCCCCGGGCGCTCGTCTGGAAACTTTCCATTTCCCTGCCTGAGGTACCCCTCCTGTCCCGGCCCCCACTGCTTTTTTCCTTCCTTACCTCTGCCCGGGGAGAAATTCCAGCAGCAAGTATGGGTGACACATCCTCTTCTTTAGCAGGTGGCAGCCCGGCAACTCCTGCAGAAAGTCCAGTAGAGCCCCAGTCACAACGGGCCACTCATAGAGCCGTGGGCCCTACTGCCTCCCACCAGCCCAACCCCGAGACTGCTGACGGGGCAGAGAATATGGCGTCAGGCACAGCTGCAGAGGCTTTTGCTGCCTGGAGGGGTGTTTATATTGACCTCAACCCAGGCACACCTGGGAAGGGCTGGCCGGCCGGGTCAGGCTGCCCAGGTCAGCCAATCCTCGCCCCTCAGGGGCTCAGATTTGCAGAAAATGGGCCTTGCTGCACCGGCCAGATCCAAGGAACAGGTGTAGGGTCCCGAGAGTCAGGATAGATAAGGGGCGGCAGCCCTGGCTTGTTTTCTAATCATTTTATCTGGTCCAGGAGTGGGAGACAACTTCAAGAAGACCCTCTGCTAATGAGAGGAACCCAGGAGTCAGGGAGAGGAGGGGTGGTGGGTGGAGACAGAGGCCTGGTGCCCCGGCTGCTGTGGAAGCCCCTAGAAGACCAGGCAGAGGGAGGCCGCACAGAGTGAAGCCTAGGGTCACAGACCTGTTGGAGCTGCTGTTTATTAGTTCAAGCTCTGCTCTGAGGTGCTCTGTGTCAGCTCTGAGTGACAGGTGTGCTGGGGGTGCTCTGCAATGAGGGCTATATGCACAGTTCCTGTGTGCCCAGCCCTGTCGGGGTACCTGTCCACGGGAGCTCCATATCCAGGGAGGGGCATGCCCACGAGAGCCCCGTGGGCTGCTGCGTACCTGCCCAGGTGAGCTCCATATCCTGGGAGGGGCCTGACCATGATGGCCCCATGGGCTGCTGGGTACCTGCCCAGGTGAGCTCCATATCCTGGGAGGGGCCTAACCACCACAGCCCCGTGGGCTGCTGGGTACCTGCCCAGGTGAGCTCCATATCCTGGGAGGGACCTGACCACAAGAGCCCCGTGAGCTGCTGGGGACCTGGTAGAGGACGCCAGGACAGTCAGTGAAGCCACAGAGGATATACATCTAGTAGTTCCTAATTCCTACACCCTGCTGGTCATTCTACCATCCACCAGGACATGGTATTCTGTATTAGACTTCAATGATGCCTTCTTCTGTATTCCATTCGTCCCAGAGTCACAAGAAATTTTGGCTGTGAGTGGCAGGACTCAACATACAACAAAAACAATACTGCTGGGCCGTCCTGCCCCAGGGGTTCAAAAATTCCCACACCATCTTTGGGGAAATGTTAGCTAAAGACCTAAAAAATCTACCTCTGGAGAAGGGAACCCTCCTTCAATATGCAGATGACATTCTGATCACCAGCCCGACTAAGGAGGCCTCTGAACTACCTAGCCAATAAAAGATAGAAGGTGTCCAAGAAAAAGGCTCAAATATCACAAACTAAGGTGACCTTCCTGGGCTTCATTCGCTCAGAATGTCGGAGAAGCCCACCCCAGGAAAGGGAAGAAGCCATTTGCAGCCTCACCCTTCCTGAAACTAGAAGACAGCTTAGGGGTTCCTGGGGAGACCGGGGTTTGCTGCATCTGGATCCCTAACTACAGTCTAATAGCTGGGCCTCTATATGAAACACTGAAAGGAAAAGATGATGATCCTTTTGAATAGAATCCAGAAGCGGCCTTTCAAGAATGGAAAGAGCAGTCAGTTCAGATCCTTGCCCTGGACCTCCCTAAGTTAGCTAAACCCTTTGACCTTTACATTCCTGGTCCAAGGCGAATCGCCCTTGGAGTATTAGTGCAAAAACTGGGACCACTTGAAATGGAACAATGCAAGAATGCCCTCCAGGCATTGGCCAGCCACCCCATCCGACCAGGATACTGGGGGTATCTAAAAACCTGGAAATCAGCAGCCCGCAAGGCCAGCTCCCTCCTAAGGGAAAAGGACGCCACTTGGTGATCCTAACCACCCACCATGCCCTGAAGTTGCAGGGATTGCTCCGTGGGCACAATGACCTCGAGTGAGGAGGCCCTCCAACACCAACCTCCAGAGAGAAAACCTGGAGCAATGGGCCCCCATGACGACTCGTTTGACCATCACTTGACCTGGAGCTTCTCTCAGAAAACAACAAGAGTGTGTCCCAAAAGAGCAGACTATTGCTTACAGGACTTACTGCACCCAGAGCGGAGCTAATAAACTTGGCAGGGGAACCGTAAATAACGCTGCCACCATAGAAAAGCCTACAGACACCGCGGTGACGGCGGCCAATGAGACCGGCTGCACTCCTGGCTACTTCAAAAGGCCGTTGACTGAGTGGCCGTGAAGGTCCTGGATCACCACCGGCCCTGGACTGTCTGGGAGTTGAGCAAGCAGGGCTCTGACACCTGGTGTTGTTTGTACGTTAATTCAGTGGCCTAACTGAAGAAAGCGCAGAGTACTGGTCAGAGCATCTAGGCTAGCAGGAACTGTCAGCCTAAGGGGGCCGAACCAATGTGGAGCATGGTAAAACGGCCCACCCCACCCCCAGCGTCTCTGCACATCTCTTTCCTGGACCCTTAAAGGTCATTAGAATCTATAAAACTTCCAATGCTGGTGCTCAGGCAGACGAGCAGTGAGGGAGGAGGCCTGGGGACAATCAACCTCACCTGGAGGCTGCTTGGGAGAAGTCCTCCCCCTCGCCCCGGGTATGAGGACACCCAACTCAGCACGAAGCATTTACAGAAGAGGTGTCTGCACCCTCAGCACCCCAAGAATGAGGAATGGGACAAAAGGCAGAGGAGGGCTTTGTCACTGGCAAAGCCCATGAAAAATTCCTGGGAGATGAAAATAGAATCTGGGCAATAAAATAAAGTCTAACCATTTTTTCCTTTGTGCTTTGTCTAATTTCACTTGCTCCTAGGTTTCCACATGCAGAGGTCCCACACCCGACACTTCAGACCCGATTTCCTAGTGCAAAATGGCTGGGCCGACACCTCAGCTCGTGGGGCCCCGTGCAGACTCTGCGACATAGAGCCTGAGCTCCAGCCAACCCGGCCCTCGAGAGCTCCGCCCCCTCCCTCCCGCTGACGGTGCCAGGATCTCTACACAGCAGCCCGGCCCACAACCCGCAGGGAAGCACACACTCTCACCTCTCCATTCTCTGATCAAAATATAAAGTTTTCCTTTGCTTCTGAACCAAAGTCAGTCTCGATCTGTTGGCTCCAATGACACTAGGCAGGGAGACCCTTGTTGGGGCCCACTCTGCAGGATCAGTAACAGAATTTGAGAACATTGTAACTTCAAAGAACAGATGTGCGAGCCAAACTGTAATTAACATAGAGCAGTGTATAAGGCTCGTGTAAAATAAGATGTTTCTAACACTTCCATTTGATATTTCCATCACTTTATTATAAGCAAGTTCAGTGGAGGGGTTTGTCTTATTTGTCAGGTCAACAGTAGAGAAATGCAGTGATTTCTTTCCAAGGATGTACATCTAATAATCTTGGTTGAAGTTTCAACCTTGTTTTGACTGATTTTCCATTGAAAATGATACCTCTCTTTCAGCTCCTAGATTTCTGAGAAGTATAAAATCTTATATTTTTTATTACCAAAGGGGAAAGGTGGGAGGAGGGATAAATTAACAGTTTCAGATTAACATATACACACTGCTATGTATAAAATATATCATCAACAAGGAACTACTGTATAACACAGGGAACTATACTCAATATTTTGTAATGACCCCTAAGGGGAAATAATCTGAAAAACAATAGATATCTATATCGACATCATCTATCAACTACAGATAAAATGGAAACTAAAGGAGGCCGATGGTGAGCGTTTCTGAACCTGAAGACTTCAATCATCTAAAGTTCGGACTCTGCCTACGGCCCAAGTCCCTTAATGAACACACATGTACCAGTAGCTTAAAAATTCCCCAGATTGGAGTTCGGGGAGACACTGATTTGGAAAAATCCCTGGTGTTCTCCTTACATACACGGGACCTTTCCTACAGCTAAAACATGCCTGTGACACCCAGAAGATGGAACACGGTTGGATCAGGGAGATTTTGGAAAAGGCACCAAAACTCCTAATTTCCTGGTTGTTGGGGTCACACCTCCAGCCTTTTTCCTTAAAATCTCCCCACCTGAGGATGTCAGCACCTTCAACATCCAGTTGCACAAAATTTGGAATTTTTCGAAAGGAAGAAGGGGAAGGAGGAGAAACAAGGAGAGCCAAGCCCTAGATGTTCGGACAGGCACATGTCACTCTAATTTCCAATCAGGAAGAAGAATTAAGCAAAGGCTTAGCCTGCCACCGGGAACCAGAGTAGGGCCAGAAGCAAAGCAGCGGTTCTGCGGACAGCTCCCAAAAAAGCGAGTTGAAAAATGGAGCTCAGGGGCACTGCAATTCACAAACCTGCAAAGTTATAAATTATAACTATCGTCCAAAACTATATTGAGGGAAGGCAACGAACAGGATTGGAAAGCAAGGCAGAATTGCAGGAAACAGATTTCAGGAGTTAGATTCGAATAGCCCCTAAAGCACATGAAAAGCGGCCAAAAGTCGACAACGATGCACATGGCCAAAAAGAGCATATGTGTTTTTTTTCTGAATAAATTCAGGAAAAAACGCATAGGCCCTTTTTGGCCAACCAAGCAAGCCGGAAATGCAATGCAGCACTACAAAGAAGTCTCACTTCCCATCGGTCAAAAGGGCCTTCCTAAAAAAGTGTAAAAAAAATACAGGAGAGGCCAGGGAGGAAAGGGAGCATTGTTACACTGATGGTCGGGATGTAAATTGCCAATGGCGACTCTGGAGAACGGTACGGTGTTTCCTAAAACATCTAAAAAACACAGCTAGAGAGAAAGGGGCACATCCATTCATGGGCGTATAAATTGGAAAAATTAAAATCAACAAGACACAGGCACCCCAAAGTTTAGGGCTGCTCTGGTTACAAGAACCTCCACTTGTGTACATCTTAAATATCCCAGGGATGAGAAAAATGGTAAAGAAGTTGTGGTACTTATGTACAATGGAATATCACTCAGCCATGAAATCAATATCATAAGGCTAGTAGCAGCATGATGAGTGGATTTAGGTACGACGATTCTAAGTGAAATAAGTCACACAGAAAAAGACACTTATCATAAGATATCACTTATAGAGGGAATGTAAAAACCGTTAGCCTTAAACTGAATTACAAAACAGAACACAGTCACCCATTTTAAAAACACACTATGGCTGCTTAACGGGAAAGGTGAGGTGGGGTGATGCATAAAACAAGGGTTTCAAATTAGCTCAGATACCGTTCCATAAACCCAATATGTAGTAGACAAGACCTACTCCTTGCTCAGTGAACTAGACTCAACACCCCCTATTCAGCGCACAAGAATATATCTGAGTAGTAAGAATCTGAAAACCTATGTATTGATCTCTCTCTGGAAGAGAGTCAAGTGAGTGTAAAGCGGCATAAACACAGCCGTGAAAAGCAGCTAAAACCCATTTTAAAAATAAATTACTTTTAAAAACCCGTAAAACAAAGACAGTGTAAGAGAGAGTAATTCTTACAAAATTCGTTCAGGGGTTGTGATGCAACCTGGATTGACCATATCTAGACCCACAGCTGGATGAGACATAAGGGTGGACACTCTTGGGGCTGAGAGTTTTGGTGAGGTTGGGTGAGCAAACGCAGACCCTTTAAAGTAATACTGCGTGGTCCCCATCCCATGGGTCCCAAATCTCCAGGTTCAAGGGCATCTTCCTACATCAAAAACATGCATGAGTAACCCAGATCATGGTACACTGTCTGATCGGGAAAGGATTCTGAAACGCACCTCATTTCTCATCTCCTTGTGCTCGGGTTCGCCATTCCAGCTTCTTAACTAGTAATCTCCCTACATGGAGAAACAGCACCTTTAAGCTCCTGTTCCATACAGGTTGCAATTTGTCCTGAGGATGAACGGGAAGAGGGGCAACCAATGAGAGACTAGATCTAGGTGTTGGGACAGGCACAGGTCACTCTATTTTCCCATCAGGAAGAAGAAATAACCACAGGCTCAGCCTGCCGCCCGGAACCAGAATAGGGCCTGAGGCAATCCCGAACTTCTGCGGCCAGCTCCCAAAAAAGCCAGTTGAAAAATGGAGCACATGGGCACTGCAATTCACAAACCTGCAGAGTTATAAATGATAACTCTCGTCCACAAATATATTGAGGGAAGGCAACGAAGAGGAATTGAAAGCAAGGCAGAACTGCAGGAAACACATTTCAGGAGGTAGATTCGAATCGCCTTTAAAGCACATGAAAAGCGGCAAAACGTCGACAATGATGCCCTTGGCCAAAAAGGGCGTATGCGTTTTTTCCTGAATATATTCAGGAAAAAACGCATACGCCCTTTTTGGCCAACCAAGCAACCTGGAAAGGCAAATCAGCGCTACAAAGAAGTCTCGCTTTCGATCCGTCAAAAGGGCCATGCTGAAAAAAGTGTCAAAACCACAAATGCAGGACAGGCCAAGGAGAAATGGGAGCCTTGCCACGCTGATGGGCGGTATGTAAATTGCCAACAGCCACTCTGGAGAAGTGTACGGTGTGTACTGAAACATCGAAAAAACACAGCTTAGGGAGCATAGGGCACTTCCACTCATGGGCGTATAAATTGGGAAAACTAAAAATCACAAGACACAGGCACCACAAAGTTTAGGGCTGCTCTGTTGACAAGAACCTCCACTTCATTACACCTTAAATATCCCAGGAAAGAGAAAAATGGATAAAGAAGTTGTGGTCCTTATTATGTACAATGGAATATCACTCAGACATGAAATCAATGTCATAAGGCTAGTAGCAGCATGATGAGTGGATTTAGGTACGACGACTCTAAGTGAAATAAGTCACACAGAAAAAGACACTTATCGTAAGCTATCACTTATAGAGGGAATGTAAAAACCGCTACACTTGAACTGAATTACAAAAGAGAACAGAGTCACACGTTTAGAAAACACGCTATGGCTGCTTAACGGGAAAGGTGAGGTGGGGTGATGCATAAAACAAGGGTTTCAAATTAGCACAGATACCGTTCCATACACCCAATATGAAATAGACAAGACCTACTCCTTGCTCAGTGAACTGGACTCAACATCCCCTATTCACCACACAAGTATATATCTGACTAGTAAGAATCTTCAAACCTATGTATTGATATTTCTCTGGAAGTGTGTCAAGTGGGTGTAAAGCCGCATAAACACAGCCGTGAAAAGCAGCTAAACCCCATTATAAAAATAAATTACTTGTAAAAACCCGTAAAACAAAGACAGTGAAAGAGAGAGAAGTTCTTACACAGTTCGTTCAGGGGCCGTGATGCAACCTGGATTGACCAATTCTAGACCAACAGGTGGATGAGACCTAAGGGTGGACACTCTTGGGGCTGAAAGGTTGGGTGAGGTTGGGTGAGCAAACGCAGACCCTTTAAAGTAATACTGCGTGGTACCCATCCCATGGGTCCCAAATCTCCAGGTTCAAGGGCATCTTCCTGCATCGAAAACATGCATGAGAAACCCAGAAGATGGGACACCGTGTGATCGGGAAAGGTTTCTAAAACGCACCTCATTTCTCACCTCCTTGTGCTCGGGTTCGCCATTCCAGCTACTTTACTAGCAATCTCCCTTTTTGGAGAATCAGCACCTTTAACCTCCTGTTCTGTACAGGTTGCAATTTGTCCTGAGGATGAACGGGAAGAGGAGCAACCAATGAGAGACTAGATCTAGGTGTTGGGACAGGCACAGGTCACTCTATTTTCCCATTAGGAAGAAGAATTAACCACAGGCTCAGTCTGCCGCCCGGAACCAGAACAGGGCCTGAGGCAATCCCGCGCTTTTGCGGCCAGCTACCAAAAAAGCGAGTTGAAAAATGGAGCTCAGGGGCACTGCAATTCACAAACCTGCGGAGTTATAAATGATAACTCTCGTCCACAAATATATTGAGGGAAAGCAACGAAGAGGATTTGAAAGCAAGGCAGTATTGCAGGAAACAGATTTCAGGAGGTAGATTCGAATCGCCTTTAAAGCTCAAGAAAAGCGGCAAAACGTCGACAATGATGCCCTTGGCCAAAAAGGGCGTATGCGTTTTTTCCTGAATATATTCAGGAAAAAACGCATACGCCCTTTTTGGCCAACCAAGCAACCTGGAAAGGCAAATCAGCACTACAAAGAAGTCTCGCTTCCCATCGGTCAAAAGGGCAATGTTGAAAAATGTGTCAAAACCACAAATGCAGGACAGGCCATGGAGAAAAGGGAGCCTTGCTACGCTGATGGGCAGGATGTAAATTGCCAACAGTCACTCTGGAGAAGTGTACGGTGTGTCCTGAAACATCGAAAAAACACAGCTTAGGTAGCATAGGACACTTCCACTCATGGGCGTATAAATTCGGAAAACTAAAAATCAGCAAGTCACAGGCACCCCAAAGTTTAGGGCTACTCTGTTGACAAGAACCTCCACTTCATGACACCTTAAATATCCCAGGAAAGAGAAAAATGGATAAAGAAATTGTGGTTCTTATGTAAAATGGAATATCACTCTGCCATGAAATCAATGTCATAAGGCCAGTAGACGCAAGATGCGTGTACTTAGGTACGACGATTCTAAGGGAAATAAGTCACACAGAAAAAGACACTTATCAAAAGCTATCACTTATAGAGGGAATGTAAAAACCGCTACACTTGAATTGAATTACAAATTAGAACATAGTCACACATTTAAAACACACTATGGCTGCTTAACGGGAAAGGTGACGTGGGGTGATGCATAAAACAAGGGTTTCAAATTAGCTCAGATACCGTTCCATACACCCAATATGTAATAGAAAAGACCTACTCCTTGCTCAGTGAACTGGACTCAACACCCCCTATTCACCGCACAAGAATATATCTGACTAGTGAGAATCTTAAAACTTATGTATTGATATCTCTCTGGAAGTGAGTCAAGTGGGTGTAAAGCCGCATAAACACAGCTGTGAAAAGCAGCTAAACCCCATTATAAAAATAAATTAGTTTTAAAAACCCATGAAACAAAGACAGTGAAAGACAGAGAAATTCTTACAAAATTCATTCAGGGGTTGTGATGCAACCTGGATTGAATATATCTAGACCCACAGTTGGATGAGACCTAAGGGTGGACACTCTTGGGGCTGACAGGTTTGGTGAGGTTGGGTGAGCAAACACAGACCCTTTAAGGTAATACTGCGTGGTACCCATCCCATGGGTCACAAATCTCCAGTTTCAAGGGCATCTTCCTACATCGAAAACTTGCATGAGGAACCCAGAAGATGGTACACCGTGTGATTTTGAAAGGTTTCTAAAACGCACCTCATTTCTCATCTCCTTGTGCTCGGGTTCGCCATTCCAGCTACTTTACTAGCAATCTCCCTACTTGGAGAATCAACACCTTTAACCTCCTGTTCTGTACAGGTTGCAATTTGTCCTGAGGATGAACGGGAAGAGGGGCAACCAATGAGAGACTAGATCTAGGTGTTGGGACAGGCACAGGTCACTCTATTTTCCCATCAGGAAGAAGAATTAAGCACAGGCTCAGCCTGCCGCCAGGAACCAGATTAGTGCCTGGGGCAATCCCGCGCTTCTGCGGCCAGCTCCGAAAAAAGCCAGTTGAAAAATGGAGCACATGGGCACTGCAATTCACAAACCTGCAGAGTTATAAATGATAAGTCTCGTCCACAAATATATTGAGGGAAGGCAACGAAGAGGATTTGAAAGCAAGGCAGAGTTGCATGAAACAGGTTTCAGGAGGTAGATTCGAATCGCCTTTCAAGCACATGAAAAGCGGCAAAACGTGGAAAATGATGCCCTTGGCCAAAAAGGGCGTATGCGTTTTTTCCTGAATATATTCAGGAAAAAACGCATACGCCCTTTTTGGTCAACCAAGCAACCTGGAAAGGAAAATCAGCGCTACAAAGAAGTCTCGCTTCCCATGGGTCAAAAGGGCCATGCTGAAAAAAGTGTCAAAACCACAAATGCAGGACAGGCCATGGAGAAATGGGAGCCTTGCCACGCTGATGGGCGGGATGTAAATTGCCAACAGCCACTCTGGAGAAGTATACGGTGTGGCCTGAAACATCGAAAAAACAAAGTTTATGGAGCATAGGGCACTTCCACTCATGGGCGTATAAATTGGGAAAACTAAAAATCAGCAAGACTCAGGCACCCCAAAGTTTAGGGCTGCTCTGTTGACAAGAACCTCCACTTCACGAAACCTTAAATATCCCAGGAAGGAGAAAAATGGATAAAGAAGTCGTGGTCCTTATGTACAATGGAATATCACTCAGCCATGAAATCAATGTCATAAGGCTAGTAGCAGCATGATGAGTGGATTTAGGTACGACGACTCTAAGTGAAATAAGTCACACAGAAAAATACACTTATCAAAAGCTATGACTTATAAAGGGAATGTAAAAACCGCTACAATTGAACTGAATTAAAATCACAACAGAGTCACACATTTAGAAAACACACTATGGCTGCTTAACGGGAAAGGTGACGTGGGGTGATGCATAAAACAAGGGTTTCAAATTAGCTCAGATACCGTTCCATACACCCAATATGTAATAGACAAGACCTACTCCTTGCTCAGTGAACTGGACTCAACACCCCCTATTCACCACACAAGAATATATCTGACTAGTGAGAATCGTAAAACTTATGTATTGATATCTCTCTGGAAGTGAGTCAAGTGGGTGTAAAGCCGCATAAACACAGCCGTGAAAAGCAGCTAAACCCCATTATAAAAATAAATTAGTTTTAAAAACCCATGAAACAAAGACAGTGAAAGAGAGAGAAATTCTTACAAAATTCATTCAGGGGCTGTGACGCAACCTGGATTGACCATATCTAGACCCACAGCTGGATGAGACATAAGGGTGGACACTCTTGGGGCTGAGAGGTTTGGTGTGGTTGGGTGAGCAAATGCAGACCCTTTAAAGTAATACTGTGTGGTACCCATCCCATGGGTCCCAAATCTCCAGGTTCAAAGGCATCTTCCTACATCGAAAACATGCATGAGAAACCCAGAAGATGGTACACCGTGAGATTGGGAAAGTTTCTAAAACGCACCTCATTTCTCAACTCCGTGTGCTCGGGTTCCCCATTCCAGCTACTTTACTAGCAATCTCCCTACTTGGAGAATCAGCACCTTTAACCTCCTGTTCCATACAGGTTGCAATTTGTCCTAAGGATGAATGGGAAGAGGGGCAACCAATGAGAGACTAGATCTAGGTGTTGGGACAGGCACAGGTCACTCTATTTTCCCATCAGGAAGAAGAATTAACCACAGGCTCAGCCTGCCGCCCGGAACCAGAATAGGGCCTGAGGCAAACCCGCGCTTCTGCGGCCAGCTCCCAAAAAAGCCAGTTGAAAAATGGAGCACATGGGCACTGCAATTCACAAACCTGCAGAGTTATAAATGATAACTCTCGTCCACAAATATATTGAGGGAAGGCAACGAAGAGGATTTGAAAGCAAGGCAGTATTGCAGGAAACAGATTTCAGGAGGTAGATTCGAATCGCCTTTAAAGCTCAAGAAAAGGGGCAAAACGTTGACAGTGATGCCCTTGGCCAAAAAAGGCGTATGCGATTTTTCCTGAATATATTCAGGAAAAAACGCATACGCCCTTTTTGGCCAACCAAGCAACCTGGAAAGGCAAATCAGCACTACAAAGAAGTCTCGCTTCCCATCGGTCAAAAGGGCAATGCTGAAAAATGTGTCAAAACCACAAATGCAGGACAGGCCATGGAGAAATGGCAGCCTTGCTACTCTGATGGGCAGGATGTAAATTGCCAACAGCCACTCTGGAGAAGTGTACGGTGTGTCCTGAAACATCGAAAAAACACAGCTTAGGTAGCATAGGACACTTCCACTCATGGGCGTATAAATTGGGAAAACTAAAAATCAGCAAGACACAGGCACCCCAAAGTTTAGGGCTACTCTGTTGACAAGAACCTCCACTTCATGACACCTTAAATATCCCAGGAAAGAGAAAAATGGATAAAGAAGTCGTGGTCCTTATGTACAATGGAATATCACTCAGACATGAAATCAATGTCATAAGGCTAGTAGAAGCAAGATGAGTGGAGTTAGGTACGACGATTCTAAGTGAAATAAGTCACACAGAAAAAGACACTTATCAAAAGCTATCACTTATAGAGGGAATGTAAAAACCGCTACACTTGAATTGAATTACAAATTAGAACATAGTCACACATTTAAAACACACTATGGCTGCTTAACGGGAAAGGTGACGTGGGGTGATGCATAAAACAAGGGTTTCAAATTAGCTCAGATACCGTTCCATACACCCAATATGTAATAGAAAAGACCTACTCCTTGCTCAGTGAACTGGACTCAACACCCACTATTCACCGCACAAGAATATATCTGACTAGTGAGAATCTTAAAACTTATGTATTGATATCTCTCTGGAAGTGAGTCAAGTGGGTGTAAAGCCGCATAAACACAGCTGTGAAAAGCAGCTAAACCCCATTATAAAAATAAATTAGTTTTAAAAACCCATGAAACAAAGACAGTGAAAGACAGAGAAATTCTTACAAAATTCATTCAGGGGCTGTGATGCAACCTGGATTGAAAATATCTAGACACACAGTTGGATGAGACCTAAGGGTGGACACTCTTGGGGCTGACAGGTTTGGTGAGGTTGGGTGAGCAAACACAGACCCTTTAAGGTAATACTGCGTGGTACCCATCCCATGGGTCACAAATCTCCAGTTTTAAGGGCATTTTCCTGCATTGAAAACATGCATGAGAAACCCAGAAGATGGTACATCATGTGATCGGGAAAGGTTTCTAAAACGCACCTCATTTCTCATCTCCTTGTGCTCGGGTTCGCCATTCCAGCTACTTTACTAGCAATCTCCCTACTTGGAGAATCAACACCTTTAACCTCCGGTTCTGTACAGGTTGCAATTTGTCCTGAGGATGAACGGGAAGAGGGGCAACCAATGAGAGACTAGATGTAGGTGTTGGGACAGGCACAGGTCACTCTATTTTCCCATCAGGAAGAAGAATTAAGCACAGGCTCAGCCTGCCGCCGGGAACCAGATTAGTGCCTGAGGCAATCCCGCGCTTCTGCGGCCAGCTCCGAAAAAAGCCAGTTGAAAAATGGAGCACATGGGCACTGCAATTCACAAACATGCAGAGTTATAAATGATAACTCTCGTCCACAAATATATTGAGGGAAGGCAACGAAGAGGATTTGAAAGCAAGGCAGAGTTGCAGGAAACAGGTTTCAGGAGGTAGATTCGAATCACCTTTCAAGCACATGAAAAGCGGCAAAACGTGGAAAATGATGCCCTTGGCCAAAAAGGGCGTATGCGTTTTTTCCTGAATATATTCAGCAAAAAACGCATATGCCCTTTTTGGCCAACCAAGCAAACTGGAAAGGCAAATCAGCGCTACAAAGAAGTCTCGCTTCCCATCGGTCAAAAGGGCCATGCTGCAAAAAGTGTCAAAACCAGAAATGCAGGACAGGCCATGGAGAAATGGCAGCCTTGCTACGCTGATGGGCGGGATGTAAATTGCCAACAGCCACTCTGGAGAAGTGTACGGTGTGTCCTGAAACATCGAAAAAACACAGCTTAGGGAGCATAGGGCACCTCCACTCATGGGTGTATAAATTGGGAAAACTAAAAATCAGGAAGACACAGGCACCCAAAAGTTTAGGGCTGCTCTGTTGACAAGAACCTCCACTTCATGACAACTTAAATATCCCAGGAAAGAGAAAAATGGATAAAGAAGTCGTGGTCCTTATGTACAATGGAATATCACTCAGACATGTAATCAATGTCATAAGGCTAGTCGAAGCAAGATGAGTGGAGTTAGGTACGACGATTCTAAGTGAAATAAGTCACACAGAAAAAGACACTTATCATAAGCTATCACTTATAGAGGGAATGTAAAAACCACTACACTTGAACTGAATTACAAAACAGAACAGAGTCACACGTTTAGAAAACACACTATGGCTGCTTAACGGGAAAGGTGAGGTGGGGTGATGCATAAAACAAGGGTTTCAAATTAGCTCAGATACCGTTCCATACACCCAATATGTAATAGAAAAGACCTACTCCTTGCTCAGTGAACTGGACTCAACACCCACTATTCACCGCACAAGAATATATCTGACTAGTGAGAATCTTAAAACTTATGTATTGATATCTCTCTGGAAGTGAGTCAAGTGGGTGTAAAGCCGCATAAACACAGCTGTGAAAAGCAGCTAAACCCCATTATAAAAATAAATTAGTTTTAAAAACCCATGAAACAAAGACAGTGAAAGACAGAGAAATTCTTACAAAATTCATTCAGGGGCTGTGATGCAACCTGGATTGAAAATATCTAGACACACAGTTGGATGAGACCTAAGGGTGGACACTCTTGGGGCTGACAGGTTTGGTGAGGTTGGGTGAGCAAACACAGACCCTTTAAGGTAATACTGCGTGGTACCCATCCCATGGGTCACAAATCTCCAGTTTTAAGGGCATTTTCCTGCATTGAAAACATGCATGAGAAACCCAGAAGATGGTACATCATGTGATCGGGAAAGGTTTCTAAAACGCACCTCATTTCTCATCTCCTTGTGCTCGGGTTCGCCATTCCAGCTACTTTACTAGCAATCTCCCTACTTGGAGAATCAACACCTTTAACCTCCGGTTCTGTACAGGTTGCAATTTGTCCTGAGGATGAACGGGAAGAGGGGCAACCAATGAGAGACTAGATGTAGGTGTTGGGACAGGCACAGGTCACTCTATTTTCCCATCAGGAAGAAGAATTAAGCACAGGCTCAGCCTGCCGCCGGGAACCAGATTAGTGCCTGAGGCAATCCCGCGCTTCTGCGGCCAGCTCCGAAAAAAGCCAGTTGAAAAATGGAGCACATGGGCACTGCAATTCACAAACATGCAGAGTTATAAATGATAACTCTCGTCCACAAATATATTGAGGGAAGGCAACGAAGAGGATTTGAAAGCAAGGCAGAGTTGCAGGAAACAGGTTTCAGGAGGTAGATTCGAATCACCTTTCAAGCACATGAAAAGCGGCAAAACGTGGAAAATGATGCCCTTGGCCAAAAAGGGCGTATGCGTTTTTTCCTGAATATATTCAGCAAAAAACGCATATGCCCTTTTTGGCCAACCAAGCAAACTGGAAAGGCAAATCAGCGCTACAAAGAAGTCTCGCTTCCCATCGGTCAAAAGGGCCATGCTGCAAAAAGTGTCAAAACCAGAAATGCAGGACAGGCCATGGAGAAATGGCAGCCTTGCTACGCTGATGGGCGGGATGTAAATTGCCAACAGCCACTCTGGAGAAGTGTACGGTGTGTCCTGAAACATCGAAAAAACACAGCTTAGGGAGCATAGGGCACCTCCACTCATGGGTGTATAAATTGGGAAAACTAAAAATCAGGAAGACACAGGCACCCAAAAGTTTAGGGCTGCTCTGTTGACAAGAACCTCCACTTCATGACAACTTAAATATCCCAGGAAAGAGAAAAATGGATAAAGAAGTCGTGGTCCTTATGTACAATGGAATATCACTCAGACATGTAATCAATGTCATAAGGCTAGTCGAAGCAAGATGAGTGGAGTTAGGTACGACGATTCTAAGTGAAATAAGTCACACAGAAAAAGACACTTATCATAAGCTATCACTTATAGAGGGAATGTAAAAACCACTACACTTGAACTGAATTACAAAACAGAACAGAGTCACACGTTTAGAAAACACACTATGGCTGCTTAACGGGAAAGGTGAGGTGGGGTGATGCATAAAACAAGGGGTTCAAATTCGCTCAGATACCGTTCCATACACCCAATATGTAATAGACAAGACCTACTCCTTGCTCAGTGAACTGGACTCAACACACCCTATTCACCGCACAAGAATATAGGTGACTAGTAAGAATCTTAAAACCTATGTATTGATATATGTCTGGAAGTGAGTCAAGTGGGTGTAAAGCCGCATAAACACAGCCGTGAAAAGCAGCTAAACCCCATTATAAAAATAAATTACTTTTAAAAACCCGTAAAACAAAGACAGTGAAAGAGAGAGAAATTCTTACAAAATTCGTTCAGAGGCTGTGATGCAACCTGGATTGACCATATCTACACGCACAGCTGGATGAGACATAAGGGTGGACAGTCTTGGGGCTGAAAGGTTGGGTTAGGTTGGGTGAGCAAACGCAGACCCTTTAAAGTAATACTGCGTGGTACCCATCCCATGGGTCCCAAGTCTCCAGGTTCAAGGGCATCTTCCTACATCGAAAACATGCATGAGAAACTCAGAAGATGGTACACCGTGTGATTTTGAAAGGTTTCTAAAACGCACCTCATTTCTCATCTCCTTGTGCTCGGTTTCGCCATTCCAGCTACTTTACTAGCAATCTCCCTACTTGGAGAATCAGCACATTTAACCTCCTGTTCTGTACAGGTTGCAATTTGTCCTGAGGATGAACGGGAAGAGGGGCAACCAATGAGAGACTAGATCTATGTGTTGGGACAGGCACAGGTCACTCTAATTTCCCATCAGGAAGAAGAATTAATCACAGGCTCAGCCTGCCGCCCAGAAGCACAATAGGGCCTGAGGCAATCCGGCGCTTTTGCGGCCAGCTCCCAAAAAAGCGAGTTGAAAAATGGAGCTCAGGGACACTGCAATTCACAAACCCGCAGAGTTATAAATGATAACTCTCATCCACAGATATATTGGGGGAAGGCAACGAAGAGGATTTGAAAGCAAGGCAGAATTGCAGAAAACAGATTTCAGGAGGTAGATTCGAATCGCCTTTAAAGCACATGAAAAGCGGCAAAAGGTCGACAATGATGCCCTTGGCCAAAAAGGGCGTATGCGTTTTTTCCTGAATATATTCAGGAAAAAACGCATACGCCCTTTTTGGCCAACCAAGCAACCTGGAAAGGCAAATCAGCGCTACAAAGAAGTCTCGCTTCCCATCGGTCAAAAGGGCCATGCTGCAAAGAGTGTCAAAACCAGAAATGCAGGACAGGCCATGGAGAAATGGCAGCCTTGCTACGCTGATGAGCGGGATGTAAATTGCCAACAGCCACTCTGGAGAAGTGTACGGTGTGTCCTGAAACATCGAAAAAACACAGCTTAGGGAGCATAGGGCACGTCCACTCATGGGCGTATAAATTGGGAAAACTAAAAATCAGCAAGACACAGGCACCCCAAAGTTTAGGGCTGCTCTGTTGACAAGAACCTCCACTTCATGACACCTTAAATATCCCAGGAAAGATAAAAATGGATAAAGAAGTTGTGGTCCTTATGTACAATGCAATATCACTCAGACATGAAATCAATGTCATAAGGCTAGTAGAAGCAAGATGAGTGGAGTTAGGTACGACGATTCTCAGTGAAATAAGTCACACAGAAAAAGACACTTATCATAAGCTATCACTTATAGAGGGAATGTAAAAACCGCTACACTTGAACTGAATTACAAAACAGAACAGAGTCACACGTTTAGAAAACACACTATGGCTGCTTAACGGGAAAGGTGAGGTGGGGTGATGCATAAAACAAGGGGTTCAAATTCGCTCAGATACCGTTCCATACACCCAATATTTAATAGACAAGACCTACTCCTTGCTCAGTGAACTGGACTCAACACCCCTTATTCACCGCACAAGAATATATGTGACTAGTAAGAATCTTAAAACCTATGTATTGATATATGTCTGGAAGTGAGTCAAGTGGGTGTAAAGCCGCATAAACACAGCCGTGAAAAGCAGCTAAACCCCATTATAAAAATAAATTACTTTTAAAAACCCGTAAAACAAAGACAGTGAAAGAGAGAGAAATTCTTACAAAATTCGTTCAGAGGCTGTGATGCAACCTGGATTGACCATATCTACACGCACAGCTGGATGAGACATAAGGGTGGACACTCTTGGGGCTGAAAGGTTGGGTTAGGTTGGGTGAGCAAACGCAGACCCTTTAAAGTAATACTGCGTGGTACCCATCCCATGGGTCCCATGTCTCCAGGTTCAAGGGCATCTTCCTCCATCAAAAACATGCATGAGAAACTCAGAAGATGGTACACCGTGTGATTTTGAAAGGTTTCTAAAACGCACCTCATTTCTCATCTCCTTGTGCTCGGGTTCGCCATTCCAGCTACTTTACTAGCAATCTCCCTACTTGGAGAATCAGCACCTTTAACCTCCTGTTCTGTACAGGTTGCAATTTGTCCTGGGGATGAACGGGAAGAGGGGCAACCAATGAGAGACTAGATCTAGGTGTTGGGACAGGCACAGGTCACTCTAACTTCCCATCAGGAAGAAGAATTAATCACAGGCTCAGCCTGCCGCCCAGAAGCACAATAGGGCCTGAGGCAATCCCGCGCTTTTGCGGCCAGCTCCCAAAAAAGCGAGTTGAAAAATGGAGCTCAGGGACACTGCAATTCAGAAACCCGCAGAGTTATAAATGATAACTCTCATCCACAGATATATTGAGGGAAGGCAACGAAGAGGATTTGAAAGCAAGGCAGAATTGCAGAAAACAGATTTCAGGAGGTAGATTCGAATCGCCTTTAAAGCACATGAAAAGCGGCAAAACGTCGACAATGATGCCCTTGGCCAAAAAGGGCGTATGCGTTTTTTCCTGAATATATTCAGGAAAAAACGCATACGCCCTTTTTGGCCAACCAAGCAACCTGAAAAGGCAAATCAGCGCTACAAAGAAGTCTCGCTTCCCATCGGTCAAAAGGGCCATGCTGCAAAAAGTGTCAAAACCAGAAATGCAGGACAGGCCATGGAGAAATGGCAGCCTTGCTACGCTGATGAGAGGGATGTAAATTGCCAACAGCCACTCTGGAGAAGTGTACGGTGTGTCCTGAAACATCGAAAAAACACAGCTTAGGGAGCATAGGGCACGTCCACTCATGGGCGTATAAATTGGGAAAACTAAAAATCAGCAAGACACAGGCACCCCAAAGTTTAGGGCTGCTCTGTTGACAAGAACCTCCACTTCATGACACCTTAAATATCCCAGGAAAGAAAAAAATGGATAAAGAAGTTGTGGTCCTTATGTACAATGCAATATCACTCAGACATGAAATCAATGTCATAAGGCTAGTAGAAGCAAGATGAGTGGACTTAGGTACGACGATTCTAAGTGAAATAAGTCACACAGAAAAAGACACTTATTATAAGCTATCACTTATAGAGGGAATGTAAAAACCTGCTACACTTGAACTGAATTACAGAGCAGAACAGAATCACACGTTTAGATAACACACTATGGCTGCTTAACGGGAAAGGTGAGGTGGGGTGATGCATAAAACAAGGGGTTCAAATTCGCTCAGATACCGTTCCATACACCCAATATGTAATAGACAAGACCTACTCCTTGCTCAGTGAACTGGACTCAACACCCCCTATTCACCGCACAAGAATATATGTGACTAGTAACAATCTTAAAACCTATGTATTGATATCTGTCTGGAAGTGAGTCAAGTGGTTGTAAATCCGCATAAACACAGCCGTGAAAAGCAGCTAAACCCCATTATAAAAATAAATTACTTTTAAAATCCCGTAAAACAAAGACAGTGAAAGAGAGAGAAATTCTTACAAAATTCGTTCAGAGGCTGTGATGCAACCTGGATTGACCATATCTACACGCACAGCTGGATGAGACATAAGGGTGGACACTCTTGGGGCTGAGAGGTTGGGTGAGGTTGGGTGAGCAAACGCAGACCCTTTAAAGTAATACTGTGTGGTACCCATCCCATGGGTCCCAAATCTCCAGGTTCAAGGGCATCTTCCTACATCGAAAACATGCATGAGAAACCCAGAAGATGGTACACCGTGTGATTTTGAAAGGTTTCTAAAACGCACCCCATTTCTCATCTTCTTGTGCTCGGGTTCGCCTTTCCAGCTATTTTACTAGCAATCTCCCTACTTGGAGAATCAGCACCTTTAAGCTCCTGTTCCCTACAGGTTGCAATTTGTCCTGAGGATGAACGGGAAGAGGGGCAAACAATGAGAGACTAGATCTAGGTGTTGGGACAGGCCCAGGTCACTCTATTTTCCCATCAGGAAGAAGAATTAACCACAGGCTCAGCCTGCCGCCAGGAACCAGAATAGGGCCTGAGGCAATCCCGCACTTTTGCGGCCAGCTACCAAAAAAGCGAGTTGAAAAATGGAGCTCAGGGACACTGCAATTCACAAACCCGCAGAGTTATAAATGATAACTCTCATCCACAGATATATTGAGGGAAGGCAACGAAGAGGATTTGAAAGCAAGGCAGAATTGCAGGAAACAGATTTCAGGAGGTAGATTCGAATCGCCTTTAAAGCACATGAAAAGCGGCAAAACGTCGACAATGATGCCCTTGGCCAAAAAGGGCGTATGCGTTTTTTCCTGAATATATTCAGGAAAAAACGCATACGCCCTTTTTGGCCAACCAAGCAACCTGGAAAGGCAAATCAGCGCTTCAAAGAAGTTTCGCTTCCCATCAGTCAAAAGGGTGATGCTGCAAAAAGTGTCAAAACCAGAAATGCAGGACAGGCCATGGAGAAATGGCAGCCTTGCTACGCTGATGGGCGGGATGTAAATTGCCAACAGCCACTCTGGAGAAGTGTACGGTGTGTCCTGAAACATCGAAAAAACACAGCTTAGGGAGCATAGGGCACGTCCACTCATGGGCGTATAAATTGGGAAAACTAAAAATCAGCAAGACACAGGCACCCCAAAGTTTAGGGCTGCTCTGTTGACAAGAACCTCCACTTCATGACAACTTAAATATCCCAGGAAAGAGAAAAATGGATAAAGATGTTGTGGTCCTTATGTACAATGGAATATCACTCAGACATGAAATCAATGTCATAAGGCTAGTAGAAGCAAGATGAGTGGACTTAGGTACGACGATTCTAAGTGAAATAAGTCACACAGAAAAAGACACTTATCATAAGCTATCACTTATAGAGGGAATGTAAAAACCGCTACACTTGAACTGAATTACAGAACAGAACAGAGTCACACGTTTAGAAAACACACTATGGCTGCTTAACGGGAAAGGTGAGGTGGGGTGATGCATAAAACAAGGGTTTCAAATTCGCTCAGATACTGTTCCATACACCCAATATGTAATAGACAAGACCTACTCCTTGCTCAGTGAACTGGACTCAACACCCCCTATTCACCGCACAAGAATATATGTGACTAGTAAGAATCTTAAAACCTATGTATTGATATCTGTCTGGAAGTGAGTCAAGTGGGTGTAAAGCCGCATAAACACAGCCGTGAAAAGCAGCTAAACCCCATTATAAAAATAAATTACTTTTAAAAACCCGTAAAACAAAGAGTGAAAGAGAGAGAAATTCTTACACAATTCGTTCAGGGGCTGTGATGCAACCTGGATTGACCATATCTAGACCCACACTGGGATGAGACATAAGGGTGGACACTCTTGGGGCTGAGAGGTTGGGTGAGCAAACTCAGACCCTTTAAATTAATACTGCGTGGTACCCATTCCATGGGTCCCAAATCTCCAGGTTCAAAGGCATCTTCCTACATCGAAAACATGCATGAGAAACCCAGAAGATGGTACACCGTGTGATTTTGAAAGGTTTCTAAAACGCACCCAATTTCTCATCTCCTTGTGCTCGGGTTCGCCTTTCCAGCTACTTTACTAGCAATCTCCCTACTTGGAGAATCAGCACCTTTAAGCTCCTGTTCCCTACAGGTTGCAATTTGTCCTGAGAATGAACGGGAAGAGGGGCAAATAATGAGAGACTAGATCTAGGTGTTGGGACAGGCACAGGTCACTCTATTTTCCCATCAGGAAGAAGAATTAAACACAGGCTCAGCCTGCCGCCGGGAACCAGAATAGGGCCTGAGGCAATCCCGCGCTTTTGCGGCCAGCTCCCAAAAAAGACAGTTGAAAAATGGAGCTCAGGGGCACTGCAATTCACAAACCTGCTGAGTTATAAATGATAACTCTCGTCCACAGATATATTGAGGGAAGGCAACGAAGAGGATTTGAAAGCAAGGCAGAATTGCAGGAAACAGGTTTCAGGATGTAGATTCGAATCGCCTTTAAAGCACATGAAAAGTGGCAAAACGTCGACAGTGATGCCCTTGGCCAAAAAGGGCGTATGCGTTTTTTCCTGAATATATTCAGGAAAAAACGCATACGCCCTTTTTGGCCAACCAAGCAAACTGGAAATGCAAATCAGCGCTACAAAGAAGTCTCGCTTCCCATCGGTCAAAAGGGCCATGCTGCAAAAAGTGTCAAAACCAGAAATGCAGGACAGGCCATGGAGAAATGGCAGCCTTGCTACGCTGATGGGCGGGATGTAAATTGCCAACAGCCACTCTGGAGGAGTGTACGGTGTGTCCTGAAACATCGAAAAAACACAGCTTAGGGAGCATAGGGCACGTCCACTCATTGGCGTATAAATTGGGAAAACTGAAAATCAGCAAGACACAGGCACCCCAATGTTTAGGGCTGCTCTGTTGACAAGAACCTCCACTTCATGACACCTTAAATATCCCAGGAAAGAGAAAAATGGATAAAGAAGTTGTGGTCCTTATGTACAAAGGAATATCACTCAGACATGAAATCAATGTCATAAGGCTAGTAGAAGCAAGATGAGTGGATTTAGGTATGACGATTCTAAGTGAAATAAGTCACACAGAAAAAGACACTTATCATAAGCTATCACTTATAGAGGGAATGTAAAAACCGCTACACTTGAACTGAATTACAAAACAGAACAGAGTCACACGTTTAGAAAACACACTATGGCTGCTTAACGGGAAAGGTGAGGTGGGGTGATGCATAAAACAAGGGTTTCAAATTCGCTCAGATACTGTTCCATACACCCAATATGTAATAGACAAGACCTACTCCTTGCTCAGTGAACTGGACTCAACACCCCCTATTCACCGCACAAGAATATATCTGACTAGTAAGAATCGTAAAACCTATGTATTGATATCTCTCTGGAAGTGAGCCAAGTGGGTGTAAAGCCGCATAAACACAGCCGTGAAAAGCAGCTAAACCCCATTATAAAAATAAATTACTTTTAAAAACCCGTAAAACAAAGACAGTGAAAGAGAGAGAAATTCTTACAAAATTCGTTCAGGGGCTGTGATGCAACCTGGATTGACCATATCTAGACCCACAGCTGGATGAGACATAAGGGTGGACACTCTTGGGGCTGAGAGGTTGGGTGAGGTTGGGTGAGCAAACGCAGACCCTTTAAAGTAATACTGTGTGGTACCCATCCCATGGGTCCCAAATCTCCAGGTTCAAGGGCATCTTCCTACATCGAAAACATGCATGAGAAACCCAGAAGATGGTACACCGTGTGATTTTGAAAGGTTTCTAAAACGCACCCCATTTCTCATCTTCTTGTGCTCGGGTTCGCCTTTCCAGCTATTTTACTAGCAATCTCCCTACTTGGAGAATCAGCACCTTTAAGCTCCTGTTCCCTACAGGTTGCAATTTGTCCTGAGGATGAACGGGAAGAGGGGCAACCAATGAGAGACTAGATCTAGGTGTTGGGACAGGCCCAGGTCACTCTATTTTCCCATCAGAAAGAAGAATTAACCACAGGCTCAGCATGCCGCCAGGAACCAGAATAGGGCCTGAGGCAATCCCGCGCTTTTGCGGCCAGCTACCAAAAAAGCGAGTTGAAAAATGGAGCTCAGGGACACTGCAATTCACAAACCCGCAGAGTTATAAATGATAACTCTCATCCACAGATATATTGAGGGAAGGCAACGAAGAGGATTTGAAAGCAAGGCAGAATTGCAGGAAACAGATTTCAGGAGGTAGATTCCAATCGCCTTTAAAGCACATGAAAAGCGGCAAAACGTCGACAATGATGCCCTTGGCCAAAAAAGGCGTATGCGTTTTTTCCTGAATATATTCAGGAAAAAACGCATACGCCCTTTTTGGCCAACCAAGCAACCTGGAAAGGCAAATCAGCGCTTCAAAGAAGTTTCGCTACCCATCGGTCAAAAGGGTCATGCTGCAAAAAGTGTCAAAACCAGAAATGCAGGACAGGCCATGGAGAAATGGCAGCCTTGCTACGCTGATGGGCGGGATGTAAATTGCCAACAGCCACTCTGGAGAAGTGTACGGTGTGTCCTGAAACATCGAAAAAACACAGCTTAGGGAGCATAGGGCACGTCCACTCATGGGCGTATAAATTGGGAAAACTAAAAATCAGCAAGACACAGGCACCCCAAAGTTTAGGGCTGCTCTGTTGACAAGAACCTCCACTTCATGACAACTTAAATATCCCAGGAAAGAGAAAAATGGATAAAGAAGTTGTGGTCCTTATGTACAATGGAATATCACTCAGACATGAAATCAATGTCATAAGGCTAGTAGAAGCAAGATGAGTGGACTTAAGTACGACGATTCTAAGTGAAATAAGTCACACAGAAAAAGACACTTATCATAAGCTATCACTTATAGAGGGAATGTAAAAACCGCTACACTTGAACTGAATTACAAAACAGAACAGAGTCACACGTTTAGAAAACACACTATGGCTGCTTAACGGGAAAGGTGAGGTGGGGTGATGCATAAAACAAGGGTTTCAAATTCGCTCAGATACTGTTCCATACACCCAATATGTAATAGACAAGACGTACTCCTTGCTCAGTGAACTGGACTCAACACCCCCTATTCACCGCACAAGAATATATGTGACTAGTAAGAATCTTAAAACCTATGTATTGATATCTCTCTGGAAGTGAGTCAAGTGGGTGTAAAGCCGCATAAACACAGCCGTGAAAAGCAGCTAAACCCCATTATAAAAATAAATTACTTTTAAAAACCCGTAAAACAAAGACAGTGAAAGAGAGAGAAATTCTTACAAAATTCGTTCAGAGGCTGTGATGCAACCTGGATTGACCATATCTAGACCCACAGCTGGATGAGACATAAGGGTGGACACTCTTGGGGCTTAGAGGTTGGGTGAGGTTGGGTGAGCAAACGCACACCCTTTAAAGTAATACTGTGTGGTACCCATCCCATGGGTCCCAAATCTCCAGGTTCAAGGGCATCTTCCTACATCGAAAACATGCATGAGAAACCCAGAAGATGGTACACCGTGTGATTTTGAAAGGTTTCTAAAACGCACCCAATTTCTCATCTCCTTGTACTCCGGTTCGCCTTTCCAGCTACTTTACTAGCAATCTCTCTACTTGGGGAATCAGCACCTTTAAGCTCCTGTTCCCTACAGGTTGCAATTTCTCCTGAGGATGAACGGGAAGAGGGGCAACCAATGAGAGACTAGATCTAGGTGTTGGGACAGGCCCAGGTCACTCTATTTTCCCATCAGGAAGAAGAATTAACCACAGGCTCAGCCTGCCGCCAGGAACCAGAATAGGGCCTGAGGCAATCCCGCGCTTTTGCGGCCAGCTCCCAAAAAAGCGAGTTGAAAAATGGAACTCAGGCACACTGCAGTTCACAAACCCGCAGAGTTATAAATGATAACTCTCATCCACAAATGTATTGAGGGAAGGCAACGAAGAGTATTTGAAAGCAAGGCAGAATTGCAGGAAACAGGTTTCAGGAGGTAGATTCGAATCGCCTTTAAAGCACATGAAAAGTGGCAAATCTTCGACAATGATGCCCTTGGCCAAAAAGGGCGTATGTGTTTTTTCCTGAATATATTCAGGAAAAAACGCATACACCCTTTTTTGCCAACCAAGCAACCTGGAAAGGCAAATCAGCGCTACAATGAAGTCTCGCTTCCCATCGGTCAAAAGGGCCATGCTGCATAAAGTGTCAAAACCAGAAATGCAGGACAGGCCATGGAGAAATGGCAGCCTTGCTACGCTGATGGGCGGGATGTAAATTGCCAACAGCCACTCTGAAGAAGTGTACGTTGTGTCCTGAAACATCGAAAAAACACAGCTTAGGGAGCATAGGGCACGTCCACTCATGGGCGTATAAATTGGGAAAACTAAAAATCAGCAAGACACAGGCACCCCAATGTTTAGGGCTGCTCTGTTGACAAGAACCTCCACTTCATGACACCTTAAATATCCCAGGAAAGAGAAAAATGGATAAAGAAGTTGTGTTCCTTATGTACAAAGGAATATCACTCAGACATGAAATCAATGTCATAAGGCTAGTAGAAGCAAGATGAGTGGATTTAGGTATGACAATTCTAAGTGAAATAAGTCACACAGAAAAAGACACTTATCATAAGCTATCACTTATAGAGGGAATGTAAAAACCGCTACACTTGAACTGAATTACAAAACAGAACAGAGTCACACGTTTAGAAAACACACTATGGCTGCTTAACGGGAAAGGTGAGGTGGGGTGATGCATAAAACAAGGGTTTCAAATTCGCTCAGATACCGTTCCATACACCCAATATGTAATAGACAAGACCTACTCCTTGCTCAGTGAACTGGACTCAACACCCCCTATTCACCGCACAAGAATATATGTGACTAGTAAGAATCTTAAAACCTATGTATTGATATCTGTCTGGAAGTGAGTCAAGTGGGTGTAAAGCGGCATAAACACAGCAGTGAAAAGTAGCGAATCCCCATTTTAAATTAAATAACTTTAAAAAACCCAAAAAAATAAGACAGTGATAGAGAGAGGAAATTTTACATAATTCGTTCCTGGGCTGTGATGCAACCTTGTTTGATCATATCTAGACCCACAGCTGGATGAGAAATAAAGCTGGACACTCTTGCAGCTGAAGGACTCTTTCCCTAGTTACCAGATTGGGGAACGTAAAAAGGCTGCCGCCCTCTGGCCGTTACCTGCAAATGCAGCTTTAAAATCTGTGTTAATGGTCACTTCATATGAACAAGTACTTCAGGGCTGTAAATGAAACCTGCCCTCAAAATGTCTTGAGGGAGGTAGTGGCCAAAACTTTTCAAAATGTGACACTTACTTTAAGAAAACAATTTGAAGAACTAAGCTGTAATCACAGTTTGATAAATAAAAAGAGCATGCTTTAAAGATCAATTTCAACAGATTATGGGACACATGCAAATTCAGCCACACAGAGGTATCAGCTCGCACCTGTTAGAATAACCAGCAGCAAGCAAACTACAAACAATAAATATTGAAGGTGTTTTGGAGAAATGCATACCCTCAATTTTAAGTGGGACATAACCTGGAAAGAGCCACTAATGAGAACTGAATGGTGGTGCCTTTAAAACGTACACACTGAGCTACCATATGATACAGCAAGCCCACTCCTTGGCCTATAACATAAGGAGATAGAACTGGAAAGACACAGGCAAGCAAATGTGCATTGCAGCAGTATTACAATAACCAAGACATGGAGGCAACCAAAAAGTCCATCAAGAGGTGCGTGGCCAAAGAATAACTGGTACACGTACAGGTGGAATATTAGCCAGGGAAAAAAACAAAACAATGCCATTTGCAGCACTGTGTATGATTCTTGAGTTAATCAGGCAAATTGTACTAAGTCAGAAAGCAAAAGACACATATCCTATAATATCACTTATAGGTCTTAGCTAAAAATTGATACCAATGAAGATATTTCCACAGAGAAATGCAATCACAGATTCATTAAACAAACTTAGGGTTCACCAAATGGAAAGGTGTGAGGATTGGATACATTAGGATATTGGGGTTAAGATAGATATAGAAACACATGTGAAATATGTAATCACCAAAGACCTACGTAATACCAAGACAAGACTACTCAACATGGTGTCATAACCTACATGGGAAAATGATCCAAAGAAGAATAGATATATGTATATGTTTAAAAGAACCACATCTTGCACACCTAGAAGAAACAAAACATTTTAATCAAATTTGCTCTGACAAAAAATAAAAATTAAATTAAAAAAAGAACAAGAAGTAATGAGACATAAACTTAAGGGGCTTTGTGCTGGCACATTGCATTCTAATTTACAACCAGAACATGACTTCCATTAAGGCTCTGTCATCACTAATAAAGCAGCTTTATAAGCAATGTTGAAGGTAGCTTAAAAGAAGTCTCACTAATTATTGATAGTAACAAGGAAACAAAGAAAAGTAAAAATCTCACTGCAAAAAGTATACATAGGGTAAGGATAGTAGATCAAACACTGATTAAACTTCTGTAAAGAATAAAAGACAACAGTAGTATGTTTTGTTAAAAAAGAGAGGGCCCAAATAAATCTGAAATGAAAGAGATGATGTTACAACAGACACCACAGAAATACAAAGTATCCTAAGATACACACAGGGTAACTCAGGGCTCAGACTGGACAGAGCCCACTCTCCAGTCCCCTGTACATGACTTACAGGAGCCTCAGGAACTGAGGAGGAGGTCCCTGAGGAGAGGCTCAAGATAGAATATGGTAGGCATTAACATGACTGCATTCATCTTAAACATGCCTGAACTACATTCACACGAGATGATTTTGTCCTGTATGTACATCGGCACCTATAGCCGGAACTGCAGATCTTTGGCTTCAACACCTCTACTGACAACATTAGCTTCACCTGCTGTGGACCGTCTCCTATAGGATTTCTAGAATCACAAAACATCGAAGCTTCACAGGACCCAGAGTCTGTGCGACTCCACACAGAGTCTCAGAGTCTCAACTCCACTCAGATACTCCACTCTTGGAGGGCACACACAAAGTAGTGTGCACATCAGGACCCAGGGGAAGGAGCAGTGACCCCGTAGGGGAATGACCAGAACTACCTGCTACTTTTAGAGGGTCTCCTGCAGAGGCAGCTGGTGGCTGTGGCTGTGGCTCACCGTGAGGACAACAACACTGGCAGCAGAAGTTCTGGGAAATACTCCTTGGTGTGAGCCCTCCCAGAGTCCGCCATTAGCCCCACCAAGAGCAAGGTAGGCTCCAGTGCTGGGTCGCCTCAGGCCAAACAACCAACAGGGAGGGAACCCAGCCCCATGCATCAGCAGACAAGCAGATTCAACTTTTTATTAAAGTTTTATTTAATCCGTAGACAAGCGGATTAAAGCTCTGCCCACCAAAGCAACACCCAGCTCTACCCACCACCAGTCCCTCCCATCAGGAAGCTTGCACAAGCCTCTAAGATAGACTCATCCACCAGAGAGCAGACAGCAGAAGCAAGAAGAACTACAATTCTGCAGCCTGTGGAAGGAAAACCACATTCACAGAAAGATAGACAAAATGAAAAGGCAGAGGACTTTATACCAGATCAAGGAACAAGATAAAACCCCAGAAAAAAAACGGAATGAGGTGGAGATAGGGAACCTTCCAGAAAAAGAATTCAGAATAATGATAGTGAAGTTGAGCCAAGACCTTAGAAAAAGAAAGGAGGCAAAGATCGAGAAGACACAAGAAATGCTTAACAAAGACCTAGAAGAATTAAGGAACAAACACCTAGAAGAGTTAAAGAACAAACAAACAGAGGTGAACAATGTAATAACTGAAATGAAAAATACACTAGAAGGAATCAGTAGCAGAATAACTGTGGCAGAAGAACGGATAAGTGGCCTGGAAGACAGAAAGGTGGAAATCACTGCCATGGAACAGAATAAAGAAAAAGAATGAAAATAAATGAAGACACCCCAAGAGTCCTCTGGGACAACATTAAACGCAACAACATTCGCATTATAGGGGTCCCAGAAGGAGAAGAGAGAGAGAAAGGACCCGAGAATATATTTGAAGAGATTATGGTCAAAAACTTCCCTAGCATGGGAAAAGAAATAGCCACCCAAGTCCAGAAGCACAGAGTGTCCCAGGCAGGAGAAACCAAAGGAGAAAAATGACAAGACACATAGTAATCAAATTGACAAAAATTAACGACAAAGAAAAATTATTGAAAGCAGCAAGGGAAAAATGACAAATAACATACAAGGGAAATCCCATAAGGATAACAGCTGATTTCTCAGCAGAAAATCTACAAGCCAGAAGGAAGTGGCATGATAAATTTAAAGTGATGAAAGGGAAGAACCTACAACCAAGGGTACTGCACCCTGCAAAGAGCTCATTCAGATTTGATGGAGAAATCAAAAGCCTTACAGACAAGCAAAAGCTAAGAGAATTCAGCACCATGCAACCAGCTCTACACCAAATGCTAAAAGAACTTCTCTAAGTGGGAAACACAAGAGAAGAAAAGGACCCACCAAGACAAACCCATAACAATTAAGAAAATAGTAGTAGGAACATACATATCGATAATTACCTTAAACGTGAATGCACTAAATGTTCCAACCAAAAGACATAGACTGGCTGAATGGATACAAAAACAAGACCCATATATATGCTGTCTACAAGAGACCCATTTCAGACCTAGGGACACATACAGACTGAAAGTGAGGCGATGGAAAAATATATTCTATGCTAATGAAAATCAAAAGAAAGCTGGAGTAGCAATACTCATATCAGATAAAATAGACTTTAAAATAAAGAATGTTACAAGAGACAAGGAAAGACACTACATAATGGTCAAGGGATCAATCCAAGAAGAAGATATAACAATTATAAATATATATGTACCCAACATAGGAGCACCTCAATGTATAAGGCAACTGCTAACAGCTATAAAAGAGGAAATCGACAGTAACACAATAATAGCGGGGGACTTTAACAGCTCACTTACACCAGTGGAGATCAGCCAGACAGAAAATTAATAAGGAAACACAAGCTTTAAATGACACAATAGACCAGATAGAGTTCATTGATATTTATAGGACATTCCATCCAAAAACAGCAGATTACACGTTCTTCTCAACTGCACACGGAACATTCTCCAGGATAGATCACATCTTGGGTCACAGATAAAGCCTCAGTAAATTTAAGAAAACTGAAATCATATCAAGCAGCTGTTCCGACCACAATGCTATGAGATTAGAAATCAATTACACGGAAAAAACTGTAAAAAACACAAACACATGGAGGCTAAACAATACGTTACTAAATAACCAAGAGATCACTGAAGAAATCAAAGGGGAAATCAAAAACTACCTAGAGACAAATGACAACCAAAACACGATGATCCAAAACCTATGGGATGCAGCAAAAGGAGTTCTAAGAGGGAAGTTTATAGCAATACAAGCCTACCTCAAGAAACAAGAAAAATCTCAAATAAACAATCTAACCTTACACCTAGAGGAACTAGAGAAAGAAGAACAAAACCCAAAGTTAGTAGAAGGAAAGAAATCCTAAAGATCAGAGCAGAAATAAATGAAATAGAAACAAAGAAAACGGAAGCAAAGATCATCAAAACTAAAAGCTGGTTCTTTGAGAAGATAAGCAAAAATGATCAACCTTTAGCCACACTCAAGAAAAAGAGGGAGAGGACGCAAATCAACAAAATTAGAAGTGAAAAAGGAGAAGTTACAACAGACACCACAGGAATACAAAGCATCCTAAGAGACTACTACAAGCAACTCTGTGCCAATAAAATGGACAATCTGGAAGAAATGGACAAATTCTTAGAAAGGTATAACCTTCTAAGACTGAACCAGGAAGAAATAGAAAATATGAACAAACCTATCACAAGCAATGAAATTGAAACTGTGATTAAAAATCTTCCAACAAACAAAAGTCCAGAACCAGATGGCATTACAGGTGAATTCTATCAAACATTTAGAGAAGAGCTAACACCCAACCTTCTCAAATTCTTCAAAACAATTGCAGGGGAAGGAACACTCCCAAACTCATTCTATGAGACCACCATCACCCTGATACCAAAATCAGACAGAGATACTACAAGGAAAGAAAATTATAGACCAATATCCCTGATGAATATAGATGCAAAAATCCTCAACAAAATACTAGCAAACAGAATCGAACAACACATTAAAAGGATCATACACCATGATCAAGTGGGGTTTATCCCAGGGATGCAAGGATTCTTCAATATACACAAATCAATGTGATACACCATATTAACAAATTGTAGAATAAAACCATATGGTCATCTCAATAGATGAAGGAAAAGATTTTGAGAAAATTCAACACTCATTTACGATAAAAACTCTGCAGAGTGTGGGCATAGACGGAAACTACCTCAACATAATAAAGGCCATATATGACAAACCCACAGCAAACAGCATTCTCAATGGTGAAAAACTGAAAGCGTTTCCTCTAAGATCAGGAACAAGACGAGGATGTCCACTCTCACCACTGCTATTCAACATAGTTTTGGAAGTCCTAGCCATGGCAATCAGAGAAGAAAAAGAAATAAAAGGAATACAAAACGGAAAAGAAGAAGTAAAATTGTCACTGTTTGCAGATGACATGATATCATAGATAGAGAATCTTAAAGATGCCACCAGAAAACCACTGGAGCTAATCAATGAATTTGGTAAAGTTGCAGGATACAAAATTAATGCACAGAAATTGCTTGCATTCCTATACACTAACAATGAAAGATCAGAAAGAGAAATTAAGGAAACAATCCCATTACCACTGCAACAAAAAGAATAAAATACCTAGGAATAAACCTACCTAAGGAAGTAAAAGACCTGTACTCAGAAAACTATAAGACACTGATGAAAGAAATCAAAGATGATATAAACAGATGGAGACATATACCATGTCCTTGGATTAGAAGAATCAATATTGTGAAAATGACTATACTACCCAAAGCAATCTACAGATTCAATGCAATCCCGATCAAAATACCTTTGGCATTTTCTACAGAACAAGAAAAAAAATCTTAAAATTTGTAGGGAGACACAAAAGACCCTGGATAGCCAAAGCAGTCTTGAGGGGGAAAAAAAAGAGCTGGAGGAATCAGACTTCCAGACTTCAGACTATATTACAAAGCTACAGTAATCAAGATAATATGGTACTGACACAAACACAGAAATATAGGTCAATAGAAAAGGATAGAAAGCACAGAGATAAACCCACGTACCTATGGTTAACTAATCTATGACAAAGGAGGCAAGGGTATACAATGGAGAAAAGACAGTGTCTTCAGTAAGTGGTGCTGGGAAAACTGGACAGCTACATGTAAAAGAATGAAATTAGTACACTCCCTAACACCATACACAAAAGTAACTCAAAATGGATTAGAGACCTAAATATAAGACCAGCCACTATAAAACTCTTAGAAGAAAACATAAGCAGAACAGTCTATGACATAAATCACAGCAAGATCCTTTTTGACCCACCTCCTAGAGAAATGGAAATAAAAACAAAAATTAAAAAATGGGACCGAATGAAACATAAATTCTTTTGCACAGCAAAGGAAAACTTAAGCAAGATGAAAAGACAACCATCAGAATGGGAGAAAATATTTTCAAATGAAGCAAATGGCAAAGGATTAATCTACAAAAAGCAGCTCATGTAGCTCAATATCACAAAACCAAACAACCCAATCCAAAAATGGGCAGAAGACCTAAATAGAAATTTCTCCAAAGAAGATATACAGGTTGCCAACAAACACATGAAAGGATGCTGAGCATCACTAATCATTAGAGAAATGCAAATCAAAACTACAGTGAGGTATCACCTCACACCAGTCAGAATGGCCATCATCAAAAAATCTACCAACAGTAAATGCTGGAGAGGCATTTATTGGAGAAAAGGGAACCCTCTTGCACTGTAGGTGGGAATGTAAATTGATATAGCCACTAGGGAGAACGGTATGGGGCTTCCTTAAAAACTAAAAATAGAACTACCATACAACCCAGCAAACCCACTCCTGGACATTTACCCTGAGAAAACCATAATTCAAAAAGAGTCATGTACCACAATGTTCACTGTAGCTCTATTTACAATAGCCAGGACATGGAAGCAACCTAAGTGTCCATCAACAGATAAATGGAAAAAGAAGATGTGGCACATATATACGATGGAACATTATTCAGCCATAAAAAGAAACGAAATTGAGTTATTTTTAGTGAGGTGGATGGATCTAGAGTCTGTCCTACAGAGTGAAGTAAGTCAGAAAGAGAAAAACAAATACCATATGCTAACACATATATATGGAATCTAAAAAAAAAAAGTTTATGAAGAACCTAGGGGCAGGAAAGGATTAAGGACACAGACGTAGAGAAAGGACTTGAGGACATGGGGAGAGGGAAGGGTAAGCTGGGACAAAGTGAGAGAGTGGTATGGACATATATACACTACCAAATGTAAAATTGATAGCTACTGGGAAGCAGCCACATAGCACAGGGAGATCAGCTCTGTGCTTTGTGACCACCTAAAAGGGTGGGATAAGGGAGTGAGAGGGAGGTGCAAGAGGGAGGGGATATGGTGTTATATGTATACGCATAGCTGATTCACTTTTTTATACAGCAGAAACTAACACACAATTGTAAAGCAATTATACTCCAATAAAGATGTAAAGAAAAAAAAAAAAAAAGAAAGAAAGCCCAGAGATAAACCTACACACCTATGGCCCACTAATCTATGACAAAGGAGGCAAGGGTATACAATGGAGAAAAGACAGTCTCTTCAATAAGTGGTGCTGGGAAAAATGGACAGCTACATGTAAAAGAATGAAATTAGAACACTCCCTAACACCATACACAAAAAATAAACTCCAAATGGATTAGAGACCGAAATGTAAGACCGGACACTATAAAACTCTTAGAGGAAAACATAGGAAGAATACTCTTTGACATAAATCACAGCAAGATATTTTTTGATCCACCTCCTAGAGTAATGGAATAAAAAAAAAAAAAAAAAAACAAATGGAAGCAAATGAAACCTAAAAGCTTTTGCAAAGCAAAGGAAACTACAAACAAGACGAAAAGACAACCCTCAGAATGGGAGAAAATATTTGCAAACGAATCAATGGACAAAGGATTAATCTCCAATGTATATAAACAGCTCATGCAGCTCAACAGTAAAAAAACAAACAAACCAATCCAAAAATGGGCAGATGACGTAAATAGACATTTGTCCCAAGAAGACATACAGATGACCAAGAAACACATGAAAAGCTACTCAACATCACTAATTATTAGAGAAATATAAACCAAAACTACAATGAGGTATCACCTCACACGAGTTAGAATGGGCATCATCAGAAAATCTACAAACAACAAATGCTGGAGAGGGTGTGGAGAAAAGGGAACCCTCTTACACTATTTGTGGGAATGTAAATTGATACAGTCACTATGGAGAACAGTATGGAGGTTCCTTAAAAAACTAAAAATAGAATAACCATATGACCCAGCAATCCCACTACTGGCCATATACCCAGAGAAAACCATAATTCAAAAAGACATATTCACCACAATATTCATTGCAGCACTATTTACAATAGCCAGGTCATGGAAGCAACCTAAATGCCCATAGACAGACGAACGGAAAAGATGTGCTACATATATAAAATGGAATATTACTCAGCCATAAAAAGGAATGAAATTGGGTCATTTGTAGAGACGTGGATAGATCTAGAGACTGTCATACAGAGTGAAGTAAGTCAGAAAGAGAAAAACAAATATCGTATATTAACGCATACATGTAGAACCTAGAAAAATGGTAAAGATGAACTGGTTTGCAAGGCAGAAATAGAGACACAGATGTAGAGAACAAATGTATGGACACCAAGGGGGGAAAGTGGCAGGGTGGTGGTGGTGGGATGAATTGCAACCCTGGGATTGACACATATACACTTATATGTATAAAATAGATAACCAATAAGAGCCTGCTGTATAAAAAAATGAATAAAATAAATTCAAAAATTAAAAAATAAATAATACTTAAGAAAATAAAACAGAAAAAAAAGTTCTGTCCTTCCCATAGACGTATTTATATGAATGAATGATTTCCATGCTTATATCCATAAATACAAAAAGAGGAATAAAACTTACCTTGAACCAAAAAAGAAAAAAAAAAAAACTGAACCCACTGGTCATACAGAGGAAAACCCTATCAGCGCACTTGCTCCAGTGGTAAACAATTCTTAAGTTGGTCACAGGTGGGGAATCATCTCCCATGCAGCCAGCAGCCCCCACACAAGGAGCGTCCTCATTGCAAAGCTGGGGGACCGTGAGGAGGCGTCTCTGACTAAACGTGAGCTGAGCCCCAGGCCAGCTGCTGCTGAACTTTTCCCACCGTTCCCAGGTAAAACACCTGAATGTGTGCAAAGACTAAAAACTAGAGGAAGGGGCTTGGAGTCACACCAGCGACAGCACGCAGGCCGACTTGGTGCCTGCAGGCCAGCCAGGATGGTCCTGGCCCCGGGCGCTCGTCTGGAAACTTTCCATTTCCCTGCCTGAGGTACCCCTCCTGTCCCGGCCCCCACTGCTTTTTTCCTTCCTTACCTCTGCCCGGGGAGAAATTCCAGCAGCAAGTATGGGTGACACATCCTCTTCTTTAGCAGGTGGCAGCCCGGCAACTCCTGCAGAAAGTCCAGTAGAGCCCCAGTCACAACGGGCCACTCATAGAGCCGTGGGCCCTACTGCCTCCCACCAGCCCAACCCCGAGACTGCTGACGGGGCAGAGAATATGGCGTCAGGCACAGCTGCAGAGGCTTTTGCTGCCTGGAGGGGTGTTTATATTGACCTCAACCCAGGCACACCTGGGAAGGGCTGGCCGGCCGGGTCAGGCTGCCCAGGTCAGCCAATCCTCGCCCCTCAGGGGCTCAGATTTGCAGAAAATGGGCCTTGCTGCACCGGCCAGATCCAAGGAACAGGTGTAGGGTCCCGAGAGTCAGGATAGATAAGGGGCGGCAGCCCTGGCTTGTTTTCTAATCATTTTATCTGGTCCAGGAGTGGGAGACAACTTCAAGAAGACCCTCTGCTAATGAGAGGAACCCAGGAGTCAGGGAGAGGAGGGGTGGTGGGTGGAGACAGAGGCCTGGTGCCCCGGCTGCTGTGGAAGCCCCTAGAAGACCAGGCAGAGGGAGGCCGCACAGAGTGAAGCCTAGGGTCACAGACCTGTTGGAGCTGCTGTTTATTAGTTCAAGCTCTGCTCTGAGGTGCTCTGTGTCAGCTCTGAGTGACAGGTGTGCTGGGGGTGCTCTGCAATGAGGGCTATATGCACAGTTCCTGTGTGCCCAGCCCTGTCGGGGTACCTGTCCACGGGAGCTCCATATCCAGGGAGGGGCATGCCCACGAGAGCCCCGTGGGCTGCTGCGTACCTGCCCAGGTGAGCTCCATATCCTGGGAGGGGCCTGACCATGATGGCCCCATGGGCTGCTGGGTACCTGCCCAGGTGAGCTCCATATCCTGGGAGGGGCCTAACCACCACAGCCCCGTGGGCTGCTGGGTACCTGCCCAGGTGAGCTCCATATCCTGGGAGGGACCTGACCACAAGAGCCCCGTGAGCTGCTGGGGACCTGGTAGAGGACGCCAGGACAGTCAGTGAAGCCACAGAGGATATACATCTAGTAGTTCCTAATTCCTACACCCTGCTGGTCATTCTACCATCCACCAGGACATGGTATTCTGTATTAGACTTCAATGATGCCTTCTTCTGTATTCCATTCGTCCCAGAGTCACAAGAAATTTTGGCTGTGAGTGGCAGGACTCAACATACAACAAAAACAATACTGCTGGGCCGTCCTGCCCCAGGGGTTCAAAAATTCCCACACCATCTTTGGGGAAATGTTAGCTAAAGACCTAAAAAATCTACCTCTGGAGAAGGGAACCCTCCTTCAATATGCAGATGACATTCTGATCACCAGCCCGACTAAGGAGGCCTCTGAACTACCTAGCCAATAAAAGATAGAAGGTGTCCAAGAAAAAGGCTCAAATATCACAAACTAAGGTGACCTTCCTGGGCTTCATTCGCTCAGAATGTCGGAGAAGCCCACCCCAGGAAAGGGAAGAAGGCATTTGCAGCCTCACCCTTCCTGAAACTAGAAGACAGCTTAGGGGTTCCTGGGGAGACCGGGGTTTGCTGCATCTGGATCCCTAACTACAGTCTAATAGCTGGGCCTCTATATGAAACACTGAAAGGAAAAGATGATGATCCTTTTGAATAGAATCCAGAAGCGGCCTTTCAAGAATGGAAAGAGCAGTCAGTTCAGATCCTTGCCCTGGACCTCCCTAAGTTAGCTAAACCCTTTGACCTTTACATTCCTGGTCCAAGGCGAATCGCCCTTGGAGTATTAGTGCAAAAACTGGGACCACTTGAAATGGAACAATGCAAGAATGCCCTCCAGGCATTGGCCAGCCACCCCATCCGACCAGGATACTGGGGGTATCTAAAAACCTGGAAATCAGCAGCCCGCAAGGCCAGCTCCCTCCTAAGGGAAAAGGACGCCACTTGGTGATCCTAACCACCCACCATGCCCTGAAGTTGCAGGGATTGCTCCGTGGGCACAATGACCTCGAGTGAGGAGGCCCTCCAACACCAACCTCCAGAGAGAAAACCTGGAGCAATGGGCCCCCATGACGACTCGTTTGACCATCACTTGACCTGGAGCTTCTCTCAGAAAACAACAAGAGTGTGTCCCAAAAGAGCAGACTATTGCTTACAGGACTTACTGCACCCAGAGCGGAGCTAATAAACTTGGCAGGGGAACCGTAAATAACGCTGCCACCATAGAAAAGCCTACAGACACCGCGGTGACGGCGGCCAATGAGACCGGCTGCACTCCTGGCTACTTCAAAAGGCCGTTGACTGAGTGGCCGTGAAGGTCCTGGATCACCACCGGCCCTGGACTGTCTGGGAGTTGAGCAAGCAGGGCTCTGACACCTGGTGTTGTTTGTACGTTAATTCAGTGGCCTAACTGAAGAAAGCGCAGAGTACTGGTCAGAGCATCTAGGCTAGCAGGAACTGTCAGCCTAAGGGGGCCGAACCAATGTGGAGCATGGTAAAACGGCCCACCCCACCCCCAGCGTCTCTGCACATCTCTTTCCTGGACCCTTAAAGGTCATTAGAATCTATAAAACTTCCAATGCTGGTGCTCAGGCAGACGAGCAGTGAGGGAGGAGGCCTGGGGACAATCAACCTCACCTGGAGGCTGCTTGGGAGAAGTCCTCCCCCTCGCCCCGGGTATGAGGACACCCAACTCAGCACGAAGCATTTACAGAAGAGGTGTCTGCACCCTCAGCACCCCAAGAATGAGGAATGGGACAAAAGGCAGAGGAGGGCTTTGTCACTGGCAAAGCCCATGAAAAATTCCTGGGAGATGAAAATAGAATCTGGGCAATAAAATAAAGTCTAACCATTTTTTCCTTTGTGCTTTGTCTAATTTCACTTGCTCCTAGGTTTCCACATGCAGAGGTCCCACACCCGACACTTCAGACCCGATTTCCTAGTGCAAAATGGCTGGGCCGACACCTCAGCTCGTGGGGCCCCGTGCAGACTCTGCGACATAGAGCCTGAGCTCCAGCCAACCCGGCCCTCGAGAGCTCCGCCCCCTCCCTCCCGCTGACGGTGCCAGGATCTCTACACAGCAGCCCGGCCCACAACCCGCAGGGAAGCACACACTCTCACCTCTCCATTCTCTGATCAAAATATAAAGTTTTCCTTTGCTTCTGAACCAAAGTCAGTCTCGATCTGTTGGCTCCAATGACACTAGGCAGGGAGACCCTTGTTGGGGCCCACTCTGCAGGATCAGTAACAGAATTTGAGAACATTGTAACTTCAAAGAACAGATGTGCGAGCCAAACTGTAATTAACATAGAGCAGTGTATAAGGCTCGTGTAAAATAAGATGTTTCTAACACTTCCATTTGATATTTCCATCACTTTATTATAAGCAAGTTCAGTGGAGGGGTTTGTCTTATTTGTCAGGTCAACAGTAGAGAAATGCAGTGATTTCTTTCCAAGGATGTACATCTAATAATCTTGGTTGAAGTTTCAACCTTGTTTTGACTGATTTTCCATTGAAAATGATACCTCTCTTTCAGCTCCTAGATTTCTGAGAAGTATAAAATCTTATATTTTTTATTACCAAAGGGGAAAGGTGGGAGGAGGGATAAATTAACAGTTTCAGATTAACATATACACACTGCTATGTATAAAATATATCATCAACAAGGAACTACTGTATAACACAGGGAACTATACTCAATATTTTGTAATGACCCCTAAGGGGAAATAATCTGAAAAACAATAGATATCTATATCGACATCATCTATCAACTACAGATAAAATGGAAACTAAAGGAGGCCGATGGTGAGCGTTTCTGAACCTGAAGACTTCAATCATCTAAAGTTCGGACTCTGCCTACGGCCCAAGTCCCTTAATGAACACACATGTACCAGTAGCTTAAAAATTCCCCAGATTGGAGTTCGGGGAGACACTGATTTGGAAAAATCCCTGGTGTTCTCCTTACATACACGGGACCTTTCCTACAGCTAAAACATGCCTGTGACACCCAGAAGATGGAACACGGTTGGATCAGGGAGATTTTGGAAAAGGCACCAAAACTCCTAATTTCCTGGTTGTTGGGGTCACACCTCCAGCCTTTTTCCTTAAAATCTCCCCACCTGAGGATGTCAGCACCTTCAACATCCAGTTGCACAAAATTTGGAATTTTTCGAAAGGAAGAAGGGGAAGGAGGAGAAACAAGGAGAGCCAAGCCCTAGATGTTCGGACAGGCACATGTCACTCTAATTTCCAATCAGGAAGAAGAATTAAGCAAAGGCTTAGCCTGCCACCGGGAACCAGAGTAGGGCCAGAAGCAAAGCAGCGGTTCTGCGGACAGCTCCCAAAAAAGCGAGTTGAAAAATGGAGCTCAGGGGCACTGCAATTCACAAACCTGCAAAGTTATAAATTATAACTATCGTCCAAAACTATATTGAGGGAAGGCAACGAACAGGATTGGAAAGCAAGGCAGAATTGCAGGAAACAGATTTCAGGAGTTAGATTCGAATAGCCCCTAAAGCACATGAAAAGCGGCCAAAAGTCGACAACGATGCACATGGCCAAAAAGAGCATATGTGTTTTTTTTCTGAATAAATTCAGGAAAAAACGCATAGGCCCTTTTTGGCCAACCAAGCAAGCCGGAAATGCAATGCAGCACTACAAAGAAGTCTCACTTCCCATCGGTCAAAAGGGCCTTCCTAAAAAAGTGTAAAAAAAATACAGGAGAGGCCAGGGAGGAAAGGGAGCATTGTTACACTGATGGTCGGGATGTAAATTGCCAATGGCGACTCTGGAGAACGGTACGGTGTTTCCTAAAACATCTAAAAAACACAGCTAGAGAGAAAGGGGCACATCCATTCATGGGCGTATAAATTGGAAAAATTAAAATCAACAAGACACAGGCACCCCAAAGTTTAGGGCTGCTCTGGTTACAAGAACCTCCACTTGTGTACATCTTAAATATCCCAGGGATGAGAAAAATGGTAAAGAAGTTGTGGTACTTATGTACAATGGAATATCACTCAGCCATGAAATCAATATCATAAGGCTAGTAGCAGCATGATGAGTGGATTTAGGTACGACGATTCTAAGTGAAATAAGTCACACAGAAAAAGACACTTATCATAAGATATCACTTATAGAGGGAATGTAAAAACCGTTAGCCTTAAACTGAATTACAAAACAGAACACAGTCACCCATTTTAAAAACACACTATGGCTGCTTAACGGGAAAGGTGAGGTGGGGTGATGCATAAAACAAGGGTTTCAAATTAGCTCAGATACCGTTCCATAAACCCAATATGTAGTAGACAAGACCTACTCCTTGCTCAGTGAACTAGACTCAACACCCCCTATTCAGCGCACAAGAATATATCTGAGTAGTAAGAATCTGAAAACCTATGTATTGATCTCTCTCTGGAAGAGAGTCAAGTGAGTGTAAAGCGGCATAAACACAGCCGTGAAAAGCAGCTAAAACCCATTTTAAAAATAAATTACTTTTAAAAACCCGTAAAACAAAGACAGTGTAAGAGAGAGTAATTCTTACAAAATTCGTTCAGGGGTTGTGATGCAACCTGGATTGACCATATCTAGACCCACAGCTGGATGAGACATAAGGGTGGACACTCTTGGGGCTGAGAGTTTTGGTGAGGTTGGGTGAGCAAACGCAGACCCTTTAAAGTAATACTGCGTGGTCCCCATCCCATGGGTCCCAAATCTCCAGGTTCAAGGGCATCTTCCTACATCAAAAACATGCATGAGTAACCCAGATCATGGTACACTGTCTGATCGGGAAAGGATTCTGAAACGCACCTCATTTCTCATCTCCTTGTGCTCGGGTTCGCCATTCCAGCTTCTTAACTAGTAATCTCCCTACATGGAGAAACAGCACCTTTAAGCTCCTGTTCCATACAGGTTGCAATTTGTCCTGAGGATGAACGGGAAGAGGGGCAACCAATGAGAGACTAGATCTAGGTGTTGGGACAGGCACAGGTCACTCTATTTTCCCATCAGGAAGAAGAATTAAGCACAGGCTCAGCCTGCCGCCAGGAACCAGATTAGTGCCTGGGGCAATCCCGCGCTTCTGCGGCCAGCTCCGAAAAAAGCCAGTTGAAAAATGGAGCACATGGGCACTGCAATTCACAAACCTGCAGAGTTATAAATGATAACTCTCGTCCACAAATATATTGAGGGAAGGCAACGAAGAGGATTTGAAAGCAAGGCAGAGTTGCATGAAACACATTTCAGGAGGTAGATTCGAATCGCCTTTCAAGCACATGAAAAGCGGCAAAACGTGGAAAATGATGCCCTTGGCCAAAAAGGGCGTATGCGTTTTTTCCTGAATATATTCAGGAAAAAACGCATACGCCCTTTTTGGTCAACCAAGCAACCTGGAAAGGAAAATCAGCGCTACAAAGAAGTCTCGCTTCCCATGGGTCAAAAGGGCCATGCTGAAAAAAGTGTCAAAACCACAAATGCAGGACAGGCCATGGAGAAATGGGAGCCTTGCCACGCTGATGGGCGGGATGTAAATTGCCAACAGCCACTCTGGAGAAGTATACGGTGTGGCCTGAAACATCGAAAAAACAAAGTTTATGGAGCATAGGGCACTTCCACTCATGGGCGTATAAATTGGGAAAACTAAAAATCAGCAAGACTCAGGCACCCCAAAGTTTAGGGCTGCTCTGTTGACAAGAACCTCCACTTCACGAAACCTTAAATATCCCAGGAAGGAGAAAAATGGATAAAGAAGTCGTGGTCCTTATGTACAATGGAATATCACTCAGCCATGAAATCAATGTCATAAGGCTAGTAGCAGCATGATGAGTGGATTTAGGTACGACGACTCTAAGTGAAATAAGTCACACAGAAAAATACACTTATCAAAAGCTATGACTTATAAATGGAATGTAAAAACCGCTACAATTGAACTGAATTAAAATCACAACAGAGTCACACATTTAGAAAACACACTATGGCTGCTTAACGGGAAAGGTGACGTGGGGTGATGCATAAAACAAGGGTTTCAAATTAGCTCAGATACCGTTCCATACACCCAATATGTAATAGACAAGACCTACTCCTTGCTCAGTGAACTGGACTCAACACCCCCTATTCACCACACAAGAATATATCTGACTAGTGAGAATCGTAAAACTTATGTATTGATATCTCTCTGGAAGTGAGTCAAGTGGGTGTAAAGCCGCATAAACACAGCCGTGAAAAGCAGCTAAACCCCATTATAAAAATAAATTAGTTTTAAAAACCCATGAAACAAAGACAGTGAAAGAGAGAGAAATTCTTACAAAATTCATTCAGGGGCTGTGACGCAACCTGGATTGACCATATCTAGACCCACAGCTAGATGAGACATAAGGGTGGACACTCTTGGGGCTGAGAGGTTTGGTGTGGTTGGGTGAGCAAATGCAGACCCTTTAAAGTAATACTGTGTGGTACCCATCCCATGGGTCCCAAATCTCCAGGTTCAAAGGCATCTTCCTACATCGAAAACATGCATGAGAAACCCAGAAGATGGTACACCGTGAGATTGGGAAAGTTTCTAAAACGCACCTCATTTCTCAACTCCGTGTGCTCGGGTTCCCCATTCCAGCTACTTTACTAGCAATCTCCCTACTTGGAGAATCAGCACCTTTAACCTCCTGTTCCATACAGGTTGCAATTTGTCCTAAGGATGAATGGGAAGAGGGGCAACCAATGAGAGACTAGATCTAGGTGTTGGGACAGGCACAGGTCACTCTATTTTCCCATCAGGAAGAAGAATTAACCACAGGCTCAGCCTGCCGCCCGGAACCAGAATAGGGCCTGAGGCAAACCCGCGCTTCTGCGGCCAGCTCCCAAAAAAGCCAGTTGAAAAATGGAGCACATGGGCACTGCAATTCACAAACCTGCAGAGTTATAAATGATAACTCTCGTCCACAAATATATTGAGGGAAGGCAACGAAGAGGATTTGAAAGCAAGGCAGTATTGCAGGAAACAGATTTCAGGAGGTAGATTCGAATCGCCTTTAAAGCTCAAGAAAAGGGGCAAAACGTTGACAGTGATGCCCTTGGCCAAAAAAGGCATATGCGATTTTTCCTGAATATATTCAGGAAAAAACGCATACGCCCTTTTTGGCCAACCAAGCAACCTGGAAAGGCAAATCAGCACTACAAAGAAGTCTCGCTTCCCATCGGTCAAAAGGGCAATGCTGAAAAATGTGTCAAAACCACAAATGCAGGACAGGCCATGGAGAAATGGCAGCCTTGCTACTCTGATGGGCAGGATGTAAATTGCCAACAGCCACTCTGGAGAAGTGTACGGTGTGTCCTGAAACATCGAAAAAACACAGCTTAGGTAGCATAGGACACTTCCACTCATGGGCGTATAAATTGGGAAAACTAAAAATCAGCAAGACACAGGCACCCCAAAGTTTAGGGCTACTCTGTTGACAAGAACCTCCACTTCATGACACCTTAAATATCCCAGGAAAGAGAAAAATGGATAAAGAAGTCGTGGTCCTTATGTACAATGGAATATCACTCAGACATGAAATCAATGTCATAAGGCTAGTAGAAGCAAGATGAGTGGAGTTAGGTACGACGATTCTAAGTGAAATAAGTCACACAGAAAAAGACACTTATCAAAAGCTATCACTTATAGAGGGAATGTAAAAACCGCTACACTTGAATTGAATTACAAATTAGAACATAGTCACACATTTAAAACACACTATGGCTGCTTAACGGGAAAGGTGACGTGGGGTGATGCATAAAACAAGGGTTTCAAATTAGCTCAGATACCGTTCCATACACCCAATATGTAATAGAAAAGACCTACTCCTTGCTCAGTGAACTGGACTCAACACCCACTATTCACCGCACAAGAATATATCTGACTAGTGAGAATCTTAAAACTTATGTATTGATATCTCTCTGGAAGTGAGTCAAGTGGGTGTAAAGCCGCATAAACACAGCTGTGAAAAGCAGCTAAACCCCATTATAAAAATAAATTAGTTTTAAAAACCCATGAAACAAAGACAGTGAAAGACAGAGAAATTCTTACAAAATTCATTCAGGGGCTGTGATGCAACCTGGATTGAAAATATCTAGACACACAGTTGGATGAGACCTAAGGGTGGACATTCTTGGGGCTGACAGGTTTGGTGAGGTTGGGTGAGCAAACACAGACCCTTTAAGGTAATACTGCGTGGTACCCATCCCATGGGTCACAAATCTCCAGTTTTAAGGGCACCTTCCTGCATTGAAAACATGCATGAGAAACCCAGAAGATGGTACATCATGTGATCGGGAAAGGTTTCTAAAACGCACCTCATTTCTCATCTCCTTGTGCTCGGGTTCGCCATTCCAGCTACTTTACTAGCAATCTCCCTACTTGGAGAATCAACACCTTTAACCTCCGGTTCTGTACAGGTTGCAATTTGTCCTGAGGATGAACGGGAAGAGGGGCAACCAATGAGAGACTAGATGTAGGTGTTGGGACAGGCACAGGTCACTCTATTTTCCCATCAGGAAGAAGAATTAAGCACAGGCTCAGCCTGCCGCCGGGAACCAGATTAGTGCCTGAGGCAATCCCGCGCTTCTGCGGCCAGCTCCGAAAAAAGCCAGTTGAAAAATGGAGCACATGGGCACTGCAATTCACAAACATGCAGAGTTATAAATGATAACTCTCGTCCACAAATATATTGAGGGAAGGCAACGAAGAGGATTTGAAAGCAAGGCAGAGTTGCAGGAAACAGGTTTCAGGAGGTAGATTCGAATCACCTTTCAAGCACATGAAAAGCGGCAAAACGTGGAAAATGATGCCCTTGGCCAAAAAGGGCGTATGCGTTTTTTCCTGAATATATTCAGTAAAAAACGCATATGCCCTTTTTGGCCAACCAAGCAACCTGGAAAGGCAAATCAGCGCTACAAAGAAGTCTCGCTTCCCATCGGTCAAAAGGGCCATGCTGCAAAAAGTGTCAAAACCAGAAATGCAGGACAGGCCATGGAGAAATGGCAGCCTTGCTACGCTGATGGGCGGGATGTAAATTGCCAACAGCCACTCTGGAGAAGTGTACGGTGTGTCCTGAAACATCGAAAAAACACAGCTTAGGGAGCATAGGGCACCTCCACTCATGGGTGTATAAATTGGGAAAACTAAAAATCAGGAAGACACAGGCACCCAAAAGTTTAGGGCTGCTCTGTTGACAAGAACCTCCACTTCATGACAACTGAAATATCCCAGGAAAGAGAAAAATGGATAAAGAAGTCGTGGTCCTTATGTACAATGGAATATCACTCAGACATGTAATCAATGTCATAAGGCTAGTCGAAGCAAGATGAGTGGAGTTAGGTACGACGATTCTAAGTGAAATAAGTCACACAGAAAAAGACACTTATCATAAGCTATCACTTATAGAGGGAATGTAAAAACCGCTACACTTGAACTGAATTACAAAACAGAACAGAGTCACACGTTTAGAAAACACACTATGGCTGCTTAACGGGAAAGGTGAGGTGGGGTGATGCATAAAACAAGGGGTTCAAATTCGCTCAGATACCGTTCCATACACCCAATATGTAATAGACAAGACCTACTCCTTGCTCAGTGAACTGGACTCAACACCCCCTATTCACCGCACAAGAATATAGGTGACTAGTAAGAATCTTAAAACCTATGTATTGATATATGTCTGGAAGTGAGTCAAGTGGGTGTAAAGCCGCATAAACACAGCCGTGAAAAGCAGCTAAACCCCATTATAAAAATAAATTACTTTTAAAAACCCGTAAAACAAAGACAGTGAAAGAGAGAGAAATTCTTACAAAATTCGTTCAGAGGCTGTGATGCAACCTGGATTGACCATATCTACACGCACAGCTGGATGAGACATAAGGGTGGACAGTCTTGGGGCTGAAAGGTTGGGTTAGGTTGGGTGAGCAAACGCAGACCCTTTAAAGTAATACTGCGTGGTACCCATCCCATGGGTCCCAAGTCTCCAGGTTCAAGGGCATCTTCCTACATCGAAAACATGCATGAGAAACTCAGAAGATGGTACACCGTGTGATTTTGAAAGGTTTCTAAAACGCACCTCATTTCTCATCTCCTTGTGCTCGGGTTCGCCATTCCAGCTACTTTATTAGCAATCTCCCTACTTGGAGAATCAGCACATTTAACCTCCTGTTCTGTACAGGTTGCAATTTGTCCTGAGGATGAACGGGAAGAGGGGCAACCAATGAGAGACTAGATCTATGTGTTGGGACAGGCACAGGTCACTCTAATTTCCCATCAGGAAGAAGAATTAATCACAGGCTCAGCCTGCCGCCCAGAAGCACAATAGGGCCTGAGGCAATCCGGCGCTTTTGCGGCCAGCTCCCAAAAAAGCGAGTTGAAAAATGGAGCTCAGGGACACTGCAATTCACAAACCCGCAGAGTTATAAATGATTACTCTCATCCACAGATATATTGAGGGAAGGCAACGAAGAGGATTTGAAAGCAAGGCAGAATTGCAGAAAACAGATTTCAGGAGGTAGATTCGAATCGCCTTTAAAGCACATGAAAAGCGGCAAAAGGTCGACAATGATGCCCTTGGCCAAAAAGGGCGTATGCGTTTTTTCCTGAATATATTCAGGAAAAAACGCATACGCCCTTTTTGCCCAACCAAGCAACCTGGAAAGGCAAATCAGCGCTACAAAGAAGTCTCGCTTCCCATCGGTCAAAAGGGCCATGCTGCAAAAAGTGTCAAAACCAGAAATGCAGGACAGGCCATGGAGAAATGGCAGCCTTGCTACGCTGATGAGCGGGATGTAAATTGCCAACAGCCACTCTGGAGAAGTGTACAGTGTGTCCTGAAACATCGAAAAAACACAGCTTAGGGAGCATAGGGCACGTCCACTCATGGGCGTATAAATTGGGAAAACTAAAAATCAGCAAGACACAGGCACCCCAAAGTTTAGGGCTGCTCTGTTGACAAGAACCTCCACTTCATGACACCTTAAATATCCCAGGAAAGAGAAAAATGGATAAAGAAGTTGTGGTCCTTATGTACAATGCAATATCACTCAGACATGAAATCAATGTCATAAGGCTAGTAGAAGTAAGATGAGTGGACTTAGGTACGACGATTCTAAGTGAAATAAGTCACACAGAAAAAGACACTTATTATAAGCTATCACTTATAGAGGGAATGTAAAAACCTGCTACACTTGAACTGAATTACAGAGCAGAACAGAATCACACGTTTAGATAACACACTATGGCTGCTTAACGGGAAAGGTGAGGTGGGGTGATGCATAAAACAAGGGGTTCAAATTCGCTCAGATACCGTTCCATACACCCAATATGTAATAGACAAGACCTACTCCTTGCTCAGTGAACTGGACTCAACACCCCCTATTCACCGCACAAGAATATATGTGACTAGTAACAATCTTAAAACCTATGTATTGATATATGTCTGGAAGTGAGTCAAGTGGGTGTAAATCCGCATAAACACAGCCGTGAAAAGCAGCTAAACCCCATTATAAAAATAAATTACTTTTAAAAACCCGTAAAACAAAGACAGTGAAAGAGAGACAAATTCTTACAAAATTCGTTCAGGGGCTGTGATGCAACCTGGATTGACCATATCTAGACCCACAGCTGGATGAGACATAAGGGTGGACACTCTTGGGGCTGAGAGGTTGGGTGAGGTTGGGTGAGCAAACGCAGACCCTTTAAAGTAATACTGCATGGTACCCATCCCATGGGTCCCAAATCTCCAGGTTCAAGGGCATCTTCCTACATCGAAATCTTGCATGAGGAACCCAGAAGAAGGTACACCGTGTGATTTTGAAAGGTTTCTAAAACGGACCTCATTTCTCATCTCCTTGTGCTCGGGTTCGCCATTCCAGCTACTTTACTAGCAATCTCCCTACTTGGAGGATCAGCACCTTTAACCTCCTGTTCTGTACAGGTTGCAATTTGTCCTGAGGATGAACGGGAAGAGGGGCAACCAATGAGAGACTAGATCTAGGTGTTGGGACAGGCACAGGTCACTCTATTTTCCCATCAGGAAGAAGAATTAACCACAGGCTCAGCCTGCTGCCAGGAACCAGAATAGGGCCTGAGGCAATCCCGTGCTTTTGCGGCCAGCTCTCAAAAAAGACAGTTGAAAAATGGAGCTCAGGGACACTGCAATTCACAAACCCGCAGAGTTATAAGTGATAACTCTCATCCACAGATATATTGAGGGAAGGCAACGAAGAGGATTTGAAAGCAAGGCAGAATTGCAGGAAACAGATTTCAGGAGGTAGATTCGAATCGCCTTTAAGGCACATGAAAAGCGGCAAAACGTGGACAATGATGCCCTTGGCCAAAAAGGGGGTATGCGTTTTTTCCTGAATATATTCAGGAAAAAACGCATACGCCCTTTTTGGCCAACCAAGCAACCTGGAAAGGCAAATCAGCGCTACAAAGAAGTCTCGCTTCCCATCGGTCAAAAGGGTCATGCTGCAAAAAGTGTCAAAACCAGAAATGCAGGACAGGCCATGGAGAAATGGCAGCCTTGCTACGCTGATGGGCGGGATGTTAATTGCCAGCAGCCACTCTGGAGAAGTGTATGGTGTGTCCTGAAACATCGAAAAAACACAGCTTAGGGAGCGTACGGCACGTCCACTCATGGGCGTATAAATTGGGAAAAAGAAAAATCAGCAAGACACAGGCACCCCAAAGTTTAGGGCTGCTCTGTTGACAAGAACCTCCACTTCATGACAACTTAAATATCCCAGGAAAGAGAAAAATGGATAAAGAAGTCGTGGTCCTTATGTAAAATGGAATATCACTCAGACATGAAATCAATGTCATAAGGCTAGTAGAAGCAAGATGAGTGGAGTTAGGTACGACGATTCTAAGTGAAATAAGTCACACAGAAAAAGACACTTATCATAAGCTATCACTTATAGAGGGAATGTAAAAACCGCTACACTTGAACTGAATTACAAAACAGAACAGAGTTACACGTTTAGAAAACACACTATGGCTGCTTAACGGGAAAGGTGAGGTGGGGTGATGCATAAAACAAGGGGTTCAAATTCGCTCAGATACCGTTCCATACACCCAATATGTAATAGACAAGACCTACTCCTTGCTCAGTGAACTGGACTCAACACCCCCTATTCACCGCACAAGAATATAGGTGACTAGTAAGAATCTTAAAACCTATGTATTGATATATGTCTGGAAGTGAGTCAAGTGGGTGTAAAGCCGCATAAACACAGCCGTGAAAAGCAACTAAACCCCATTATAAAAATAAATTACTTTTAAAAACCCATAAAACAAAGACAGTGAAAGAGAGAGAAATTCTTACAAAATTCGTTCAGAGGCTGTGATGCAACCTGGATTGACCATATCTACACGCACAGGTGGATGAGACATAAGGGTGGACACTCTTGGGGCTGAAAGGTTGGGTTAGGTTGGGTGAGCAAACGCAGACCCTTTAAAGTAATACTGCGTGGTACCCATCCCATGGGTCCCAAGTCTCCAGGTTCAAGGGCATCTTCCTACATCGAAAACATGCATGAGAAACTCAGAAGATGGTACACCGTGTGATTTTGAAAGGTTTCTAAAACGCACCTCATTTCTCATCTCCTTGTGCTCGGGTTCGCCATTCCAGCTACTTTACTAGCAATCTCCCTACTTGGAGAATCAGCACCTTTAACCTCCTGTTCTGTACAGGTTGCAATTTGTCCTGGGGATGAACGGGAAGAGGGGCAACCAATGAGAGACTAGATCTAGGTGTTGGGACAGGCACAGGTCACTCTAATTTCCCATCAGGAAGAAGAATTAATCACAGGCTCAGCCTGCCGCCCAGAAGCACAATAGGGCCTGAGGCAATCCCGCGCTTTTGCGGCCAGCTCCCAAAAAAGCGAGTTGAAAAATGGAGCTCAGGGACACTGCAATTCACAAACCCGCAGAGTTATAAATGATAACTCTCATCCACAGATATATTGAGGGAAGGCAACGAAGAGGATTTGAAAGCAAGGCAGAATTGCAGAAAACAGATTTCAGGAGGTAGATTCGAATCGCCTTTAAAGCACATGAAAAGCGGCAAAAGGTCGACAATGATGCCCTTGGCCAAAAAGTGCGTATGCATTTTTTCCTGATTATATTCAGGAAAAAACGCATACGCCCTTTTTGGCCAACCAAGCAACCTGGAAAGGCTAATCAGCGCTACAAAGAAGTCTCGCTTCCCATCGGTCAAAAGGGCCATGCTGCAAAAAGTGTCAAAACCAGAAATGCAGGACAGGCCATGGAGAAATGGCAGCCTTGCTACGCTGATGAGCGGGATGTAAATTGCCAACAGCCACTCTGGAGAAGTGTACAGTGTGTCCTGAAACATCGAAAAAACACAGCTTAGGGAGCATAGGGCACGTCCACTCATGGGCGTATAAATTGGGAAAACTAAAAATCAGCAAGACACAGGCACCCCAAAGTTTAGGGCTGCTCTGTTGACAAGAACCTCCACTTCATGACACCTTAAATATCCCAGGAAAGAGAAAAATGGATAAAGAAGTTGTGGTCCTTATGTACAATGCAATATCACTCAGACATGAAATCAATGTCATAAGGCTAGTAGAAGCAAGATGAGTGGAGTTAGGTACGACGATTCTAAGTGAAATAAGTCACACAGAAAAAGACACTTATCATAAGCTATCACTTATAGAGGGAATGTAAAAACCGCTACACTTGAACTGAATTACAAAACAGAACAGAGTCACACGTTTAGAAAACACACTATGGCTGCTTAACGGGAAAGGTGACGTGGGGTGATGCATAAAACAAGGGGTTCAAATTCGCTCAGATACCGTTCCATACACCCAATATGTAATAGACAAGACCTACTCCTTGCTCAGTGAACTGGACTCAACACCCCCTATTCACCGCACAAGAATATATGTGACTAGTAAGAATCTTAAAACCTATGTATTGATATATGTCTGGAAGTGAGTCAAGTGGGTGTAAAGCCGCATAAACACAGCCGTGAAAAGCAGCTAAACCCCATTATAAAAATAAATTACTTTTAAAAACCCGTAAAACAAAGACAGTGAAAGAGAGAGAAATTCTTACAAAATTCGTTCAGAGGCTGTGATGCAACCTGGATTGACCATATCTACACGCACAGGTGGATGAGACATAAGGGTGGACACTCTTGGGGCTGAAAGGTTGGGTTAGGTTGGGTGAGCAAACGCAGACCCTTTAAAGTAATACTGCGTGGTACCCATCCCATGTGTCCCAAGTCTCCAGGTTCAAGGGCATCTTCCTACATCGAAAACATGCATGAGAAACACAGAAGATGGTACACCGTGTGATTTTGAAAGGTTTCTAAAACGCACCTCATTTCTCATCTCCTTGTGCTCGGGTTCGCCATTCCAGCTACTTTACTAGCAATCTCCCTACTTGGAGAATCAGCACCTTTAACCTCCTGTTCTGTACAGGTTGCAATTTGTCCTGGGGATGAACGGGAAGAGGGGCAACCAATGAGAGACTAGATCTAGGTGTTGGGACAGGCACAGGTCACTCTAATTTCCCATCAGAAAGAAGAATTAATCACAGGCTCAGCCTGCCGCCCAGAAGCACAATAGGGCCTGAGGCAATCCCGTGCTTTTGCGGCCAGCTCCCAAAAAAGCGAGTTGAAAAATGGAGCTCAGGGACACTGCAATTCACAAACCCGCAGAGTTATAAATGATAACTCTCATCCACAGATATATTGAGGGAAGGCAACGAAGAGGATTTGAAAGCAAGGCAGAATTGCAGAAAACAGATTTCAGGAGGTAGATTCGAATCGCCTTTAAAGCACATGAAAAGCGGCAAAACGTCAACAATGATGCCCTTGGCCAAAAAGGGCGTATGCGTTTTTTCCTGAATATATTCAGGAAAAAACGCATACGCCCTTTTTGGCCAACCAAGCAACCAGAAAACGCAAATCAGCGCTACAAAGAAGTCTCGCTTCCCATCGGTCAAAAGGGCCATGCTGCAAAAAGTGTCAAAACCAGAAATGCAGGACAGGCCATGGAGAAATGGAAGCCTTGCTACGCTGATGGGCAGGATGTAAATTGCCAACAGTCACTCTGGAGAAGTGTACGGTGTGTCCTGAAACATCGAAAAAACACAGCTTAGGGAGCATAGGGCACGTCCACTCATGGGCGTTTAAATTGGGAAAACTAAAAATCAGCAAGACACAGGCACCCCAAAGTTTAGGGCTGCTCTGTTGACAAGAACCTCCACTTCATGACACCTTAAATATCCCAGGAAAGAGAAAAATGGATAAAGAAGTTGTGGTCCTTATGTACAATGCAATATCACTCAGACATGAAATCAATGTCATAAGGCTAGTAGAAGCAAGATGAGTGGACTTAGGTACGACGATTCTAAGTGAAATAAGTCACACAGAAAAAGACACTTATCATAAGCTATCACTTATAGAGGGAATGTAAAAACCTGCTACACTTGAACTGAATTACAGAACAGAACAGAATCACACGTTTAGAAAACACACTATGGCTGCTTAACGGGAAAGGTGAGGTGGGGTGATGCATAAAACAAGGGGTTCAAATTCGCTCAGATACCGTTCCATACACCCAATATGTAATAGACAAGACCTACTCCTTGCTCAGTGAACTGGACTCAACACCCCCTATTCACAGCACACGAATATATGTGACTAGTAACAATCTTAAAACCTATGTATTGATATCTGTCTGAAAGTGAGTCAAGTGGGTGTAAATCCGCATAAACACAGCCGTGAAAAGCAGCTAAACCCCATTATAAAAATAAATTACTTTTAAAAACCCGTAAAACAAAGACAGTGAAAGAGAGAGAAATTCTTACAAAATTCGTTCAGGGGCTGTGATGCAACCTGGATTGACCATATCTAGACCCACAGCTGGATGAGACATAAGGGTGGACACTCTTGGGGCTGAGAGGTTGGGTGAGGTTGGGTGAGCAAACGCAGACCCTTTAAAGTAATACTGCATGGTACCCATCCCATGGGTCCCAAATCTCCAGGTTCAAGGGCATCTTCCTACATCGAAATCTTGCATGAGGAACCCAGAAGAAGGTACACCGTGTGATTTTGAAAGGTTTCTAAAACGCACCTCATTTCTCATCTCCTTGTGCTCGGGTTCGCCATTCCAGCTACTTCACTAGCAATCTCCCTACTTGGAGAATCAGCACCTTTAACCTCCTGTTCTGTACAGGTTGCAATTTGTCCTGAGGATGAACGGGAAGAGGGGCAACCAATGAGAGACTAGATCTAGATGTTGGGACAGGCACAGGTCACTCTATTTTCCCATCAGGAAGAAGAATTAACCACAGGCTCAGCCTGCTGCCAGGAACCAGAATAGGGCCTGAGGCAATCCCGTGCTTTTGCGGCCAGCTCTCAAAAAAGACAGTTGAAAAATGGAGCTCAGGGACACTGCAATTCACAAACCCGCAGAGTTATAAGTGATAACTCTCATCCACAGATATATTGAGGGAAGGCAACGAAGAGGATTTGAAAGCAAGGCAGAATTGCAGGAAACAGATTTCAGGAGGTAGATTCGAATCGCCTTTAAGGCACATGAAAAGCGGCAAAATGTGGACAATGATGCCCTTGGCCAAAAAGGGCGTATGCGTTTTTTCCTGAATATATTCAGGAAAAAACGCATACGCCCTTTTTGGCCAACCAAGCAACCTGGAAAGGCAAATCAGCGCTACAAAGAAGTCTCGCTTCCCATCGGCCAAAAGGGCCATGCTGCAAAAAGTGTCAAAACCAGAAATGCAGGACAGGCCATGGAGAAATGGCAGCCTTGCTACGCTGATGGGCGGGATGTTAATTGCCAGCAGCCACTCTGGAGAAGTGTATGGTGTGTCCTGAAACATCGAAAAAACACAGCTTAGGGAGCGTACGGCACGTCCACTCATGGGCGTATAAATTGGGAAAAAGAAAAATCAGCAAGACACAGGCACCCCAAAGTTTAGGGCTGCTCTGTTGACAAGAACCTCCACTTCATGACAACTTAAATATCCCAGGAAAGAGAAAAATGGATAAAGAAGTCGTGGTCCTTATGTACAATGGAATATCACTCAGACATGAAATCAATGTCATAAGGCTAGTAGAAGCAAGATGAGTGGAGTTAGGTACGACGATTCTAAGTGAAATAAGTCACACAGAAAAAGACACTTATCATAAGCTATCACTTATAGAGGGAATGTAAAAACCGCTACACTTGAACTGAATTACAAAACAGAACAGAGTCACACGTTTAGAAAACACACTATGGCTGCTTAACGGGAAAGGTGAGGTGGGGTGATGCATAAAACAAGGGGTTCAAATTCGCTCAGATACCGTTCCATACACCCAATATGTAATAGACAAGACCTACTCCTTGCTCAGTGAACTGGACTCAACACCCCCTATTCACCGCACAAGAATATAGGTGACTAGTAAGAATCTTAAAACCTATGTATTGATATATGTCTGGAAGTGAGTCAAGTGGGTGTAAAGCCGCATAAACACAGCCGTGAAAAGCAACTAAACCCCATTATAAAAATAAATTACTTTTAAAAACCCATAAAACAAAGACAGTGAAAGAGAGAGAAATTCTTACAAAATTCGTTCAGAGGCTGTGATGCAACCTGGATTGACCATATCTACACGCACAGGTGGATGAGACATAAGGGTGGACACTCTTGGGGCTGAAAGGTTGGGTTAGGTTGGGTGAGCAAACGCAGACCCTTTAAAGTAATACTGCGTGGTACCCATCCCATGGGTCCCAAGTCTCCAGGTTCAAGGGCATCTTCCTACATCGAAAACATGCATGAGAAACTCAGAAGATGGTACACCGTGTGATTTTGAAAGGTTTCTAAAACGCACCTCATTTCTCATCTCCTTGTGCTCGGGTTCGCCATTCCAGCTACTTTACTAGCAATCTCCCTACTTGGAGAATCAGCACCTTTAACCTCCTGTTCTGTACAGGTTGCAATTTGTCCTGGGGATGAACGGGAAGAGGGGCAACCAATGAGAGACTAGATCTAGGTGTTGGGACAGGCACAGGTCACTCTAATTTCCCATCAGGAAGAAGAATTAATCACAGGCTCAGCCTGCCGCCCAGAAGCACAATAGGGCCTGAGGCAATCCCGCGCTTTTGCGGCCAGCTCCCAAAAAAGCGAGTTGAAAAATGGAGCTCAGGGACACTGCAATTCACAAACCCGCAGAGTTATAAATGATAACTCTCATCCACAGATATATTGAGGGAAGGCAACGAAGAGGATTTGAAAGCAAGGCAGAATTGCAGAAAACAGATTTCAGGAGGTAGATTCGAATCGCCTTTAAAGCACATGAAAAGCGGCAAAAGGTCGACAATGATGCCCTTGGCCAAAAAGGGCGTATGCGTTTTTTCCTGAATATATTCAGGAAAAAACGCATACGCCCTTTTTGGCCAACCAAGCAACCAGAAAACGCAAATCAGCGCTACAAAGAAGTCTCGCTTCCCATCGGTCAAAAGGGCCATGCTGCAAAAAGTGTCAAAACCAGAAATGCAGGACAGGCCATGGAGAAATGGCAGCCTTGCTACGCTGATGAGCGGGATGTAAATTGCCAACAGCCACTCTGGAGAAGTGTACGGTGTGTCCTGAAACATCGAAAAAACACAGCTTAGGGAGCATAGGGCACGTCCACTCATGGGCGTATAAATTGGGAAAACTAAAAATCAGCAAGACACAGGCACCCCAAAGTTTAGGGCTGCTCTGTTGACAAGAACCTCCACTTCATGACACCTTAAATATCCCAGGAAAGAGAAAAATGGATAAAGAAGTTGTGGTCCTTATGTACAATGCAATATCACTCAGACATGAAATCAATGTCATAAGGCTAGTAGAAGCAAGATGAGTGGACTTAGGTACGACGATTCTAAGTGAAATAAGTCACACAGAAAAAGACACTTATCATAAGCTATCACTTATAGAGGGAATGTAAAAACCTGCTACACTTGAACTGAATTACAGAACAGAACAGAATCACACGTTTAGAAAACACACTATGGCTGCTTAACGGGAAAGGTGAGGTGGGGTGATGCATAAAACAAGGGGTTCAAATTCGCTCAGATACCGTTCCATACACCCAATATGTAATAGACAAGACCTACTCCTTGCTCAGTGAACTGGACTCAACACCCCCTATTCACCGCACAAGAATATATGTGACTAGTAACAATCTTAAAACCTATGTATTGATATCTGTCTGGAAGTGAGTCAAGTGGGTGTAAATCCGCATAAACACAGCCGTGAAAAGCAGATAAACCCCATTATAAAAATAAATTACTTTTAAAAACCCGTAAAACAAAGACAGTGAAAGAGAGACAAATTCTTACAAAATTCGTTCAGGGGCTGTGATGCAACCTGGATTGACCATATCTAGACCCACAGCTGGATGAGACATAAGGGTGGACACTCTTGGGGCTGAGAGGTTGGGTGAGGTTGGGTGAGCAAACGCAGACCCTTTAAAGTAATACTGCATGGTACCCATCCCATGGGTCCCAAATCTCCAGGTTCAAGGGCATCTTCCTACATCGAAATCTTGCATGAGGAACCCAGAAGAAGGTACACCGTGTGATTTTGAAAGGTTTCTAAAACGCACCTCATTTCTCATCTCCTTGTGCTCGGGTTCGCCATTCCAGCTACTTTACTAGCAATCTCCCTACTTGGAGGATCAGCACCTTTAACCTCCTGTTCTGTACAGGTTGAAATTTGTCCTGAGGATGAACGGGAAGAGGGGCAACCAATGAGAGACTAGATCTAGTGGTTGGGACAGGCACAGGTCACTCTATTTTCCCATCAGGAAGAAGAATTAACCAAAGGCTCAGCCTGTTGCCAGGAACCAGAATAGGGCCTGAGGCAATCCCGTGCTTTTGCGGCCAGCTCTCAAAAAAGACAGTTGAAAAATGGAGCTCAGGGACACTGCAATTCACAAACCCGCAGAGTTATAAGTGATAACTCTCATCCACAGATATATTGAGGGAAGGCAACGAAGAGGATTTGAAAGCAAGGCAGAATTGCAGGAAACAGATTTCAGGAGGTAGATTCGAATCGCCTTTAAGGCACATGAAAAGCGGCAAAAGGTCGACAATGATGCCCTTGGCTAAAAAGGGCATATGCGTTTTTTCCTGAATATATTCAGGAAAAAACGCATACGCCCTTTTTGGCCAACGAAGCAACCTGGAAAGGCAAATCAGCGCTACAAAGAAGTCTCGCTTCCCATCGTCCAAAAGGGCCATGCTGCAAAAAGTGTCAAAACCAGAAATGCAGGACAGGCCACGGAGAAATGGCAGCCTTGCTACGCTGATGGGCGGGATGTTAATTGCCAGCAGCCACTCTGGAGAAGTGTATGGTGTGTCCTGAAACATCGAAAAAACACAGCTTAGGGAGCGTACGGCACGTCCACTCATGGGCGTATAAATTGGGAAAAAGAAAAATCAGCAAGACACAGGCACCCCAAAGTTTAGGGCTGCTCTGTTGACAAGAACCTCCACTTCATGACAACTTAAATATCCCAGGAAAGAGAAAAATGGATAAAGAAGTCGTGGTCCTTATGTACAATGGAATATCACTCAGACATGAAATCAATGTCATAAGGCTAGTAGAAGCAAGATGAGTGGAGTTAGGTACGACGATTCTAAGTGAAATAAGTCACACAGAAAAAGACACTTATCATAAGCTATCACTTATAGAGGGAATGTAAAAACCGCTACACTTGAACTGAATTACAAAACAGAACAGAGTCACACGTTTAGAAAACACACTATGGCTGCTTAACGGGAAAGGTGAGGTGGGGTGATGCATAAAACAAGGGCTTCAAATTCGCTCAGATACCGTTCCATACACCCAATATGTAATAGACAAGACCTATTCCTTGCTCAGTGAACTGGACTCAACACCCCCTATTCACCGCACAAGAATATAGGTGACTAGTAAGAATCTTAAAACCTATGTATTGATATATGTCTGGAAGTGAGTCAAGTGGGTGTAAAGCCGCATAAACACAGCCGTGAAAAGCAACTAAACCCCATTATAAAAATAAATTACTTTTAAAAACCCATAAAACAAAGACAGTGAAAGAGAGAGAAATTCTTACAAAATTCGTTCAGAGGCTGTGATGCAACCTGGATTGACCATATCTACATGCACAGGTGGATGAGACATAAGGGTGGACACTCTTGGGGCTGAAAGGTTGGGTTAGGTTGGGTGAGCAAACGCAGACCCTTTAAAGTAATACTGCGTGGTACCCATCCCATGGGTCCCAAGTCTCCAGGTTCAAGGGCATCTTCCTACATCGAAAACATGCATGAGAAACTCAGAAGATGGTACACCGTGTGATTTTGAAAGGTTTCTAAAACGCACCTCATTTCTCATCTCCTTGTGCTCGGGTTCGCCATTCCAGCTACTTTACTAGCAATCTCACTACTTGGAGAATCAGCACCTTTAACCTCCTGTTCTGTACAGGTTGCAATTTGTCCTGAGGATGAACGGGAAGAGGGGCAACCAATGAGAGACTAGATCTAGGTGTTGGGACAGGCACAGGTCACTCTATTTTCCCATCAGGAAGAAGAATTAACCACAGGCTCAGCCTGCTGCCAGGAACCAGAATAGGGCCTGAGGCAATCCCGTGCTTTTGCGGCCAGCTCTCAAAAAAGACAGTTGAAAAATGGAGCTCAGGGACACTGCAATTCACAAACCCGCAGAGTTATAAGTGATAACTCTCATCCACAGATATATTGAGGGAAGGCAACGAAGAGGATTTGAAAGCAAGGCAGAATTGCAGGAAACAGATTTCAGGAGGTAGATTCGAATCGCCTTTAAGGCACATGAAAAGCGGCAAAACGTCGACAATGATGCCCTTGGCCAAAAAGGGCGTATGCGTTTTTTCCTGAATATATTCAGGAAAAAACGCATACGCCCTTTTTGGCCAACCAAGCAACCTGGAAAGGCAAATCAGCGCTACAAAGAAGTCTCGCTTCCCATCGGCCAAAAGGGCCATGCTGCAAAAAGTGTCAAAACCAGAAATGCAGGACAGGCCATGGAGAAATGGCAGCCTTGCTACGCTGATGGGCGGGATGTTAATTGCCAGCAGCCACTCTGGAGAAGTGTATGGTGTGTCCTGAAACATCGAAAAAACACAGCTTAGGGAGCGTACGGCACGTCCACTCATGGGCGTATAAATTGGGAAAAAGAAAAATCAGCAAGACACAGGCACCCCAAAGTTTAGGGCTGCTCTGTTGACAAGAACCTCCACTTCATGACAACTTAAATATCCCAGGAAAGAGAAAAATGGATAAAGAAGTCGTGGTCCTTATGTACAATGGAATATCACTCAGACATGAAATCAATGTCATAAGGCTAGTAGAAGCAAGATGAGTGGAGTTAGGTACGACGATTCTAAGTGAAATAAGTCACACAGAAAAAGACACTTATCATAAGCTATCACTTATAGAGGGAATGTAAAAACCGCTACACTTGAACTGAATTACAAAACAGAACAGAGTCACACGTTTAGAAAACACACTATGGCTGCTTAACGGGAAAGGTGAGGTGGGGTGATGCATAAAACAAGGGGTTCAAATTCGCTCAGATACCGTTCCATACACCCAATATGTAATAGACAAGACCTACTCCTTGCTCAGTGAACTGGACTCAACACCCCCTATTCACCGCACAAGAATATAGGTGACTAGTAAGAATCTTAAAACCTATGTATTGATATATGTCTGGAAGTGAGTCAAGTGGGTGTAAAGCCGCATAAACACAGCCGTGAAAAGCAACTAAACCCCATTATAAAAATAAATTACTTTTAAAAACCCGTAAAACAAAGACAGTGAAAGAGAGAGAAATTCTTACAAAATTCGTTCAGAGGCTGTGATGCAACCTGGATTGACCATATCTACACGCACAGGTGGATGAGACATAAGGGTGGACACTCTTGGGGCTGAAAGGTTGGGTTAGGTTGGGTGAGCAAACGCAGCCCCTTTAAAGTAATACTGCGTGGTACCCATCCCATGGGTCCCAAGTCTCCAGGTTCAAGGGCATCTTCCTACATCGAAAACATGCATGAGAAACTCAGAAGATGGTACACCGTGTGATTTTGAAAGGTTTCTAAAACGCACCTCATTTCTCATCTCCTTGTGCTCGGGTTCGCCATTCCAGCTACTTTACTAGCAATCTCCCTACTTGGAGAATCAGCACCTTTAACCTCCTGTTCTGTAAAGGTTGCAATTTGTCCTGAGGATGAACGGGAAAGGGGCAACCAATGAGAGACTAGATCTAGGTGTTGGGACAGGCACAGGTCACTCTAATTTCCCATCAGGAAGAAGAATTAATCACAGGCTCAGCCTGCTGCCCAGAAGCACAATAGGGCCTGAGGCAATCCCGTGCTTTTGCGGCCAGCTCCCAAAATAGCGAGTTGAAAAATGGAGCTCAGGGACACTGCAATTCACAAACCCGCAGAGTTATAAATGATAACTCTCATCCACAGATATATTGAGGGAAGGCAACGAAGAGGATTTGAAAGCAAGGCAGAATTGCAGAAAACAGATTTCAGGAGGTAGATTCGAATCGCCTTTAAAGCACATGAAAAGCGGCAAAACGTCGACAATGATGCCCTTGGCCAAAAAGGGCGTATGCGTTTTTTCCTGAATATATTCAGGAAAAAACGCATACGCCCTTTTTGGCCAACCAAGCAACCTGAAAAGGCAAATCAGCGCTACAAAGAAGTCTCGCTTCCCATCGGTCAAAAGGGCCATGCTGCAAAAAGTGTCAAAACCAGAAATGCAGGACAGGCCATGGAGAAATGGCAGCCTTGCTACGCTGATGAGCGGGATGTAAATTGCCAACAGCCACTCTGGAGAAGTGTACGGTGTGTCCTGAAACATCGAAAAAACACAGCTTAGGGAGCATAGGGCACGTCCACTCATGGGCGTATAAATTGGGAAAACTAAAAATCAGCAAGACACAGGCACCCCAAAGTTTAGGGCTGCTCTGTTGACAAGAACCTCCACTTCATGACACCTTAAATATCCCAGGAAAGAGAAAAATGGATAAAGAAGTTGTGGTCCTTATGTACAATGCAATATCACTCAGACATGAAATCAATGTCATAAGGCTAGTAGAAGCAAGATGAGTGGACTTAGGTACGACGATTCTAAGTGAAATAAGTCACACAGAAAAAGACACTTATCATAAGCTATCACTTATAGAGGGAATGTAAAAACCTGCTACACTTGAACTGAATTACAGAACAGAACAGAATCACACGTTTAGAAAACACACTATGGCTGCTTAACGGGAAAGGTGAGGTGGGGTGATGCATAAAACAAGGGGTTCAAATTCGCTCAGATACCGTTCCATACACCCAATATGTAATAGACAAGACCTACTCCTTGCTCAGTGAACTGGACTCAACACCCCCTATTCACCGCACAAGAATATATGTGACTAGTAACAATCTTAAAACCTATGTATTGATATCTGTCTGGAAGTGAGTCAAGTGGGTGTAAATCCGCATAAACACAGCCGTGAAAAGCAGATAAACCCCATTATAAAAATAAATTACTTTTAAAAACCCGTAAAACAAAGACAGTGAAAGAGAGACAAATTCTTACAAAATTCGTTCAGGGGCTGTGATGCAACCTGGATTGACCATATCTAGACCCACAGCTGGATGAGACATAAGGGTGGACACTCTTGGGGCTGAGAGGTTGGGTGAGGTTGGGTGAGCAAACGCAGACCCTTTAAAGTAATACTGCATGGTACCCATCCCATGGGTCCCAAATCTCCAGGTTCAAGGGCATCTTCCTACATCGAAATCTTGCATGAGGAACCCAGAAGAAGGTACACCGTGTGATTTTGAAAGGTTTCTAAAACGCACCTCATTTCTCATCTCCTTGTGCTCGGGTTCGCCATTCCAGCTACTTTACTAGCAATCTCCCTACTTGGAGGATAAGCACCTTTAACCTCCTGTTCTGTACAGGTTGCAATTTGTCCTGAGGATGAACGGGAAGAGGGGCAACCAATGAGAGACTAGATCTAGGGGTTGGGCCAGGCACAGTCACTCTATTTTCCCATCAGGAAGAAGAATTAACCAAAGGCTCAGCCTGTTGCCAGGAACCAGAATAGGGCCTGAGGCAATCCCGTGCTTTTGCGGCCAGCTCTCAAAAAAGACAGTTGAAAAATGGAGCTCAGGGACACTGCAATTCACAAACCCGCAGAGTTATAAGTGATAACTCTCATCCACAGATATATTGAGGGAAGGCAACGAAGAGGATTTGAAAGCAAGGCAGAATTGCAGGAAACAGATTTCAGGAGGTAGATTCGAATCGCCTTTAAGGCACATGAAAAGCGGCAAAAGGTCGACAATGATGCCCTTGGCTAAAAAGGGCATATGCGTTTTTTCCTGAATATATTCAGGAAAAAACGCATACGCCCTTTTTGGCCAACGAAGCAACCTGGAAAGGCAAATCAGCGCTACAAAGAAGTCTCGCTTCCCATCGGCCAAAAGGGCCATGCTGCAAAAAGTGTCAAAACCAGAAATGCAGGACAGGCCATGGAGAAATGGCAGCCTTGCTACGCTGATGGGCGGGATGTTAATTGCCAGCAGCCACTCTGGAGAAGTGTATGGTGTGTCCTGAAACATCGAAAAAACACAGCTTAGGGAGCGTACGGCACGTCCACTCATGGGCGTATAAATTGGGAAAAAGAAAAATCAGCAAGACACAGGCACCCCAAAGTTTAGGGCTGCTCTGTTGACAAGAACCTCCACTTCATGACAACTTAAATATCCCAGGAAAGAGAAAAATGGATAAAGAAGTCGTGGTCCTTATGTACAATGGAATATCACTCAGACATGAAATCAATGTCATAAGGCTAGTAGAAGCAAGATGAGTGGAGTTAGGTACGACGATTCTAAGTGAAATAAGTCACACAGAAAAAGACACTTATCATAAGCTATCACTTATAGAGGGAATGTAAAAACCGCTACACTTGAACTGAATTACAAAACAGAACAGAGTCACACGTTTAGAAAACACACTATGGCTGCTTAACGGGAAAGGTGAGGTGGGGTGATGCATAAAACAAGGGCTTCAAATTCGCTCAGATACCGTTCCATACACCCAATATGTAATAGACAAGACCTATTCCTTGCTCAGTGAACTGGACTCAACACCCCCTATTCACCGCACAAGAATATAGGTGACTAGTAAGAATCTTAAAACCTATGTATTGATATATGTCTGGAAGTGAGTCAAGTGGGTGTAAAGCCGCATAAACACAGCCGTGAAAAGCAACTAAACCCCATTATAAAAATAAATTACTTTTAAAAACCCATAAAACAAAGACAGTGAAAGAGAGAGAAATTCTTACAAAATTCGTTCAGAGGCTGTGATGCAACCTGGATTGACCATATCTACACGCACAGGTGGATGAGACATAAGGGTGGACACTCTTGGGGCTGAAAGGTTGGGTTAGGTTGGGTGAGCAAACGCAGACCCTTTAAAGTAATACTGCGTGGTACCCATCCCATGGGTCCCAAGTCTCCAGGTTCAAGGGCATCTTCCTACATCGAAAACATGCATGAGAAACTCAGAAGATGGTACACCGTGTGATTTTGAAAGGTTTCTAAAACGCACCTCATTTCTCATCTCCTTGTGCTCGGGTTCGCCATTCCAGCTACTTTACTAGCAATCTCCCTACTTGGAGAATCAGCACCTTTAACCTCCTGTTCTGTAAAGGTTGCAATTTGTCCTGAGGATGAACGGGAAGAGGGGCAACCAATGAGAGACTAGATCTAGGTGTTGGGACAGGCACAGGTCACTCTAATTTCCCATCAGGAAGAAGAATTAATCACAGGCTCAGCCTGCTGCCCAGAAGCACAATAGGGCCTGAGGCAATCCCGTGCTTTTGCGGCCAGCTCCCAAAATAGCGAGTTGAAAAATGGAGCTCAGGGACACTGCAATTCACAAACCCGCAGAGTTATAAATGATAACTCTCATCCACAGATATATTGAGGGAAGGCAACGAAGAGGATTTGAAAGCAAGGCAGAATTGCAGAAAACAGATTTCAGGAGGTAGATTCGAATCGCCTTTAAAGCACATGAAAAGCGGCAAAACGTCGACAATGATGCCCTTGGCCAAAAAGGGCGTATGCGTTTTTTCCTGAATATATTCAGGAAAAAACGCATACGCCCTTTTTGGCCAACCAAGCAACCTGAAAAGGCAAATCAGCGCTACAAAGAAGTCTCGCTTCCCATCGGTCAAAAGGGCCATGCTGCAAAAAGTGTCAAAACCAGAAATGCAGGACAGGCCATGGAGAAATGGCAGCCTTGCTACGCTGATGAGCGGGATGTAAATTGCCAACAGCCACTCTGGAGAAGTGTACGGTGTGTCCTGAAACATCGAAAAAACACAGCTTAGGGAGCATAGGGCACGTCCACTCATGGGCGTATAAATTGGGAAAACTAAAAATCAGCAAGACACAGGCACCCCAAAGTTTAGGGCTGCTCTGTTGACAAGAACCTCCACTTCATGACACCTTAAATATCCCAGGAAAGAGAAAAATGGATAAAGAAGTTGTGGTCCTTATGTACAATGCAATATCACTCAGACATGAAATCAATGTCATAAGGCTAGTAGAAGCAAGATGAGTGGACTTAGGTACGACGATTCTAAGTGAAATAAGTCACACAGAAAAAGACACTTATCATAAGCTATCACTTATAGAGGGAATGTAAAAACCTGCTACACTTGAACTGAATTACAGAACAGAACAGAATCACACGTTTAGAAAACACACTATGGCTGCTTAACGGGAAAGGTGAGGTGGGGTGATGCATAAAACAAGGGGTTCAAATTCGCTCAGATACCGTTCCATACACCCAATATGTAATAGACAAGACCTACTCCTTGCTCAGTGAACTGGACTCAACACCCCCTATTCACCGCACAAGAATATATGTGACTAGTAACAATCTTAAAACCTATGTATTGATATCTGTCTGGAAGTGAGTCAAGTGGGTGTAAATCCGCATAAACACAGCCGTGAAAAGCAGATAAACCCCATTATAAAAATAAATTACTTTTAAAAACCCGTAAAACAAAGACAGTGAAAGAGAGACAAATTCTTACAAAATTCGTTCAGGGGCTGTGATGCAACCTGGATTGACCATATCTAGACCCACAGCTGGATGAGACATAAGGGTGGACACTCTTGGGGCTGAGAGGTTGGGTGAGGTTGGGTGAGCAAACGCAGACCCTTTAAAGTAATACTGCATGGTACCCATCCCATGGGTCCCAAATCTCCAGGTTCAAGGGCATCTTCCTACATCGAAATCTTGCATGAGGAACCCAGAAGAAGGTACACCGTGTGATTTTGAAAGGTTTCTAAAACGCACCTCATTTCTCATCTCCTTGTGCTCGGGTTCGCCATTCCAGCTACTTTACTAGCAATCTCCCTACTTGGAGGATCAGCACCTTTAACCTCCTGTTCTGTACAGGTTGAAATTTGTCCTGAGGATGAACGGGAAGAGGGGCAACCAATGAGAGACTAGATCTAGGGGTTGGGACAGGCACAGGTCACTCTATTTTCCCATCAGGAAGAAGAATTAACCAAAGGCTCAGCCTGTTGCCAGGAACCAGAATAGGGCCTGAGGCAATCCCGTGCTTTTGCGGCCAGCTCTCAAAAAAGACAGTTGAAAAATGGAGCTCAGGGACACTGCAATTCACAAACCCGCAGAGTTATAAGTGATAACTCTCATCCACAGATATATTGAGGGAAGGCAACGAAGAGGATTTGAAAGCAAGGCAGAATTGCAGGAAACAGATTTCAGGAGGTAGATTCGAATCGCCTTTAAGGCACATGAAAAGCGGCAAAAGGTCGACAATGATGCCCTTGGCTAAAAAGGGCATATGCGTTTTTTCCTGAATATATTCAGGAAAAAACGCATACGCCCTTTTTGGCCAACGAAGCAACCTGGAAAGGCAAATCAGCGCTACAAAGAAGTCTCGCTTCCCATCGGCCAAAAGGGCCATGCTGCAAAAAGTGTCAAAACCAGAAATGCAGGACAGGCCATGGAGAAATGGCAGCCTTGCTACGCTGATGGGCGGGATGTTAATTGCCAGCAGCCACTCTGGAGAAGTGTATGGTGTGTCCTGAAACATCGAAAAAACACAGCTTAGGGAGCGTACGGCACGTCCACTCATGGGCGTATAAATTGGGAAAAAGAAAAATCAGCAAGACACAGGCACCCCAAAGTTTAGGGCTGCTCTGTTGACAAGAACCTCCACTTCATGACAACTTAAATATCCCAGGAAAGAGAAAAATGGATAAAGAAGTCGTGGTCCTTATGTAAAATGGAATATCACTCAGACATGAAATCAATGTCATAAGGCTAGTAGAAGCAAGATGAGTGGAGTTAGGTACGACGATTCTAAGTGAAATAAGTCACACAGAAAAAGACACTTATCATAAGCTATCACTTATAGAGGGAATGTAAAAACCGCTACACTTGAACTGAATTACAAAACAGAACAGAGTCACACGTTTAGAAAACACACTATGGCTGCTTAACGGGAAAGGTGAGGTGGGGTGATGCATAAAACAAGGGCTTCAAATTCGCTCAGATACCGTTCCATACACCCAATATGTAATAGACAAGACCTATTCCTTGCTCAGTGAACTGGACTCAACACCCCCTATTCACCGCACAAGAATATAGGTGACTAGTAAGAATCTTAAAACCTATGTATTGATATATGTCTGGAAGTGAGTCAAGTGGGTGTAAAGCCGCATAAACACAGCCGTGAAAAGCAACTAAACCCCATTATAAAAATAAATTACTTTTAAAAACCCATAAAACAAAGACAGTGAAAGAGAGAGAAATTCTTACAAAATTCGTTCAGAGGCTGTGATGCAACCTGGATTGACCATATCTACATGCACAGGTGGATGAGACATAAGGGTGGACACTCTTGGGGCTGAAAGGTTGGGTTAGGTTGGGTGAGCAAACGCAGACCCTTTAAAGTAATACTGCGTGGTACCCATCCCATGGGTCCCAAGTCTCCAGGTTCAAGGGCATCTTCCTACATCGAAAACATGCATGAGAAACTCAGAAGATGGTACACCGTGTGATTTTGAAAGGTTTCTAAAACGCACCTCATTTCTCATCTCCTTGTGCTCGGGTTCGCCATTCCAGCTACTTTACTAGCAATCTCCCTACTTGGAGAATCAGCACCTTTAACCTCCTGTTCTGTACAGGTTGCAATTTGTCCTGGGGATGAACGGGAAGAGGGGCAACCAATGAGAGACTAGATCTAGGTGTTGGGACAGGCACAGGTCACTCTAATTTCCCATCAGGAAGAAGAATTAATCACAGGCTCAGCCTGCCGCCCAGAAGCACAATAGGGCCTGAGGCAATCCCGCGCTTTTGAGGCCAGCTCCCAAAAAAGCGAGTTGAAAAATGGAGCTCAGGGACACTGCAATTCACAAAACCGCAGAGTTATAAATGATAACTCTCATCCACAGATATATTGAGGGAAGGCAACGAAGAGGATTTGAAAGCAAGGCAGAATTGCAGAAAACAAATTTCAGGAGGTAGATTCGAATCGCCTTTAAAGCACATGAAAAGCGGCAAAAGGTCGACAATGATGCCCTTGGCCAAAAAGGGCGTATGCGTTTTTTCCTGAATATATTCAGGAAAAAACGCATACGCCCTTTTTGGCCAACCAAGCAACCTGGAAAGTCAAATCAGCGCTACAAAGAAGTCTCGCTTCCCATCGGTCAAAAGGGCCATGCTGCAAAAAGTGTCAAAACCAGAAATGCAGGACAGGCCATGGAGAAATGGCAGCCTTGCTACGCTGATGAGCGGGATGTAAATTGCCAACAGCCACTCTGGAGAAGTGTACAGTGTGTCCTGAAACATCGAAAAAACACAGCTTAGGGAGCATAGGGCACGTCCACTCATGGGCGTATAAATTGGGAAAACTAAAAATCAGCAAGACACAGGCACCCCAAAGTTTAGGGCTGCTCTGTTGACAAGAACCTCCACTTCATGACACCTTAAATATCCCAGGAAAGAGAAAAATGGATAAAGAAGTTGTGGTCCTTATGTACAATGCAATATCACTCAGACATGAAATCAATGTCATAAGGCTAGTAGAAGCAAGATGAGTGGAGTTAGGTACGACGATTCTAAGTGAAATAAGTCACACAGAAAAAGACACTTATCATAAGCTATCACTTATAGAGGGAATGTAAAAACCGCTACACTTGAACTGAATTACAAAACAGAACAGAGTCACACGTTTAGAAAACACACTATGGCTGCTTAACGGGAAAGGTGACGTGGGGTGATGCATAAAACAAGGGGTTCAAATTCGCTCAGATACCGTTCCATACACCCAATATGTAATAGACAAGACCTACTCCTTGCTCAGTGAACTGGACTCAACACCCCCTATTCACCGCACAAGAATATATGTGACTAGTAAGAATCTTAAAACCTATGTATTGATATATGTCTGGAAGTGAGTCAAGTGGGTGTAAAGCCGCATAAACACAGCCGTGAAAAGCAGCTAATCCCCATTATAAAAATAAATTACTTTTAAAAACCCGTAAAACAAAGACAGTGAAAGAGAGAGAAATTCTTACAAAATTCGTTCAGAGGCTGTGATGCAACCTGGATTGACCATATCTACACGCACAGCTGGATGAGACATAAGGGTGGACACTCCTGGGGCTGAAAGGTTGGGTTAGGTTGGGTGAGCAAACGCAGACACTTTAAAGTAATACTGCGTGGTACCCATCCCATGTGTCCCAAGTCTCCAGGTTCAAGGGCATCTTCCTACATCGAAAACATGCATGAGAAACACAGAAGATGGTACACCGTGTGATTTTGAAAGGTTTCTAAAACGCACCTCATTTCTCATCTCCTTGTGCTCGGGTTCGCCATTCCAGCTACTTTACTAGCAATCTCCCTACTTGGAGAATCAGCACCTTTAACCTCCTGTTCTGTACAGGTTGCAATTTGTCCTGGGGATGAACGGGAAGAGGGGCAACCAATGAGAGACTAGATCTAGGTGTTGGGACAGGCACAGGTCACTCTAATTTCCCATCAGGAAGAAGAATTAATCACAGGCTCAGCCTGCCGCGCAGAAGCACAATAGGGCCTGAGGCAATCCCGTGCTTTTGCGGCCAGCTCCCAAAAAAGCGAGTTGAAAAATGGAGCTCAGGGACACTGCAATTCACAAACCCGCAGAGTTATAAATGATAACTCTCATCCACAGATATATTGAGGGAAGGCAACGAAGAGGATTTGAAAGCAAGGCAGAATTGCAGAAAACAGATTTCAGGAGGTAGATTCGAATCGCCTTTAAAGCACATGAAAAGCGGCAAAACGTCGACAATGATGCCCTTGGCCAAAAAGGGCGTATGCGTTTTTTCCTGAATATATTCAGGAAAAAACGCATACGCCCTTTTTGGCCAACCAAGCAACCAGAAAACGCAAATCAGCGCTACAAAGAAGTCTCGCTTCCCATCGGTCAAAAGGGCCATGCTGCAAAAAGTGTCAAAACCAGAAATGCAGGACAGGCCATGGAGAAATGGCAGCCTTGCTACGCTGATGGGCAGGATGTAAATTGCCAACAGTCACTCTGGAGAAGTGTACGGTGTGTCCTGAAACATCGAAAAAACACAGCTTAGGGAGCATAGGGCACATCCACTCATGGGCGTATAAATTGGGAAAACTAAAAATCAGCAAGACACAGGCACCCCAAAGTTTAGGGCTGCTCTGTTGACAAGAACCTCCACTTCATGACACCTTAAATATCCCAGGAAAGAGAAAAATGGATAAAGAAGTTGTGGTCCTTATGTACAATGCAATATCACTCAGACATGAAATCAATGTCATAAGGCTAGTAGAAGCAAGATGAGTGGACTTAGGTACGACGATTCTAAGTGAAATAAGTCACACAGAAAAAGACACTTATCATAAGCTATCACTTATAGAGGGAATGTAAAAACCTGCTACACTTGAACTGAATTACAGAACAGAACAGAATCACACGTTTAGAAAACACACTATGGCTGCTTAACGGGAAAGGTGAGGTGGGGTGATGCATAAAACAAGGGGTTCAAATTCGCTCAGATACCGTTCCATACACCCAATATGTAATAGACAAGACCTACTCCTTGCTCAGTGAACTGGACTCAACACCCCCTATTCACAGCACAAGAATATATGTGACTAGTAACAATCTTAAAACCTATGTATTGATATCTGTCTGAAAGTGAGTCAAGTGGGTGTAAATCCGCATAAACACAGCCGTGAAAAGCAGCTAAACCCCATTATAAAAATAAATTACTTTTAAAAACCCGTAAAACAAAGACAGTGAAAGAGAGAGAAATTCTTACAAAATTCGTTCAGGGGCTGTGATGCCACCTGGATTGACCATATCTAGACCCACAGCTGGATGAGACATAAGGGTGGACACTCTTGGGGCTGAGAGGTTGGGTGAGGTTGGGTGAGCAAACGCAGACCCTTTAAAGTAATACTGCATGGTACCCATCCCATGGGTCCCAAATCTCCAGGTTCAAGGGCATCTTCCTACATCGAAATCTTGCATGAGGAACCCAGAAGAAGGTACACCGTGTGATTTTGAAAGGTTTCTAAAACGCACCTCATTTCTCATCTCCTTGTGCTCGGGTTCGCCATTCCAGCTACTTCACTAGCAATCTCCCTACTTGGAGAATCAGCACCTTTAACCTCCTGTTCTGTACAGGTTGCAATTTGTCCTGAGGATGAACGGGAAGAGGGGCAACCAATGAGAGACTAGATCTAGGTGTTGGGACAGGCACAGGTCACTCTATTTTCCCATCAGGAAGAAGAATTAACCACAGGCTCAGCCTGCTGCCAGGAACCAGAATAGGGCCTGAGGCAATCCCGTGCTTTTGCGGCCAGCTCTCAAAAAAGACAGTTGAAAAATGGAGCTCAGGGACACTGCAATTCACAAACCCGCAGAGTTATAAGTGATAACTCTCATCCACAGATATATTGAGGGAAGGCAACGAAGAGGATTTGAAAGCAAGGCAGAATTGCAGGAAACAGATTTCAGGAGGTAGATTCGAATCGCCTTTAAGGCACATGAAAAGCGGCAAAACGTCGACAATGATGCCCTTGGCTAAAAAGGGCATATGCGTTTTTTCCTGAATATATTCAGGAAAAAACGCATACGCCCTTTTTGGCCAACCAAGCAACCTGGAAAGGCAAATCAGCGCTACAAAGAAGTCTCGCTTCCCATCGGCCAAAAGGGCCATGCTGCAAAAAGTGTCAAAACCAGAAATGCAGGACAGGCCATGGAGAAATGGCAGCCTTGCTACGCTGATGGGCGGGATGTTAATTGCCAGCAGCCACTCTGGAGAAGTGTATGGTGTGTCCTGAAACATCGAAAAAACACAGCTTAGGGAGCGTACGGCACGTCCACTCATGGGCGTATAAATTGGGAAAAAGAAAAATCAGCAAGACACAGGCACCCCAAAGTTTAGGGCTGCTCTGTTGACAAGAACCTCCACTTCATGACAACTTAAATATCCCAGGAAAGAGAAAAATGGATAAAGAAGTCGTGGTCCTTATGTACAATGGAATATCACTCAGACATGAAATCAATGTCATAAGGCTAGTAGAAGCAAGATGAGTGGAGTTAGGTACGACGATTCTAAGTGAAATAAGTCACACAGAAAAAGACACTTATCATAAGCTATCACTTATAGAGGGAATGTAAAAACCGCTACACTTGAACTGAATTACAAAACAGAACAGAGTCACACGTTTAGAAAACACACTATGGCTGCTTAACGGGAAAGGTGAGGTGGGGTGATGCATAAAACAAGGGCTTCAAATTCGCTCAGATACCGTTCCATACACCCAATATGTAATAGACAAGACCTATTCCTTGCTCAGTGAACTGGACTCAACACCCCCTATTCACCGCACAAGAATATAGGTGACTAGTAAGAATCTTAAAACCTATGTATTGATATATGTCTGGAAGTGAGTCAAGTGGGTGTAAAGCCGCATAAACACAGCCGTGAAAAGCAGCTAAACCCCATTATAAAAATAAATTACTTTTAAAAACCCATAAAACAAAGACAGTGAAAGAGAGAGAAATTCTTACAAAATTCGTTCAGAGGCTGTGATGCAACCTGGATTGACCATATCTACATGCACAGGTGGATGAGACATAAGGGTGGACACTCTTGGGGCTGAAAGGTTGGGTTAGGTTGGGTGAGCAAACGCAGACCCTTTAAAGTAATACTGCGTGGTACCCATCCCATGGGTCCCAAGTCTCCAGGTTCAAGGGCATCTTCCTACATCGAAAACATGCATGAGAAACTCAGAAGATGGTACACCGTGTGATTTTGAAAGGTTTCTAAAACGCACCTCATTTCTCATCTCCTTGTGCTCGGGTTCGCCATTCCAGCTACTTTACTAGCAATCTCCCTACTTGGAGAATCAGCACCTTTAACCTCCTGTTCTGTACAGGTTGCAATTTGTCCTGGGGATGAACGGGAAGAGGGGCAACCAATGAGAGACTAGATCTAGGTGTTGGGACAGGCACAGGTCACTCTAATTTCCCATCAGGAAGAAGAATTAATCACAGGCTCAGCCTGCCGCCCAGAAGCACAATAGGGCCTGAGGCAATCCCGCGCTTTTGAGGCCAGCTCCCAAAAAAGCGAGTTGAAAAATGGAGCTCAGGGACACTGCAATTCACAAAACCGCAGAGTTATAAATGATAACTCTCATCCACAGATATATTGAGGGAAGGCAACGAAGAGGATTTGAAAGCAAGGCAGAATTGCAGAAAACAAATTTCAGGAGGTAGATTCGAATCGCCTTTAAAGCACATGAAAAGCGGCAAAAGGTCGACAATGATGCCCTTGGCCAAAATGGGCGTATGCGTTTTTTCCTGAATATATTCAGGAAAAAACGCATACACCCTTTTTGGCCAACCAAGCAACCTGGAAAGTCAAATCAGCGCTACAAAGAAGTCTCGCTTCCCATCGGTCAAAAGGGCCATGCTGCAAAAAGTGTCAAAACCAGAAATGCAGGACAGGCCATGGAGAAATGGCAGCCTTGCTACGCTGATGAGCGGGATGTAAATTGCCAACAGCCACTCTGGAGAAGTGTACAGTGTGTCCTGAAACATCGAAAAAACACAGCTTAGGGAGCATAGGGCACGTCCACTCATGGGCGTATAAATTGGGAAAACTAAAAATCAGCAAGACACAGGCACCCCAAAGTTTAGGGCTGCTCTGTTGACAAGAACCTCCACTTCATGACACCTTAAATATCCCAGGAAAGAGAAAAATGGATAAAGAAGTTGTGGTCCTTATGTACAATGCAATATCACTCAGACATGAAATCAATGTCATAAGGCTAGTAGAAGCAAGATGAGTGGAGTTAGGTACGACGATTCTAAGTGAAATAAGTCACACAGAAAAAGACACTTATCATAAGCTATCACTTATAGAGGGAATGTAAAAACCGCTACACTTGAACTGAATTACAAAACAGAACAGAGTCACACGTTTAGAAAACACACTATGGCTGCTTAACGGGAAAGGTGACGTGGGGTGATGCATAAAACAAGGGGTTCAAATTCGCTCAGATACCGTTCCATACACCCAATATGTAATAGACAAGACCTACTCCTTGCTCAGTGAACTGGACTCAACACCCCCTATTCACCGCACAAGAATATATGTGACTAGTAAGAATCTTAAAACCTATGTATTGATATATGTCTGGAAGTGAGTCAAGTGGGTGTAAAGCCGCATAAACACAGCCGTGAAAAGCAGCTAATCCCCATTATAAAAATAAATTACTTTTAAAAACCCGTAAAACAAAGACAGTGAAAGAGAGAGAAATTCTTACAAAATTCGTTCAGAGGCTGTGATGCAACCTGGATTGACCATATCTACACGCACAGCTGGATGAGACATAAGGGTGGACACTCCTGGGGCTGAAAGGTTGGGTTAGGTTGGGTGAGCAAACGCAGACACTTTAAAGTAATACTGCGTGGTACCCATCCCATGTGTCCCAAGTCTCCAGGTTCAAGGGCATCTTCCTACATCGAAAACATGCATGAGAAACACAGAAGATGGTACACCGTGTGATTTTGAAAGGTTTCTAAAACGCACCTCATTTCTCATCTCCTTGTGCTCGGGTTCGCCATTCCAGCTACTTTACTAGCAATCTCCCTACTTGGAGAATCAGCACCTTTAACCTCCTGTTCTGTACAGGTTGCAATTTGTCCTGGGGATGAACGGGAAGAGGGGCAACCAATGAGAGACTAGATCTAGGTGTTGGGACAGGCACAGGTCACTCTAATTTCCCATCAGGAAGAAGAATTAATCACAGGCTCAGCCTGCCGCGCAGAAGCACAATAGGGCCTGAGGCAATCCCGTGCTTTTGCGGCCAGCTCCCAAAAAAGCGAGTTGAAAAATGGAGCTCAGGGACACTGCAATTCACAAACCCGCAGAGTTATAAATGATAACTCTCATCCACAGATATATTGAGGGAAGGCAACGAAGAGGATTTGAAAGCAAGGCAGAATTGCAGAAAACAGATTTCAGGAGGTAGATTCGAATCGCCTTTAAAGCACATGAAAAGCGGCAAAACGTCGACAATGATGCCCTTGGCCAAAAAGGGCGTATGCGTTTTTTCCTGAATATATTCAGGAAAAAACGCATACGCCCTTTTTGGCCAACCAAGCAACCAGAAAACGCAAATCAGCGCTACAAAGAAGTCTCGCTTCCCATCGGTCAAAAGGGCCATGCTGCAAAAAGTGTCAAAACCAGAAATGCAGGACAGGCCATGGAGAAATGGCAGCCTTGCTACGCTGATGGGCAGGATGTAAATTGCCAACAGTCACTCTGGAGAAGTGTACGGTGTGTCCTGAAACATCGAAAAAACACAGCTTAGGGAGCATAGGGCACATCCACTCATGGGCGTATAAATTGGGAAAACTAAAAATCAGCAAGACACAGGCACCCCAAAGTTTAGGGCTGCTCTGTTGACAAGAACCTCCACTTCATGACACCTTAAATATCCCAGGAAAGAGAAAAATGGATAAAGAAGTTGTGGTCCTTATGTACAATGCAATATCACTCAGACATGAAATCAATGTCATAAGGCTAGTAGAAGCAAGATGAGTGGACTTAGGTACGACGATTCTAAGTGAAATAAGTCACACAGAAAAAGACACTTATCATAAGCTATCACTTATAGAGGGAATGTAAAAACCTGCTACACTTGAACTGAATTACAGAACAGAACAGAATCACACGTTTAGAAAACACACTATGGCTGCTTAACGGGAAAGGTGAGGTGGGGTGATGCATAAAACAAGGGGTTCAAATTCGCTCAGATACCGTTCCATACACCCAATATGTAATAGACAAGACCTACTCCTTGCTCAGTGAACTGGACTCAACACCCCCTATTCACAGCACAAGAATATATGTGACTAGTAACAATCTTAAAACCTATGTATTGATATCTGTCTGAAAGTGAGTCAAGTGGGTGTAAATCCGCATAAACACAGCCGTGAAAAGCAGCTAAACCCCATTATAAAAATAAATTACTTTTAAAAACCCGTAAAACAAAGACAGTGAAAGAGAGAGAAATTCTTACAAAATTCGTTCAGGGGCTGTGATGCCACCTGGATTGACCATATCTAGACCCACAGCTGGATGAGACATAAGGGTGGACACTCTTGGGGCTGAGAGGTTGGGTGAGGTTGGGTGAGCAAACGCAGACCCTTTAAAGTAATACTGCATGGTACCCATCCCATGGGTCCCAAATCTCCAGGTTCAAGGGCATCTTCCTACATCGAAATCTTGCATGAGGAACCCAGAAGAAGGTACACCGTGTGATTTTGAAAGGTTTCTAAAACGCACCTCATTTCTCATCTCCTTGTGCTCGGGTTCGCCATTCCAGCTACTTCACTAGCAATCTCCCTACTTGGAGAATCAGCACCTTTAACCTCCTGTTCTGTACAGGTTGCAATTTGTCCTGAGGATGAACGGGAAGAGGGGCAACCAATGAGAGACTAGATCTAGGTGTTGGGACAGGCACAGGTCACTCTATTTTCCCATCAGGAAGAAGAATTAACCACAGGCTCAGCCTGCTGCCAGGAACCAGAATAGGGCCTGAGGCAATCCCGTGCTTTTGCGGCCAGCTCTCAAAAAAGACAGTTGAAAAATGGAGCTCAGGGACACTGCAATTCACAAACCCGCAGAGTTATAAGTGATAACTCTCATCCACAGATATATTGAGGGAAGGCAACGAAGAGGATTTGAAAGCAAGGCAGAATTGCAGGAAACAGATTTCAGGAGGTAGATTCGAATCGCCTTTAAGGCACATGAAAAGCGGCAAAACGTCGACAATGATGCCCTTGGCTAAAAAGGGCATATGCGTTTTTTCCTGAATATATTCAGGAAAAAACGCATACGCCCTTTTTGGCCAACCAAGCAACCTGGAAAGGCAAATCAGCGCTACAAAGAAGTCTCGCTTCCCATCGGCCAAAAGGGCCATGCTGCAAAAAGTGTCAAAACCAGAAATGCAGGACAGGCCATGGAGAAATGGCAGCCTTGCTACGCTGATGGGCGGGATGTTAATTGCCAGCAGCCACTCTGGAGAAGTGTATGGTGTGTCCTGAAACATCGAAAAAACACAGCTTAGGGAGCGTACGGCACGTCCACTCATGGGCGTATAAATTGGGAAAAAGAAAAATCAGCAAGACACAGGCACCCCAAAGTTTAGGGCTGCTCTGTTGACAAGAACCTCCACTTCATGACAACTTAAATATCCCAGGAAAGAGAAAAATGGATAAAGAAGTCGTGGTCCTTATGTACAATGGAATATCACTCAGACATGAAATCAATGTCATAAGGCTAGTAGAAGCAAGATGAGTGGAGTTAGGTACGACGATTCTAAGTGAAATAAGTCACACAGAAAAAGACACTTATCATAAGCTATCACTTATAGAGGGAATGTAAAAACCGCTACACTTGAACTGAATTACAAAACAGAACAGAGTCACACGTTTAGAAAACACACTATGGCTGCTTAACGGGAAAGGTGAGGTGGGGTGATGCATAAAACAAGGGCTTCAAATTCGCTCAGATACCGTTCCATACACCCAATATGTAATAGACAAGACCTATTCCTTGCTCAGTGAACTGGACTCAACACCCCCTATTCACCGCACAAGAATATAGGTGACTAGTAAGAATCTTAAAACCTATGTATTGATATATGTCTGGAAGTGAGTCAAGTGGGTGTAAAGCCGCATAAACACAGCCGTGAAAAGCAGCTAAACCCCATTATAAAAATAAATTACTTTTAAAAACCCATAAAACAAAGACAGTGAAAGAGAGAGAAATTCTTACAAAATTCGTTCAGAGGCTGTGATGCAACCTGGATTGACCATATCTACATGCACAGGTGGATGAGACATAAGGGTGGACACTCTTGGGGCTGAAAGGTTGGGTTAGGTTGGGTGAGCAAACGCAGACCCTTTAAAGTAATACTGCGTGGTACCCATCCCATGGGTCCCAAGTCTCCAGGTTCAAGGGCATCTTCCTACATCGAAAACATGCATGAGAAACTCAGAAGATGGTACACCGTGTGATTTTGAAAGGTTTCTAAAACGCACCTCATTTCTCATCTCCTTGTGCTCGGGT